>NC_136057.1:1268247796-1268885296 GCF_964261635.1 Lissotriton helveticus | reverse complement strand
CTATGTCTATTATCACGTGATGCATGACGTAATGGTATTCACTTTCAACTTTAAAAGAATGGCGCTTTTGTTTACACTCCACCCGTGATCAAGAGGTAGGATTACCTCGAAACGCGTAGGGGCTGTTTATTTTCGCTAAATAAACCTTGAGCACTGAATAAGCAAACTGGGCTTCGACTCTGGTATTTTCTCAAGAAACTACACCAGGTACTTTTGAATTTAATGGTTTGGCGACCCGGTCGAGCGCCCGCCGTGCAAGCGGCAGAAGCACGCCACTTTTCAAGGAGCATATATATATATATATATATATATATGCGTGCTGCTCACTCCAAAACTCCGCACCCCCTCTCCCAGAGGCCACACGAGAATCAGGAACAAGGAGCCAACCACGATGTGCAGGTGAGCAGTAATGTCTTTATTTAAAAAGAGCGCCCTGCCAGCATGACGTTTCGGCCTGCCCAGAGGCCTTGATCGCATGGCGCCATGTAGGGAGCAGTCTGCTTTTAAAGTGCAAGTGCTGATAGAAAATCGCAAACCATTGGTTGACCCAGCCATGACACAATCATAATAGAAAGGGGACTTCACAAAGCAGGGTAATACAGTATAATACAGCCTATGGTAAAAAACAGTGCAATATATTTTAGTTTAAGATAAAACAGCGCTACGGGGAAAATGTGACTGAGTCAATTCATTTTGGAACATGTGCAAAATACTATTGTGCAAATACCCGCTAAAGAGAAGGGGATACTAGCCAATGCTGTTCCCTTACTGCTCTATTTAACATGTGTTTGATTTATAGAAAGAGTTGTAAACTCAATACACCGTATTACCTACACATTACAAATTACATATTTGAATTCAAGATGCTCAAAATAGACACTGTTATGTACGCGAGACTTGCACATAGGGATAAAGATAAATGAATATAACTGCGAGTTGAATAACTCTACCCATCTCATGTGCCAGATTTTCAAATTACATATTCCCAACATAGCGACATAATAGCTGTAAAATACACTATTGCACATTCAAGTTTAACCAAATTACAAAAAGCAAAATGAGAAATCAATTGGCCCTTGATAAGTATAGTGTCGTGGCCGATGGCCAAAGAATACCCTGTTAAGCCTAAGGTAGTAGCTGTAGGCATAATTCATGACATGGTAGTCCTATGTGTCAAATCAATGGTGTGCAACAAAAGTGCAGCCGGTGAAAAAACTGTGAATTAAAATGAAAATGTACATATGTGATCAACGCAGAGATGCCAGGAGCGGTGGCCTTAAGCAACCGTTGCCAATTTAATTCAGATAATGATTTAAGGACCAGAAAATCCTGTACTGAAACATTACCATGTGGCCTTGGTCTGGTGTAAGTCCAATGTATGGAATAAAGACATTTGGTGGCAATTAAAGGCTATGAATACGCATCACCTACAGGCAAGTATGGAAATCCTCTGTAGCGTTGAGGCCAGTAGGAGTCTTACTGTCTAATTCCAGGATATACCTAGTTTCCAAGGCTCTTAAGTAGCCTCCCTGTCACCTCCTCTTTTTTGGGAACACACAGCATCTATTACGAAATATCGCAATAGCTCACTTTTGTTCTCATGTTTTTCCTTGAAGTGCCGTGCGACCGGGTACGATGCATCGGTGGTATTGATGGCCCTAATGTGCTGGAGTATCCGTTTGTGGACCTGCAACTTGGTGCTACCCACATATTGCAGGCCACATGGACACTCCAGCACATAAACTGCGTACTCGGTCTTACAAGTAAGCTGTTTCATGATAGTGCGGGGGACATCGGAAAATGGGGTGGTAAAGCTGCTTTTATTGACTCCCTGTTTGCAAGCCTTGCAACTAGCACATCTCCTGAATCCTTTACTGCCATCTAACCAGTTTTTCACAATAGCCATCTCCGGACTGGATTTAACCAATGCATCGCTCAACGAGCGTGCTTTACGGAAGGTGATGGCAGGCTTGGATGTCAACAGATGACCAATAATGGGATCATTACGTACAAGGCACCAATGTTTGTTGATTATCTTACGGAGTGCCCCATGTTGTTTATTGTACGTCCAGATTAATCTGGTTGGTTGCTGACCATCTGTTGCACTGACCTTTTGACTCTTTTTGTGTACAAGGGCCTCCTGCCTAGAAAATGCGTTAGCCTTTCTTATGGCATTCGTGATGTCAGACTCCTTGTACCCTCTTGCTAGGAACCTCATCTTGCTGTCCTCCTGTGCCTTCTGACACAGTACCTCTGTACTGCAAATTCGCCTGATACGCAACATCTCCCCGTAGGGGATGCTGCGTATCAGATGCGCCGGATGGTAGCTGGTGGCGTGCAGCACAGTGTTGCCAGCTGTAGGTTTCCTATAGAGCCGAGTTTGCAGTTTGCCATCAATGATCATAATTTCAACATCCAAAAAGAATGCTTTCTGCTGGCTAATACTGGAAGTGAAAGACAAATTGTAGTCATTGGAGTTGATGACATCAACAACTGCTGCTGCTTGTTCATAAGAACCTTGCCAAATTAAGAATATATCATCGATATATCTATACCAATGAACTAAATGTTCTTTACAGATCTCACTGTGCTCACCATGGAGGACTTGCCTCTCCCAGTAGCCCATATGGAGACAGGCATAACTGGGAGAAAATCAGGCCCCCATAGCAACACCCCTAATCTGTTGAAAATACTGATGATTGAAGATAAAATAGTTGTTATGTAGGCAGTAGGTAATCATGGCGGATAGCATTTTATTGTGCTCTGACATATGTAATGGTCTGAAGCCCAGATAGTATTGGGCTGCCCTGATGCCATCCTGATGTTGAATACTAGTATACAAGGATGAAACATCCAAAGTGATCAGCCAATAATCAGTGTTCCATGATACATTGTTGATTTTCCTCAGAAAATCACCCGAATCTTGAATAAAAGATGGCAAATTAGATACATGTTCTTGTAAGAACGAGTCAATGTACACTGTGGTGTTCTCCAACAGTCCATTACGTGCAGAGATGATAGGTTTGCCGGGCGGCCTCTCAACATTCTTGTGTATCTTCGGAATAAGATACAAAACAGGTGTAGCTGAATGATCATTCTTAAGATATTTGAACTCGTCCATACTAAGGAGCCCAAGACTTCGCCACCCCATTAGCAGCGAATAAAAATCCGCCTGTGCTTTCCTCATGGATATTACATCACAGCGCCTGTAGCATTGAGGGTCATTTAACTGGAGATAGGCTTCCTCCAGATACTGAGACCGTGGCCAAAGAACAATGTTCCTGCCCTTGTCTGCTTGGCGGACTACGATGGTATCATTACCTTGTATTTTATTCACTAGTATGGCATAGTTGTTATTCTGCCTCCGATACTGGCAAGGTGTTTTCAGAGTCTTAGTGTGTAGGGTTTTAATATCCCTGATGGCCAGTTTGTGAAATATGTCAATGTTGTCATGGAGCATCAGGGGAGTAAATGTAGACCGAGGCTTGAATTTTGTTAATCTCGCCGAATTCAGAGACAGTGGTTCCTGCATGCTCTGTGAAGCAGATTGTTCAACCCTCAAGGCATTTAGATCCTGTGCTAGGCTTAGATCACGCGCTTGGAGGCCAACTTGCGTGCTGATATCCGGTGGTCGAACAGGGTTGGGCTGGATTTTGTTACAGAGAAAGTGTTTTTTCAGCTTGAGCTTGCGCGTGAATTTAAACAAATCAATTCTTGTCTTGGGGTAATCCAAGTTGTTGGCTGGACAGTAGGACAACCCCAAAGAAAGTATCTGCAGATCCGAGTTAGTAAGAGCAATATTGGTAAGATTGATGATGGAAGGCTCATTACTGCTAACACTTATGGGTGCTAATAAAAAACTGAATTAAGCATCTTGGAGTGTCCGGAGTACCTTTTTTAAAGTTAAAAAGGTTGTTGCAGTATACGTAAAAATGCTGGTTTTTGAGAAGGACCGCCGCGAAGCTAAGCCCTGAACTACCAGCATTTCGTTGGTTGATATATATATATATATATATATATATATATGTTTAAGCAATGCCCTCGAGCTTTTCAGAGGGAACACTGTGCACCATCAGCCCTCCGGTTCTGTCCGCCTGTGTCTGCTCGCATCCTCGAGCCTCTTCTTTATTCATTTAATTTCCGACGCTTTTCAAGGCAATACACGCCCCGTAATCATGGAGGTTGCTGTAAAGGGGATTGGAGGGGAAAACGCAGCATGACCCTGCCAGCCTTTCATTGCTGCAGAGATACCCACGTGATAGTGGTGCATGCTGTTGCATGCTGGTGATGGTAGTCCTTTGCTGCTGCGCAACCAATATTAACACCCTGAGTGGGCTCGGCTCCCCTTTATTTTGATTCAGCAAATTAAAACCTTAAGTAGGTACGAGTTCAAGTCCTGCGAGCTGCTTCGACTTTCAGACAGTGCACGCTTTTCAAACTGGAAACCGTTTCCATTTCTAAGCTCTGCTTTCCCGGCTGCTTTTCGTCCTCAAGGAAAGGAGTGGTTCTCCTCTGCACGACCAAGGAAGCCGTGTTAGAAAATGTTTAAGCAATGCCCTCGAGCTTTTCAGAGGGAACACTGTGCACCATCAGCCCTCCGGTTCTGTCCGCCTGTGTCTGCTCGCATCCTCGAGCCTCTTCTTTATTCATTTAATTTCCGACGCGTTTCAAGGCAATACACGCCCCGTAATCATGGAGGTTGCTGTAAAGGGGATTGGAGGGGAAAACGCAGCATGACCCTGCCAGCCTTTCATTGCTGCAGAGATACCCACGTGATAGTGGTGCATGCTGTTGCATGCTGGTGATGGTAGTCCTTTGCTGCTGCGCAACCAATATTAACACCCTGAGTGGGCTCGGCTCCCCTTTATTTTGATTCAGCAAATTAAAACCTTAAGTAGGTACGAGTTCAAGTCCTGCGAGCTGCTTCGACTTTCAGACAGACAAACATTTTCTAACACGGCTTCCTTGGTCGTGCAGAGGAGAACCACTCCTTTCCTTGAGGACGAAAAGCAGCCGGGAAAGCAGAGCTTAGAAATGGAAACGGTTTCCAGTTTGAAAAGCGTGCACTGTCTGAAAGTCGAAGCAGCTCGCAGGACTTGAACTCGTACCTACTTAAGGTTTTAATTTGCTGAATCAAAATAAAGGGGAGCCGAGCCCACTCAGGGTGTTAATATTGGTTGCGCAGCAGCAAAGGACTACCATCACCAGCATGCAACAGCATGCACCACTATCACGTGGGTATCTCTGCAGCAATGAAAGGCTGGCAGGGTCATGCTGCGTTTTCCCCTCCAATCCCCTTTACAGCAACCTCCATGATTACGGGGCGTGTATTGCCTTGAAACGCGTCGGAAATTAAATGAATAAAGAAGAGGCTCGAGGATGCGAGCAGACACAGGCGGACAGAACCGGAGGGCTGATGGTGCACAGTGTTCCCTCTGAAAAGCTCGAGGGCATTGCTCAAACATATATATATATATATATATATATATATATATATATATATATATATATATATATATATATATATATATATTTATATATATATATATAAAACATTTACATTTTACAGAAACACATAGTCACTGGATGATGTTCTCAGTGATGTCATCATTGATGTCATTTGAGATGTCATCAGTGATGTCACTGACCATGTTATGTATGATGTAATATGTGACATCATCAGCAGTGCATTGAGGGGGCAAATAACTATAACATCCGAATTTCTCTGGTTTTGTATGAGTGAAATGTCCAAATAAATATACTGTCCCTGAAACCTGTGATTTTGTCAGGGGAAAAAAAAAAAATATATATATATATATATATATATATATATATATATATATATGCAAAAAAGAAGGAGAGAACTCTGGGTAGTTCTCCAGTTTAGGTGGAAAGCAGTCTTTTGCCATTTCTACAGCAAAGTTTTTAAGCACAGGACTAGCACAGTGCTGTCATTGCCGAGCTGTAAAATGACAAAAGCCATTTATCACGGCAGGCACAATATTACAGCTTTGAATTGGTAAAATACCAACCAAGCCAACCTGAAAAGAATAAAAGCAACCCCTGACACAGTGTTTCGCTCTAATTAGAGCTCTTCAGAGAAGTATAGCTTTGTCCAGACACAAGGGAGAACCCAGTATAAGTGAAAACAAAACCCTTTCAGGCATAGAGTGATGCATAAATTATGCAAAAAAGAAGGAGAGATCTCTGGGTAGTTCACCAGTTTAGGTGGAAATCAGCTCCTGTTAGAACACTCTCAACACCAGCGACACTCTAGATATGCTCACCTCAAATGTCTGCTTTTCTATCAAAATCTTTAAGCATAGGATTAGCACAGTGCTATCCACGCCGAGATAGAAATGGACAAAGACTTTTGCCATTTCTACAGCAAAGTTTTTAAGCATAGGACTAGCACAGTGCTGTCCTTGCCGAGCTGTAAAATGACAAAAGCCATTTATCACCCCAGGCACAATATTACAGCTTTGAATTGGTAAAATTCCAACCAAGCCAATCTGAAATGAATAAAAGCAACCCCTGACACAGTGTTTCGCTCTAATTAGAGCTCTTCAGAGAGGCATAGCGTTGTCCAGACACAAGGGAGCCCCCAGTATAAGTCATATATATATTACCTACTTGTGGTCACCAGTAGGTAGACAGTTATAGTTAGGACCTAGTTGCAATACATGAAGCGTTTCTTATTTTGCGCATAACTTTGGCGCCGTCTGACACATTTTCAAGTAATTTTAAAAACTAGTGTACTAGTCACTTCAGCTGCTGTCTGAAAAGTTTTCAGGTAATCTAATCTGTCAATCGGGGGGGTCGAGAAACAGAGGAGTCCCAAAATGCATTTTCCCCATGCAATTTCACATAGGGATTCCGGCGCCGGGAAACCCTTTTTGGGTAGCTGTGCGCCATACAAATGTAAAAAATAAGAAATAAATAAGAATAATAAGACATGACTACAGCCCGAACTGCTGGATGGAATTACACCAAATTTGGCAAAAAACTAGCTCTTTGTTTAGAAAGAGCCCTTACTGTAATTTGGAGTAAATCCATTCATCAGTTTTGGAGTTAATAAATAAAAAAGAAATATAAATATTTTGAGACGCAGATCCATTGCAGATCTTGTGCCAATACCAATGCTATTGGCTGGCCGCAATCGAACTGGAAAGTTATGGCCCCCATTTCATCTATATAAGACACGGTCCTAAGGCCTCAAAACTGCAGTGAAATGGAATAGAAAGGGTCAGGGTAGAGGTACCCTGACCCAATGGGTGCAGTAAAGGGGTCTCTGAGGGACCCCTGATGGACATTAAATTGCCCCAAAAAGTTTGCTTCCCCACGTGCGAGGATCCTCAAATCCATACCGGTGCTCAGTGCGAACCCCTGTGTGAATCCATGAAGGATCCGGAGATCCAGCACCCAATGAAAAAAAATATACCCACTTACAGTCCCATACACCCACTCGTGCGGCAACTATAACTCTTGCCCTCACCATGCACTGCTAATGACCCCACATATTACACCACTCATGAAATCTTCTATGACATCACTGATAATATCACTGCAGCATTTGCAGTGAAATTATTGGTGTGAGTTATAGTTACGTTAGGGGAGCACGAGTTATAGTTACTTGAGATAACTATAACTACTGAATCTCTATGATTTTGTGTGTGTAAAATCATAACCTAAATATAGCATCCCTGCACCTTTGATTTTTTCAGCGGATATAGATATATATATATATATATATATATATATATATATATATATATATATATATATATACATACATACATACATACATACATATATATATATATATATATATTTATATATATAAATATATATATATATATATATATATATATATATATATATATATATATATATATATATATATATATATATATATATATATATATATATATATATATATATATATATATATATATATATATATATATATATATATCTATACATATATATATCCACAACAAAATCCCAAAGCGAAGACAGCCGGAAGGGCACAACACCAGGGTAAAGACTCAGTAAGCAAAGGTACAGGTAAGTGTAGTTTATTATAACATCATTGTCAAATGACGCGTTTCGACTACCAGACAGGCGGCCTTGTTCACATAGGGCTTAGGTGAAAATGGTGAAATATATATAGTAGTGAAAGTGGCAGTATTTTTTCTATGTTGATTGCAGTGAATAGGCATTTTACCATATGTAGCATGCTTTTACTGTAATGTTGCTTTACTGCGATTAGTGGCAGTGACTGTAGTGTCCAGAGGCACAAAGGACACGGACTCTGTCTTCGGGATTTCTCAGCTCACTTTATTCTCTCCTTCTTCTTTCCAATCTATTCCCTACTACCCTTTTCCAGGCATGGCTCCTCCCTTTCCCTTCTCCTCCCTCATCCCGCCTCCTCAGCCGAGGAAGTCCTGGTGCCTAACATTTAAAGCGATATTACATCTCCCCCTTTCTTAACAAAATGAGTTGATTCACTCTTCTTGCATATACAACTGAAAAACAAAATGTCTCATAGTTACAGTTCTTCAATCAGACGACTTGGTCTCTTAATGATTCGGCGGGGACGGACATGGACATCTGGACAGTCAGGTTCTCTTCCATCATGAATCACTCTCAAGTGGTGGTCACTGCTTTCAGGTTCACATGGTCTAGTTTCACCATTGACAGGTCCAGTAAGTAATTCTTTAACTTTGGGACTGCACTTCTGAAAGTGCACCACATTCCTGGTGATTCTCTTCTCATCCGATTCAGCAGTGATCATGGTTCCCTTTTGTTTGGTGACTACCAGTGGAGTTTCATGATAACGACA
Source organism: Lissotriton helveticus (assembly GCF_964261635.1). Taxonomy (NCBI): domain Eukaryota; kingdom Metazoa; phylum Chordata; class Amphibia; order Caudata; family Salamandridae; genus Lissotriton; species Lissotriton helveticus. The sequence continues at coordinate 1,268,876,451 of NC_136057.1, read as the reverse complement.
ATCAGTTTTCTTTTGCTGTTCTTGTTTCACTAGCACCCAGTCACCTTCTTGAATCGAGGATAGTGCAGCTCTTCGACGGCGATCCGCATACGTTTTAATGGCCTCCTTCTTGAGTCGGTCAATGCCAGCTATGTCATCAGGGTCAGAGTCTTGAGATACGGCTCCCTCATTCCAGTCAATCATGGGTATTCTAGTGCGCACCGGCCGGCCCAGCATTAGGGTCGTGGGGCACTTACCGGTAGTGGAATGAGGCGTGTTTCTATAAGCCCGCAGGACTTCATTCAGAACCATTTGAGTGTCTTTCCGAGACAATTTGTAGTGTAGTTCCTATATTCCCAATAGACTCTGCGCATTGGAAAAATATATTCAGCAGTGTAGACGTAGGACTGAGGTCGACTAGGTCTCTACTGACTATATTAGATTTAAGGTTTGCCAGCTAGCTCAGAGGTCACTAGAAACTTTCTCGAATAAACAAGGAGGAGTTTAACCTCCCTGGATAGACAAGAAGGGATTAGCTTCTGACAACCATATAACATGACAACTTTGCTCCCTCAGAATAAGAGTGTATCTCTAGAGTCGTGTGAAAACAATAGACAGCTATTTCACTCAGTCAAGTGTGCATACTTAGTTTCACCAGAGTGCAGAGAAAAGAGAGACAGGCGTTTTCAATAAAAAGTTGTTATTTATTGAGCAGTCTTCTTTCTCATACAAGAGAAATGAATTGCCATAATTGCAATACTCATAGTAAAGTAAAGTGCGTACAGTAAAAGGAGTATTATGAAATAATACTGTAAAAGCATTGATATGGTTTCTTAGCCATATGTTTCTTTAAAATAGATAAAATATATACATACTTATATACATTGACTAACGTACTCAACTGGTGCTTCTAAATACGCCTACCCCGGTGTACCTGACCTAAGCCTAATACGTGGGAAGGAGTAAGTAAGTAGCAGTTTAAGTTAAGTTGGTTTTGCCAAGGAATCTGAATCAAGAATTCTCTTAAGGGTTTAGTCAGCTCCGTACCTTGGTTCTTAGAATGAAGGAGGTCTTGTATCTCTCTCTCAGGACTCGATATCCCAGTAACCCGCGAGGGTATCTGGCAACACCGGAGCTGGATTTCTCGGCAGGAGAAAAGACAGCGTCTCTCTCAGTGCGTCAAAGGGGAGGGGCGGCGTCCGTGGGCTCTCGCATCAGCTGGGCTCTCGGGCAAGTAGATAGCCGCTCTGCTCCAAAACCACCACTGTGTGTTTGCTTAAGGCAACGTTGGTATATTTATACCTAAAAGGTGCCGGGTTTTGACGTAAGGTTGGACATAAGACGTCAATGAAGATGTCACTAAGAACTGGCCGTTCTTAGAGTGCTCACAGGAGTTCTAGGACAAAATCAAAACAAAAGCAATGGGGAATTCCCAGGTTGCTGGAGGTGTGGTTTGTTTACAGAACTCGTTGTACTTTCTAGGAGCCTGGGGAAGTAGCCTTGCTTAATTTGGACAGCATGGGCTATGACTAAATATGGATATGATTCTTATGCCTTTATAAGGATATTATTTATTATAACCACATAAGGGCATAAATCAGGACTATCGAATTTAGGGTCCTAGATAGAACTACAACACCCACTCCACGATCTAATGTCCCTCATTACTTAAAACTAAGCAATAGTAAACACATAAACATATAATGATGCATGTGTTTTCCAACCCACCCCAAAATACATAATTTTGTAAATTGAAATGGTATATGGTAAATACACGAAAATGAGTATTGTTACTGTACGCTCATCAAGCAGTGGTATCATTCAGTTAAAAAATGCATATATATATCAGCTGAATGAATTGCGAAAATTTACACATGAAATGGCTCTTAATACAGAAGAGAAGGTCGAGACCATTCCATCACATAATAATACAAATGCTTGTACATGTGCTAGAGGCTGAGGTAATATATTGTCTCTAGAGTTCCTAAAATAGAAGCTCTGTTCTCTAAGAATAGTTCTACTTTAAGCAGAGTACATGTGCCAGAAAAAGGTAAATATTTTGGAAGTGGAAAAAAAATAATTTCGCTTTCAGGGAAAAAATAAAATTGTTCCAAATGTTTTCAGTAGCTTTTGTTTATCAAAGCTGAAGGCCGAATTCAGAGTTCAGGGAACGCTGTGTGCTCATTGCTTAAAAATGTTATTCTTTCGGATCAGGGGAGAACATCATTTCAGACAGACTCTCAAAAAATTGGTCTACTGCTTCAGGTGAAAGTTCGACCAACTTTGAAAATGCCGCAACAGTACAGTCGTGAGAATGATTGCTATCATCGATGTCAGGATCAGCAATGCTCACAGAAGGTCGTACCTGGGTGATGCTGCTCTCACCTCGTACTTCACTACCCCCTAATCGTAGTGGTGAAGTCTCAACGAATGCCGTCATCAGAATGGGTAGCCGCTGGGGACAACACGATGCATGAGCCGTTACTGGACTTAGCAAAGTATCTGTATCCAATGGTACTGCTGATGGTAGTGTAAGACAGACGTCCAACATGCATTCTTCTCCTCATAGCATACATCGAAGCACAGGTAAGATGCAATTCTGCCAGATGGGTCTGAATGAAAGAAACCAGGTCATATTCAGATCTCTTAGCCGGGCTAATCCAAGGACTTTAGTTATGCGGGCCCGATAGCGTATAGCTAGGATCGTTTCTTCCATCATTACTGGAGTCTTGTCTGCGACTTGGCTTGCCATATCGGAGCAGAAGGATCAAAAACAAAATTCCTGCTACGAGTCCCAAAAGAAGTGATAGGCCGCCAAAGACAGAATGGACAAAATTAGGAAAAATGCCCAGAACTGTTTTGAAGGGTGTTAACAGTCCCGAAAAAATTGTCTTAAATACATGTGGGATGCCACTGCTATCCGACATATTTAGGATTTGGCTTAGCATTTCTGCGAAATGCACGGGGCAATTTGTTGATAAAAGGATATGTATCTCTGCCGTTGTCCTTGCAACTTGCAGATCATACGTTTCTTTTGATGACGTTAAGGGCACAGTTGTCTGTAAAAGAACAGACTTTATTCTGCTTAAAGTATCAATTCGAATAGAAGAGATATTCAAAGAAGGCCAAATTGTTGCCTCCGTATCTGGAGTGCTGTTTGGATACAATACTTGCATACAGCAAGTGACCATGGAACTCACGCTGACGAGATAGGCTTTCCCTGGCACCATGCCACAACAGCTGTGGTCCACTATTAGAATATAGCTCCCGTTAGAAAGCCGTCTAAAGAATGGCTCTATTCGTGTTGCAGGTGTGCCGTGCTGGTGACATGAAAGGTTATTTGAAGTCCCCTCACAGGCCCCATGCAGGTTAATACCTTGACACAGAAGTATACCGCTTAGTGATCGTTTACAATTGTTACCACTAAGAAATACATTCTGTTTCTTTTCACTGTAACATGTGTGTGTGTAAGGCAATTTCCATGATGACTTGATGTACCCTTTACCCAACCTTTCATACTGGCCCGCTGGTATATACTCTTGGCGGTATTTAAATTGGAAAGTTGTTATCGGAATTGTGATTATTCCGTGTATTATCCATTCAATGACAGGTCTTTCTGACATTGTCAATGGTAATCTCTCAAGTTTTTCAATGCTCATAATCGTATAGTCTGCTCTTTTTTGTGCCAAACTGATTTGTGTATCAGTAAGGTTAAAGATAGAGAATAATGACGTTGTGTTGATTAAACGCCAGGGCACGTAGCCTGAACGCAGATTTTGCAACGTCCAGCCAAGCTGTACAATAGAACGTAATTGGGACTAACCGTGTTGTAACATTAGTAAGTCCTGCTCTATTATATCAATAGCAGATGATACAATACTGTCCAGTGAATATATTCTGGAGGACAGAGTCATTATCCCATTGTCCACAACAGAAAGTGATTTTTCCAAATGAATACGATCAATTTCTCGTATTTTTTCTGCTGTTTCAATTTGCATTACTTTCCAAGCTTCGTTGTACGCAGCGTATATACCGGCCGCTATGAAACATTTTTGACGCTGTTTGCGTGGTCCCATTATGAAATCACGCAAGTCAGCACCGTCTTTAAGTAAAGTCAAGTGTTGCTTAATTTCAGCCAGTGTGGATTTCTGTAGCCATTCGAGGCAGAGTTTCCCTACACTGTATGTTGTGACTAGCCCTGGATGTTGTCTCTGGGAGTATCTTGGGTCTGGCCTGGTCATTTTTAACCCCTGTAATTTATTCAGGAATCTGTCTTGACAGTTATTTGTGTCTGTGGGCCAGATCAACCATTTTTTCCAATCAGGATGTGTTCTGTTTTGGTTAAAATATGGGATACGTCTATCTCAACATCTGTAGTGCTATTACTGTCAGGTGTTGGCTTTGGAATAGACGGTTTGTTTAATTCTTTTATCTTGGCTAGGCCAAGACAAGTAGTCTGTTGAATGGTATCATTCAAGAATATTATTTGTTCTGGGATCATGCGGGCTCTAAATAATGCTTCTAAACCTTGGACCTGCCAATCTTTGGTACCCCAGATGTTTTTTGTTTCAATGTTGTTTTTCCAGAAATCAAAACCAAATGTAATCATTTTTTCATAAAATGTTTCCGAATAGATCAATTTAGTATTTGTCAGCATTGTTTTTACCCCTGTCTTATTTAACAGTTTGAAATAAAACGTTTCTGCATCACTTGTGTTAAACCCTGAGAAATATGGGAATTTCTCATAAAATGTTTTCGAGCTGCTTTTAGGTGGAGTTGCACAATGTTCCCATTGATTATATTTAAAAACATTTCTAGGTTGAGCAGATTTATGTAAATAGTGATGTGCAAAGTGATTATAACAATACATTTCTTCATAATTTGATGAACCCTGTAAGTAATCATGTTCTGTAAATTTTGCTGACATTACTAAATCTGACATCATATCATTAATACTTTCAAAGTCCCAATCATCAGAGAATGTACTCGGTTTTACAAAGTCACTTAATGAAACCTTGAACTGGTGTTGATATTTCAAGAGCTCAACCGGGCCATAAATTTCATAATCCGTTTTGTCCCATGCTACCCCACCGGATATTGGATTGGCTGTGACATTCACTGATGATAGTTCTCTTTTCTCGATGTGAGATGACTTGTGAGGCTTTAGGACCAAGTTGATGTTCTGACTTGCTGTGTCCATTGTACTGTATTTTCCTTCAATAAATTTCCCAAACAAAGAACCATGATGAGCCAAAGCAGGAGGAAAAGTACACCTAACACAATCCAAAATTCAATCCATGGAGAAATCAGAAAGGTTTCTTTGAGTTGATGTAGAAGTTCAGTTATTTTGTCTTTAAAAGTTTTTGTTGCTGGCGTTTCTTCTGGTTCGCTTGGATCTTCAGAAAAGTTATCGAAATTGATGAAGTAGCCAGATGCAGTTCTGTCAATTGTTGGAATTGCTTCCGGATTTTCATTTGCTTTTGGATTTTTCTTTGTTTCACTAGCATAGTCTGAGGCTACATCATTGTAGACTGGTGTTTCTTGACGAACTGTTGCAATTTGGGTTTCAAGAGGCACAAGTTCCATGGCATTGTTGCATAGTCCTTTTTTATTCACTGCATGTTTATCAAATGTGATTAGTCTCTCAGTTTGAACCTCTTGTATTGTAGCAAGTTTTGGTACTCTGCTATTTCTTGGGAGTCCACTGGACCTACTACTTATCATTGGCCACATGATTGTGGTTTTACCAGGTCGATGGATACAACTCGGTTCTCATTTTTACCAGCAAGGGGCAGTAGTACAACTGATCTTGTTCCGCTGATAGCTAAGACAGGTACTGCTTTTCTGTAAAAAGGCCCAAATTCCTTCTTCACCGCGATCTTCTCTCTGACAAGATCCCCAATCTTTGGAATCCAGGCAGGCCTTGCTGGGACAGGTGGTTTATCTTCAGTGGCTGTTGGCTGCTGTTTTAACTTTACGTTGCTCAGGCCTTTTCTTGTTTCATTTAAGTCCTGTAAAATAGCCAAACGATCTTTGATATCAAAGCATTTTTCTTCTACCACTGAAGTCTGACTATCGAGGTCCTGAATATGCATTCTAGTCCCGAACAATAGTTCGTACGGACTGAAACCTGTCAGAGAATTTCTTGGCAGATTATTAAGACTACGTTGGACACTTGTTAAATGTTGGACCCACCCATCACCCGAACCTAATACCCTCACCGTTATAGATTGCTTTATGTCCCGGTTTTATCTTTCCACTTTCCCATTTCCCTCAGGATGGAAGGGACAAGAGTACTGCAATGCAATGCCCATGCTGGTCATGGCCTCCTTATAAGCTCAAGAGCTAAAAGCAGGACCCTGGTCAAAATGTAGCATGCCAATTGCCTATGTGCCGATATGGACTCGCAAATCTTTTATAACAGTTCTGGCGTCAGCCGAGCGCTGGTGTCTATATTTTTAGTGAATCTAGTCTTAAACATAAATGGGACGCATTTCTCCTATTGGATTTTTGCATATAGATAGCCTTATGCTTTCTAAAAGAAGGGTCCTGGCATTACTCCGGCTGGTTCGCCACTGCGATCTCTGTTGCAGTTTTGACAGCCCATTGCAAATTTGTAGTTATGCAGCCTCATCCCCGGCCACCAGTATTCTGATTGTAATTCTTTCAGAGATTTCATGATCTCCTGGTGCCGAAGACCTAATCCCATATGTGCTTCTTGAATCAAGAAGATTCTCCTGTTCGTGTTTGGAATCACTCTATCCCCCACTCCAGGGATTCGAGCAAAAGGAACGGAGTTTGCATCAATTATGTATGTATAAGTGAATGGATAGTTCAGAGGCAGTGCTGCACAGTCGCCTTTAGAAGACGTTTTTACCGCCAGCTTGGTTTCCCCGTCTATGTATTTTTCGGAACGCTTTTTTTGTGGCTACGGAAGCCGGTTGAGTTGCTTCTGCTTTGGCTCTGTGAGCCAATGAATTCCCTGCAACGTGAACGCCATCACGTTGATGACTCAGTGTATGTATCACGTGAGTCTTTTGTAGTTCTTTCTGCAAAAGAACTACCTGTTCCCAAAGCTTTTTATGCTTTATTGTGGCACCTGTGTCATCTTTGTAATCGTTTTGAACCCAGTTCTGCAAGTCATTATTGTAAGATTTGACGCAGTAATGCGAATCGCACACTATTAGTGTGGGGAATTCGCGATCGTCATTTTTAAGCGCCATCTTTCAAGATCTTATTTCAGCTCGTTGATTAGAGCATTTTCTGAGTGATTCAGTTTTCGTGACTAAAGGTCTGAATTTACCCAAGCGCCAGCGATCTTTAACAATCGCGCATGCTGCATTGTAGGACTTTTTCTCTACATTATAATGTTGTGCAAATCTGTCCATGTAGATTACACATTTGTATTGTTTGAGAGGCAGAAGGTCGATTGGCAGAGGATATTCTTCTTCATATTCTAGATTTTCTAGTTTTTTCATGTTCGGGTCAAAATAGTATTTCATGTTTTCTGTAGCAAGAGAATTTTCCCATTCGATCCATTTTGGATCTAATGCCACATTAGTCAAATTGCGTGGGCTTATTAATGCCTCAAAGGCTGATTCTGCTGTTAACCCCTTCGGGGCTAATGACGAGCTGGGCTCGTCATCGCGCTTACCTGTCCTGCGCGGATGACAAGGCCAGCTCGTCATCAGCCCCACCCTCGGGGGAAGCGCTGGCGCTCCCCCCGAGGCTCTCTGATCCTCGTTGTTTTGCTGGGGGCGGCAGTGGAAGAGCTTCCGCTGCCGCCCCCGCCCCCCCCCCATGGTAATCCCTGATGACGTCAGCGCGCACAGCGCGCGCTGACATCATCAGTGATTCCCAGCGCTCAGGAAGCCATTTGCTTCCTGACCGCGCTGGAAGAAGGTAGGTTTCTCGAGGCTGGCGGGGGTTTGGGGGCAGCGAAGAGGCATCAGGGGAGAGGAAAGAGATTTTCCTTTCCCCTGATGTCTCTTTGCAGGGCATTTCTGCCTCACGATCGCGCACAGCGTCGCGATTGTGCGGCGGAAATGCCCCCACTAGACACCAGGGATATACTTTTAGTTTTTAGGAAGTGACCCCTTGGGCAAGGGTCGCTTCCAGGCTGGCTGGCAATATGTTTTCGTTTTTCTGCCCCCCCTGGGGGGAAATCGGCCCATTTTTTCGGCCGTTTTGCCCCCAGGGGGGGCAGAAATTCCCCACTAGCACCAGGGATATTGATTTTTACAAAGATGGCGGCCATTGATTTTGTTTACGTTTTTCTGTCCCCCCTGGGGGCAAATCGGCCCGTTTTTTTTTGCCGTTTTGCCCCCAGGGGGGACAGAAAATGCCCACTAGACACCAGGGATGTAATTTTAGTTTTTAGGAAGCGACCCCTTGGGCAAGGGTCGCTTCCAGGCGGGGTCTGAGTATGTTTTCGTTTTTCTGCCCCCCCTGGGGGGAAATCGGCCCGTTTTTCGGCCGTTTTGCCCCCAGGGGGGGCAGAAATTACCCACTAGAACCAGGGATTTTTGTTGGGGCAATGTGTTTGTTTTGGGAAGCGACCCCTTGGGTAAGGGTCGCTTCCAGGTGGACATGATTGTGTTTTTGTTTTTCTGTCCACCCTGGGGGCAAATCGGCCTGTTTTTTTTGCCGTTTTGCCCCCAGGGGGGGGGCGGAAAATGCCCACTAACACAAAGTTTTTAGGAAGCGACCCCTTGGGCATGTTTGCTGGTGGTGTGTGTGGGGAGTGGTACTTGGCTGGATGGTGTGCGTGGAGCGGTGCTTGGCTGGCGGTGTGTGTGGAGTGGTACTTGGCTGTCGGTGTGCGCTGAGTGGTGTTTGGCTGGCGGTGTTCGTGGAGGGGTACTTGGCTATCTATGCACGGAGTGGTGCTTGGCTGGCGGTGTGTGTGGAGTGGCGCTTGGCTGGTGGTGTGTGTAGAGTGGTACTTGGCTGTCTGTGCACGGAGTGGTGCTTGGCTGGCGGTGTGTGTGGAGTGGCGCTTGGCTGGTGGTGTGCGTGGAGTGCTACTTTGCTGTCTGTGCACGGAGTGCTGCTTGGCTGGTGGTGTGTGTGGAGTGGCGCTTGGCTGGTGGTGTGCGTGGAGTGCTACTTTGCTGTCTGTGCACGGAGTGCTGCTTGGCTGGTGGTGTGTGTGGAGTGGCGCTTGGCTGGTGGTGTGCGTGGAGTGCTACTTTGCTGTCTGTGCACGGAGTGCTGCTTGGCTGGCGGTGTGTGTGGAGTGGCGCTTGGCTGGTGGTGTGCGTGGAGTGCTACTTTGCTGTCTGTGCACGGAGTGCTGCTTGGCTGGCGGTGTGTGTGGAGTGGCGCTTGGCTGGTGGTGTGCGTGGAGTGCTACTTTGCTGTCTGTGCACGGAGTGCTGCTTGGCTGGCGGTGTGTGTGGAGTGGCGCTTGGCTGGCGGTGTGTGTGGAGTGGCGCTTGGCTGGATGGTGCTTGGCTGGCGGTGAGTGGTGCTTGGCTGGTGGTGCTTGTGGAGTGGCGCCTGGCAGGTGGTGTGCGTGGAGTGCTACTTTGCTGTCTGTGCACGGAGTGGTGCTTGGCTGGCGGTGTGTGTGGAGTGGCGCTTGGCTGTTAGTGTGCGTGGAGTGCTACTTTGCTGTCTGTGCACGGAGTGCTGCTTGGCTGGCGGTGTGTGTGGAGTGGCGCTTGGCTGGTGGTGTGCGTGGAGTGCTACTTTGCTGTCTGTGCACGGAGTGCTGCTTGGCTGGCGGTGTGTGTGGAGTGGCGCTTGGCTGGTGGTGTGCGTGGAGTGCTACTTTGCTGTCTGTGCACGGAGTGCTGCTTGGCTGGCGGTGTGTGTGGAGTGGCGCTTGGCTGGTGGTGTGCGTGGAGTGCTACTTTGCTGTCTGTGCACGGAGTGCTGCTTGGCTGGCGGTGTGTGTGGAGTGGCGCTTGGCTGGTGGTGTGCGTGGAGTGCTACTTTGCTGTCTGCACGGAGTGCTGCTTGGCTGGCGGTGTGTGTGGAGTGCTGCTTGGCTGGCGGTGTGTGTGGAGTGGCGCTTGGCTGGTGGTGTGCGTGGAGTGCTACTTTGCTGTCTGTGCACGGAGTGCTGCTTGGCTGGAGGTGTGTGTTGAGTGGCGCTTGGCTGGTGGTGTGCGTGGAGTGCTGCTTGGCTGGAGGTGTGTGTTGAGTGGCGCTTGGCTGGTGGTGTGCGTGGAGTGCTACTTTGCTGTCTGTGCACGGAGTGCTGCTTGGCTGGCGGTGTGTGTGGAGTGTCGCTTGGCTGGTGGTGTGCTGGAGTGCTACTTTGCTGTCTGTGCACGGAGTGCTGCTTGGCTGGCAGTGTGTGTGGAGTGGTGTTTGGCTGGCGGTGTGTGGGGAGTGGTGTTTGGCTGGCGGTGTGTGGGGAGTGGTGTTTGGCTGGCGGTGTGTGGGGAGTGGTACTTGGCTGGATGGTGTGCGTGGAGTGGTACTTGGCTGTCGGTGTGCGCTGAGTGGGGTTTGGCTGGCGGTGTGCATGGTCTGGTGCTTGGATGGTGGTGTGGGTGGACTGGAACTCTGCTGGCGGTGTGTGAGTAGTTACTTTCTGTTGGTCACTACACACACTGCTAGTTGAGTGACACTCTACGCAGTCCATCATTTTCTGTAGTTGCTATGTCAGATATGTGGGCGTGTGAAAGTGATGGGCGGCTGGCGGTGTGAATGTTTTGTATGTGTCACACGTACAAAAGGTGTATGAATGTCCTTACTGCCCCTGTGTGATATGGGTACTGGTAGTAGCAAAAGACTGACTGGCACCAAAGTGGTCAGGCACTTTAAAAAAATTCAAAAAATTATCCAGTGTCTTGATGTTAAACCTCATCTAATCTCATTTGGTCTAAGCCCTAATTGATGGCCCATCTGGCCGAATTTTAATTTGGGGGGCAAATTTGTGTGTTGTTTTTTTAATTGTTATATTGTTTGTGAAATGTGGTAGTAATTTTTTTTTCTTCTCTATTTTTGTCTTGTTCCAGGCTTTTGCTGTTTGGATTGTTGTAGGTTGCGTGTCTGTTTGCAGCTTGTGTAGTTGCTTGTGCTTGGTAAGTGAATGTATTTTGTACTACTTCTCCTTGATGTTTGTCTTTTTGAAAAAGGTTGTACTTCTAGCAGTTTGTGTGGCTCTGTGTTTTTTTTTTTCAGCATTAGTGTTTGATGTGCACTTTGTTTTCTAATGTCATTTCTTTTTTTCTTTCTAGTGGGATTTCATTTCTTTTCGCTGTGTCTCAACAGAGTAGGTGCTGGTGAGTGTAGCTATATTTTGTAAGAGTGAAATTGTTTTGGATTGTATTTATCTTTTAGTGAAAGCCTTACCTTGTTTACTTCTTACTTTGCACAGTGTAGGTTGTTGTTCACTTGTGTGTGCAGTCTTCTTGCTTTGTAAGGATAATGGCTAGTCGCAGGATTACTGCTCAGCAGGTTCTTGGTTTGCTTTTTGAGTCTTCCTCGGACCATGGTTCAGAGTCTGAGTCCGATTCGGACTCCCAGGAAGCGGCAGAAGATTCAGGCAGTGAGTTTTCTCTTCGCATGGAATCATCATCATCGGATGATGACTCTTCTTCTAGTGCTGATGAAGGGCCTATGGTACAGGAGGACATTGTGTTGCCGGTAGTGGGCCAAGAGGCACCTGTGCTGCTGCCTAGGGCCGCAAGGTTTCCTTTCTTTTTACGTCGGCAAGAGGCATGTGGGCTGGAGCCTGCACCCAAAAGGCTTCACATTGCTGTGGTGCGCAAAGGGGCATCTGGTGCTTTTCGTCTTCCTGCTCGTGTAGTGCAGCAAGAGGCATCTGGGGCTGTTAGGCTTCCCATTGGTGTAGAGCGGCAAGAGGCATCTGGGCCTGCTGGGTTTCCCGGTGGTGTAGTGCAGCAAGAAGCATCTCAGGCTGCTGGGCTTCCCGTTGGTGTAGTGCAGGAAGAGCCCTCTGGGGATGCTACGTCTTCTGTTGGTGTTGTGCAGCCAGAAGTATCTGTGGCTGTTAGGCTTCCCGTTGGAGAACAGCAGCAAGATGTTTCGGTGCTGCAGGCTGGGGTGGCTGCTCCCCCCGTTGATAGGGATGGCCTCTGGGTTCCCCCTGGCTTGGTGCAGCCGGCATTGCCAGAGTTCACTGGTGTTCCTGGGTGTAGAGTGAATACAGAGAATTTTCTGCCAATTAATTTTTTTCAGTTGTTTTTTGACGATGTGTTTTTGCAAGAGATTGTTGAGCAAACCAATTTATATGCAGAACAATATTTGAGGGCCAACAGTGCCAGCCTTAAGCCCTATTGTAGAGCAATCCGGTGGACTCCCACCAATGTTGAAGAGATGAAGAAGTTTCTGGGATTAACTTTTTTGATGGGCTTGATAAGGAAGTCATCAATTACTTCATATTGGTCCACTAGTCCCTTGATGGTAACAGCTATATTTCCAGCAGTCATAAGTCGTGATCGGTATACGCTTCTTCTTCGGATGATGCATTTTGCTGATAATAGTTTAGCGTTGTCACGCGATCACCCTGATTGTGACCGTTTGTTTAAAATTCGGCCTGTCCTTGATCACTTTGTTGATCGTTTTTCTGAGATTTTTGTCCCTGGTAAAGAAATTGCAGTGGATGAGTCTTTGGTGTTGTTCAAGGGCCGCTTGGTTTTTAGGCAATACATTCCTAGTAAGAGGTCACGCTATGGAATCAAACTGTATATGCTGTGTGACAGTGAGACTGGATATGTCTACAATTTCAGGGTGTACACTGGTAAGGAGTCCCGCATTAACCCTCCTGGTTGTCCTTCTACTTTTGGAGTAACTGAGAAAATTGTGTGGGAACTAGGTAGAGGATTATTTAACATAGGCCATCATTTATATGTAGATAACTTCTACACTGGTGTGCAGTTGTTCAAGGAGTTGGCCAAAGTGGGCACTGTTGCTTGTGGCACAATGCGCAGTAACCGTAAAGGTTTCCCAAAGGAACTTGTTTGCAAAGGCTTGTGCGGGGACAGTCTACGGCATTGCGATGTGGGGAGCTTTTAGCTGTGAAGTATTCAGACAAGAGAGATGTGTACATGCTGACTACTATCCACGATGAAAGTACTGTACCTGTGCCTGTTTGGGGTCAGGGTGCTGAAGTGCGCAAACCTGTGTGCATTCTAGCTTACAATAAGTTCATGGGTGGTGTTGACAGAGTAGATCAGAGGTTGGAACCTTATGCTGCTCTTCGAAAGGCTTACGTTTGGTACAAGAAGTTGGCTATCCATCTGTTCCACTTGGCATCATTTAATGCTTTCGTTGTGTACCAGAAGTCTTGTCCTGGGACGAAGATGACTTTTCTTAAGTTTCAGGAGTCTATAATAGGCAGCCTTGTACTTGTGCAGCAGGCAAGTGTTCCTAGATTTGGAGTGGTGGAGGAAGTGGCTAGATTGCAAGATCGCCACTTTCCTGAATCTATTCCTTCCACTACTGCTAGAGACTTTCCGACTAGAAGATGCAGAGTCTGTTGGCGAAGAGGCGTGCGGAAGGAGTCTCGTATATACTGTCCTGACTGTCCTTCTAAGCCTGCATTGTGTATGTCAGCTTGTTTTAAATCGTACCACACGCAAAAGAACTATTGGGAGTTTGATTGAGCTGTAAAGTGAATTGCTTGGTCTGCATTCTGTAAAACATTTTTAGTTTGTTTCAAGGATTGGCATTAGTGCAAAGTTTTTATTTTAAGAATTTGTGTTACCTGATTTGTAGGTATTTCCATTTGTTTAGTGTTATTTTCAAAAAAAGAATTCTAAATGTGTTTGTGGTTTGTGCCGGCTGGTGCTTGGCTGGCGGTGTGTGTGGAGTGGCGCTTGGCTGGTGGTGTTTGTGGAGTGGTACTTGGCTGTCTGTGCATGGAGTGGTGCTTGGCTGGCGGTGTGTGTGGAGTGGTGCTTGGCTGGCGGTGTGTGTGGAGTGGTGCTTGGCTGGCGGTGTGTGTGGAGTGGTGCTTGGCTGGCGGTGTGTGTGGAGTGGTGCTTGGCTGGCGGTGTGTGTGGAGTGGTGCTTGGCTGGCGGTGTGTGTGGAGTGGTGCTTGGCTGTCTGTGCACGGAGTGGTGCTTTGCTGGTGGTGTGTGTGGAGTGGCGCTTGGCTGGTGGTGTTCGTGGAGTGGTACTTGGCTGTCTGTGCATGGAGTGGTGCTTGGCTGGCGGTGTGTGTGGAGTGGTGCTTGGCTGGCGGTGTGTGTGGAGTGGTGCTTGGCTGGCGGTGTGTGTGGAGTGGTGCTTTGCTGGCAGTGTGTGTGGAGTGGCGCTTGGCTGGTGGTGTTCGTGGAGTGGTGCTTGGCTGTCTGTGCATGGAGTGGTGCTTGGCTGTCTGTGCATGGAGTGGTGCTTGGCTGGCGGTGTGTGTGGAGTGCTGCTTGGCTGGCGGTGTGTGTGGAGTGGTGCTTGGCTGGCAGTGTGTGTGGAATGGTGCTTGGCTGGCAGTGTGTGTGGAGTGGCGCTTGGCTGGTGGTGTTTGTGGAGTGGTACTTGGCTGGAGGGTGTGCGTGGAGCGGTGTTTAGCTGTCTGTGCACGGAGTGGTGCTTGGCTGGCGGTGTGCGTGGAGAGGCGCTTGGCTGGTGGTGTGCGCTGAGTGTTTGGCTGGCGGTGTGCATGGTCTGGTGCTTGGCTGGTGGTGTGGGTGGACTGGCGCTCGGCTGGCGGTGTGTGAGTAGTTACTTTCTGTTGGTCACTGCACACACTGCTTGTTGAGTGACACTCCACGCAGTCCATCAATTTGTGTAGTTCCAGTGTCAGAAATGTGGGCGTGTGAAAGTGATGGGCCCTTGAATGGCGCTGTTTGCTGGTGTGAGTGTTGAAATGTGATGGGTCCGCGGCTGGCGTTGTGAATGTTTTGAATGTGTCACACGTACGAAAGGTGTATGAATGGCCTGTAAAGAGGTTGGTGCCTTGACGTGGCTTTACAGCTCACGAGCTGTGAGTCAGTGGTTCAGTTTATCATACTTGCAATTATACACAGTGTATTTCATTTTTGTGAAATTACTTGCGTATACAATTGTATGTACTGAATCATCACTCACCCTCGTGCCAAATCCAACCAGTATGTGTGTGTGCTTGCGGATTAGATGGGTGTGCAGTAATAATTGTTTTTTTTTCTCTTTCTGCATTAGGGTGTACCTTGTCCCTTATTGTGATTGTTGTAATGTGTTGCTTTTATTCCAGATGGTGTCAGTGGTCTTGTTTGTATCAGGTATGAAAGGTGCGTGAATGGCCTGTAAAACGGTTGGTGCCTTGTCGTGGCTTTACAGCTCACGAGTTGCGAGTCACTGGTTCGGTTTTTATGCATTTATTTATTGACAGAGCATTTCATTTTTTTGAAATATCTTGTTAATAAAATTTTATATACTGAACCATCACTCGCCCTCGTGCCAAATCCAACCTGTATGTGTGTGTCTTTGAGGAATAGATAGCCGTGCTTGAATGTTTGACTTTTGAGTAACTCTGTTAAGGTGAGGTACCCTTTTACTCGGGAGAACAAGGGGAACGCTGGGTGGTAGGACATTTTTGCCGGCACGGCGATCCCACGGCAAAATTTTGGGAAAAGTGCTATTTTTACCTAATTAAGGTTTGCAAAGAGTTCTGGGTAGGAAAACATTGGGGGACCCATGCATGCCATACCTCCCTGGACTCCCCCGGGTGTCTACTTTTCAGAAATGTGTGGGTTTGGTAGGTTTCCCTAGATGGCTGTCTCGCACGGGGCCAGAAACCCAGGTAACCCCTCTTGCAAAAGCTGGAGAATTCATGTCCACCAGCTTTTGCAAGAGGGGTTACCCGGGTATTTGGCCCCGTGCGAGACAGCCATCTAGGGAAACCTACCAAACCCACACATTTCTGAAAAGTAGACACCCGGGGGCTTCCAAGGAGGTATGGCTTGCGTGGATCCTCCAACGTTCCTTTACCCAGAATCCCTTGCAAACCTCATTTTTTGCTTTGAAAAAATCAGTTTTTTCACACGTTTTAGTGTGGGCAAGCGTGGCATCACTGGCCTCACACAAATTACCTCCCACCCAGCGTTCCCCAAGGTCTCCCGATAAAAATGGTACCTCACTTGCGTGGTTAGGCATAGCGGCTGCTTTAGGAAAAGGCCCAATTCATACTGTGGAGACGAAAACATTACCTTTAGCCAAATAATCTTATTTTTTGAGGGGGTTACCTGAGCTTTTGGCCCGGGGCTTGGCAGGCATCTTTGGAAACTACCAAACCCAAACAGTTCTGAGAACTAGACACCCGGGGGAGTCCAGGGTGGTATGGCATGCGTGGGTCCCCCAATGTTTTGCTACCCAGAAACCCCTGCAAACCTGAAATTTTGGTCCAAAAACCCACTTTTCCATACTTTTTTGGGTGGGATCTCGCTGCCGGAACAAATGTCCTACCACCCAGCGTTTCCCTTGTTCTCCCGAGTAAAATGATACCTCACTTGTGTGGGTGGGCCAAAGGCAAGTGACTTAGGCTGGGGTGCTTAATTTGTAAAACGTAAATGTGAGTAAAAACTACTTTTTTCAAAATTCATTTTTGGGGTGTTCTGCTTTGGGGCACCCACACAAGTGAGGTATCCTTTTACTCGGGAGAACAAGGGGAACGCAGGGTGGTACGACTTTTTAGCCGGCACGGCGATCCCACGCCAAAAAGTTTGGAAAAGGGCAATTTTTACCTAATTTTAAGGTTTGCAGAGAGTTCTGGGTAGGAAAACATTGGGGGACCCATGCATGCCATACCTCCCTGGACTCCCCCAGGTGTCTAGTTTTCAGAACTGTTTGGGTTTGCTACTTTGCAAAGAATACCACCGAGCCCCGGGCCACAAATTCAGATCCCCCCCCCCCAAAATCAAGGTAGTTTTGCAATAAGGTAATGTAAATTCACCACCGTACGATTTGAACCGTTTCCTGTTGCAGCCACTATGTCTATCCACGCAAGTGAGGTACCGTTTTTTTCGGGAGACCTGGGGGCACGCTGGGTGAGTGGAAATTTGTTGCTCCACGCAGATTCCAGAACTTTCCACCACAGAAATGTGAGGAAAATGTGTTTTTTTGGTCAAATTTTTATGTTTGTAAGGGATTCTGGGTAACAAAACCTGGGGGTAGGCAGACGAGTCACCCCATCCTGAATTGCCCTGGGTGTCTAGTTTTCAGAAATGTATAGGTTTGCTAGGTTTCCCTAGGTGCTGGCAGAGCTACGGCGCAAAAACAAAAGGTAGTCTTTTTGTCCGAATCGTGCTAAATTTCACTGGGAAATTGAGGTGCGACCATGCTGCGTTTTGCGCTGTTTCATGTCGCAGCCACTATGCCTACCCACGCAAGTGAGGTACCATTTTTTTCGGGAGACATGGGGGCACGCTGGGTGGGTGGAAATTTGTTGATCCACGCAGATTCCAGAACTTTCCACCACAGAAATGTGAGAAAAATGTGTTTTTTTGGTCAAATTTTTATGTTTGTAAGGGATTCTGGGTAACAAAACCTGGGGGTAGGCAGACGAGTCACCCCATCCTGAATTGCCCTTGGTGTCTATTTTTCAGAAATGTATAGGTTTGCTAGGTTTCCCTAGGTGCTGGCAGAGCTACGGCGCAAAAACAAAAGGTAGTCTTTTTGTCCGAATCGTGCAAAATTTCACTGGGAAATTGAGGTGCGACCATGCTGCGTTTTGCGCTGTTTCATGTCGCAGCCACTATGCCTACCCACGCAAGTGAGGTACCATTTTTTTCGGGAGACCTGGGGGCACGCTGGGTGAGTGGAAATTTGTTGATCCACGCAGATTCCAGAACTTTCCACCACAGAAATGTGAGAAAAATGTGTTTTTTTGGTCAAATATTTATGTTTTCAAGGGATTCTGGGTAACAAAACCTGGGGGTAGGCAGACGAGTCACCCCATCCTGAATTTCCCTGGGTGTCTAGTTTTCAAAAATGTATAGGTTTGCTAGGTTTCCTTAGGTGCTGGCAGAGCTACGGCGCAAAAACAAAAGGTAGTCTTTTTGTCCGAATCGTGCAAAATTTCACTGGGAAATTGAGGTGCGACCATGCTGCGTTTTGCGCTGTTTCATGTCGCAGCCACTATGCCTACCCACGCAAGTGAGGTACCATTTTTTTTGGGAGACCTGGGGGCACGCTGGGTGGGTGGAAATTTGTTGATCCACGCAGATTCCAGAACTTTCCACCACAGAAATGTGAGGAAAATGTGTTTTTTTGGTCAAATTTTTATGTTTGTAAGGGATTCTGGGTAACAAAACCTGGGGGTAGGCAGACGAGTCACCCCATCCTGAATTGCCCTGGGTGTCTAGTTTTCAGAAATGTATAGGTTTGCTAGGTTTCCATAGGTGCTGGCAGAGCTACGGCGCAAAAACAAAAGGTAGTCTTTTTGTCCGAATCGTGCAAAATTTCACTGGGAAATTGAGGTGCGACCATGCTGCGTTTTGCGCTGTTTCATGTCGCAGCCACTATGCCTACCCACGCAAGTGAGGTACCATTTTTTTCGGGAGACCTGGGGGCACGCTGGGTGGGTGGTAATTTGTTGATCCACGCAGATTCCAGAACTTTCCACCACAGAAATGTGAGGCAAATTTGTTTTTTTGGTCAAATTTTTATGTTTGTAAGGGATTCTGGGTAACAAAACCTGGGGGTAGGCAGACGAGTCACCCCATCCTGAATTGCCCTGGGTGTCTAGTTTTCAGAAATGTATAGGTTTGCTAGGTTTCCCTAGGTGCTGGCAGAGCTACGGCGCAAAAACAAAAGGTAGTCTTTTTGTCCGAATCGTGCAAAATTTCACTGGGAAATTGAGGTGCGACCATGCTGCGTTTTGCGCTGTTTCATGTCGCAGCCACTATGCCTACCCACGCAAGTGAGGTACCATTTTTTTTGGGAGACCTGGGGGCATGCTGGGTGGGTGGTAATTTGTTGATCCACGCAGATTCCAGAAGTTTCCACCACAGAAATGTGAGGAGAATGCGTTTTTTTGGTCAAAGTTTTATGTTTGTAAGGGATTCTGGGTAACAAAACCTGGGGGTAGGCAGAGGAGTCACCCCATCCTGAATTGCCCTGGGTGTCTAGTTTTCAGAAATGTATAGGTTTGCTAGGTTTCCCTAGGTGCTGGCAGAGCTACGGCGCAAAAACAAAAGGTAGTCTTTTTGTCCGAATCGTGCAAAATTTCACTGGGAAATTGAGGTGCGACCATGCTGCGTTTTGCGCTGTTTCATGTCGCAGCCACTATGCCTACCCATGCAAGTGAGGTACCATTTTTTTCGGGAGACCTGGGGGCACGCTGGGTGGGTGGAAATTTGTTGATCCACGCAGATTCCAGAACTTTCCACCACAGAAATGTGAGGAAAATGTGTTTTTTTGGTCAAATTTTTATGTTTGTAAGGGATTCTGGGTAACAAAACCTGGGGGTAGGCAGACGAGTCACCCCATCCTGAATTGCCCAGGGTGTCTAGTTTTCAGAAATGTATAGGTTTGCTAGGTTTCCCTAGGTGCTGGCAGAGCTACGGCGCAAAAACAAAAGGTAGTCTTTTTGTCCGAATCGTGCTAAATTTCACTGGGAAATTGAGGTGCGACCATGCTGCGTTTTGCGCTGTTTCATGTCGCAGCCACTATGCCTACCCATGCAAGTGAGGTACCATTTTTTTCGGGAGACCTGGGGGCACGCTGGGTGGGTGGAAATTTGTTGATCCACGCAGATTCCAGAACTTTCCACCACAGAAATGTGAGGAAAATGTGTTTTTTTGGTAATTTTTTTTTTTTTTTAAAGGGATTCTGGGTAACAAAACCTGGGGGTAGGCAGACGAGTCACCCCATCCTGAATTGCCATGGGTGTCTAGTTTTCAGAAATGTATAGGTTTGCTAGGTTTCCCTAGGTGCTGGCAGAGCTACGGCGCAAAAACAAAAGGTAGTCTTTTTGTCCGAATCGTGCAAAATTTCACTGGGAAATTGAGGTGCGACCATGCTGCGTTTTGCGCTGTTTCATGTCGCAGCCACTATGCCTACCCACGCAAGTGAGGTACCATTTGTTTCGGGAGATCTGGGGGCACGCTGGGTGGGTGGAAATTTGTTGATCCACGCAGATTCCAGAACTTTCCACCACAGAAATGTGAGGAAAATGTGTTTTTTTGGTCAAATATTTATGTTTGTAAGGGATTCTGGGTAACAAAACCTGGGGGTAGGCAGACGAGTCACCCCATCCTGAATTGCCCTGGGTGTCTAGTTTTCAGAAATGTATAGGTTTGCTAGGTTTCCCTAGGTGCTGGCAGAGCTACGGCGTAAAAACAAAAGGTAGTCTTTTTGTCCGAATCGTGCTAAATTTCACTGGGAAATTGAGGTGTGACCATGCTGCGTTTTGCGCTGTTTCATGTCGCAGCCACTATGCCTACCCACGCAAGTGAGGTACCATTTTTTTCGGGAGACCTGGGGGCACACTGGGTGCATGGAAATTTGTTGATCCACGCAGATTCCAGAACTTTCCACCACAGAAATGTGAGGAAAATGTGTTTTTTTGGTCAAATATTTATGTTTGTAAGGGATTCTGGGTAACAAAACCTGGGGGTAGGCAGACGAGTCACCCCATCCTGAATTGCCCTGGGTGTCTAGTTTTCAGAAATGTATAGGTTTGCTAGGTTTCCCTAGGTGCTGGCAGAGCTACGGCGTAAAAACAAAAGGTAGTCTTTTTGTCCGAATCGTGCTAAATTTCACTGGGAAATTGAGGTGCGACCATGCTGCGTCTTGCGCTGTTTCATGTCGCAGCCACTATGCCTACCCATGCAAGTGAGGTACCATTTTTTTCGGGAGACCTGGGGGCACGCTGGGTGGGTGGAAATTTGTTGATCCACGCAGATTCCAGAACTTTCCACCACAGAAATGTGAGGAAAATGTGTTTTTTTGGTAAAAATTTTTTTTTTGAAAGGGATTCTGGGTAACAAAACCTGGGGGTAGGCAGACGAGTCACCCCATCCTGAATTGCCACGGGTGTCTAGTTTTCAGAAATGGATAGGTTTGCTAGGTTTCCCTAGGTGCTGGCAGAGCTACGGCGCAAAAACAAAAGGTAGTCTTTTTGTCCGAATCGTGCAAAATTTCACTGGGAAATTGAGGTGCGACCATGCTGCGTTTTGCGCTGTTTCATGTCGCAGCCACTATGCCTACCCACGCAAGTGAGGTACCATTTTTTTCGGGAGATCTGGGGGCACGCTGGGTGGGTGGAAATTTGTTGATCCACGCAGATTCCAGAACTTTCCACCACAGAAATGTGAGGAAAATGTGTTTTTTTGGTCAAATATTTATGTTTGTAAGGGATTCTGGGTAACAAAACCTGGGGGTAGGCAGACGAGTCACCCCATCCTGAATTGCCCTGGGTGTCTAGTTTTCAGAAATGTATAGGTTTGCTAGGTTTCCCTAGGTGCTGGCAGAGCTACGGCGTAAAAACAAAAGGTAGTCTTTTTGTCCGAATCGTGCTAAATTTCACTGGGAAATTGAGGTGCGACCATGCTGCGTTTTGCGCTGTTTCATGTCGCAGCCACTATGCCTACCCACGCAAGTGAGGTACCATTTTTTTCGGGAGACCTGGGGGCACACTGGGTGCATGGAAATTTGTTGATCCACGCAGATTCCAGAACTTTCCACCACAGAAATGTGAGGAAAATGTGTTTTTTTGGTCAAATTTTTTTGTTTGAAAGGGATTCTGGGTAACAAAACCTGGGGGTAGGCAGACGAGTCACCCCATCCTGAATTGCCCTGGGTGTCTAGTTTTCAGAAATGTATAGGTTTGCTAGGTTTCCCTAGGTGCTGGCAGAGCTACGGCGCAAAAACAAAAGGTAGTCTTTTTGTCCGAATCGTGCAAAATTTCACTGGGAAATTGAGGTGCGACCATGCTGCGTTTTGCGCTGTTTCATGTCGCAGCCACTATGCCTACCCACGCAAGTGAGGTACCATTTTTTTCGGGAGACCTGGGGGCACACTGGGTGGATGGAAATTTGTTGATCCACGCAGATTCCAGAACTTTCCACCACAGAAATGTGAGGAAAATGTGTTTTTTTGGTCAAATTTTTTTGTTTGAAAGGGATTCTGGGTAACAAAATCTGGGGGTAGGCAGACGAGTCACCCCATCCTGAATTGCCCTGGTTGTCTAGTTTTCAAAAATGTATAGGGTTGCTAGGTTTCCTTAGGTGCTGGCAGAGCTACGGTGCAAAAACAAAAGGTAGTCTTTTTGTCCGAATCGTGCTAAATTTCACTGGGAAATTGAGATGCGACCATGCTGCGTTTTGCGCGGTTTCATGTCGCAGCCACTATGCCTACCCACGCAAGTGAGGTACCATTTTTTTCGGGAGACCTAGGGGCACGCTGGGTGGGTGGAAATTTGTTGATCCACGCAGATTCCAGAACTTTCCACCACAGAAATGTGAGGAAAATGTGTTTTTTTGGTCAAATATTTATGTTTGCAAGGGATTCTGGGTAACAAAACCTGGGGGTAGGCAGACGAGTCACCCCATCCTGAATTGCCCTGGGTGTCTAGTTTTCGAAAATGTATAGGTTTGCTAGGTTTCCCTAGGTGCTGGTTGAGCTATGGCTCAAAAACAAAAGGTAGTCTCTTTGTCCAAAGAGCTTAAGATTTCACTGGGAAATTGAGGAGCGACCACATTGCATTTTGTGCCGTTTCCCGTCGTAGGCACAAGGCCGACCCACACAAGTGAGGTACCATTTTTTTCGGGAGACCTGGGGGCACGCTGGGTGGGTGGAAATTTGTTGATCCACGCAGATTCCAGAACTTTCCACCACAGAAATGTGAGGAAAATGTGTTTTTTTTGTCAAAATCTGAGCTTTGCAAGGGATTCTGGGTAACAAAACCTGGTGGTAGGCAGTCGAGTCATCCCATCCTGAATTCCCCTGGGTGTCTACTTTTCAAAAATGTATAGGTTTGCTAGGTTTCCCTAGGTGCCGGAAGAACTAGGGTGCAAAAACTACAGGTAGGCACTTTGCCAAAAAAGGGTCAATTTGTAACTGCAAAATTTAGGTGTGAGCACGTTGCATTTTGTGCCGTTTCCTGTCGCAGGCACAAGGCCGACCCACACAAGTGAGGTACCGTTTTTATCGGGACACTTGGGGTAATTCAGATTTGTAAATCAACTGTTATTACCAATTGAGCTTTCTTGCATTTCTCCCTTTGAATGAAAGATATTGTGTAGAAAAAAAAACTTTATGAAAAATGACCAATAATTCTCATGCTAGTATGAGTATTCCCAACTTTGAAAATGTGCAATTATATACTGTTTCTGAACTCTATAATTTGTACCCAATTCATACATACATAGGTGTCTTTCATGCAGATTATTCCATGTGTACATTTTCCAAGACAAAGTGCACTATACCCAGTAAATTAAAAAATACCATTGCAAGTTGCTGCTCAGTTTTTGGATCTGGGTTCGTCGGGTTCTTGGTGAAACTACAAGTCCCATATATCCCCACAACCAGGAAGGTCTAACGGATGTAACGGTATATTGCTTTCCAAGAGCTGTCAAAATTAGAGAAAGTTATAGGTGAAAACGTTGAGACAAAAGGCCGTTGTTTTCAACAAATTTTCAAATATTCCAATATCTAACTGTTAGTTTCTATAACGAAACCTTCATGGATTTAGACAAATGACCCCTTTCTGAATTCAGAATTTTGTCTATTTTTCGGAAATGTAAAGCTTTCCAGGATCCATTATTGCTTTCAAACTCATTTCTACCATTAACTGGAAGGAGGTGGAAAGCTCTAAAAATAGCAAAAATAGGCTATGTCCCAGAAAAATGCCAAAACTGAGTGAAAAATTTCGGTTCTCTGACAAAACACTGTCATTCCCTAAAAGCTGAGAAAATGGAGAATTCAGCCCCACAAACCCTTTTTTGATACCATATTCAGGGAAAAAGCCAGAGGCTTTCATTTGCAGCCCGTTTTTCCCATTTTTCTGAAAAAAACAAAAAAAACACTATATTTTGGTTAATTTCTGGGACCCCTCCAAGGGAATCCACAAACCCTGGGTGCCTTTAGAATCCCCATGATGTTGGAAGAAAAGGACGCAAATTTGGCGCGGATCCCTTATGTGGTCAAAAAGTTACAAGGGCCTAAGCGCGCACTACCCCAAAACACCAAAAAAAGCCTTAGCACAGGAGGGGGAAAAGGCCTAGCAGCGAAGGGGTTAAAACAGTTATCCTTTTGCCTTGTGCTTGGGCTCTTTCTTTTGCTACAGCAGTTTGAACCGCATTTACAATATTTTCCATAAGACTGAATGTTTTTTCAGCTTGTGTGTACAAGTGTGATTTGTAAGCTATTGGTACCGTTTCTCCCTCATTAGAGGTCAGGTACGTGAATCCGCATCTTCCTGGGATGACTTGGATTACAAGGTTGCATATGTTTTCGCGTGTTTGTAATTTAGTTTTAGCTAACATGTCTGTTTGCAATGATCTTAAATTTCTGTGTGTTTCTGAGTCCAATTGATTGGTTTGAAATCAGGTTTTATTAATTCGTAGAGAGGTTTAACCCTCTCTGCATAATTTAGAATGTATGTTCTTCCGAAATTCAGGAAACCTAGTATTGATTGTAAGTTCTTCAGCGTTTTAGGTGCTTGGAGTACAGCGCACTTCTCTAAGAAGTTGTCTGCTAGGCTTTTGCCTTCACTTGATAATTCATATCCTAAAAACAGGACAGTTAGATGGGCAATTCGTGACTTTTTAAAGTTGAATTTGTTACCCTCAGCTGCGAACCCAAGTATTATGGTGTTCACTCTTTTCAAGTGAGTATCCAGGTCATCATCTGTCAGATAGATGTCATCGACATAGGATAATGCCTCATCATCATATATTTGTAGTAACTCTGTTACTCTTGCTGAGAATAATCCTGGGCTATTCTTGAATCCCTGTGGGAGTCGACAGAAATTTTCCTGTGACCCCATTATTGAGAAAGCGGTCAAATAGCTGCTTTCAGGTGCTATGTTTTGACAAAAGAATCCATTAGAGATATTTAATGTCGTCTTGTATTTTTTACGCACAATGTTATTCATTAGTGCTGCACTGTGTGAGTTTTGTACTGCAAATGTTTTGCAACATGAGTTAAGGTGTCTGTAGTCCAAAACTAGACGATATGAATCGTCTGGCTTGGAGACAGGAAACAAAGGATTGTTCATTTGAGAGGTGCATGTTTCAATCACCCCTTGGTATTCAAGTTGATCTAAGATCTCCCTGACTTGCTTTTTAGCTTCTTGTCTAATTGTGTTCTGCCTTTGTGCAGTTGGTTGACATTTTAACTGGATTTTGTGAGAAGGAGAGTCCTCATCCCATCCTACATGATTTTTGTAAAATGCAGGAGCTTGGGCTACTGCCCATTTTCTTGCATATGTATATTTTCTATGAATTGGAACATGATTTGAGAAGGCAGGCATAATCATTTCTTCGCCATGAGGGCACTCCCTGACAAACTCTGGTGGCCAGTCTTTCTCAGCTAAAAGGATGTCATAGCCTTTCGAAAGATTATCCCAAAAGAGACCTCTTACTTTCCTGGTCTTATCTCCCTCTATACGTAGTGTTATTTCGTATATTTTATGAGGTTTGCTAACTCTGGTATCTGCAGTTTCCACTTGAATGTATTCATTCGTGTCCACTGTCTCCAGAAGATTCATCAAGATCTTGCGAGCTATGGTAACTTCTGCTGCGCTGTCTAGCATTGTCTGGGCCCACTCTCCGTTTTTCAGTTGTGTCCTCAGTATCCTCGGCATGTTTAATTATTTTAATACTGGCTACCTTCTTTCTTGGAAATTGTAACTTTTTACTTTGTTGAGCAGGTTCCTTGTCTTTGGACTTGACGTGCTCTTCCTTGTGTTCTGACCGTCCTCTTCTTTCCCGATTTCTGTGAGGAAGTCTGAAAAGATCGAGAGGGACGTGTATCAATATCTTGATATCTGTCAGGTTTTCTTAGTTTATCCCTATCTCTAAGGTTGTATCTTTTCTCAGAGGGCTCCCTCTGGGGAGACTTGTTTCCTCGGTCAGGAGATCTTTCTCTTCGTTGAGGAGACCTTCCTCTGGACTGGAATCTTTTTTCTTTGGGAGTGGATTGTTTATTTCCATCCCAGCTCTTTTTTGGAGTATTTAGATTATTTTTTAATAAAGATTTTTCAGGATTTTCAGTTAGTTGGGGTTTTACTGGTTTCCCACTCAAACTATCTCTACCTAGTTCTTCATAGGATTTTTCTATGATTCTGGCAAGTTCAAATGGCTGTTCTGCTATATCTGTTTCTTTCAATTTCTGGCGGATCGCCACAGATGCTGCTTCTCCTTTTATGTTGGCTAACAATATAGCCGAGACCTGCTTGAAGTCTTTCAGTAATTTCATACCCAGAGTTAAAGCAGGTTCTGGACCGTATTCATTTTGAATCTGTCTTAGCACATCTGGTATTACCGCCATGGACGGAACACCATGTGTTTTTGTATAAATGGAAGCAAAGACTGTGCCCCAAGTGTCACAGTCCTCCACATGTGGTGCGATCCCCATTGGAAGACAGATAGTCAGAATTCTGTGTTTCTCAGTAGGTGTAGTATCAGGAAATACTGCCTCTATTTGAGTGATTTTTTGTGCTAACCAGAATGGAATTTGTTCCCGTTTTGCGGGTGTTTTACCAAGACATGATTGTATGTTCTGTGGTGTTATTTTGTTTGTGTTCCCCTGATGAGGGTTCAGCTGTGGAATGTTAATTGCTGGTTGGACTGTTGTAGTCCACATTACATATTGGACTAATTGTCTATGTATTTTAATCAGTTGTTTTAGCTGGGCTAAAAGTTCTGGTACTGACATTTTTTCGATGTCTGGGTGTGGTGTGTAGCTGGCTAGAACCGGCCACGTTGCTCCTGGTCTACCTAGTGGACCGAGCCTGGTGATGTGATTGTTATGTTTTAGGGCGCCTTTAAACCAGAGCAGGTGCTCTTGGTAATTTAGTGGGATTTCAATCACCTCGAAAGGAGTGTATTCATCCGGAGGTTCCTCTATTTTGTAATAGTGGAAGTCGTGTGTCACAGCATTTGCTGCTGGAAAGTGTATCCATGAATAGAATACCTCTGTCTGCCGATATTCATGGGCCTCCATCATGAATATGACTATAGCAGCTCGTGATGTCAGTCCATTTTCTATAAGTTTAATAGTTATAGTTCTTCTTACGTTGACCGGAATGAGTATAACATTCGGGTCATTCTGTTGGATAGTTGTGTCATCCAACAACAATTGAGACGCTGTAGCATCTCTTTCTTCGTCTCCGTCAGGCATTTTACTGACAGAAGGTTTTTTTGGTTGCAGATCAGGTTTCAAGGAAATAAAGATTAGGTGCACAATATTTTGGAACACTGTATCCTTCAACGTTGACTAAACCAAAACTTTACATAGGAATCTCTTCCTACTAAGTTCTGGCGGATTTGAACCTTTTACCCACTCCAGACGTCTTTTGGAGTATTTACGGGAAAAGGGTCTGTGTGAAAAAGCACGACTGAGTTACTCTAACGTCTTGCGTTAGATTTATCGCCTTACCAAACGTTGGGCGCCATGTAGTGTAGTTCCTATATTCCCAATAGGCTCTGCGCATTGGAATAATATATTCAGCAGTGTAGACGTAGGACTGAGGTCGACTAGGTCTCTACTGACTATATTAGACTTAAAGTTTGCCAGCTAGCTCAGAGGTCACTAGAAACTTTCTCGAATAAATGAGGAGGAGTTTAACCTCCCTGGATAGACAAGAAGGGATTAGCTTCTGACAACCATATAACATGACAACTTTGCTCCCTCAGAATAAGAGTGTATCTCTAGAGTCGTGTGAAAACAATAGACAGCTATTTCACTCAGTCAAGTGTGCATACTTAGTTTCACCAGAGTGCAGAGAAAAGAGAGACGGGCGTTTTCAATAAAAAGTTGTTATTTATTGAGCAGTCTTCTTTCTCATACAAGAGAAATGAATTGCCATAATTGCAATACTCATAGTAAAGTAAAGTGTGTACAGTAAAAGGAGTATTATGAAATAATACTGTAAAAGCATTGATATGGTTTCTTAGCCATATGTTTCTTTAAAATAGATAAAATATATACATACTTATATACATTGACTAACGTACTCAACTGGTGCTTCTAAATACGCCTACCCCGGTGTACCTGACCTAAGCCTAATACGTGGGAAGGAGTAAGTAAGTAGCAGTTTAAGTTAAGTTGGTTTTGCCAAGGAATCTGAATCAATAATTCTCTTAAGGGTTTAGTCAGCTCCGTACCTTGGTTCTTAGAATGAAGGAAGTCTTGTATCTCTCTCTCAGGACTCGATATCCCAGTAACCCGCGAGGGTATCTGGCAACACCGGAGCTGGATTTCTCGGCAGGAGAAAAGACAGCGTCTCTCTCAGTGCGTCAAAGGGGAGGGGCGGCGTCCGTGGGCTCTCGCATCAGCTGGGCTCTCGGGCAAGTAGATAGCCGCTCTGCTCCAAAACCACCACCGTGTGTTTGCTTAAGGCAACGTTGGTATATTTATACCTAAAAGGTGCCGGGTTTTGACGTAAGGTTGGACATAAGACGTCAATGAAGATGTCACTAAGAACTGGCCGTTCTTAGAGTGCTCACAGGAGTTCTAGGACAAAATCAAAACAAAAGCAATGGGGAATTCCCAGGTTGCTGGAGGTGTGGTTTGTTTACAGAACTCGTTGTACTTTCTAGGAGCCTGGGGAAGTAGCCTTGCTTAATTTGGACAGCATGGGCTATGACTAAATATGGATATGATTCTTATGCCTTTATAAGGATATTATTTATTATAACCACATAAGGGCATAAATCAGGACTATCGAATTTAGGGTCCTAGATAGAACTACAACAAATTCAGCCTGCTGAATGGCGCTCTTTAATGTAGAAATAAATCGCTCAACCATTCCATTGGCCTGTGGCCACAGAGGTGTAATTTTGCGATGCTTGAAATTGAGATGTTTGGCAAAGTCAGTGAAATCTTGACTGTTGAATGGAGGTCCATTATCGGTTTTCACTATTTTGGGAATGCCCCAGGCGGCGAATACTTCATCCAAGACAGGTATTGTGCTGGATGCTTTTGTTGACGCAATGAGTTGTGCGATCAGAAAGCGGGAGTGCTCATCCATAATAACCAGGATATATTGTCCAGATTTAAATGGCCCGAAGAAGTCTACAGCAACATTCTGCCACACACCCTCCGGACCAGTTGACATTGGGGAAAGTCCTTCAGCGTGAGCTCTACCATTTGGTCGAACACTGGAAACCAAATCCGCTCCCTCAGTGCTCTCTTGGTGGCCACAATGCCTCTGTGGCCTTCATGTGCCAGATTAATAATGCCTTGCCGTAAGTGTTTCGGGATAACTATCCGATTATCTCGTAAGAGTAGGCCATTTGTGGCTTCTGACAGTTCCTCTTTCACATGTTTAAAAGCGGCAGGTTCATGGCTGTCAACTAAGCTGTTTGGAGTGTTGCCATCTAGGTGTCTCCAATCATTGTTTTGTATTCGGCGTTTCACATCTTGCAGAGTGACATCTTCAAAAGTGGCATCCAAGATGGCTTCTAGTGGGACTGCTGGTGGTCGGGCCTGATCTACCACAAAGCATATGTATTCCTCGGCCACAGACAGTCTGCACTTGGTTGTCTCTTTGGGGTGCCTCGACATGTAGTCAGCAGAGTTTTCTGCTTTTCCAGGCTTGTGCACAATTGTATAAGTGTATTCTTGGAGTCGAAGGCCCCAGCGTTCTATTCTCGGTGGCATCTTAGCTCGAGGGTTGCCAAAGACAGTGATGAGTGCCTGATGATCGGTGATCTGTGTGAAATGTTTTCCATATATGAAGATGTGAAAGTGCTCACAGGACAAAAACAACAGCCAAGCTTTCCTTTTCGGGCTGCGAATATGCATTCTCTGTCTCAGTCAGGCTCCTGCTGGCATCGGCAATTATGTATCGTTGTTCACTTTCAGAGTCATATTGAACTAAAATGGCTCCCAGCCCCACAGGACTGGCGTCAACGGTAATCTCTGACTTCTTCTTTGGATCAAAATACGCCATGTTGTCGGCTGACTCTACAGCCGCTTTGATTTCATTGAAGGCTTGTTCACATCCCGCTGACCACTGAAACGGGTGACCTTGTTTTGTGAGTTGTCTCAGGGGATAGCTGATGGTTGCATAATCCTGGATATACCGGGCACAGTAACTGGCCATCCCTAAAAAGGAGCAAACATCTCCTGCATCACGAGGGCTGGGGGTGTCATTCAGAGCAGCCACTTTGTCTGGATCTGGTCTCATTCCCTCCTGGGAGAAGATATGTCCAAAGAACTTCAACATGGACTTATGAAACTCACACTTTGCTTTATTTAACGTGAGGTTGGCTTCCATCAGGGCGTGACAGACTTGTTCTAAGGCTGTGTCGTGTTCTTGCGTCGTGGACCCGTAAACCAGGATGTCATCACTGTAGTTTAGGGCATTTGGAATGTGGTGAATCGTTTTCCTAATGGAAAAGTTCCGCAGCCGAAGACACTCCAAAGCTGAGTCTCTTATACCTGACGAGACCAATGTGGGTTGAAAAAGTTGTAATGTAACGCGATTGCTCATGTAACTCCAGTTGGTGGTAACCTTTATTGAGATTAAGCATGGGCGGATTTTGCGGATTCGCAATCCGCGAATTTGCGGATTTGCGTATTTGCGGATTGCGAAAATACGCAAAATCCGCGAATTCTCGCGGATTTGCGTATTTTTTTGGGGGGGTGTGTTCGCACGGGTTTCTGCAAGTTCGCGAGGGTTTTGTACAATTTCGCAAATTGCGAACTTACTTGTCGGGTCGCCAGTTTTGCGAACTTGTTGTTTCTACGTGCCCAGCCTGTTTGCAAGGCTTTCTTCATCACTGCCACCCTCTGTCACCACTGGCACTCTCTTTGGTCACCCATGCCACCCTCTGGCTCACCCATGTCACCCTCTGTGTCATCACAGCACCCTCTGGTTCACCAGTGTACATTATTGGGGCAAAGCAAAGCACTGCCATCCTCTGTCAACACTGGCACTCTGGTTCACCCATGCCACCCTCTGGCTGGCACACCCATGCCACCCTCGGTATCATCACAGCACCCTCTGATTGACTAGTGAGTGTACATTATTGTGGCAAAGCCAAGCACACCTGCACTAAGTTTTGCAAACAACACCACCTGCCCTGCCCCAACTGACATTAATGAAGGCTGGCACCTGCTTGTCTGCTCCCTTTCCTTTTTGTTGCAATAACAGGATGCAATGGCATACTTGTAACTATTCTGTGACTGTCAGAGCAGGGTCACACAATAGTTGCAAGTAGGCAACCGGATTCTGAAGGGCCCCTTCAGGAAGCACTACAGGTAAATGGTTACAAATGATGAGCTCGAACATTTGCACCTGCTCGTTGGTTTTGCTTTTGCAAAACTCGTTTTTCGGTAATTTCGCCCTATTCGCGAGGCGCGGCGTCGTGCGAACTCGACCGTGGAAGCCGCGAACTCGTGCGAGTTACCCCAAGGTTGAGTATGGGCGCCGCCATTTTGTTTGCGTGACGTATTTCCGTTTCCGCCCGCTATGTGTAAACTCGCGCAATGAGCGCCTTGCGAATGCAAGTTCGCACGAGTTCGCGAGAGAAATCGCGTGCGAACCTACTTACGCGCACGTGATCGGGCCGCCATCTTGTTTTTCATTCATTCCTATGTGTCTGGGTATGGTGTTTCTATCCTCTGTATATCTCTGCCATCCTTTGCTTGTTTTAATATTTTTTTGATCTATTTAACTTATTTTCTATCCCTCTATTTTTCTAGATCTATATTTTTGTGTTTTAGGCTACTTTTGTTTACTTTTCAACTACTTTTTAAAACTTTTATTTCCTTCTTCCCTACTCTTATTCTTTTTCATTTTGTCTCTTCTTTACTGCTAACACCTGCCCAGAACATGGTCAAGACAGCTGTCAAGCTGCCCAAGACGGGCACCGCAGCCCGTGCCCGGCTCCCGTGTGGTCGCTTGAGGGCGGAAATGGTGGTGCCCCGGGAGATCTTCAGCCCTGAGGAGGTGGGCGCACTTGTTTTTTATGTGCAGCGCCGTCTCCCCAGGACCATCGCGGCAGGCGGCAGGATCGCTGCTGGTTACACCAACAGCCAGGAGCGACGGAAGCGGTGGGGGCAGGTGTGCCGGGCCCTTTTTAAGATCACGGGGGTCCAGCACACCTACAATCAAGTCACCCACCGCTGGACCGATATCCTGGACCGAGAGCGTGACCTGCTAGACGTGCTGGGAGTGGAGGTCCCCGGGCTTGGTGAGTAGTAGTAGCAATTTTTTCATCACTCACTACTCTGTTTTTTCTCCTGCTCTGTGTGACTGTGTTATATTGCAAATGTTTGCTTTAATTTTTTTACAAAGAGCAATAATGCTGCTGATTACATTGATAAGAGAGGTAAATTAATATTTCAAAATCTTCTGTGCATTTCAGGTGCACTGTTCTCCTTCTCTGTGGCGGTGCCACTGCTTATTTGTTTTCTATTTTGTGTTCATTTAATTGGGCTGAGTAATGTATGAGTGTATTTTACAGAACTGCGTAATGCTAGACACAAAGGGGCAGATTTACAAGCCCCTTGTTCCACGTTTACGCTGCCTTACCTGACGCACAGCGACGTAAATGTGGCGCATCCCTGCGAGTCATGTACAACGTGATCCATCTAAGGAGATGCGCCACGTGAAGGCCTGGGCCTGCGCCACAATGGGTGCGTTCCCACGCAAGGGGGGGGGGGCGGTCAGGCAGCTGTGCGCCTCGCAAAAGTGCCTGCGTGAAATCTACAAGATTTAACGCAGGCACTTCCGCGACGCTGCTATGTCAATTCTTTATGCCTGCTTGCTTGAAGCAGGCGTAAGGACTGATGCGGTATGTTGAGTATTGGGCAGCCCTGAGCATTGCTATAGTTGCATCGCGCCCGCGACGCGACTCTAGAGATGCGCCCCTCTTTCGTCACGAGATGCGTCACGCATCTGCCTACCCTTGCGCCAGGGTTTGCCGCATTGTAATAGCGGCGCATCTGCCGTGACGCAAGGTTAGTTTTGCGTTACGCATTTGTTCTGGTGCACATCTGGAGGTGTCCAGCTCAGAACTCGTAAGTATGCCCCTAAGTGTCAGATTAGCAATTACCTGCGCATCCCTGCAAAGTGTGCGGCACGCCAGCACCATCCATGGTGCGCCGTATTTACAATGCTGCACACCATGGTCCCAAAACGTCACCGAAGCGTTACGCATCGGTGCCGTAAAGGCGGCTCATTGATGGAGTTGCGTTGCAACGATGGCGCAGCTCCAGCAATGCTGCGTCAAGCCGTAAGTCTGCTTCATGCAGGCGCAGGGTTTCAGTGATGCATCATTGTCCTAAATGACTGATTGAAATTTTATATATTCCCCATAGCCACTTTTAGCATGCGTTCCTGCGCAGGAACTCCCTCCCTTGCGCTGGAACGCTCCCTAATGGCGCAGGGCTTTAGAATGGGATGCATCTCCCATATGCGTCACGTTGTTAATATACGCCACACCATGGCGCCTCTCTTGTTGTGGCGCTGCGTCACAAAATTGACGCAAGAATGGAGCAAAAGAGCTGCAAGGGGCTTGTAAATCTGCCCCTAGAGTAGAGGCTCAGGTGCAGTCCTTCCTTTGTAGCCCTCATTTTGGATGAAATAGTTGGTTCTTGTTCTTTCTAAATGTTTGATTTGGTTGACAAGGACATCGGCAAGCAGCAATCATCAATGTTTTCTGTTAATTCTTTCATGTTGTACGTCAGGTCCGCCCAGGGGCAAGCGGACCGAAAAATCGGATGCAGTGGCTCCAAAGGAGGAGGATGCAGGCCAGGGCGGCGAGTGCTCCTTTGCTGGCCCCAGTAAGTTTTCATTTAAATATAGAGGACCTATTGTTGTCCAAGCGTTCCTAATTTAATTTTTTCGAAATAGTGTTTAGATAGGAGCAAAATCAATAATCCTACTGTTGCAGGGACAATTCTCCACAAACCGAACTATGGACACCAAAGACCAGAGTAATAATATTTCAGAGTGGCGTGTTTGGCACACTGTATAAACCTGGTAGTGTCAGCGGCACGGACTCCTCCTTGCAAAAATTGCTAAACTTTTCACTCAGTCACTCTAGTCTGGAGGACCAAAAACCACAGAGTCTATTCAAGTTTAAAAGCTTTATTAAAAGTTTAAGTAAACACATATATTAAAATAAAGTTAGTTGGAAATGGAAAAGTGCTTGATGCTGAGTTGATGAGTAATGGAACACATTTCTTGTGGTCGAGCCGAGCTTTCACCTGGTTTGAAGTTGCTGTTGCTCTTGTCCTTAGAAGTCCAGTTTCTGTCTGTTCAGAGAAAAATGGTGTGTGTTAAAATTAAGCAAGCATTCAACAATTGTGACAAAAAAATGAAGCAAGACAACAGCCTTCCCTGGAAGGAGGGACATTTTTACTTTAGACTAGAGTAGACAGTCAATTAATTTTTCTGTTGTTTTCACATTTTTTCATTCATAGACCAAATACTAGTGAGTGGTGTAATCTAACATTCTTAAATCTACTTTGTAGGTGGAACATCTGGTGGCGGGGCCAGCTCGGATGTGGTGGTGATCATTGACTCTGAGTCCGAGGATCACTCTGGGGAGGAGGCGGCGCTAGAGGAGTCAGACCAAGAAGTACAGACTGTGAGGAAGGAGACAGTGGCGGTGGCGAGTACAGGTAAGCTGGATCTTGGTACTATCTGACTCTTAGATAGGATATGATGTGTATCCAGTGGTGGCCCAGTGACAAATTACAATATGGTAATTACAGCAGGCTGGGACCGACAGACAGATAGAGGCAGAGACAGAGAGAGAGGAAGACAGAAGGAGAGAGAGAGAGAGAGGGAGCCAAAGGGAGGGTGAGGGAGGGAGACAGAGAGAGAGAGACAGCGAGGTAGAGGGAGACACAGGGAGACATAAAGAGGGAGAGAGAGAGAGAGAGAGAGAGAGGGAAACAGACATATCGCCTGGGCTTCTGCCAGATCTCTTTCATATGAAAGAGCATCAAACCAAGGATACAAGTGAGTTGTGGGAAGGGAAATGGTGATTCAAGCGCCCCCCCTTGCCCCTCCCTGCGGACGCCCATGATACTGGCCTGAATATTTTTGTACTGCGCTGGCTAGTTGCTAGTTGTACTTTGACACAACTTCCTGCTGAATTATTTTGTGTTAATCATATTCTTAAAGAGCATTGGTTACATATTATGTCTTTCTTTCTTCATATAGTTGGCAATACTAAAACCTCCAAACCGACGAGGAGTATGCTGGCTGTACTGGCCCGGCAACGGAGGCTGGAAGCAACTGTTGCCGAATATCGGCGGCTGGTGGAACTGGAGGGGGACGACACGCACTCCAGTGCATCAAATCTAACATCTACATCCTCCTCCGTGACCCCATGTTCTGCCGGTAAGCGCAATGCTCCAGCGAACCGGAGCCGTGCTGGAAGACGCCACCGCCGAGCAGCAAAAGCTGCACCTCACAGTACTGTTAAGGCTCGCTTGCGCCGTGCACTCCGCAGAGTGTCCGACCTAGAGGCGGAGGTCCAGAAATGGAACGAGTATCAGAATGTGGTGGAGGGCCTCCGCCTAGATCACGCCACCCTCCAGGAGAAGTATGATGCCCTGGCCCTAAGGCATGATGCCCTGGAGGCCAAACTTAACAGCTTGCATCCCTAGAGTGTCCCTTGCCCCTTTTTTAGAGACTTTTGGGGGGTGGGAATTGGGAGTTGGGTTTTTTGGGGACTTTTGAAGGACTATCTATTTGTTGGGGTTAGGGAGGGTCTTGCGGGAGATTATTTTGTTAGGGATATAAATATACTTTTTCAAACTTTATCTGAGCATACCTGTTTTTTTACTACTTTTGAGCTTGGTGGGTGGTGGTTTTGCAGTAAGTTCATTTAACTGAACACTGTCATCGTGTTGGTTCAAGTGCAATAGGCCAAATGTTTTCCAAAGTAAATGCCTGTCACAGAGTTGTTAATTCAAGAGCCCTAGAACTTTACTACTAGTACCACTGTCACTCTCTCGCCTCTCCGAACACTCCATTATACTACCTCCCATCCAAACGCTTATCTTACCTGTAACTTGTGTTTGAGGGCTGGCTCCACCTGGAATTCACAGAGTCCTAAAGCGTTCTGCAGCAGGGCCACAACTGGAGTTTCCCGGCGTGGATTTTCTGCAAAACAAAAGCAATCAACATTAGAAATGTGGCAGCGGTGCTCACACACCACAAAAACCTAGAAGCCCCACAGACAGCACCCCTAAGACAGGCAAGCGAGCAATAATAACGCCTAAACGTTCACGTGCAATAGGCCAAATGTTTTCCAAAGTAAATGCCTGTCACAGAGTTTGTTAATTCAGGAGCCCTAGGACTTTACTACTAGTACCACTGTCACTCTCTCGCCTCTCCGAACACTCCATTATACTACCTCCCATCCAAACGCTTATCTTACCTGTAACTTGTGTTTGAGGGCTGGCTCCACCTGGAATTCACAGAGTCCTAAAGCGTTCTGCAGCAGGGCCACAACTGGCCAATTTCATCCCTTAATAGACCTTGCCAGCAATGGCCCAGCCAAGACCCGTAAACCCAAGCGCAAACAAGTTTGACAGTTGACACCCCCAAACAGCCAAAAATGCAAATCGGGGAAAAAAAGTCACACTTAGCAAAATGTATTTAAATGAGGACTCACTACTTCCAGTCCCTCTTTAGGGGACTCAACGTAAGTTTCTTCATTGTGCAGAATCCAGGCATCAGCATTACGGGAAATGGATAGGATGAGTGGAGGAGGAGGATAGACGACCAGGACTGAGTTCTTGTCAACTAACTGTTGTGAACATGAGGAATGCTGCGGCATCAAAATCAAGACAGTTCTGCTGATGGGCTTGTTGTTGCTTGTGATGGGGTGATTACAGTTTTGTTGTGAATGTGATGAAGCACTTGCTAAACAAAGAAAGACAGACACACAGGAATAAAAGTGAATAAGGAGGACTAAATTTACAGTTGATGAGTCATTGACTCATTTTCAGAACTCGCTGTCAGGGAAGCAGAACTCGTCCTCATACTCTGCTAATTCATCAGTCGGTTCTACTTCTGGTAACTGAGGAGAACTTTCCTCAGGTAGGTCGGTGTCCTCTTCTTCCTGCGTGCATTCTCGTACTTTGTAATCTGGTGGTATGAAGTGCTGGTTCATCTTTATCACGGTGAGCCGCTCCACATTTGCGGGCAAGAGGCGGGACCTTTTGCAAGTCACAATGCCACCAGCAGAACTAAAAACACGTTCTGAAGACACGCTTGCGAGTGGGCAAGACAAGTAATTGATAGCCAGGTTGGTGAGCTCTTGCCATATTTTTCTTTTCCCATGCCAATACGCCAATGGGTCCTCAGTAATATTGACCGCTGTGGAGTCATCCAGATAGGCCTGCACCATTGAAAGAATGTCCTCCCACATTCCTGTACTTTGCACTTCTGTGTCCTTTCTGGGACAAGGAAACCCTAGCTCACTTAGCCAATCCGCTTCAGACATATCGCCTGGGCCTGGTGCAGATGATACGGTTGCTGGTGTGGTTAACGGCTTAGTGGAAAAGTCACCCACTTCTGCCAGAGGCACAGATGCAGAAGTGCTTTTTTGGGACGCCTGATGGCCTGCTGATTCACTAGTAGTACTGTCTTCTCGTACAGTTTCCTTCCGCTCTCTTTCAAAACGAATGGCTGACTGAGCTAGCCAACCTTTGTACTCTGTAACATCTGATGTTTCAAAAGGAATTATTACTTTGCCAAACAATGGCTTTTTGTAACGTGGATCCAGAATAGTAGCACAAATGTAGTGCTGTTGTTTCTTGATATTTACAAGCCGTTTATTGCTAACTAGGCGTTGTAATAATCTCTGCGCCAACTCATATGCTTCATTCTTTCCAGCATCTTTTAATTGTGAAGACACCACCTTGACTTGGTGCTCGAGCTTCAGCAACAATGGGATAGCTTTGCTCAAAGAACAGTCCTCCCTGCTGACGTCACGCGTGAAGACCTCAAAAGGACGAAGCATGTCTGTCAGGCTTTTAACTAGCTGCCATTGTTCCACCGCTAGCATCATTTCTGTCGTATCACCACCCAGGTTGTAGAAATACTCATTGACTACTGGAAACAGCTCATGCAGACGCTCAAGCATGTAGAAGGTTGAGTTCCAACGTGTTGCCACCTCCTGGATAAGTGCTTTTACTGGCATACTACGTTCATTTTGCTTGCGCCTCAGCTCCTTCCGGGCCTTAAATGAATGGTTAAAATGTGTGCATATTCTTCTGCAGATGGTCAGTATTTTGTCGACTGCAAGTTCTTTTTTCAAGAACTTTTGCACAACAATGTTCATACAGTGCGCCAAACACGGCACTCTGAAATAGAAACCGTCCTCCATGGCCCTAACTACATTGCTGACATTATCAGTAGAAACATAACCAACCTTGCATTTTCTTGGGGGCAGCCATTGCGAGACCTTTTTGTTAAAGTCATCCAAAATGTTGGCTGCAGTATGACTTTTCTCCATGCCAAACATGGCTAATGTTGCATGTTTACGAGCACCTTTAAAAATCTCGACCAAGTCACCACCTGCATTTATCTGTTGTGCAACCCCTGAAAAGGAGACCCATTGTGCAGTGATGCACATGTAATCAAGGGCTTGGCAACTGGTCCACATGTCTGTTGTCAGGTGTATAGTGTGAACTGCACTCTTCTGCAAAGCTGCCCCAACCAACTCAAGCACCTCTTTATATAGTGCTGGAACAGCAACCCTGGCAAAATAGAACCGGCTAGGAACCTTCCATTTAGGGGCCAGTGTTGCCACGAGTTCAAGGAAACCCACACCTTCGACAAACGAAAAAGGGAGAAGGTCCACCGCTAGCATTTTAGCCAGCTTAGTGTTATACAGGCGTACAATTGGGTGGTTGCGTTGAAATTGCACATCTGAGGAGAACATGGCTGAAATGGTGTGCTGGACAAATTTACGGGATGATGCTGATGCCTTCTTCGACCCACTTCTGATCAGTGTTGACATTTTCCGCATTGGTGTGTCTCCCAGACTCTCAGTGTGCCTCCTATGTGTTCCGGAGGGTGTGGTGCTGCCAGGGGTACTGGGTGCAACCGGACACATGTCTGACGCTTCTTCTACCTCCCCGTCATCTTCAGATGAAACACCTAGTATGGGTATATTTTGGCCACTTGCCCTTTGGGATTGCTTTCCCTTGATGTTTGCTAGGTGCGCAAACCATTCGACAGCGTGCCTTCTTTCAAGATGACCTATCTGGCCTCCGGTTCCATAGTTGGTACCAGTCCTACCACGGCTAACGCTAGTCTTACAAATGCAACAAACGGCTATGTTATCA
This sequence comes from Lissotriton helveticus, assembly GCF_964261635.1. NCBI lineage: Eukaryota > Metazoa > Chordata > Amphibia > Caudata > Salamandridae > Lissotriton > Lissotriton helveticus. The sequence continues at coordinate 1,268,837,069 of NC_136057.1, read as the reverse complement.
TACTTTGCATGGACACTAAAAAAGTTCCAAACTGGGGACTTGAAACCTCTGGTTTTGGCGCACGAGATGATACTGCCAATGCCAGATGAAGCAGTGGTGGATGAGCCTTGCAGACATCTACTGGGTTGTGCAATTATTTCAGCAACCCTACTTGAGGGAGTCGAGCTGGATGGAGTCCCCCTCTGGGGAGAAAATATGGGAGCTGTAGGTTTTGTTGAACTTGTTGTACTACTTGACTGCATTGGTGGTGCTACCAGTGGCACGTCGCCAGGGTCACGCTCAGCCTGACGTCGGGATAGGGTATAAATGTCTGTCTGCTGCATGGCCGGTGTGGCTGGAATGACGTGTGTGATGACTAGGTCATTGCTGTCATCCTGTTCATCAACATCAGAATGAACCACTTCATCAAGTCCGACGTTCGGATCCATAAGTATGAGCTTTCCGGGGCCCTTCCTTTTAACATTTGATACCTTTCGCAGCTCATGGTGTGCCTCCCTCTCAGACGTCGCAGATGGTTGCCAATCTAGATCCAGATCATCATCTGATGGAGCGGGGCTTGAAGAGGAACTTCTACACACACTCCTTGATCTTTTCTTTGGTGGGGAGCTGGGAGAAAATGAATCATCAGGAGGAGTGCCTTCGTCTTCCTGACATGATACCCCGGCTCCAAAGTCAATTTCCTCCTGTGCCCCTACTTCTGGAAGAACAACCATTGTGGGCACTTGCACCGCTCCATGCGCCGCTACATGGGCCTCTTCATTGATCGCTACTTGCAACTCTCCATGGACCTCTCCTTCTCGGCCTTCTCCTTCTCGGCCTTCTCCTTCTCGGCCTTCTCCTTCTCGGCCAGCTCCTTCTCGGACAGCTCCTTCTCGGACAGCTCCTTCTCGGACAGCTCCTTCTCGGACAGCTCCTTGCGCATGTACTTGTGCTTGTACTAGTAGCCCATACAGTTGTTGTTGCGGCTTTGGTTGTTGAATAGTACTTGTGAGATGAGTTACAACCTGTGTTGATGGTGTGCTGCTACTTTCTTGCGATGAGCCAACATCACTGGTCGTTGGTGATTTAACCATTAAACCGGCTACCTGTGCAGCACTCATGGTGGGCCTTTGTTTTCCCCACAAAAATTTAGTGGTGGTGCCACCAGTCTCCTTGGTAAGTGGTGCCACTTGCTTCTTCTTCTCCTTAGTAGAGACACCTTTCTTGCTAGAGGACCTACGGGCACCTCTTTTTGGAGCCATCTTCTTCAGATGTCGGAACAACAGGCCGCAGCAGGACTTCTTCCTGGCACTGATGCTCAACGATGATGCGGATTTATTGACTTTATGCACCTACAAGCAAACGAAAACAGAGGAACATCAGTAAATATATGTTGCATATGTAGCACTTCAATAATTAGTTTGCAAGTAGGCATTTATGAATACACTCGTGCACACCACACAATATGGAAATTTCAAAATTAAGAATTGCTAAATTTTTGGGAAACAGGAATTTAACATTGATCCAAGAGAGCACACACAGAGAGGGTTATAGTTTCATGTACCACTGACTCCCCCTGGGCACAATGGGTGAAAGCAAGGCAAAATGGGTGCAGGCCTATGGCACAAAGCTCACTGCCTGCCTTCAAAATGGCCGCTTGACCCCCATCCACATGGCCAGGACCATGCCTCAAAATGGCCACCACCAACATAGCCAGCCCCCAACCCCTACTCCAAAAAGTCAAAAAACACAACACAAATCAAATCACCACAATCCAATGCCATCCATCAAGTTTCAGAAGGCTTATGCTGCCTGCTGGTGGTTTTCTGGTGCAAAATTGCAATTTTTACAATTTCGCGAGTGCGAGATTGTTGCTTCACGGCGCGAACGTGCCGAAAAACCAGCAAAATCTGCGAACAGACCGATTCTGGGCCCCCTGGCCATAATGGATGAAATCAGAGCACACTGGGTGCAGGCCTATGGCACAAAGCACACAAACTGGCTTAAAAATGGCTCATAGACCCCCACCCACACGGGACCAGGCAATAAAATGGCCCCCACCCACATAACAAGCCCCCAACACCACCCCAAAAAGTCGTAAAACACACAAAAATCACCACAATCCAATGCCATCCATGCCCTGGCCAGAATCATGTTAAAAATAAAATTCAACAAAACAGTTATACATGCATGCAGCCATGCACCCATAACTAAGCCTGGTGGTTTTCAATTCATGTGCAGAATTGTAATTTTTACAATTTCGCGAGTGCGAGATTGTTGCTGCGCGGGACGCGAGCAGTGCGAACACAAGCAAAAAAATCCTCAGCTCGCGAACTTGCAGATTTTCCCCCCCAAAAAGTCGAAAAACAAGCAACACACACAAAAATCACCACAAACAAAGAACATCAACTTACTTCCTTGTGAAATAAAATTTCGAATCCAAAAGTAATCCAAAAGGCCTCAAATCCAAATATCCAGCAGCATCCACAAAAAGTAATCCTTCCCAGTCAAGATCGAATTCAAAGTGGCCAGGAAATGGACTAAGCAATGGGAGGAGCTTGCTGGACAGGAACAGGAAGTTGGAGACTGGGGCACTTCCTTCACACCACCCCTATGGGAGGAGCTTGCTGGACAGGAACAGGAAGTTGGAGACTGGGCCACTTCCTTCACCCCTCCCCAATTGTAATTTTTGTACTTTCGCGAGTGCGAGATTGTTGCTGCCCGCGCCGCGGCCCGCGAGCAGTGCGAACACAAGCAAAAAATCCGCTTCGCACGGATTTGCGTATTTTCGCCACATCCGCGAGAGTTCGCGGATTGCGGATTTACCGAAAATACGAAAAATCCGCGAGCGTAACGGATTTTACGCCCATGCTTAATTGAGATCCAGTTTGGCGAATATCTTTGCCCCATTGAGTGAAGCAATCGTGTCACTGATGTGCGGCCCTGGGTGTCTTTCCCTTTCAATGGCAGTGTTGGGCGCCCTCATGTCAACACACAGACAGACTTTGTCAGGTTCACCTTTCTTCGGCACGACAACTACCGGAGAGACCCAGGGCATATGTCCATCTGTCCTTTCAATTATATCAGCTTTGAGCAGATCCTGTAACTCCTGTTCGACTGCTTGTTGGAGATGAAAGGGAATCCGTCGATGATGTTGAGCTACTGGAGTTATTTGTTCGTTAATATGTAGTCGAATTTGACAGTAAGCCATCTTTCCGAGGCCAGCAAATAACTTTGGAAATTTTTGAATTACATCCAGTTCATCATCAACCTTGTACAAAATGTCCACTAGTCTCAGCCGCTCAGCAGTCGGAAGACTCAGAAGGCAGTCAGACTCTGGTCCTTTAATGACATGGATGTAGGCAGGAATTGTGTGATCTTGGTATGTGAGGTGCGTTGAGAATTTTCCCAAACAGGGGAGTGACTTTTTGGACATCCAGGTGGAAACTCTCACATGAGCAGCGCTTAGTTGCGGTGGTGACTTCATCCTCTGATATTCTGCCAATGGTATATAATTAAGGGAGGCTCCGCTGTCCATCACGAACTTGGTCCAGTGCGTGCCAATCTGGATGCTGAGCCGAGGATACTTCTTCAGACGGTCGGGGTCGGGACCATGCATACGTATTCATCACTGTCCTGCGAGATGGGGGACAGTGACCTCGATTCTTAAGAAGATGTGTGTCGGGATCGGTAACTTCGGCGAGACTGGCCGCTGGAGCGGGACGATCCCATTGACGAGTCTCTGTGATCACGTACTGATTTGGTGTGATGACGCGTGCTCGATGGTCGAGCTGACCTCTCCTGATCTCTCTGTTTGTCTTTCCTATATGTTCCACATATGTTCTCGAAGTGGTTCTCCCCCCCCCCACACTTCCTGCATTTCTGACCCATCGCGGGGCATCCGTCCGTGTAGGGAAAGTCATAGCCACACCGATAACATTTGAGAAGACGCTCCCACCGTCAGTTATTTCGACTGGAGCTGCGACGTCGTCGGTTCACAGGTTGCTGTTGCATGTTGGATCGTGATGACCTTGGCTTCGTCAGAGAATATCTGCGTGTGTTGCGAGATTGAAGCCTGAAAGCTTGTTCACGCTTTTCACTTTTCCCTGCTTCCATCTTTTTGGCATGTTCTTCAGCCTGATCATGCACCCGTGTCATTTCCTCAATTTCGCCTAACGAGTAGCTTTTCTTTGACAGTTTCCTCCGAAGTGATTCGGACTGACAGCCTTCAATAACCCTCAGCCAAATGGCATCTTCAGTTGAGAAAGAGTCAAACTCGCAATAGCGAACCAGGCGTCTAAGACGTGTTATGAAAGCGCATATGGACTCTTCCTTTTCTTGAGCCGCCAGCTAAACGTATATCTCTCATAATCAATGTTCTTTTTGTGCAGACATTTCCGGTTCAGTGCACCACACACATCAGCGTAGTATGCCACATCAGCTGCAGGCAGTTCCTTTATGATTTGGCCGACGTCTTTTCCTATTAAATTACGTAGTGCTATTAACTGTTGACTGGCCTCTGTCACGTGCGAGCCCTTCATGAAGTCTTCAAAATCTTCAAGCCACTCCTGCCATCGAAGACCCATGCCTCCTCCTGTTTCAAGGACCAAAGGTTCAGGTGGTCGCAGAAATGACACTCCAAGTACTCCCAAATGTCCGACATTCGCTTGCGCCGGACCTGCTTGAGGCGGTGGTGTAGTGGACATGGTGTAGAGGTGGTCTTCTCTCACTTCTGACAACCGACTGAGACAACAGCCCCTTCAGTTGAATGGGACGAGGCACACTCCAACAGCGTTAGGAACACCTTTCAGTTGACTTTACCAGTGCTGGATGCGATTCCGGCTTCACCAGTTATCTTTGCCAATGCTTTATGATTTTCAAACTTTTCAGTAGAATTTACTAATGCTCAATGAATTTCAGGCTTTACTGGTTGCATTTACCAATGCTTGATGATTTTCGGACTGTTCCGTTGAATTTGCCAATGCTTGATGAAGTTCAGAGTTCTCAATAACATTTACCAATGCTTGATGTCTTTTAGGTTTTTTGGGGGGGGGGGGTGAATTTACCAATGCTTGATGAATTCCAGATTTCTCAGTTACATTTACCAATGCTTGATGTATTTCCGTTTTTTTGGTTGAATTTACCAGTGCTTGATGCTTTGTTAGGTACTTCGCCAGACTTCAAAATGGCCGCCGGGACTCCCTCGCAGATGATTGGTGCAGGCGCCTGACTTCAAGATGGCCGCCACGTTCGCTCACGCCCTACGAGATTTGGCCTTTCACCCACCGGCAACAGCTCCTCCAGCAACCGGACCTCCTCAGCAGCCGGAGAACGAAGGGAGACACTACTCACAGGTACTGGGGCTCAGCAGCACGCGAATGGGGTGGGCACCCAGATCGCTTTTGTACACAGCAAACGCGGGACCTCCACGCTGCTCTGATGTCGGGACGGGCTCACAAGTGCCCCTCAAACCTTCCTGCTATGCCAGCGCCGGGGGGGGGGGCTCTCAACACCCCGCTGTCCTTCGGCGATACCAGACGTGACCAGGGTGGGCACCCAGATCGCGACGCGCCACACCGAACGCGGTCGGGGTAGGCTCCCGAGCCGCGCCACGTAAATTCTTTAGAGGCGCTCCACGCGCTCGCACAGCACTTCTCTGCAGCAGCACCCACAAGGCACACGCCCACAACGCATGGGCTGTGGCCACCCTTGTCGCCAGTTGTAGTGTCCAGAGGCACAAAGGACACGGACTCTGGCTTCGGGATTTCTCAGCTCACTTTATTCTCTCCTTGTTTCCAATCTTTTCCCCTACTACCCTTTTCCGGGCATGGCTCCTCCCTTTCCCTTCTCCTCCCTCATCCCACCTTCTCAGCCGAGGAAGTCCTGGTGCCTAACATTTAAAGCGATATTACAGTGACCTCAGCAGAGTTCTGACATAGACTAACATGGTAAACAGACTGAGTAAAAATGATGTCAATATGAGGCAGAGGACAGATAGACAGACCGATTGTATGCAAATGTTCGAGCCTTGCAATCCACATGAAACGAAATCGAGACAAATCAGGCGCCCGACACCGTAAGTTGCTGTGTGCTAAGCGAACAAACCGGCTTCCCACTACCCCATCTATTTAGCCATGTGTTCCCAAATTGGAAGGCTGTGTGAGCTAGCGATTGCAGAGAGCTAAAGACAGTGGGGGGGGGGGGGTTAGGGAAAACACGCGCAGTGTGAGTATCCTGCGTGTGATTGGTCGTGCATACTAGGAAATCGTGTGAGTTGCCTGTTGAATGCTGTCTGCTTTGTGCTCAGTTACGTGTGAGGTGCCTAATAGCGCTGACGAGTTTGCAGGATAGCCTAAACATCAAAATTACTGCGTAAATGCACGCGTCCTGGCCACTGGAGTAATCATAATAAAAATTGAAAAAAGTGCATATGAGGGATGCAGTGCTGTGATATATATATATATATATACATATACGAGAAGGCGTGCATGGTTAGTGTGCATAAATAGTAATGGTATTAGTGACGTGGTGAGATACCTCCTCATATCGGTGCTGTACAATAACACTTACGGAGTATATATGGTCTTTTAAGCTATTATTTGGCCCAATGCCTCCCTCTAATGCCTGTAAAATCTAAGGCACTAGTCATGCGTGGAGTGAGTCAGTGACTGCGGTCTCACATGTATCAATGATGGGCAAATATGAGTGGAATAGTCTCGGAACATGGAAGTTACGCACGGTTGGCAATGCGCAGAAAGTAAAATGCATGAATGCTGTTGTGGGTTGATAAAAAACAGTGTAAATGAGTCCCCCACTCATTCCACTTGCAAGGGGTGGTGTGCTCAGTGTATATACAGTGCAGATTTATAACAACACACAGATTATATAATACAACATACAGATGACTCAGAGAGCAAACATGGCAATAGATAACATTAGAGAGACGATGCGAGAAGGCAGCATTTACAAGCAGACGGATAACCCCTCATAGAAAGTGATGCAGATCCTCACTAGTGTTGAGGCCTGATGGTCTACTCTCCGACTGACTCAGTAGCTTCTCCCTGTTGCCACCTCGCCTAAGTGTGGGAATGCAATCTATTACTGAGTATTGGAGGTGCTCTAGGTTGTTGTTGTGCAACTCCTTGAAATGCCTAGCTACCGGGTAAGCCGGATCGCTATTGACGATAGCTCTTAGGTGCTGTAAAATGCACAGATGCACCTGTTATGTTATGTTATGTTATGTTATATTGAACTTATAAAGTGCACAGCTACTCAAAGTGTCCCGGCGCTTGCTCCTGAAAGAAAGGAATGTCCGTTTTTCTGATGAAAACAGCAAAGTCTTGAGTTTCTTTTTAAATATCAATGGGTCTTGAGTGGTCCGCAAGGCTTAGGTCAGCAAATTCCAGGCCAGCCCTGCGCACAAAGGAGTTGCCACCAAGTCGCTGGTGCTTGAACTTCGGGGTCTGCATCAGCCATTGGGCGGAGGACCGAAGCAGTCGCCCTGGCACATAGAAGGCGAATCTCTTTTGAAGGTATAAGGGGCCGGTGCCATACAGAGCCCGATGAGCAATAGTCAGCATTTTGAATTTCAGGCGTGAATCAACTGGCAGCCAGTGCAGGGCACGCAAATGTGTCCGTACACTGTCTCTGGGAGAAAGACCCATCAAAAGTCTGGCCGCAGAGTTCTGCACCACCTGCAATTTTTTGACCAGGGACCCCGAACAGCCCACCAAGAGGGCATTGGTGTAGTCCAAGCGGGACAAAATTAGCTCACGGACCACTGTTTCTCTGGAAGTACTCGGCAAGAGGGGGAGAAACTTCCTCAAGCTCTTAAGTATGCCAAAGCAAGTGCCGGCCAATTTCTTCACATGCGTCGCAAAGTTCAGGTTTTGATCGAACCAGACGGCAAGATTTTTTACTGCGCCAATTCTTTCAGAGGGCTGAGGATAACCCGGAGGCCAAAGCCTCTCTCTGAAATCCGAAGGAAAGGAGCCAAACAACAGCACCTCCGACTTCCCATCATTACATTTCAACTGAGCATTGGATAGCCAGTGAAAAACAGAGGATAGGCAGTGTTGGGCCATCCCGACCGAGTCATCCAGCTTGTGCCAGATGAACAGCAGCTGGGTATAATCGGCGTAAGCCATAACCTTAGCCCCCAGTGACTCCGCAAGATACACCAGCAGAGTCACATAGATGTTAAAAAGGAGGGGGCTAAGGATTAGCCCTGTGGCACTCCCGTGTACACCGGCAGGGACGCAGAGGCACTCGGTGGGAGCCAAACTTGCTGCTGCCGGCCCTCAAGGAAGGAGCTAATCCAGTGCCAAGCCTTGCCTGCAATGCCTATAGCAGAGAGGCGATTGAGGAGCATGGCATGAGGGACAGTGTCGAATGCCGCCGAGAGATCCAGCATAACCAACGCTGCTCTCCCGCCGGCATCCAGACACTCCAGAATTGCCTCTGCAACCTCCAACAAGGCTGATTCCGTGCTGTGAGCAGCACGGAAGCCCGACTGGGCCGGATGAAGCCCTTTTGACTCCTCGATGAACTTGGTGAGTTGGAAGGTGACGGCCTTCTCACAAACTTTCGCCAGACTTGGGAGCAGCGAAATAGGGCGATAGTTCTCAGGCACTGAAGGGTCCAAAGATGGCTTCTTAAGCAGCGGAAGGATCAGGGCATGTTTCCAGGCTGTGGGCACAGAGGCAGTACAGAGTGATTTATTGATTATGAAGTTCACCTCTGAATTAACGGTGTCAGCCAGGTCGGACAGAAGCCTAGCAGCACAGGGATCGTTGGGTGAGCCGGACTTAAGGGCCTTCAAGATTTTAGGGGAGCTGGCAGAATCAACTTGCCCAAAATCCGAGAAGGTGGAGAGTGGCTCAACCCTACTGATAGGTGGGGAAGACACCGCACCGTGAAGCCCTGGGGAGATGGGAAGCGAAGCTTGGATACTGGATATTTTATCCTTAAAGAAAGCCGCCAGGGAATTACACCAGGTATCTGAGACGGGTGTGGCAGCCACCTGAGCACACGGGGCCAGGAAGCTTTGAACAATGGAGAAAATCTCTTTAGAGTTGTTTTTGGCACGCTCAATGCTTGTGGCATAGTAGTGTCCCCTGGCTTCTCCAATAGCTGTATAGTAGAGCCTTTGTTTTGCTCTAAGAGTGTTCTTGTCAACAGGACAGCAGCCCCGGGCACGCCAGGTTCTCTCGGCAATTTTGCACTCTTGTTTCAGAGTCCTCAGCTTGGAAGAGAACCAAGGCTTGGAGGGGGATTCTCTCCTCTGCTTAGACTGGCAGGGGGCAGACAGCGACGCTACCGAACCCGTAATCCAATCAGCAAACTGGGCTATGTTGTCCTCAAGATCCCCTAGCAGGGAGGGACGAGAAGCACCCAAAGAGACACTGAGAGCCCCTAGGTCAGGTCTCTTAAAGGCTGGGGGGCGATGGCAGCGAGCAGGGCGAGGGGAGTTCAGCAAAATCCAAGAGAAAAAGATGGGAAAATGGTCGGACCAAGCAACCGGTCTCGGTCTCTTCACCAATATAGGGAAGTTGGCCCCTATAATATCTAAGGTAATCCCTCCAAGATGGGTGGGAAACAAAACTCTTTGAGAGAGGTTCGCCAGGTGGAAGGCATCCAACAGGGCAGAGGAATCCGAAGCCTCAGCGTGGTCAAGATGGATATTGACATCACCAAGAAAAATGAACCTGGAGAAGCGCAAAGCACGCTCTGCCAGGGCATCCCCACAAGAGTCCAAAAAACGCTTGGATGGTCCGGGCGGTCGGTAGACCAAAGAGCCCCAGAGCGTAAAGTGTGCGGAAAATTGAATGCTGAAGTTGAGAACCCTCACAATCTCCCAAAAGGGAGGAGGACTCACTAAGCAGGGTCCAGCTGTCCCTAAGCCAAATGGCGAGGCCACCACCTCTGCCCAACTGGCGATCAAGCTGATGTACTTTGAAACCAACAGGAGTGGCCAGAGCAACTATTGGATTGGAGTAGGCATCAAACCACGTTTCTGTAACAAACAACATGTCCAGATCATTATCAATGATAAGGTCGGCAACATCAACATGGTGCCTCCTCACTGACCTAGCATTGATAAGGCAGCCCTGATGGTCCCCTCCATAGAAATATTCACAGGTATGGCCGTAGTCCAAAGTTCAGACGCGAATCTGAAACCACACTCGGCGCAGGCAAAGTCACTAGAAGGACCAATGGACCAAACTCTGTGGGAAGAACAGGCCGGGGGTTTGAGGGATTTCAACCCCTCACTAGTAAAGTGGATAAAGCTGTTGCCGTGACTGCCCGTGAAATGCCGGGCAGAGTGACTCGCCCTGAGTGCTGACTTAGCACGGACGGGCGCAGACGGGCGCGCCGTCGGCGCACCAGCTGCGCTCATCCGCTGCGCTTCCGGGCCGGCATCGACTTAAGGGGTGTGGCTGAAGCTGGCGGGCAGCGTGAAACCACTGGAACGCTGATCGCTCCTAACGCGGGTCTCGTCCAAGATGGCCGCTGTCACAGGGAAAAAACCCCAGGAGAGCCGCCCCGGAGAGGTACACTCAAGGAAGTATTGCTTTTTTTTTTAAAAGATAGAACAAGGTAACATGATGCAACAAATGATAGCAAAACGATGGCCAACTAAAATTCAAACGAAGTGCAGGCTGTGTAAGTCCCCAAGAACCCCCTATCCACCCCCCAAATTCCTTCTAAAAGAAAATCACAGTAAATCAGAGTTTAAAAACAATGAAGCGAGCAAGCTAACTTCAGGAAGCGCCGCTCTGCTGAGACGGGCCTGGCTAAATAACTTTAGCCTTGCCTGGAGCCGCGGGCAGCGTGAAACAACTAGAATGCTGACCGCTCGTAACGCGGGTCTTGTCCAAGATGGCCGCTGTCACAGGGAAAAACCCCCAGGAGAGCCGCCCCGGAGAGGTACACTCAAGGAAGTATCGTTTTTTCTGTAAAAGATAGAACAAGGTAACATGATGCAACAAATGATAGCAAAAGGATGGCCAACTAAAATTCAAACGAAGTGCAGGCTGTGTAAGTCCCCAAGAACCCCCTATCCACCCCCCAAATTCCCTCTAAAAGAAAATCACAGCAATGCAGAGTTTAAAAACAATGAAGCGAGCAAGCTAACTTCAGGAAGTGCCGCTCTGCTGAGACGGGCCTGGCTAAATAACTTTAGCCTTGCCTGGAGCCGGCGGGCAGCGTGAAACAACTAGAACGCTGACCGCTCGTAGCGCGGGTCTCGTCCAAGATGGCCGCTGTCACAGGAAAAGAAAACCAGGAGAGCCGCCCCGGAGAGGTACACTCAAGGACGTATCGTTTTTTTTTTTTAAAAGATAGAGCAAGGTAACATGATGCAACAAATGATAGCAAAACGATGGCAAACTAAAATTCAAACGAAGTGCAGGCTGTGTAAGTCCCCAAGAACCCCCTATCCACCCCCAAAATTCCCTCTAAAAGAAAATCACAGCAATGCAGAGTTTAAAAACAATGAAGCGAGCAAGCTTCGTACTGCCTATGTAGCGCAGCCCACACTTACATTCAAGAACGTAGATGGCATATTCTGTCCTACATGTGAGCAGTATTTGATAATGAGTGGTGTCCTTCTGAAAGAAGACTCCAACTGCGTGATGTTTTTCCCAAATTTACAGGCTCTACAACTGTTGCATTTCACAAAACCCTTCCTGTCAGTCAACCAATTTTGTTTGAGTATGATTTCTGGACTATTTTTCACTAGTGTGTCATGCGTAGAGAACGCCCGCCTGTAGGTGATATCAGGGTGGTCAGCTACTAATGCGTCCAGTGTGGGTTCAGATTTAATGATGCCCCAGTCTTTATTGATGACTGATCTGAGGGGAACATCGTTTACAACGAAACTTTTACCACGCACTACCATTACAACTCAGGAATTACAACGAAAGTCGTTACAACCACTTTCGCTGGAGGGCGCTGTTGGATAGGGAATAGTTTAATTTTCTATCCAACACCTTCCCTACTATCCACGGGGACTGGAGTTGGAATAGAAAATTAAACTATTCCACTATCCAGCGCCCTCCAACACAAGTCGTTGTAACGACTTACGTTGTAATACCTGCGTTGTAAAGGCATGCGTGGTAAAAGCATGCGTTGAAACGTCATACAACCCTGATCTGATGGCTCTTTCCACTGTGTTATGAGTTATGATCAGTTTAGTGCTGACTGTGTTAGTTGGTTCAGCGAGGATGCTGCCAGGGCTCCAAATTTCAGGTGCAGGTTTGCCCATGAGGAGTTCCTCCCGGGGAATGGCATTGGCTCTTTCTGTGGCTTTTCGGATGATGTTAGCCGAATACCCACGTGCCCTGAATCTCTTGGACACCTCGGCTTGACATTCTAACAAATCATTTTGGGTGCTACAAATCCTACACAGACAGAGCATTTCACCATGGGGAATGCTCACAATTAGGTGCCTTGGGTGAAAGTTTGAGGCGTGCAGGGTAGAATTGCCTGCCATATGTTTCCTGTGAAGCTTGGAGTGCAGGGAGCCGTCGGAAATATAGAGCATGACGTCTAAGAGTTCAATGGCAGTGCTGCTGATGTTGACGTTGAATTCTAGGTTGAGATCATTAGTATTGATCTCATCTATGAATGCCCTCGTCAGATTAAAAAGACGTCGTCTATATACCTGAACCAAGATATGATGTGGTCATTCCAAGCTCCCGAGTGATCGACCCTGAGAGCCTGCTCCCCCCACCAGCCAACATGTAAACATGCATAGCTGGGTGAAAAGCAGGCTCCCATGGCCACACCTCTGAGCTGCTGGTACACAGTTTTGTTGAACATAAAGAAATTGTGTTCAAGACACCAGTCAATCAGAAACAAAATGAATACATTATGATTGTGACAGTGAATCAGCCTTTTATCAAGGAAATATGTACATGCAGCTAATCCATCACTGTGGTGTAAGCTGGTGTATAATGCTGTGATGTCAAGTGATATTAACAGATAGTCCTCATGCCATGGTAAGTTCTTGATCTTGAGCAAAAAGTCACTAGTGTCTCTCAAGTATGATTGCTGGCTAGAGACCAAATCTTGGAGGAAAAAGCCAACATACTTAGAAATGTTTTCGCACATACTTTTCCTCGCTGAAATGATGGGCCGCCCAGGGATCGGGTTGGTGTTTTTGTGTACTTTAGGCAAAAAGTACAAGATGGGAAGTACCGGCAATTCAGTGTTCAGGAATAGGTGTTCCTCCTTGCTTAGTTGGCCTTGTGCTCTGAATGTATTCAGATGTTTCCTGAGTTCTTTGTTGCTGTTTATTACCTCTTTATGGCTTGACACTGTGTAGCAACTGACATCGGACAGGTGCCTATTCGCCTCCTCCAGATACATATGGCGTGGCCAAAGAACAATGTTGCCCCCCTTGTCGGCTTTGTTGATGATGACTTCATTCTCTTTTTTTAGTCTATTCATTAGTTCACTGTATTCTCTGCTTTTGTCTCTGCGCCTGGGGGATACTCGTGATGTTTTACCATGTAAGGCCTTGAGCTCATCAGTTATGACATCCCTGTAGATATCAATAGCATCCCTGGGCATTACCAGTGTGAATGTGGAGTGAGGTTTGAAGGGGCTCGTTAATTTGGTGGAGCATTCAATATCTTCGTCATGGAGAAATAGTTGCGTTGACTTGGGTGTGCTAGGCGTTTCCAGCGCACCTAGCATGTGCAGCATGGGGATGTCTGCGACAAGCAGGTTGGACCCCGCAGGAGACATGGGAGATGAGGTCAAGTGCTGGGTAGGATTACCCTGTTTGGATTTGAAGAATTTGATTAGTTTCAGTTTCTTATGTATTTAAAAACATCAATTCTCGTGTTGCTATAGTCAAAGCTTCATGGGTCCCCCTCAACCCGGAGTGTGTGCCATCATTTTATTGGATTCAAATCATGCTGTCTGTCACTGCAGATACATTGACATTTGCCTCTGCGCCGGTTACATGGGAATTGGACATTGGGGGCATTGTGGGTATGGTAGTTCCAAGGGGCTTCACAGCACCTGCTCGCAATTCGACTTTGAGTTTCAACATTACTCTTGGTCGTGTAATTGTCCCCTTGGTGAAGCTTTAGTTTTCCATTTCCGGTGCCTCATGATGAGTGAACACTATGACTGTGTTGTCAGTGGTTCAGCAGGAACAGAATATACAGAGAGGTCACGCTGGGGCAGCTGTGTCATTAACATAGGTGAGCTGAAACCGGGACATTGGCAGACTTTATTTTTGTTATTTTCAGTGATATTTGAGAGCAGCAATTTTAAAGTACATTTTACATAACTTTGTAAATTTGGCATTTCAGGATTAATAGTTTGGCAGTGCAAATCTTAAAGCTGATTTCTCATTGTGACGGATGCTTTCATAATTAACACATGTGTATGTTGTTACCTAAACTATTTGCTACACGATATTTCCAGCTAAACCATGAACTGTATTATGTATGTATTAGATCAGTGAATATTTTACCTGCAACCAGGCTGAATTTTTAGCTGTAGTGAATTACTTGATGTAGCATTCTGGGTCTCACACTGATCGCATACCCGAGAGTATGCTTTCTATGTCTACTGATGGTCCAATGGGAAGGGCTATTTTTTTGGATGTATTTTGGCGCCAAACTACATTGACAAAGGATTCTTGAAATCCGAAACGCGTCTCTCCTTACCTCTTGGATTAACTGGCAGAATAAATTTATGCTGATTCTTCTAAACTCCTCAAGTCCGTGCCTTCTTCCATGGAGTTTCTGTGAGAGCTGGATGTTTGTGTTCATATATATATTCACTGAAAAAACCATAGGTTTCACGCACGTTATAGTTAGGAATTAGCATTTAAAAAACCTTGCAAATTCCTTGAAAAAACCATAGGTTTACCACACAAGTTATAGTTAGCTGGATATTTTACTCATACAAAACCTGTGAAATTCCCCTGTTATAGTTAGTTCTAACTATAACTCGCACGCCCGCAATGCACTGCTGATTACGTCACATATTACATCACTCATGACATGGTCAGTGACATCACTCATGACATCACTGATGACATCTCAAATTACATCACTGATGACATCATCCTTGTGACAAAGTGGCAGATCTCCTCTCAGCGTAATATATAGTCACTCATGCATGTACTTACTCATCATATGTACTCATACACCTATACATCCTGTTACACACTAATACTCATCCATATAGTTACTCACACACAAATTCACACATGCAAATAAACTATCAAAAAACCATTTACTTGATTATACTGCTATATACACATCACTACACATACTTCTACAGAAACGGAAACATATTTACTCTCTTAAACAATCAATTATAAAAACACATACTCACTAACCCACCCATACACACAATCATCCACCCATACAGTCTTGCACACATGCTGTCTTCAAAATACATACAAATAGTGAGTCACTCATTCATGCACCTGTGCTCTAAGTAGGATGTATGACGTTATAACGCATACTTTTACAACGCCTACCTTTACAACGAAATTTTTACAACGCAAAAACTATTACAACGCATACATTTACAACGCAAATTTTTACAACGCATATACTTTTACAACGCATACCATTACAACGTAAGTATTGGTAAGTATATTATTATTTTTTTAATGTAATATAAGTAAAATTAATATCATTTAATTTAATTTCATTTAATTAATTTATTTGAAATTTTTTTTTACCCTGTACCCCTGTACCCCAAAAACCCAAAACTGACTGTGAACTTTAAAAATACCCCTTTACCCAAAAACCCAAAACTGACCCTGAACCCTAAAAATACCCTTTTACCCAAAAACCCAAAACTGACCCTGAACCCTAAAAATACCCCTTTACCCAAAAACCCAAAACTGACCCTGAACCCTAAAAATACCCCTTTACCCAAAAAACCTAAACTGACCCTGAACCCTAAAAATACCATTTTACCCAAAAACCCAAAACTGACCCTGAACCCTAAAAATACCCCTTTACCCAAAAACCCAAAACTGACCCTGAGCCCTAAAAATACCCCTTTACCCAAAAACCCAAAACTGACCCTGAGCCCTAAAAATACCCCTTTACCCAAAAACCCAAAACTGACCCTGAACCCTAAAAATACCCCTTTACCCAAAAACCCAAAACTGACCCTGAACCCTAAAAATACCCCTTTACCCAAAAACCAAACATATAACATTTTAAATATAATTATATACTTACCAATACTTACGTTGTAATGGTATGCGTTGTAAAAGTATCTGCGTTGTAAAAACATGCGTTGTAAATGTATGCGTTGTAATAGTTTTTGCGTTGTAAAAGTTTCGTTGTAATGGTAGTGCGTTGTAAAAGTTGCGTTGTAAACGTAACATACCCTCTAAGTAATATCCCCCACCGAACCACCGAACACTGATACTGATACTCAAAAAAACAACTAATAACCCATATACACACTCATGTAGCTACTCACCAACCCATGCAGCCACTTATACACAAAGTGAGACACAGATACAGATATTTAAATATTTAAACATTACTCGCTAATATATGTATTCACTAAGATACATTTAATAAGTCAGTTAACCAATCAATTTCACACAAACAAACATCCATTTAGACATTTATTTACCCATTTATTCTTCCATCAACCTTTAGATATACATATATAAAAAATATTTATTTTTCAGAAAGATACACATCCACTGGATGATGTCATCAGTGATGTCATTTGAGATGTCATCAGTGATGTCATGAGTGATGTCACTGACCATGTCATGAGTGATATAATATGTGACGTCATCAGCAGTGCATTGCACGCGCAAGTTATAGTGAGTCCAACTAACTATAACGTGGGAATTTCAATGGTTTTATGCGAGTAAAATTTCCACCTAACCATAACTGGTGTGAAACCTATGGTTTTTTCAGTGAATTTAATAGGTTTTTTAAATGCTAATTCCTAACTATAACTGGTGTGAAACCTATGTTTTTTTCAGTGAATATATATATATATATATATATATATATATATATAAAATTTCTATGGCAAAATGAAACCCCTCATTTTGTTCCTTTTCAAATTAAATGTATTAAGTGTTACCACTTTATTCCAATCAAGATGACTTCAGGTGTGCCATACTTTTGTCATAAGTAAGACTGTTAGCGTTCTAGTTGTTCTTTAGAACACTCTGGGACATTCTGTCATTGGGCTTTAGTTGGGCTACATCTGGCTGATATTTGGGCTACATTTGGGCTCTTTTGTCTCTGGTGGCCATCTTGGGAGACTGCATATCAGAAATTTTTTCATGAAATATAAGAGGATTTGAGAAGTCACTCAAAATGTGCCCTAATTTTTCTGTCTTCAGCACCAATCATAATTTCTATGGCAAAATGAACCCCCTCATTTTGTTCATTTGCAAATTAAATGTTTTAAGTGTTAACACTTTATTCCAATCAAGATGACTTCAGGTGTGCCATACTTTTGTCATAAGTAAGACTGTTAGCGCTCCAGTTTTTCTTTAGAACACTCTGGGACATTCTGTCATTGGGCTATAGTTGGGCTACATCTGGCTGATATTTGGGCTACATTTGTTTTTTTTGTCTCTGGTGGCCATCTTTGGGCTACATTGGGCTACATTGGGCTACATTTGGGCTCTAACATATATATAGCCCAATGTAGCCCAATATATATTTTTTCAAAGTTAATTTTCGTAAAAACCACTGGAGCATATATCTTGAGACATAGCAAAGGCACATCGGGGTACCAGTCCCTACAATTTTGCCAAGTTTGGTGGAAATCCATTCAGCCGTTCGGGCTAAAAGTGAGTCCAACCGCCCTATGGAAATTAACATGGGGAAAACACGTTTTGGGACCCCCCTTTTATCTCGGCCCCTGCTTGACGGATCCCCCCGAAACTTTCAGGGAAGGAGCGGAGCGCAGCGAGGCAAAGTTAAGGAAACCTACGGCCAGATCCCTCATTCGGCGCCAAAGTTATTCCCAATAGAATGTTGCGGATTTCCTATGGAAAACGATCCTAACTATAACTACCTACTGGCGACCGCCAGTAGGTAATAAATATATATATATATATATATATATATATATATATATATATTTCCTCTCAAATGCCCTGAGCTTTACAGAGGTCACACGATGCAGCTCCTACCATCCGGTCTAAAAGCGAGGCTGCTTGCAGTTTTTTGCATCCATTTCATTTTAAGGATTCCCTTTTCTGTTCCCTTAAGGATTCCCTTTTCTGTTCCCGACGCGTTTCGAGGCCAGCGCCTCTTCTTCATGGGCTGCTACACAGGGGAAATGACTGACTCACCAGTGTTATCTCTTTAGTTGCTTTATTGAGAACACCACCCACTTTGGGCGTTACACACAAGAGTTGCACAATAGCATGCTGGTTCACGTAGTCTCTATGGTGAGTCGAAAAATTCATTGTCTCTGTGAAATAATTTTAAGCTTGTTTTAGTCCTTGAGTAGGTTTGGTTGTCAAACTGCAGGCTTCATTTTGCCATGGGGCTGCATGCTTACACGGAGAGAAAAAGTTTATTTCCAAGCCCTCCCTTTCAATTGTTGGAAATGGTGCTCCTCTGCCACGGCCAAGGCTGCCGTGTATTTAACATTTCCTCTCAAATGCGCTGAGCTTTACAGAGGTCACATGATGCAGCTCCTACCATCCGGTCTAAAAGCGAGGCTGCTTGCAGTTTTTTGCATCCATTTCATTTTAAGGATTCCCTTTTCTGTTCCCTTAAGGATTCCCTTTTCTGTTCCCGACGCGTTTCGAGGCCAGCGCCTCTTCTTCATGGGCTGCTACACAGGGCAAATGACTGACTCACCAGTGTTGTCTCTTTAGTTGCTTTATTGAGAACACCACCCACTTTGGGCGTTACACACAAGAGTTGCACAATAGCATGCTGGTTCACGTAGTCTCTAAGGTGAGTCGAAAAATTCATTGTCTCTGTGAAATAATTTTAAGCTTGTTTTAGTCCTTGAGTAGGTTTGGTTGCCAAACTGCAGGCTTCGTTTTGCCATGGGGCTGCATGCTTACACGGAGAGAAAAAGTTCCTTTCCAAGCCTTCCCTTTCAATTGTTGGAAATGGTGCTCCTCTGCCACGGCCAAGGCTGCCGTGTATTTAACATTTCCTCTCAAATGCCCTGAGCTTTACAGAGGTCACACGATGCAGCTCCTACCATCCGGTCTAAAAGCGAGGCTGCTTGCAGTTTTTTGCATCCATTTCATTTTAAGGATTCCCTTTTCTGTTCCCTTAAGGATTCCCTTTTCTGTTCCCGACGCGTTTCGAGGCCAGCGCCTCTTCTTCATGGGCTGCTACACAGGGGAAATGACTGACTCACCAGTGTTGTCTCTTTAGTTGCTTTATTGAGAACACCAGCCACTTTGGGCGTTACACACAAGAGTTGCACAATAGCATGCTGGTTCACGTAGTCTCTAAGGTGAGTCGAAAAATTAATTGTCTCTGTGAAATAATTTTAAGCTTGTTTTAGTCCTTGAGTAGGTTTGGTTGCCAAACTGCAGGCTTCATTTTGCCATGGGGCTGCATGCTTACACGGAGAGTAAAAGTTCCTTTCCAAGCCTTCCCTTTCAATTGTTGGAAATGGTGCTCCTCTGCCACGGCCAAGGCTGCCGTGTATTTAACATGACCTCTGTAAAGCTCAGGGCATTTGAGAGGAAATATATATATATATATATATATATATATGACAAAGGGTGTGAAGCCTGAAATGCATCTGCATTGTATTACGGTGCCCATGGATTTGCTGAATTTGTTTTATGCTAAATAAATACCCACCTGTGAGTGCGCGTTGCCTGGATTGATACGGCCGGCCGGCGGTGAAGTGGCACCACTGAGAAAGAAAGTAGGTACGCAGCTTGTTTATTTGGACAGCTATATGTGGAACAGCAGGGATTAACAGCAATGGAGAATACATTTTTGGTGAGTTACACTAGCAGAACAAAACTCTTGGTTATGTGAAGACACGACAACCCACTTGGGGAGCGCATGGGCTTCCAGTTCCAGAATTCTTGGCAATACCCAATTCGCTACATTTAAATAAGGGATGTAACTGGAAGCAATGCATGTCGTCTGTGCACAGTATGCCTCTGACAAAGGGTGTGAAGTCCGAAACGTAGCCGCGTTTTCCTCACCTGCACCAGATTTGCTAGGCTGTTTCCTCCCGTCACTGCTGGGACTACATTGTCCATCTTCCTTTGCGCCCAGAGCGCATTAAACATCGCTGGTGTGCCGTGGCTGGCGTAGCTGCATTTTTCCTCACTTGCACCAGATTTGCTGGGCTGTTTACTCCCGTCACTGCTGGGACTGCATTGCCCATCTTCCTTTGCGCCTGGGGAGCGCATCAAACATCACCGGCGGCCCGCGATGCAGAACACGAGCGGGGACGCGCCGGAGCCATGCCCAGGCAAAGCTCGTCCACGCCCGTCGGAGCCCGGAGGAGGCTAGACTGGGCCCCCTCTAATGTTCAAGTCTGAGAGGTACTCAGCCAGCAGGACATCGTGACTCTCAGGGGAGTGTTGTAAATACTATTGATGCTTTTTTAGTAAGGGCAGCAAGCTCAGTTGCATGAAATTGAGCACACAGAACGCAGACTATCACTAGAAGGAGTGAGAGGTCGCACCCCCTTAGCTCCCTCTCCTCCCGTGGCTGTGGCTGCATCTTGGTCTTCATCTAGGGTTAGAACTGCACAACACGACTCCCTGTAGGCCCCAAGCCCATGCAGATTCGCGTTCACATTTGGCTTGCGAAGTATTAGCTAACTCACCTCCCATAGAAGAGTTCAATAGTGAGCCAGCAGCTAAGAGGAAAAGATGTGGGAGGAAACCGAGAGTTAATCCATCTAAAAATCCACCCAAAAAAGTACATCTGAGAAAAGCCTCGGGTAGGAACAAAGAAGCCTTTGGTTCGTCCCACCCTCTATCTGCTAATTTGACCACAGTAACAATGAATGAGGAGGGATGCAGCAGACTGGAGAACTTTGTCGCACTCCTCTTACAGCCTCTAATACATATGCTCACTAAAATAGAGGAATACATAGGTCAGCTTAGTTCAACGGGTACTTCAGGTGGGGGAATGACACCAACAACTCTCAGAATTCTACAAATCTCAAAAGGCCCAACAGCTGTAGGTGCGTCAACTAGTGGTCCCACCTGTATGGACTTAGAACAGCCCCTTCCACCTGTGCCCTGTCTCCTGGCTGCTATGGTCAAGCTGACTGCTTGAGCAAACATGGGGGGCCCTTTCAGTCAGAGAGACTATCTCCCCTTACCTCTCATAAGGCTGAGAGGGCCTCAGCCTATGGGGGGAGGGTTGAGTCACATTAGGGTGACATAAGACCTAATAGAGCCCAGCCTCTGCATCCCATGATAGACCTCCCCCCGGCAGCCCTACCCATGACGTTGATTCTAGCAAATGTCCCAGGATTGAGAGAGGATCAATAGGAATCTACGCAACAAGTAATGGATAAGTCACTTCATTGGCTGAACAAATATGGAGGTTTGGGTCTAGAAAGGCATGGGGGTCTAGCCAATACTATTATAATGGCACAAAGAGTGGACTGGGTTGCCCCACACGTGAAAGCTTGAAAGGAGGCTGCGTTGTGGTGAACTTCAACAACTGCCAAACGGTGAGCCTTCTGAAACACAGCTTATGCGAAACCCCAAGCTCTAGCACCCTGATCTTAGTTCTACCCCTTAATTTCTTTTACGCACAACTTGCACTGGGAGGACCCAACCAACGTACATCTGTACATGGCAATTACAGATTTAATCAATGGACTTCCTTACATCTCATCAAATCAGATGGGGAACTTCCAACTGCGAAACAGAGAATAGATTTGCTCCCCTAGAAGGGCTTGATAGTTGCGATTGACTGCCTATAATGAACCCACTAACCCAAATCCCAGAAGATCCTGCGAATATAACCATCAAGGAGCTAGGTGGTGTAACAGCTATGGGAGGGGTTGGGGATGAGGCTGGAAAATGGTTTAAACTTGCCTCATGGAACGTTGCAGGTATTAAGGGGAAGGTGGGTAATATGCAGTGGTGCAATGCTTGGCAAAAATATGACATAATATGCATGCAGGAGACCTGGGTGGTCGATCAGATCTCTATAGATGGGTACAGCTTCTTTCAAAAAGAGGCAGTGCCTGCATCTGTAGGTTGAGCCAGGGGCAGTTGGTTAACACTAATATTGAATACCCTGCCAGTAACTTTAAAGGTATATTTAAAGGTAACCCCATTTTTTCACTTTTTAAGGTCAGGACTGGCTATTGATAAAGTTTTATGATAATAATTTTGGATCGAATAAGCACTGGGTGGTGACCCAACTAGAGCTTGAGCTTGATAAAGTGGGAATGAGATTCAAAGAGAATTTTGCTATCGACTGGGTGGGTGATTTTAACGCACATTTATGTAAATATTCTACCACCCCAGTTTACGGCACGGAGGATATGGAAGGACCCCCAGTAATTCAATTTTCACATAATGAATATGGCCAGACATTGAATAGGCTCCTGACCATTAGAAACCTGGAGATAAGAAACAGACAGAGTGATTATGATGTTGAGTTTGTAACATCCTTCATACACAATCAACATGAGTCAACTATTGATTACATCATGACTTCTGATATCCTAGATGGGAAAATTACCCAGGTGGAATCAATTGTTACCTCTCTTAGTGATCACACTCTCCTCTCTTTTTCTGTACCATTAGGCTCCTCTCGTGAGATAGCAAATAAAACAATGGAGACACCGGCCCTTGAAAGAAAGAATGGTTACCAATTGAAATGGTCGCCATAGACAAATTAAATATAACCCAGGGAAAAATAACAGAAAATCGGAACTGTATACAAAATTGCTTGGATGCAAATTTATCTGCTGAACGTATCATCCAGGATTTCTCAAAATTATTAGAGGCTGTAAATAAGGCCTTATTCTGTAACAAATCTTCAAGCAAGGCCTCGGTGGGGCGTTGGTTTGATCACGCATGCTCACAAGCCCTAAAAACCCTCCATGAATCCTTGAAAGAAGTACCCAGATACCAGGAGAAAATAAAATCCCTACGAAAGATATATAAAGATTTAGGAAGCAGAGGGAAAAAGAATTAAGAGAAGAGGCCTGGGAAGGCACTGGAAAGGGCTGCCATAACTAACAATAGCAGGGCCTTTTGGAGGGGGGTAAACAAACCTTACTTTAAGGATGGCACTGATCCAACCCTAGATTCCCATGTGGGTGAGGATGCCTGGGTGCCTCTTTTTGAGAAAATCTTTAGTTCAGGGGTAACCCAGATGGTGGAGCATGCCCCAGTCCCTCTTCCTCACACTGATTTTCTTGTATTTACCCTCGAGGAAATTATTAAAGGGCTAGATATGTGCAGCTGGTCGAAGGCCCCAGGCCCTGACGGGATCCCTATAGACCTATTTGTTGAAGACCATGTCTTATGGGCACCGGTATTACAGAATGTTTTTAATGCCATTGCCAAAGATGGTCCTTTGGCATCATGGGGTACAAGTGTTATCATCCCTATTTTTAAAAAGGGAGACAAAAGTGAGCCAGGGAATTATAGACCAATATCCCCCTGGACAGCACCTCAAAGTTAATGGGGCGGCTATTACTACTTCGGCCGGAAGAACGGGCAAACGAAAAAAATATACTGATCCCAGCCCAATATGGATTCTAACGGGGCAGAGGTACCATTGACCAGTGCCTGATTTAAGCCTTATAATTGAAAAATATATCAGGGCTGGAGGTGAGTCGATCTACAAGGCCTTCATGGATCTCACAGCTGCATTTGACTGTGTAAATCATAGTAGGCTGTGGGAGATAATGGATGCCATGGGGGTGGACCCTCCAATACTCCTGTTCATCAGACAGTTCTACTCCCAGACTACCGCCTCAGTGCGGTATGGTAAGGACAGGGCTTGTACCGGTTCTTTTAAGATTCTTCGTGAAGCTAGGCAAGGGTGCGTTCTCGTCCCTTTCCTTTTCTCCTTATATACGAATGGGGTAGGAGCGGCACTGGCAAGTATAGCCCAGGACCCCCCAAAGTTCAGGTCACTATCACTGCCTCTTCTTGCATATGCAGACGATATGGTCTAAGTGGCCAGAACGGGGAGGGCATTGCAACATATGCTAACTGCTTATACCTCGTTTATGACCTCCCTTGATCTAAGGGTAAATTAATCAGAATCAATTATCTTAACAGCCAGGCAAGCAGAGTGAGGTAAAATCCCATCCTTCTACTTAGGGGCTCGCAAACTGGAGACAGTCGATTCCTTCCCCTACTTGGGTGTCGTATTTGATAAGCACCAAACTTGGGCACCTATGATTAAAAACAGGGGGCTGGTAATGTAAAAAAGCCGGGCAGGTATTATTAGATTTTCTAAAAGATTGGGCTCTAAGCCTCTAAGAATTATAAAAAGTATCTACAAGGCAAAGACAGTATCCCTGACTACTTATGGAGCGGGGTGGGGTACTAATATTGCCCATTTGCAGACTATTGCAGATACATTTCTGAAACTGCTAATTGCCTTACAGGTCTCATGTCCCAATTTTAACTGCCATGCGGAATTCGATTTTCCGTTCATCAGCAATCGGATAAGACTAGCCCCGTCAATGCTATGGCACTCAATCTAGAGGAAGAACACGCTCCGTCTAACACAACACAACACATCATAAAGGACTGCCTCGAGCTGGATAATATGCACAAAGTAAGATGGCTGGGCTATGTAAATTCGACTATGACTAGGCTAGGCATGGAGGACCTGTATAAAAACCCAGGTAATTGTCTTCAAATCTCAAACGTCAATTTTAAAAGAAAAATATCTGGCTCACATGGCCCTTGAGCGTACAGAGATACACAAAGATAAGCCATTAGTCAGGACATATATGAGTCTCGCATCCCTACTGGAGTATGACTATCATTACTTAGAGGAGATTTTAAATCTAAAACACAGATTCATACTAGTAAGATTCCATTTGAATCTGTTCCTACTGTTGGTTGGGTATCCAGCGGGAAAATATAAGATTAGTTGCTGTTCTGCTTGTCAATGTGACGAAATGTCATATCAATCTGACTTACACATTATTTTATTCTCTGGTCTGCACAAAGAGGAACGAGTGAGATATTTATTATTTATTACCAGTTTTGAAACAGCACAATTTTAGGCAATGTAGAGTGGCCCTTATCTTTCTCAAGAAATTTGGTGATCCTTTTATTAGCTACGTAATGACATAATTCGTCTGGGCCTGTGTAAAGAAAAGAAAGCTTTTTAACTGATCTAAGAATCGGGATATATCCCTAATTTTAATGTATTTAGTGGAGCTATGATGTATTTTATTTTGTTAATGTTGTCTTTGCTTTTATGATCTTTGCTTGTATTTAAGATTGGATAAGGCTTTTATGATGATGATGATGATGATGCCTTTTGGTGAATTACACTGGCAGAAAAAAACTCTTGGTTATGTGTGGCCACAATGACCCACTTGGGGAGTGCATGGACTTCCAGTTCCAGAATTCTTGTCAACAACCAATTCGCTCACCTGAGCATGATGACATATAAATAAAGGATGTAAGTGGAAGCAATACATGTCGTCTGTGGTATGCCTCTGACAAAGGGTGTGAAGCCCGAAACGTGACTGCATTGTACTGCTGTGCCTGGGGATTTGCTGAAGTTCTCTTATGCTAAATAATAACCCACCTGTGAGTGCTCTTCATCTGGGGGCAACTCTCCCTTTTCCTGTATATATATATATATTACCTACTGGCGGTCGCCAGTTGGTATATATAGTTAGGATTTTTTCTCTATGGGATTTTTGAAAATTCTATGTCTAATAACTTTGGCGTTTGTGGACAGAATTGGCTGAAATTTTCAGGAAAATGGCACATTTTGTTTCTGAGCAGCCCTTGAAAATTTGGGGGGGGTTCGTCAAGGGGCGGCCGAGAAAAAAGGGGGTCCCAAAACGTGTTTTTAACATTGAGTTTTCCATAGGGCGGTTGGCCTCACTTTTAGCCCGAACGGCTGAATGGATTTGCATGAAACTTGGCAAAATTGTAGGGACTGGTAGCCCGATGTGCCTTTGCTAGGTCTCAATATATGTGCTCCAGTGGATTTTGAGAAATTAACGTTCAAAAAAAGATATATATCTGTAACAGCGGACCGGGCAGCGCTCCGGTTCGCGGACTTTACGCGTAACGGAACTTCGCGTAGCGAAGCTGATTGGCTCTCCGGCGTCTGTGAACATTCCAAACAGTCCGTAGCGGCCGCCATCTTGTCTCTCGGTAGGATCGAGAGACAAGAGGAGGCCAAAGCGAAGGGGCAAATGACCATAAGGGGGCATAGTAGATCCTCGCTGACCCCCTAGGTTTGATGTGGAGGTTTTAAAAGGGTCCCGCGGGGCAAAAAAAAATAATAATAATAATAATCGAACGGCTGAATGGATTTGCACGAAACTTGGTAAAATATTAGGGACTGGTAGCCCGATGTGCCTTTGCTAGGTCTCAATATATGTGCTCCAGTGGATTTTGAGAAATTAACGTTCAAAAAAAGATATATATCTGTAACAGCGCTCCGCTTCGCGTAACGGAGGTTTGCGAAGCTGATTGGTTCTCCGGCGTCTGTAAACATTGCAAACAGTCCGTAGCGGCCGCCATCTTGTCTCTCGGTAGGATCGAGAGACAAGAGGAGGCCAAAGCGAAGGGGCAAATGACCATAAGGGGGCATAGTAGATCCTCCTTGACCTCTTAGGTTTGATGTGGAGGTTTTAAAAGGGCCCCGTGGGGCAAAAAAAAAATAATAATAATAATCGAACGGCTGAATGGATTTGCACGAAACTTGGCAAAATTGTAGGGACTGGTAGCTCGATGTGCCTTTGCTAGGTCTCAATATATGTGCTTCAGTGGATTTTGAGAAATTAACGTTCAAAAACAAGATATATATCTGTAACAGCGCTCCGCTTCGCGGAGATAAAATTATATCTGTATTACCTAGCTGTTGCTAACACCAGTTAGCGACGGCTAGTAGGAGATAGCGACCATCTTGGGCCCCACTTTGCATGTGAGTGATATTTATCACTAATGACATGCAAAGTGGGCATGCCAAGATGTTAGCGACTGGAAACAGTCGCTAACATCGCTATCTCCTATTATCAACTTTTGGAAATATTCGAGATAAGCGCGAATATCTCCAAAAGCTAGCACCTGCCCTGAGCAGTTCTTAGCCATGTTATCCAATGGGAGGTGGATAACATGGCTAAGAGCATTAGCTCGGTAATGCATGAATATCGCTGAGTTTTCAGCGATATTAATGCATTGCGGTCGTTTATTATCGTATTTGCGATAAACCTTGATAATAGCAAGGTTTATCTGCGATAATTTCTGACGATGCTTAGCGGTAAAAAAATCGTTGCTAAGCATCGTTAGGGATAAATATCGCTTAACTTTGGTAATATGCCCCAACGTCTGTTAACGTTCGATTCGAAGGAAAGCAGGAAGTGTTGAAAAACATTGTCTGCGCCATCTTGTCTTTTTTCAAATGCCACACTTTTGTCGTGCACGGCAGCCATTTTAGATGCCTTGACCAGACCCACTCTGTGCACGCTGTAGATCCTTAGCATGGCTCCCCACTCTCGCAAGCATCTCCCCCAGGCAGTGGTCACCCCCGTTTTCTGTCTTATGCATGGGTAATAAACCTCCCCCCATCTGCGCTGCTCTTCCCTGAGAATCACACCCTGTGCCCGCCCGACACCTCCCTTTCGCCCTATTCACTACTGCACCCTCTGACACTCCTTTTCCTCTGTATCCGATTGTCCAGGCTGGTCCTAGGGTATCAGCTAGCCCTGCAGATGTAGTTTATGGCCCCAGCTGTAAAGAATCACCCCTCTTCAAAGGAGTTATAGTAGATCAAGGCCCACACTCGATGAGATCCGTCACAGCAGACGCGTTCCTATTATCTGAAAACCATCCTGTATTGTGATTGGGGAGGGGACCGAGCCTGAAGCGGAAGATTCCAGGGATGACTCTTTGTACATCAAAGTTTTTACAATTATGTGTCACATTAAAAATATATAGCACTCCGACAAAGTAGTAAGATTATAAAACTTTAATAACTTATAAATATATACAAGAAAACAAAAATAGTAATAACATATAAACATTTTTAGGGAAAAACAACGAAGTAGCGGTCGGCTGTGCGAATAGTCCCAACGCAGCACAACGTCCAGATTTCCGGCGTGGGGCGTCGCGGGGGGTGGGTCATCAGTAGCAAACTGTTGTGCGAATAGTTCCAAGGCAGCAGACGATGGCACCAAGGTGATGTCCAGTAAGTTGCCGCACTGGTTTTGGTATCCTACAATGCTGCTCCGAATAACGGCGTGGGGCGCCCCGGGGGAGGCGGCGTGAACGGGCCTCTCCAGGTGGAGTGTCATCTGTTGTAGTGGGGCGCCCCTTTACCGTTTCAGTTGCCATTCCGTCCGTTTTTGGTCCACTGTGTCAAAAGCCGCAATTCAGCTGAGTTGCGCCCACTCTTGCGGTGCAGCGATAGGCGGCTGTCACAGGACTCTCAAAATGGCGGCAGGCTCTTTCCTTTTTGGGCCTGGTCCACTGAAATGGCCCTGGGACACCTTGGAAATCGGACGCTTGTCTGCTAGGTCTTGGACCCCATTCTCGAAAGCGTCCCCTCCGCCTTGAGGATTCATCAAAAGTTTTGGGGGCCCCCGACTCCTGTAGGCTTCTGGTGGGGAGCGGTTGCCATGATTGCTCGCGGAATGACCACGACGGAGCTACGAGATGGTGGTGCTCTCATGCTGACGCCAGCTTCAGTCTGAAACATCCAGAAACAAGGTGGGGCTTTCATCGTTTGGGGAAAAAAAAAAGTTTTCATCCAATGAAAAGTGTTGTTTTTAGGTCATATGATCAAGCCTTCCATCATTAGGAAACCAAAAGTAAAATGAACCAATGAAAAGTTTTATAAACAAGTCACATGAACTGTTATGCGGCATAGGGTATAAAATGCGGAGAAAATACGTTGGCACGTGAGGCGGCGTCAGTAGCGGACCGATGTGCGAATAGGCCGAAGGCAATACAACGCGCCAAGATCCGGATGGCACCGAGGTGGTGTCCAGCAAGTTGCAGCACTGGTGTGGCCATCCTACAATGCTGAAAGTCGGCGTGGGGCGCCCCGTTGGCCTGTGAGTTTGCGTCAGTAGCGGACCGATGTGCGAATAGGCCGAAGGCAGCACAACGCGCCAAGATCCGGATGGCACCGAGGTGGTGTCTAGTAAGTTGCCGCACTGGTGTGGCCATCCTACAATGTTGAAAGTCGGCGTGGGGCGCCCCGTTGGCCTGTGAGATGGCGGCAGTAGCGGACCGATGTGCGAATGGGGCCAAAGGCAGCGCAACAATATTTTCGGAATAGAAGACACCACAAGGCGCTGAGATGCCAAGATCCGGATGGCACCGAGGTGGTGTCTAGCAAGTTGTGGCACTGGTGTGGCCATCCTACAATGGTAAAAGTCGGCGTGGGGCGCCCTGTTGGCCTGTGAGATGGTGTCAGTAGCGGACTGATGTGCGAATGGGGCCAAAGGCAGCGCAACAATATTTTCTGACTGACACCACAAGGCGCTGAGATGCCAAGATCCGGATGGCACCGAGGTGATGTCTAAGTTGCGGACCGATGTGCGAATGGGGCCAAAGGCAGCGCAACAATATTTTCTGTATGGAAGATACCACTAGGCGTTGAGATGCCAAGATCCGGATGGCACCGAGGTGATGTCTAGCAAGTTGCTGTACTGGTGTGGTCATCCTACAATGCTGAAACTCGGCGTGGGGCGCCCTATTAGCCTGTGAGATGGCATCAGTAGCGGACCGATGTGTGAATGGGGCAAAGGTAGCGCAAGAATATTTTCTGAATAGAAGACACCACAAGGCGCTGAGATGCCAAGATCCGGATGGCACCGAGGTGGTGTCTAGTAAGGTGCACTGGTGTGGTCATCCTACAATGCTGAAACTCGGCGTGGGGTGCCCCATTAGTCTGTGAGATGGCGTCAGTAGCGGACCGATGTGCGAATAGGCCGAAGGCAGCACAACGCGCCAAGATCCGGATGTCACCGTGGTGGTTTCATAGTTGAGAGGCACTTCATCTGCAGTGGGGCGCCGAGATCCGGATGGCACCGAGGTGATGTCTAGCAAGTTGCTGTACTGGTGTGGTCATCCTACAATGCTGAAACTCGGCGTGGGGCGCCCCATTAGCCTGTGAGATGGCGTCAGTAGCGGACCGATGTGCGAATAGGCCGAAGGCAGCACAACGCGCCAAGATCCGGATGTCACCGTGGTGGTTTCATAGTTGAGAGGCACTTCATCTGCAGTGGGGCGCCGAGATCCGGATGGCACCGAGGTGATGTCTAGCAAGTTGCTGTACTGGTGTGGTCATCCTACAATGCTGAAAGTCGGCGTGGGGCGCCCCATTAGCCTGTGAGATGGCGTCAGTAGCGGACCGATGTGCGAATGGGGCCAAAGGCAGCGCAACAATATTTTCTGAAGAGAAGACACCAAAAGGCGCTGAGATTCCAAGATCCGGATGGCATCGAGGTGGTGTCTAGCAAGCTATGCAGTTGAGTTGTGTGCGCACTTGCGGCGAATAGGTCGAAGGCAGCATAACAATGTTTTCTGAATAGAAGACACCACAAGGCGTTGAGATTCGGTTACCACCGAGGTGATGACTAGCAAGTTGCCGCACTGGTGTGGCCATCCTACAATACTGCTCCGAATAACAGCGTGGGGTGCCCGAAGGGGGGGGGGAGGCGGCGTGAACGGGCCTTCCTAGGTGGAGGCTCGTCTGCTGTAGTGGGGCGCCCCTTTACCGTTTCAGTTGCCATTCAGCTGAGTTTCGGCTGCTCTTGATGCTACAGCGACAGGCGGCTGCAACAGGACTCTCAAAATGGCGGCCTGTTCTTTGGATTTGGGCCTGGTCCACTAAAATGGCCCTGGGACACCTTAGAACTCGGACGCTCGATTTTTTTTTCCTTTCCTGTACATGCAAAAAAAGGTAAATGCCCGGTACGTTACACGCTTCATCTGCCACGATGAACTCTCCAGAGGAACCGAAAAAAAATATAGTTATGGTAACTATACCATGCATCGTCATATGGAGAGGTGGCACCAATTAATTATAGTGCTGCATAAAAGAGAGATTTGGAGGAGAACCCCTGACCTGCTAGTACATTCATCAAAGAAGTGGCACTGACAGCATCAGAGGCAAGGGAAACGGTCCCAAATATTTAGAAGAACTTTGGAAAGATTAAAATGACATGTTTAGATTGTGGCAAATTAATTTCATGTGGACAGATGAGTGTTACTCTAATAAATACAGCATATGAACATCATCATAGTCGATGGTTGGTAGAGACATTTTGACTATATCCTGGACCTGCCCGTCCTCGCCCAAAATGGCGCCGGAATAAATGGGACTCGTAACTCCTTGTTGTGTACTGGTTGCAGAACCTTGAAATCACGAGATACGTATGCAGTTTTGAAGCACATGGCGGGCGGGGACGAGAATTGATTGAATATTTCGACATCCCTATTGATATTAAGTTCTGATGTGTTATTGATTACTGTACTATTGAAAGTTCGAATTAACGTCACCCATGGTACTTGCCCGCAAATGTATATCTAGATAATTTTATTGTAACTGGCCCTGTCGTATTTTAATTATAAAATGTACGTCCACCGATTCCGTAACTGTTAGACACCTTAGTTCTTGCAACCTAATGGCCCGCCCGTTACGTTCCTCTACAGTGTAAATGTCTACTCATCATATACGATTACAGTTTGCTCCGTGGCAGGCCCACGTGGTTATAGGCTCGTATTTGTATAATGAAATTTTCACAATAAAGGTTTTTAAAAGAAAACATGGTAGTAGTATATACATTGGTAAAGTTTTTAATAATAGTCACTGTTTTAGAATCATTAAAAGGCAAGTGAAATAAAGCAGACCAATTACATGAAGGGTAAAAGGTATAATACGAAGGAACGCAGTAAAGATAAATGGTCAAGGGCTGTTGTGTTTTCTATTCCTGCAACATAAAGTGATCGATAAGAATCTCATATTCAGGCGTATCGGCGACTAAGACAGCAGGTCGACCCTCTTTTGCTCAACGGCTCCGTCATGGGACGAAGAAACGCTCTTTTTTTCGAAAAAAGAATATATTTTACTTGCAGGACAGTTGTAAATTTTCCGGGAAAGTACATTAGCCTGGAACATTATAACATATATTTAAGAAAAAATAATGTTCAGAAGTAATAAAAAGCGTAATTTTTAGGTCATATGACCAAGCCTTTCATCATTAGAATAAGAAAAGTAAAATGAACCAATGAAAAGTTTTATTAACAAGTCACATGACTTGTTATGCTTACGTTACGCGCTGCGCGCCCCGGATGACTTCCGGATGCGCTAACGCGGCGCGTCATATGACGCATTACGAGACAACGCAGGTCCAGAATATAGTCAAAATGTCTCCAGCAACCAGCGGTCGGAACACAACCCCTTTCAGCAGGCTAAATAGTTCTGTTAAATGACAACAGAAGGGACAGGCAACAAGAACCATCAGTCAAAGAGGGGAGGGCTAGTTCTTCTCTACCGGGTTACATTGGGGCGCTACCGGAACTGATCGAATTGGTAGTCTACAGTGTTTCTGGATGTTTCAGACTGAAGCTGGGGTTAGCATGAGAGCAGTACCATTTCGTAGCTCCGTCGTGGCCATTCCGCAACCAATCATGGCAGCCGCTCTTTATCGTTATTTTGGGCGGGGTGGGTGGCGGAGCCGAGCTGTTTTGCAGCCATCATTGTGTGGAGTTCAGTTCATTTCACTAGTTTTGTATTTGTCATGAGGGGTTGTTCCTAATGTTTCTATTTTAGCGAGGTCAAAAAGAGATCCCGTTAGTGGCCTACTGATTTTGCTCGATTCCTTTTCTTTTTTTTTTTACACGATTTTTCGTTATCTGCAAAGACTAAACAGAGTATTGCGACTCTGTGTTTGTTTGTAAATAGAGAATGAACCAAAGAGAACCAATTCTAAAACAGTAAATACTTGGATAACAATCAATCAAATGGAGAGAGAAGCAGGCACGACGTATTACAACGGGGGCAAAGGCCTGCGTTAACTACCCTTCACTATGTGCAAAGAGAGAGTACTCCTAATAGAAATGAGGGGGGGGGGGGCACCATTCAAAGCAGATCAGTGTGCATAAACACGAAAATGTTTTCACTTACCACGTACTTGACATTCGACAGCTTATGATATTTGCTATTAAAAAACCATTGAAATTCACTGAAAAAACCATAGGTTATAGATCATATATAGTTAGGAATTAGCATTTACAAAACCTTGAAAATTCACTGAAAAAACCATAGGTTATAGACCATATATAGTTAGGAATTAGCATTTAAAAAACCTTATTTTACTCACACAAAACCATTGAAATTCCATATATAGTTAGTTGCACTAACTATATATCGCGCACCCGCAATCCACTGCTGATGATGTCACATATTACATCATCTATGACATGGTCAGTGACATCACTGATGACATCACTGATGCTAATTCCTAACTATATATGGTCTATAACCTATGGTTTTTTCAGTGAATATATATATATATATATATATATATGTATATATATATGATGACATATAAATAAAGGATGTAAGTGGAAGCAATACATGTCGTCTGTGGTATGCCTCTGACAAAGGGTGTGAAGCCCGAAACGTGACTGCATTGTACTGCTGTGCCTGGGGATTTGCTGAAGTTCTCTTATGCTAAATAATAACCCACCTGTGAGTGCTCTTCATCTGGGGGCAACTCTCCCTTTTCCTGTATATATATATATTACCTACTGGCGGTCGCCAGTAGGTATATATAGTTAGGATTTTTTCTCTATGGGATTTTTGAAAATTCTATGTCTAATAACTTTGGCGTTTGTGGACGGAATTGGCTGAAATTTTCAGGAAAATGGAACATTTTGTTTCTGAGCAGCCCCTGAAAATTTGGGGGGGGGTCGTCAAGGGGGGGCCGAGAAAAAAGGGGGGTCCCAAAACGTGTTTTTGCCATGCAATTTTCCATAGGGCGGTTGGCCTCACTTTTAGCTCGAACGGCTGAATGGATTTCCACAAAACTTGGCAAAATTGTAGATATTGTTTGCCCGATGTGCCTTTGCTAGGTCTCAAGATATGTGGTCCTGTGAATTTTGAGTAAATTAGGTTTAAAAAAAGATATATATCTAGAGCCGCGCCCGGTACGCGTACCGGGGAGCGCTCCAGGCGCGCCACGCGACTTGCGCACGGCAAGCTGATTGGTTCTCGGGTGTCTGTAAACATTCGAAACAGTCCGCAGCGGCTGCCATCTTGTGTCTCGGTAGGATTGAGACACAAGAGGTGGCAAGAATCAAAGGGGGGAAATGAGCAAAAGGGGGCAGGGTACACCCCCCTGACCCCCTACTTTTGATGTGGGGGCCATAAAAGGCTCCCGCGGGTGAAAAAAAAATAAAAAATAATTCGATTTTCGCGGGGGGGAGCGCCCGGTACGCGCACCGGGGAGCGTACGGGGGAGCGTACCATGGAGATTAAAAATGACAGACTTTTTTTTAAAAAAAAAAAGCTTCTTTTTATAAATTGGAGGTAGTTCTGAAAAGAACTTTTTTTTGATTTTGTTGTTTTATATATTTTTTTTGTTTTTGTTGTTTTATATTTTTTTTAGACTTTTTAAAACAATTTTATATTTTTTTTGGATTTTTGTCAAGGGAAAAACAAAAACAAGGATTCCAAAACTGCTCAACAGGAGCAAAAAAATTAGAAAATTTAGGGACTGGAAGAGCAGCAGTGTTGCTGTTTCTTTAGGGCAATGAGTTCAACACTCTGCTCCCCATAGCAGAGCAGTTCGTCACACTCCGTGCACAAAAATTTGATGCCTGCAAACACCGGCTGAATGTTAGGGACCATTCTTCCACGGGGTGGTCCCGAAGGTGTTGCTCCACCAGTGGAGGTGCTGCCGCCATCTGTGGGTACATTCCGTGCCAGCTCTCTGACACTCTCCCTGGCAAAGTTGTTAGGGTGTCTTCTTTTCACATGCCTGATCAAATTAGCATTCCCAAAACTATATTTTTTCAGAGGATTGCCTCTGGATAAACTACTCCCACATATTTTGCAGGTTACTTTGGGAGCGTTGACTTTTTTCTGTCCTTCAGGGATGTCGTAAAATTTCCAGATGAAATAGGGTTTTTTCTTTTGCTGAGGAGGGTCCTCATCTAAAAATCCATCTGAATCACTGCTGGATGACTCTCTTGCAGCCATTGCTTCAGATCAGAAAAGTAGGAGATAGAGTAGACAGAACAGCTCTTGCTCTCTCCAAGTACAAAGCAATAGTGAGAGAAATGGGTGGGTTTCACACAATTTGGAAAAAAAAAGTTCTGAACCAATGAAAAGTGTTATTTTAAAGTCACATGGTTTGACGCGCTTACGCTACGCGCCCCAGGGCGCGTCCCGGGCGTGTATCGTAAGCGCATCGGGGCGCTTACGTTGCGCGATCGTATGCGCTTCCGGGTGCGCTTATGCGGTGCGTCATAAGACGCATCTCGCGGCTACGCGATACGTGTCTTATGACGCAAGGCGTGGCGGCTACGCGATACGTCACGATGTTGTTTTCGTTCGCGGCAATAGCACTTCCGGGACGCGCATCAGTACGCGCCCCGGGGCGCGCCGCAAGATTGCGCTTACCCGTGCGTTCACCTGTCCGCGCCCCGGGAGCGCACCAAAAATAATATAAAAAAAAAATGAAAAAATTATAAAATATAAAATTCGATTTAAAATGTATTATTTTTATAAAGATTTGCTATTAAAAAACCTATGAAATTCACTGAAAAAACCATAGGTTATAGACCATATATAGTTAGGAATTAGCATTTACAAAACCTTGAAAATTCACTGAAAAAACCATAGGTTATAGACCATATATAGTTAGGAATTAGCATTTAAAAAACCTTATTTTACTCACACAAAACCATTGAAATTCCATATATAGTTAGTTATACTAACTATATATCGCGCACCCGCAATCCACTGCTGATGATGTCACATATTACATCATTCATGACATGGTCAGTGACATCACTGATGACATCACTGATGACATCTCAAATGACATCACTGATGACATCACTGATGACATCTCATTTGACATTACTCATGACATCATTCATGTGATGATACGATGAACCACTTCAGACTCTAATATAACCTTAGATACACTCAGTGTAAACAGACACTCACAGACTGTCACTCATCCATGGAGTTACTCACACACCTAATCAGTCTTGCAAAGAATCAATCACACCTCCATTTCCTCAACTATATAGTTAAACACACCTTACTTATTGAAACATATAATAACACATATTTACTCTGTTATACAATCCCTGATACAAGTTCACAATAATCCATACAGCCACTCACACATTCACTGGCTCTTATGCACAGTTATTTATATATGTCAACTACCACATGTACTGTGTTTTACATATGTACTTACTTTGACATGTACCACTGAGATATCCATTCACTCACCAATACACTCATGCACACAGTAAACCGCCCATACAGCTGTTTCCACATGCACTTTTGAACCCATACATCTAGTGAATCAACTGCTCACACATCTATGCACAGAGTCATACACCTCCCAGACACCCACACACACACTCAGTCTCCCATACAAATACTTGGCCAACTAATCAATAACCCATATAGTTAGTCATATAGCTAATGATCAACACATGCATCAGATTACAAAACAACAGACACAATGGTGCACAATTTAAAACAGTTTAGTCACTAACCCATGCACTCAGTGAGACACATTTAATCACTCACTTATACAGTCAGTCATGCACCTACTAAATACATCATCGAGACACTTATACATCCACTCATTCTTCAATATATAAGACATATTTTAACTTTACAGAAACATACAGTCACTGGATGTTGTCATCAGTGATGTCATCAGTGATGTCATTTGAGATGTCATCAGTGATGTCATCAGTGATGTCACTGACCATGTCATGAATGATGTAATATGTGACATCATCAGCAGTGGATTGCGGGTGCGCGATATATAGTTAGTATAACTAACTATATATGGAATTTCAATGGTTTTGTGTGAGTAAAATAAGGTTTTTTAAATGCTAATTCCTAACTATATATGGTCTATAACCTATGTTTTTTTCAGTGAATATATATATATATATATACATATATTACCTACTGGCGGTCGCCAGTAGGTATATATAGTTAGGATTTTTTCTCTATGGGATTTTTGACAATTCTATGTCTAATAACTTTGGCGTTTGTGGACGGAATTGGCAGAAATTTTCAGGAAAATGGAACATTTTGTTTCTGAGCAGCCCCTGGAAATTTGGGGGGGGTTCGTCAAGGGGGGGGCGAGAAAAAAGGGGGATCCCAAAACGCGTTTTTCCAATGTTAATTTCCTTAGGGCGGTTGGCCTCACTTTTAGCCCGAACGGCTGAATGGATTTGCACGAAACTTGGCAAAATTGTAGGGACTGGTAGCCCGATGTGCCTTTGCTAGGTCTCAATATATGTGCTCCAGTGGATTTTGAGAAATTAACGTTCAAAAAAAGATATATATCTGTAACAGCGGACCGGGCAGCGCTCCGGTTCGCGTACTTTTCGCGTTACGGAGCTTTGTGAAGCGAAGCTGATTGGTTCTCCGGCGTCTGTAAACATTCCAAACAGTCCGTAGCGGCCGCCATCTTGTCTCTCGGTAGGATCGAGAGACAAGAGGAGGCCAAAGCGAAGGGGCAAATGACCATAAGGGGGCATAGTAGATCCTCCCTTACCCCCTAGGTTTGATGTGGAGGTTTTAACCCCTTCGACGCTCATGACGAGCTGGGCTCGTCATGAGGTAGCCTCCTGGCACGCTCATGACGAGCCCAGCTCGTCATGCAAAGTGCGCTTTCGCAAAATCCAGCGTACGGGGGGGAATCATGCCGCACGCATGCGGTTAAAAGGGCCCCACGGGGCAAAAAAAAATAATAAATAATAATAATCGAACGGCTGAATGGATTTGCACGAAACTTGGCAAAATTGTAGGTACTGGTAGCCCGATGTGCCTTTGCTATGTCTCAATATATGTGCTCCAGTGGATTTTGAGAAATTAACGTTC
Organism: Lissotriton helveticus; assembly: GCF_964261635.1. NCBI lineage: Eukaryota > Metazoa > Chordata > Amphibia > Caudata > Salamandridae > Lissotriton > Lissotriton helveticus. The sequence goes on along the minus strand of NC_136057.1, from coordinate 1,268,798,805 downwards.
AAAAAAAGATATATATCTGTGACAGCGGACCGGGCAGCGCTCCGCTTGGCGTACTTTTCGCGTTACGGAGCTTTGTGAAGCGAAGCTGATTGGTTCTCTGGCGTCTGTAAACATTCCAAACAGTCCGTAGCGGCTGCCATCTTGTCTCTCGGTAGGATCGGCTTGTCTCGTTGCTGCCCGCCCGAGGATATTGTCGCAGGAAGGGAGAGCCTGCATTACCGGAGGACAGCAGAGGATCTTAGAGACTTTCTCTTCGTCACCCTTGTCCCGCAGCGCCTCGCGCATAGGAGGAAGCAGACCCTGGACCTTTGAACAGCTGAGGTCAGGAGGTGCGGGCTGGTGAGCTAGCCGGCGGGGCTGCGAGCACGCAGGCAGGGACTCCGATGACCAGGAGCCCCTGCGCGCCCATCTAACACACCTGGGCTGCTCTCCCCGCTGGCCACGCCCCCGCCCTCAGTCCTGAAAAAGCGGCAGTTAGGCTTTTTTAATTGGAACCCTTGTCTCGTTGCTGCCCGCCCGAGGATATTGTCACAGGAAGGGAGAGCCTGCATTACCGGAGGACAGCAGAGGATCTTAGAGACTTTCTCTTCGTCACCCTTGTCCCGCAGCGCCTCGCGCATAGGAGGAAGCAGACCCTGGACCTTTGAACAGCTGAGGTCAGGAGGCGCGGGCAGGTGAGCTAGCCGGCGGGGCTGCGAGCACGCAGGCAGGGACTCCGATGACCAGGAGCCCCTGCGCGCCCATCTAACACACCTGGGCTGCTCTCCCCGCTGGCCACACCCCCCTGTACGCCAACCATTAAGCAAGTGCCCATAGAGTATATCTTGAACCACTGTCCCCGCTAAGCGGGAGCGCGCCCGGGAGAAGCCCGGGACAAGGGCGGGACCGTCTGTGGCCGTCCGGGGCCGCAGGAGGCCGGGCTGGGCCAGGTCATTTTTAATTTGCACTGGAGCTTTGTATTGTGATTACCCTAACGTTTATCTTTTGTTCCTGGGTTGTGAATATTTAATTAACCAGATTTGTCATGAGTCACTCTGCCCCTCCCGGTGTAGGAACATCTGTTCTCGGTCCATTGGACAAATTTTTCAAAAAATCTACTAAGGACTTAGATAGGGACCTTCTCTTAGCAGAGAGGAGAGCAGAACGTCGACGATCAGTTGAGCAGCTAAAGAAAATTTCACTGCAGTCACAATCAGTGTTAAATCTTACACATGATATGGCCGCCCAAGGGATGAGCTCAATTGAGGCCGATACTACTGACATTAATCAAACCCCAAACATATTTAGATTTCCAAGCATTTCCCCGCTCTGTGTTGATGTCACCAGCGGAGATCACTTGGGCTGTCCGCCAGTGAATCAATCAAGTTTTTTGGTAACAAGTATCCCATCTAATAATTTTATTGATTTGGACCCCTGTCCCATGTTGCCCAACCTCCCATTGGTGGGTATAGACTCGGAGGAGTCTATATCTACAATGAGTAAATGTAATACTAGATCTAAGCCTGATGAGGCCAAAAGGGTTGTGCATTCTCCACCAAGGAAAAGAAGGAGGAAGGGTGGGGTAAAAAGGAAAGGTTATAACGGCCAGTTACCCACACCAGCCCCGTCCAAGTCTAACATCGAGTTGGGCCTACCATCCCTTGTAGCGCCAGTGGTTTCAGACATACAGGCGATGGAAATCCCGGAGTCACTTAGTGAGGAGGCCCATGAGGTGTCCTATGCCAACATAGAGAAGCTGATTAAATCTTACATGCTTCCTGTGCTGGAACGTGTTAGGATACTGGGAGATAAATTGGACCGCCTGTTGGCAAACATCGAACCTCTACACGCACCTAGCGTGGATATGGCCAAAGGTCCATTGAACATACCTTCCGGTCCATCCCTGGGTAGTGGCACTAAATCTACCTCTTCTAGTAAACCCACTAAAAGCGTTCCTAATAATGCCATTGGTACTACTAATAAAGCACCAGTCCTAGTAGCTAAACCCCCAGCAGCGGCAACTATTGCCAAAGCAAATCCCAGGGTGGTAGTAAACAAACCTCCTGGAAAGGGTGCTGTGTCACAGGTAAGGAATGGGATGGGTAAAACAGCTAACCCCTCTGGCATAACCAACAGACCCCTTCCCCATAAGAAAAATGTAGACCTGCCCCCGGACTCCACAAACTATGTCATTGTTATGACGGGTGTGCCACCAGTTGCGGAAGGGGATAGGGAAAACAATGAAAGTTTAAAAAACAAAGTCATCTTCTGGCTGAAAACAAATAGGCCCCTTCCTTCACATCTTAATGGGGACATTGTTACAGTCAGAAGATGTCGGTGGGTAGGGGTTCGCCCCAAGGACATAGAGGGGGACATAATCATTATTAATTTTAGGGACCACAAAGTAGTATCCCATCTGTCCGATTGGTATGTGGGTAGCAATGAGGGAGGGATTTCTACGAGGAATCTTACATACTTTTATCCCGAAACCCTGATCAATCCATCGGATCAACCTCCTGCAAATAAAAATAATTATAATAACACCAAAAGCCTCCTTAAATGGACCAATTTTTCTACTAACTACCATGGATTCCAATTTAACCCTGAGGCGCAGTATCGTTCCTACATTCAATCTAACTACAATTGTCCCGTACAGACTCCGGGTTGGGCTAAGATCACTACCCAGCCCAAGGGCCCCCCAGTCTTATTCGATCAACCATTCCCCAATATCCACCAGTACCCATTGGTTTCTATGCCACCTGCTTCTATACAGACACAACAGTACCCAAGCTCCTTGCCAGATTACCCTCTTTCGAATAGGTCTACCCGGCCCCAAGAGCTTTGGAATATCCCTTTGAGAAACTTGTACGACCCACTATCGTGGTTGTCGACGAACGATTGACCAGCACGTTCGTCCGGGGTTGATGTTCCCAACCATGAGTGTTCGAGGGGGGGAGTTGCCCCGGGTTCCTCCAACAATGTGCCTGAAAGTTTGGAAGTCCAACTCCATCATCCTGTGGAGAGCCGTCTCGCCTACAGAGGAGAGGCAGAAATACCTATTTTGGTATCTACCCCTTCATTGCTTAATGATGTTGATATTGTAGGGTCGAGCTCTGGGTTAATGAGTCAGGCAGGGTCAAAGCGTCTGCTAACGGATGGTCAGGCTACAGATGTAGTGGGGCACGTTGAATCTACCTCCCTGTCTAATGTATCTTACTCTAATGTTGTAACCAATATGTGTGATCACTCATGTAAAAAGGGCACTATCCTGGGATGTTGGAATGTTGCAGGAATTGATTCTTGTTTTTGTATCCCCGATTGGGCTGATTTTATCCGACAGGGCGATGTCTGGTCGTTCCAGGAGACTTGGGCGACCAAATCAGTGTTTTTTCCAGGCTTCCTGAATTTTAATAAACCAGCAGTTAGAGGCCACAGAGGTAGGGCCATGGGTGGCCTCACCATTTGGGTTCGCCAGGTAGCAGGTGTGTCTGTTCAGGAAGTTTTTATAGACTGCCCTGATATACTGATAATTAGTGTGAAAGCCAGCAGTGGGTTGTCCATACTGCTTATCAATGTATATGTAAGAGGTATAACGGGTGGTCGAGTGTCATCCACCCTAACTTGTTTGGATGACTTCCTGGGTTCTAACCAACTATCTGGTTATGTGGTTGTTATGGGGGATTTTAATACCTGTTTTGAACCTCTAGGTATAGAGGATGGATTACTGACAGAGGACGAGGATCTGACCTGGGGGATTCCCCAACTCGACCTACCCCCGATTACTAAGTGGTCCCAGGCAGCTACATTTATCAAAGGTCTCTGTTTAAATTGGGGGCTGCGTGCCCTTAATGGACGCGTAACCTCTGATAGGGTGGGCAATAATACGTTTTTTAATGGTAGACATAGCAGTCGCATTGATTATATCTTAGTTGATATTAAAATGTGGCATTTAGTTCAGGACATGTCAATTAAGCCGCGTCCAGAAAGTGACCACGAACCACTAATAGCGGAACTGAAGGATTTCAGCTTTGCAGGGCCGGCCAATCCCCAGCCTAACCCTGTACAAGAGGCTGTGGTTTTAACAAATGATTTGAGGAGGGTGCGCTGGCCAAAGGTTGCTGTGGATACTGAAGCACGTGAAAAAATTAGGATCTTGGTATCAAATTCTCTATCGGAGATTGACAATTGTGATAATCAGGAAACGACAATTTCTAAAATCACAGATATCCATGCTGGCTTATTTCAGTCCCTAAAAACTGTGTTCGTTAAGTTGGTTGTTGTCAACAGGGGTAGGGGAAAGGGTAAAAAGCTTGCAAACTGGTATAATGAAGCCTGTCGAAAGTCCCAGTCGTCTCTGTTTAAGGCCTTGAAATCAAAGAACCAAGCCTTAATTAAAAATTGTAGGAAGGCATATAAAGTTGCTAAATTTCGGGCTAAAGCTACTTGGGACGACGAGCGCTGGAGCCTCCTAGCTGAGGCTTGTGGCGCCAGGAACCTCCAACATTTTTGGCACCTCCTTAGGTGGGGTCAGTCCCAGGATGATCGCCCTAGCCCCGCATCCATCGAACAGAAGAAATGGGTGACATATTTTGAAGAACAATTCAGAAGTCATGACACTTCGCAAGACTCCATTAGCTGGCCAATCACCATCGATACACTTGTGTTTACAGCTAAAGAAGTAGAATCAGTCCTGAAAACCATCCCTAGGGGAAAAGCGCCCGGCCCAGACTGTATTCCAGCAGACCTATTCCAACAAGACCAAGACCTATGGGTACCGTACTTAGTACAACTGGCAAATGCGCTGGTTATGGGCGCCAGGATCCCCGACTCATGGGCAGGCGCTGAAATACTGCCCATTTTTAAGAAGGGAGATCGGTCGGTTCCTTCGAACTACCGGCCGATCAGTTTAATTGACGCGGTCCAGAAGATCATCAGTAGGCTTGTTCTGTCAAGGGTTCAGGCCTGGATTGAGGAATTTAACATCCTTACTCCCCTCCAAGCTGGGTTTAGACCCCGTGTGAGTACCCTGGACCAAGCGTTTCGTTTCATGCTTCTGCACTGGAAGACGGTTACCTTGGGTAAAGGTAATCTGTATGCCGCCTTCGTGGATCTTCGGTCAGCTTTCGACCTTGTCCCGAGGGCCGGGCTTTGGAACTGCCTCTTAGATATGGGCATGCCTCCCATTTTGGTGCGCCTTATAGTGAACCTCCACGCTGAGACATTTGCGTTTGTGCGATGGGGCAAACCGGGTGAGGTGACAGAGAATTTTCCTGTGGCAAAGGGTGTCAGGCAAGGTTGCGTCTTGGCACCTACCTTGTTTTCTCTATATATTAATAGAGTTACAAAGTATTACGACAACTTTTCCACGGATGCACCAACCCTGGCAGGCATGAGAATCCCCCTGCTCATGTTCGCTGATGACACTCTCCTGATTTCACGAACCAGACAGGGCCTGCAATGTGCACTGTCAAGGTTCGAGAGTTTCTGCAGCGATCATGAGCTGGAGGTGAATGTCTCCAAAACCAAATTTATGGTTTTAAGGGGGCGCAAACAAATAAATGCAAGGGTTTCTATGGGGGACATCCCCCTGGAGCAAACCAAACACTTCACATACCTGGGTGTCACCTTTAGTGACACCTTGAGTTGGACCCATCAGATCGAGCTTATGACCCTGAAACATCAACAGCTGGGCGGAGCACTGATTAAAGAACATAAAGGGTCATTTACGAGGCCAATGTCCCCGCTCATTAAGATCTATGGTGGTAAGGTTCTCTCAGCCATCTTGTATGGTGCGGAACTATGGGGGGGCAGCAATTTGAACTCATTAAAACTTGCCCAAAACAAATTCATAAGACTGTCTACAGGTCTCCCACAGTCGACCCCAACAATACCCCTCCTTTATGATCTAGGGTGTCAATCGGTGGAGGCTCAAGCAAGATTCCGCCCCCTTGCATTCTGGCGCCGTTTGTGGACAACGCCAGAACTCCACCATTACGCAGCAGCCTGTCTGGAGGTCAAAAATAGTCCTGGTGCCTCAAAAATAGGATGGTTCAGAGACCTTAAGACTATCCTATCAGCTTTGGGCCATGGCGGTTTGTGGCTTTCGCCTGAGTCAGCCAACTTTCCCTCCAAAAAGGATCTCAAAAGTTGTTATTGGGAATGGGTGACCCACAATATGTATACGGAAATAAATCCTAGTAGCCTTACTGGATTGTTTATTGTGCACAAGGACATACCCAAGCTAGAGGGGTTTTGGGACACCATAACTAAACCCTTGGACCGCAAACTATTTTTCCAATTTAGATGCGGTTCTCTCCCCATTGGGGAGTTTACTAAAAAATGGGGAATTGAAAGGTCGGGTTTTTGTCCAAAATGCAAAGATATCAGGGAAAGCCTGGATCACTTACTGTATGTGTGCCCGTTATATTCTGCCCCCAGAGCCAAGTGGCTAAAACCTGTATGTCGGCAGCTAGGAACCAGATTGGCTGTAGAAGCAACCAGAATGTTAAAAACTAACCTGGATCCGCTTATTGTTGTTGGGGTCGCTAAATTCCTCGGGTGGGCCTGGGTGCTTAGAACCAGGTTCATTAATAATAATTAATAGGTGACTGTCTAGCATTCTCCAACCTGATGATGCAATATCTCCTATATGTCCATATGTAAAGTTTTGTATATATGTACAAGAAGCAGATTAGCTTGTCAAAGGATTTAATCATTGTATTATCTGTTTTTATGTATATATTGTATTTTATGTCTTTTATGATGAACTAATCGAATAAAGACTTCTTGACTTGACTTGACAAGAGGAGGCCAAAGCGAAGGGGCAAATGACCATAAGGGGGCATAGTAGATCCTCCCTGACCCCCTAGGTTTGATGTACCATTTTGCCAAGTTTGGTGTAATTCCGTTCAGCCATTCAGGCTGTAGACGTATCTAAATGTCCTATGGAAAATTGCATGGGGAAAACACATTTGAAAGTGTTGAAATTTAGAACCAATTAAAATGTTACTTTAGTTTTGTATTTGTGTGTGATGAAAGTTAATTGGTTATGTATATATCTAAAATGAGAGGAAACCACAGCCATTTTGTGATACTACTGTCTGAGGTACATTTGTGAGGAATTTTTGGTGCTCAATTTCTGGTGTTTGATTTACACAGTACTAACGCTTCTCCTACTTTCAAAAAGGTGAGTTGTTAATTTGTAAGGGGAACTATGTTGTACACTTTAAGATAATTTGAAAAATGTTTTCTGTTATTTATTTACAGTCCTTCTGTTATACTAAATACTTGATAAAGTTAGTTTTATATTATGTATTACTAAAAACGATAAATGAAAGTGATTATTTTTTTCTGCAATTTACAGCAAGAAATTTCAAAATAAAATGGATCACAATGAAGAGACCGTGGCAATTTCTTTTGAATTATCCACTACATTTATTGAAATTGACAGCACCAATAATGAAATATTCTCACAAGGAGGAGATGACTTGAATGATTTTTTTGATCAATCTCTTGACGGCGAATTTATCGAATGTTTGGAGACCATAGAGTTACAAGAATCATCATTGCAGACTTTTCATGAGGAGATTCCTGATGAGATGATTGAAGAGGAAATTCCTGATGAGGACATGTTACTAGTTCTTTCAAATTATGAAAATTCAGAAGAATAAATTTATATTTAGAAATCAAAAATTGTTTGAGACATTATTCATTTTTATTTTTAATTCATGAGGTTGTAGCGAAGTGATTGTAGTATAAAATGAGACTTATAGTATAGAGTGCAACATTTTTATGTTACATAGTAAGTTTACTCATATTTACTGGTAGCCCGATGTGCCTTTGCTATGTCTCAATATATGTGCTCCAGTGGATTTTGAGAAATTAACGTTCAAAAAAAGATATATATCTGTGACAGCGGCCCGGGCAGCGCTCCGCTTCGCGTACTTTTCGCGTTACGGAGCTTTGTGAAGCGAAGCTGATTGGTTCTCCGGCGTCTGTAAACATTCCAAACAGTCCGTAGCGGCCGCCATCTTGTCTCTCGGTAGGATCGAAGAAGAGGAGGCCAAAGCGAAGGGGCAAATGACCATAAGGGGGCATAGTAGATCCTCCCTGACCCCCTAGGTTTGATGTGGAGGTTTTAAAAGGGCCCCGCGGGCCTGGGGAGCGTACTACAAGGAAACAAGAATGATTGACTTTTAACTTATTGTATGTTTATAGACTTTTTTTTTTCTTTTTTTTCTGCTGAGTGACGTCTCGGCCTATCTCCACGGGATGCAGTCCCTACCATCTCGGCGTTTAAGCCCAGGGGGACCGGTAGTGTGGTAGAGATAACGTCTGTTAACGTTCGATTCGAAGGAAATCAGGAAGTGTTGATAAACATTGTCTGCGCCATCTTGCCTTTTTTCAAATGCCACACTTTTGTCGTGCACGGCAGCCATTTTAGATGACTTGACCAGACCCACTCTCTGCACGCTGTCGATCCTTAGCATGGCTCCCCACCCTCGCAAGCATCTCCCCCAGGCACTGGTCACCCCCGCTCTCTGTCTTACGCATGGGCAATAAACCTCCCCCCATCTGCGCTGCTCTTCCCTGAGAATCACACCCTGTGCCTGTCCGACACCTCCCTTTCGCCCTATTCACTACCGCACCCTCTGACACTCCTCTTCCTCTGTGTCCGATTGTCCAGGCCGGTCCCAGGCTATCAGCTAGCCCTGCAGATGTAGTTTATGGCCCCAGCTGTAAAGAATCACCCCTCTTCAAAGGAGTTATAGTAGATCAAGGCCCACACCCGATGAGATCCATCACACCACACGCGTTCCTACTATCTGAAAACCATTCTGTATTGTGATTGGGGAGGGGACCGAGCCTGAAGCGGAAGATTCCAGGGATGCCTCTTTGTACATCAAAGTTTTTACAATTATGTGTCACATTAAAAATATATAGCACTCCAACAAAGTAGTAGGATTATAAAACTTTAATAAGTTATAAATATATACAACAAAACAAAAACAGTAAAAACATTTAAACATTTTTAGGGAAAAAGAAGGAAGTAGCGGTCGGTTGTGCGAATAGTCCCAACGCAGCACAACGTCCAGATTTCTGGACGGCACCCAGGTGATGTTGCCTGGGTGCCGCACTGATTTCGGTATCCGGCGTGGGGCGTCGCGGGGGGTGGGTCATCAGTAGCGGTCTGTTGTGCGAATAGTTCCAAGGCAGCAGAACGATGGCACCAAGGTGATGTCCAGTAAGTTGCCGCCCTCCGAATAACGGCGTGGGGCGCCCCGGGGGGGGGGTTGAGGCGGCGTGAACGGGCCTCCCCAGGTGGAGGCTCGTCTGCTGTAGTGGGGCGCCCCTTTACCGTTTCAGTTGCCATTCCGTCCGCTTTTGGTCCACTGTGTCAAAATCCGCCATTCAGCTGAGTTGCGCCCACTCTTGCGGTGCAGCGATAGGCGGCTGCCACAGGACTCTCAAAATGGCGGCACGCTCTTTCCTTTTTGGGCCTGGTCCACTGAAATGGCCCTGGGACACCTTGGAAATCGGACGCTAGTCTGCTAGGTCTTGGACCCCATTCTCGAAAGCGTTCCCTCAGCCTTGAGGATTGTACAAAAGTTTTGGGGGCCCCCGACTCCTGCAGGCTTCCGGTGGGGAGCGGCTGCCATGATTGCTCGCGGAATGACCACGACGGAGCCACGAGATGGTGGTGCTTTCATGCTGACGCCAGCTTCAGTCTGAAACATCCAGAAACAAGGTGGGGCTTTCATCGTTTGGGAAAAAAAAAAGTTTTCATCCAATGAAAAGTGTTATTTTTAGGTCATATGATCAAGCCTTCCATCATTAGGAAACCAAAAGTAAAATGAACCAATGAAAAGTTTTATAAACAAGTCACATGACCTGTTATGCGGCATAGGGTATAAAAAGCGTAGAAAATCCGTTGGCACGTGAGGCAGCGTCAGTAGCGGACCGATGTGCGAATAGGCCGAAGGCAGCACAACGCGCCAAGATCCGGATTGCACCGAGGTGGTGTCTAGCAAGTTGCCGCACTGGTGTGGCCATCGTACAATGCTGAAAGTGGGCGTGGGGCGCCCCGTTGGCCTGTGAGGTGGCGTCAGTAGCGGACCGATGTGCGAATGGGGCCAAAGGCAGCGCAACGCGCCAAGATCCGGATGGCACCGAGGTGGTGTCATAGTTGAGAGTTCTGAGCAGCGGTTGTAACACTGTCTGAAGCTTATTTGCAGCTGCTGCAGCTTCACTACGCGCCAAGATCCGGATGGCACCGAGGTGGTGTCTAGCAAGTTGCCGCACTGGTGTGGCCATCCTATAATGCTGAAAGTCGGCGTGGGGCGCCTCGTTGGCCTGTGAGTTCGCGTCAGTAGCGGACTGATGTGCGAATAGGCCGAAGGCAGCACAACGCGCCAAGATCCGGATGGCACCGAGGTGGTGTCTAGCAAGTTGCCGCACTGGTGTGGTCATCCTACAATGCTGAAAGTGGGCCTGGGGCGCCCCGTTGGCCTGTGAGGTGGCGTCAGTAGCGGACCGATGTGCGAATGGGGCCAAAGGCAGCGCAACGCACCAAGATCCGGATGGCACCGAGGTGGTGTCTAGCAAGCTATGCAGCTGAGTTGCGTGCGCACTTGCGGCGAATAGGTCGAAGGCAGCACAACAATGTTTTCTGAATAGAAGACACCACAAGGCGCTGAGATTCGGTTGGCACCGAGGTGGTGTCTAGCAAGTTGCCGCATTGGTGTGGCCATCCTACAATCCTGCTCCGAATAAAGGCGTGGGGTGCCCGAAGGGGGGGGGGGAGGCGGCGTGAACGGGCCTTCCCAGGTGGAGGCTCGTCTGCTGTAGTGGGGCGCCCCTTTACCGTTTCAGTTGCCATTCAGCTGAGTTTCGGCCGCTCTTGATGCTACAGCGACAGGCGGCTGCAACAGGACTCTCAAAATGGCGGCCTGTCCTTTGGATTTGGGCCTGGTCCACTAAAATGGCCCTGGGACACCTTAGAACTCGGACGCTCGAATTTTTTTTCCTTTCCTCTACATGCAAAAAAGGTAAATTCCCGGTACGTTACACGCTTCATCTGCCACGATGTACTCTCCAGAGGAACCGAAAAAAAATATAGTTATGGTAACTATACCATGCATCGTCATATGGAGAGGTGGCACCGATTAATTATAGTGCTGCACAAAAGAGAGATTTGGAGGAGAACCCCCGACCTGCCAGTACATTCATCAAAGAACTGGCACTGACAGCATCAGAGGCAAGGGAAACGGTCCCAAATATTTAGAAGAACTTTGGAAAGATTAAAATGACATGTTTAGATTGTGGCAAATTAATTTCATGTGGACAGATGAGTGTTACTCTAATAAATACTAAATGGTGAAGGGTGATGCACAGCGACTGTTATAGAACAGTTAGGGTAAGGTTGGAGAAAGTCTTGGGTGCACACGTGGGTAGTGTCTCCGTCCGAAACACAAATGGGAATAATCAAAAGGTTGTGTATGCATGAACCATGCTACTACATCCCCACAGGTGGCACACCGAATAAAGAGTACTTCAATGAAAGATTATCCACTTTATCGTGTTTATTGAGGTAAAGTTCATGAGTAAAATGTCCAGCTAACTATAATATATATATATGCTGGTGGAGAGGAGATAATAAACACTTAATATTCACGAACGCTTTGTGTCTGAGTGATCCGTACCTGTAAAAACCGCAGCGCTGAAGAGCCGAGGCAACAGGACTTTGTTTGGATATTTATATATACGTGCGCGGACGTGCGCGGACCTTCGCGTGCGCGAGCTGCATGCTGATTGGCTGCCAATGTCTGTCAACACTCCAAAACAGAAATTGTTGGCAGCCATCTTGAGCCTCGGTAGACTGAGGCAGAAGAAAGCAGAAAAACAAACGTGTAGAACTCAAAAAGGGGGCAGGGTAGAAGCACCCTGACCCCCTAGGCCTGCTCAGGAGGCAAAAAAAAAGAAAATAAATTCAAAAAATCGCGGGGTGCGCGTACCGTGCGCGCACGGGTCCACGTACGTATGCGTACGGTATGCGGACGGTGTGCGTACCTTTCCGAGAAAGCTGCATGCTTATTGGCGGTCAACACTCCAAACCAGGAAGTGTTGGCAGCCATCTTGTGCTCATTAGACGGAGGCACAAGAAAGCAGAAAAACAAACGTGTAGAACACAAAAAAGGGGTAGGGTAGAAACACCCTGACCCCCTAGGCCTGTTAAGGTGGTCCCACAAATACCCCCAGGGCCAATTTTTTTTTTTTTTTTTTTAAACCCGGTATGTTTTTTTTTAAATTACCCCCCAGGGGGACCAAATCACGGGGGCATAGTGATAAAGAAGTGTGGGGGGGTGCCCAATCCCCCCCCACACTGCCCCGGGGACTGCCGCCCTCCGGGGCAATGCAACACAGCCCCCTGGCGCATACTGGAGGCTCCTGGTGGGCTAGTTGGCCCCCAGGGACCCCCAGTATGCAAGGGTAATTAGTTCCCCCTCTTCAAACATGCACGGGGGCTGCGTTGCAGAGAGGTGTAAAAAGGGTGTGGCCTCATTACACCTCTCTGCAATGCAGACCCCTGGCGCATACTGGAGGCTCCTGGTGGGCTAGTTGCCCCCCAGGGACCCCCAGTATGCAAGGGGAATTAGTTCCCCCTCTGCAAACGCGCTAGGGGGTTGCGTTGCAGAGAGGTGTAACAAGGGGCATAGCCTCATTTCACCTATGTGCAATGCAGCCCCCTGGCGCATACTTGAGGTTCCAGGTGGGCTAGTTGGCCCCCAGGGGCCCCCTGTATGCAAGGGGAATTAGTTCCCCCTCTTCAAACATGCACGGGGCTGCGTTGCAGAGAGGTGTAAAAAAGGGTGTGGCCTCATTACACCTCTCTGCAATGCAGCCCCCTGGCACATACTGCAGGTTCAAGGTGGGCTAGTTGGCCCCCAGGGACCCCCAGTATGCAAGGGGAATTAGTTCCCCCTCTGCAAACACGCCTGGGGGCTGCGTTGCAGAGAGGTGTCAAAAGGGGCGTGGCTTCATTACACCTCTCTGCAATGCAGTCCCCTGGCGCATACTGGAGATTCCTGGTGGGCTTTCAGGTCTTATATAGTTAGGAATTAGCATTAAAAAAACTTTGAAATTCACTGAAAAAAAATATAGGTTTCAGGCCTTATATAGTTAGGAATTAGCATTTAAAAAACCTTGCAAATTCACTGAAAAAAACCATAGGTTTCAGGCCTTATATAGTTAGGAATTAGCATTTAAAAAACCTTTGAAATTCACTGAAAAAACCATAGGTTTCAGGCCTTATATAGTTAGGAATTAGCATTTAAAAAACCTTTAAAATTCACTCAAAAAACTATAAGTTTTAAGGGTGTTATAGTTAGCTGGACATTTCACTCATACAAAACCATTGAAATTGCTCCTATATAGTTAGTTGTACTAACTATATTTCGCGCACCCGGCGAAATATAGTTAGTACAACTAACTATATAGGAGCAATTTCAATGGTTTTGTATGAGTGAAATGTCCAGCTAACTATAACACCCATAAAACTTATAGTTTTTTGAGTGCATTTTAAAGGTTTTTTAAATGCTAATTCCTAACTATATAAGGCCTGAAACCTATGGTTTTTTCAATGAATATATATATATATATATATATATGGGTATATATGAGTGTGTGTATATAAATATATATATATATGTGTGTGTGTTACAATTACGTTATAGCTAGATGAATTGTCAGTTAAAACATACCGTTTTAAAAAACAAGACCACTCAAATTCACGAGTTATAGTTATCTCAAGTAACTATAACTCATTCCCTAAAGTAACTATAAGTTTCACCCCTGCCATGCACAGTGTTGTTATCAATTATGTAATTTAAAATGTTGCAATGTTTTTCCCTGATGATTGAGTACTCATGGACTTATTTAGAGCTTGGTGCCTCTTCAGGTAGTGGTGGGTAGTTGCTGCAGCAGGGCTGCTGCAGGATGAGAAGGGCAGTTTCCTTTCTTCTGCCAATGGTGTCAGACAGCCAGCAGTGGGCATGCTGGGCTTTTCATTCCTGTCCTGCTGTTTCCCAGTGTGGCACTCTTCCGCTCTCGTACTGGGCAGGTGCACCGCAGGTGCTGCTGAGTTGAACCGGAAATGTCAGAACTGTCTTTTCTCCTACTGACAGCCTGCCACTATGGGCTATATAGTCCTCCTTGTGCCTGTCACAGTAGGAAGGATTGGCTTTCCATGGTTCTCCAGCCCTTTTCAGGGGCAGTGAGCCAGCTTTTAGCTCTCCTTTCTGGGGCCAGGTGTCAGCTCGTGGGTAGCAGGGCTGCTGTGGAAAGTGCAGTGGCGGCCACTGCAAACAAAGGGTGGTAGGGTGGGTTGAGGGAGCGCGGGAGGGGGAGCACAGGCGGGAGTGCTGGGGTGTAAAAAATTATATATATTTTTAAAGAAATTACCTCTGCCGGCCGCCTTCAGCATCGTGCCTCCTGTGCTCTTACTGGTCCCAGCAGCCTCTTGGGCAAACTCCCTGTGCAATCCCCTCATGTTATGAGAGCAGCACAGGGATTGGCCTGAGCAAGCCTAAAAGACGGTCCGCTCAGGCATCCAGGTTCATTGTGCACGCTGCCTGGGGTCCGGTTCGGGTCGGGTCATAAAGTAGTGCTTGCGCTTCCTGTGGAAGGCGCTGTGCAGCAGAGCTGGGGTGCCTTGGTTTGGGGCTCCTGGTGCTTGCGTGCACGGGACATTTAAACCCAGAGCACTGTTTATGGAATGCAGCATGAGGGGAGCTTCATTCAAACAGGTAAGCCCCAGCGCAGTTCTTGTCCATTAGGCTTCCTCTTGTGAGAGAAATGGGGACAGAGACAGGAAATGTGTATCCTTGCACACAAAGGCTATCTTCGTTACTTTTTAATATAATTATGTGAAATGGTGACAAGCTGTGCCCTTACTGCCCTAGTTGATGCGGACTTGATACATACAACAGCGTATTCCTGGTGTACCTACATAGAAGTTTGATTCAAACTGTTTGAATGTCAATATTCAAGCTAGATTTGGGAAATTTGATAAAAAATAATTGAAACACAATTGTAAGCAGCTAAATATAAAAAATATTGACAAGGACAGCCATTTGGATTTCTTTTTTTTTAAAGTGGTCTCATAAAGCTTCGCTAATTCACACACAGCATAGGGACAGTAGGGACAGCTGGTATGCAACGTTTCCAAACGCACAGATATGAGGTTTAGCATGTGTAGCAGCAGTTCTGTTATGTTGACTTGCCAGATATAGTTCAGAGTTAGCCAATTACTTAGCCTCTGCACTTTATGCAGACATCAGTCTGCCTTTGTGATTCATCCATCAGAGGTTTTCCAATAGGGGAACTGAATCACAGTAATGTGGGTGGCTGGGTTGGAAGACATTGGTTATCCTCATAGAGCTGTTCTATAAAGGGAGTTGGGGGGAGGAGAGACTCTTGACACTTTCCAGCCTAACCTGTGTTAATGTTGAGTGTGTTTGGGGGTTGTGCATGGTGGTTCACAGTGGAGGTTAGGGTCTTGAATCCTTCCCCCTAATTAGTGTCAGCTATGGTAGTGTTGTTCTGTGAAAGTAATGCCATGTGTCCTTCTAAATGACACAGGTGGTTGATGTAAGAGTCATTCTAGTGTAATATTTGTGGATTTCATGTTTCTCCTTTGGTATGCATTGTTCCTCATCTGGGTTCTAATACAAACATTCCACCCTAGGTTCTTGTTTGTCTGTATCCTTGTAGTTGGAACTGGCCTGTCTCTTGCATGCATTGTCTCTGTTGTCTTGTTCTAGCCTTCCGTTACTACTCTGCCTGATGTTTCCCAGCCTAAAGCCGCTCAATATTGAGGTCTCTCTGTCTCCAAGGCCTATCTATTGTGTCTCCTGGTTCCTTTGTCTTACCTGTCCTGCTAAAGTATGAGAGGCTCTCTTTCTCCAAACGCCATCCTGCAAGCATTAGTTCCCGAACCCCTCTTGTTCACTGGGTCCCTGTTCCCTAGTTGCTTAGACACAGTTCAGACAGATTGTCAGAAGGACAATCACCTATCTAGGGATAGCTCAGCTGCTATTAAGGCATAGCTTTGCTCCCTGTAACTTGTTTGGGAATGCTATGTTGCCTGGTGAAAGTAGCTCTGCTGACAAAGACCTTTAAGGACAGATTTGCTGTTTGCACTGTGTAAGAAATTAACCAGAAGAGCAAGGGATTGATCAGATGAATGGTATTAATCAGCTGCCTTTGACATGTGATGATAGCTGTGGTCACTGTGGCACGTAAGTAGTACTTTTGCTATCTGTGACATATGAGTGATACTTGTACTGTAAGCGCTGAGTGTGGAATAAGTCTTCATCTGAGTAAATGGTGGCTGTGCTGTTAGTGCCAGTTAGACATGTGGGCTATTTCACCTGTCTCTGGGTAAATGTCAGTCTGTACCCTGCCCTTATGTTGATGTGTTCTTGTAATTCTGCTCAGGAAACAGCAGGGATAAACTGACCACTCTGCTTCCATTCTCTCATTGATACATTTACCTGCAAGCACAGGCAAGCCTTTCTACTCTCTCTTCCTAAATAATGCATTCATCTGTAGAAGCTAGAGTTCTAGAGAGAGTTCAATGGCATGTGAGCTGTTTACCTTAAGAGTGTTGGCTTGTCTTGTGGAGGAACATGGCGGCCGCCAGCTAAACGGCCGTAGCCGGATTCCCCTTATGGAGCGATAATTTCCTGCTAACTTTGCTGATTTCATATAGGATTATGCTTGTCTTTTAGCCCCCCCCCGTCTTGAAAATCACCTCATTGTTTCTGTTGAGTCTGCCCAATATGCCCCCGGAGCCTGGTCGGGTTTCATCGGTCTCCCCGCGGATCCCTGGAGCGGGCTGGAAGAGGAGTGAGGAGTGCGATGAGAGCGAGCGGGACGGTGCGCGTAGGGGTCGGCGCTGGCTCTGGGATGCGGAAGAGGCACGACTCTGCCTTGCTTCTGTTCCGGGTCATCGGGGGAAGAGCTAGTGGAGGCTTCTGTGGAACGGAGCTTGTGAGAGAAGCTGCGCGCAAAAAAGAAAATCGAAATGAAAACGTAACTGGAATAAGCAGCGAAGCGGCTTTTAAGGTAGGGGGTCGGCAATTTTTATTTTCTCTGCCCTGTGGTGGCAACAAGAGTGTCAGCCCTGGCAATTGTGTGACAGGAACCCAGCTGCAAAGTGGCATATATGTTTTTGCTTATGGAGGGCTAAATCTGCCACAAGAAAAAGAGGCGAAGATTATTAGCGCTTCAATTGGGTGTATGGATATAGAAGGAGCGCTTGGTGGGGGTGCTGGAGTTGGTAGTGCGGTTAGCCCTGGTTGCCCTAGCGACAAAGAAAAGAGCTTTGATCCAATTAAAACAAATAGGTACGCACTGCGAGCCAGGGCAGTCTTCGATCCAGCCAAGGGGAAGCCTGTTTACCCCCCACGCATTTCACCTCCAGTCTACGAAGTAAGGGTGCGTGTAAGAAGGGGCAAAGCTAAGCTGAACTCCTCTGAAGAGTACCTAAGTGTTAAAAGTATAAAAAGTAAGGGCAAAAGTAAAAGCGTTAAAGGAGTCGCCCCTAACATAAAAGTAACCCCTTCACTTAAAACCTATTATAAAGTAATGTCTACCACTTCCACTACCACCTGTTCTCCTCTGTTTACTCAGCCTACCCAGCCTACCCAGCCCACCCCGGTTACTGCGGTGGTGAATGCTATGGGGGTATCACTACAGGGGGGTTCGCCAGGGACTCCCAGGATTCTTGTTGAAGAGGGGAGCACAGACAAGTCCTCAGCTTTGATGGAGGCGGTGGTTGTGGTGCATCCAGGTGTTAGCCTATCAAATAGGTACTCAGCACTCGGGGGGATGGAATAGGAAATATCCCTATGGACTCCACAGAATTAATAAAAAATACTGACGCTTCAAATGTAGCGCAATCAGAGCAAGCACATTATTCCACCTCATCTGATAATGTAGGCATGGAGGACATTGCAGATAAATCAGGTGCAACCTCACGCTCATTGGCCAACATACTTCTAGCTATGAAGGATGAAATCACCAGCAGGTTTACGGTATCTGAAGCCAACCAAGCGGAAATGACCAATAGATTTTTAACCTCCGAGGCTAATCAGGCAGCAATTCAAGCATCTTGTGAAGTGCTAGCCAAGAGACTGGATGAGGTCACCCTTAGAACTGAGGCGATCGAGACGGAAATCCCTAAAATCAAGGAATCCATGCGTACCACCGAAGCGGAGGTAACCAAGCTGTTTGCCCAGAACAAAGAACTAAAAGAGGATCTTGAGCGCTTAGAAAATCATTCGCGCTGGAACAACTTGAGACTCTTGAATGTTCCTGAAGCCCTGGAGGCGGCTGACATTAAGGGCTTTGTAATATCTTTATTGAAGGGGACAGTGCTAAAAGATTCACCAGAAGTAGACCTGCTGCACGATATTCAGAGGGTGCACCGTGATCCCTTTAGAAGAAACCCCGCAAAGCAGAAACCTAGGAAGATCCTGGTGAATTTTTTAACATATTCTGTGAAGGAGCATATTTTGTCTTCCGCTTTGAAAGAAGGTTCCATACACTTCAACAGCTCCAACCCTTTTACCTTTCAAATAAGATCGGATATCTCACACATAACAGCAATGAGACAGTGGGAGTTGGGGAAAAGGTTGGAGGAGCTGTACAGTATAGGGGCCAAGGCTCAGTTGATATTTCCAGCACTGCTACGGGTGATGTGGAACAACCACATGTACCAAATTAAAACTGGTGAAGAGGCGGATGCTCTCATAGTAAAGATCAGAGACGGGCAGGGGGGAAAGCAGACCTAGTGGGATTTTTCTACGCATATGATACGTATCTAGCAGGAATTTAGTTACAAATTGAAAATGTTAATGCCATACCATAGGGGGGAGGGCTAAATAGGCTTTCGCCTATTAGAAGGGAGGGTTCCTCAGGGATAGAGGGGGCACGGGGGCACAGGGGGGTGGAGTGGGGGGCAGGGGGGCATGAGGGTGGGGATCAGTGAAAAAAAAAAAACATTCAACCTCATCTCAACCTTATGTACGGACTTTTATGCCATGAAGGGGTGTCAACTATTCCAGGTAGAACAAGGGGACGATGGGTAGCCTGGGCCTGAGGGATAGAAAGACCATCTTTATCTCCTGGAATGTTAATGGGTTAAGGTGCCCTCTGAGACAGATGCTAATCTTTAAATATCTAGAACTCTCAACCGCTCAAGTCTGTATGCTGCAAGAGACACACCTGAGCTATGATGAAAGTAGCGTAATCTTCTCCAAGGTTCCTTGGGTTAAGAGCTTCTGTGCCTCACATCAGACATCTCAAAGCAGAGGGGTGGCAATCTTAATCAAACAAGGAGCTCCCTGTACTATAAAAAAAATACAATCAGACTCCATGGGAAGGTGGTTGGTATCCCAATTGGCATTCGAAAATGTAGATTTAATATTTGCCTCTTTCTATGGCCCCAATATGGACGATCCGACCTACATATATAAATTACAGTCGGCATTGATATTGGAATCTCCACCCTATGTCATCGAGGGGACTTCAATGTCCTGTTGGACCCGTTAAAAGATAGATCCAACCTGAGTCACTATGTAGGAGCAGCTAAGATACGTCGAGCACTACTCAACATGATACACGATATGGATCTGATTGACCTATGGAGGGCCCAAAAAGGGGATCACCAGGGCTTCACATTCTGTAGCAAAAAGCATGGTCACTCCTCAAGAATTGACTATGTCTCTTTGGACAGAATGTCAACGGATAACCTAGGGGAGATATCAGTTCTCCCGAGTCACCTCTCCGACCACGCACCTTTGCAATTTATATATCAGAGTAAAGAGGTGCAGCGGCAGCCGGTGAGATGGACCCTCAATAGGGCGAAGCTTTTAGATTCTGAGGTTGTCAAGGCAGTACAAGCTACAATTTATTTCTTTGAATATGTGCTCCACAACGCCGGATGTTGTATGGGATACATATAAGGCCTGGCTAAGGGGGAAACTCCACGGAATAATCTGCTTTAAGAACAAGGTTGAAGCGGAGGCACTGAAGGGTGTCGAGGGAAAGATAAACAACCTGGAGAAAGAAAGAAATGGATTAAGCAACAGGGACTCGGAGGGACTTACACAAGTCTTGAAGGATCTGGACGAGGCAAGATCGGAGTATAGAGGGAAGCTAGAAGCCAAGTGTAGAGCGAAGTGAAACTCCAGAAGGATGCAGAATTTTGAATATGGGGAGAAGGCAGGCGCCCTTTTGGCGTGGAAAGCGAGAACTGATCTCGCTAGAAATGACATAAAAGAACTAACCATCAGTGCTAGTGGGGAAACCTCACGTAGGATCGAGGATATGCAGACCTGTCTCCGCTCCATTTTCTCGGAACTATATAGAGAGGACCTTGCACCTCTACCGAGTACTATCCAGTCATTCCTGAGGAATAAACATCTCCCCTCACTGTCAGAAGCAAGTAAGAACAAATTAGATGCTCCGTTTACTTTAGAGGAGATAGCCAACCAGATTAAAAAGTCTAAGAACAAAAAAGCTGCAGGCTCGGACTCGCTCCCAAGCGAAATTTATAAACTCCTCAAAGAGGAGTTGATAAATGCAATGGGGGTCACCTTTAACTCAGTCTATAGTTTAACCGGGAAGGTTCCCAAGACATGGAAGGAGGCAACAATTGTCCTGATTTTAAAAACTGGTAAGGACCCTAAAAAGGCATACTCCTACCGTCCAATCTCCCTACTAAATGCCGATTATAAGATCTTTATGGGCATATTGGTGGGGAGATTGGCAAAATTGATCCCGAAGTTAATACATCCAGATCAGAAAGGGTTCGTTGCAGGGAGACACATTCAGGAGCAGACACAGCTCTTAATAGGCAACATAGATCTGGCCATTCAGAGGACTGAACCCTCTAATTTTTCTTTTTTCCCTTAATCTTGCGGGGTCTTTTAAGCAGTTAGATTCAGGTTCCCTCAATCTCTTGATTGTGGAATGGACTGTTTCTTCGATCTATTCCATTTTATTAGTTAATTTTTATAATTCCTGGGAGAGGGCAATGGACACTGATCACATTGCACACCTAGAGACATTTTATATAATTTCAGTCTTAATAAGCACACCGCATTTGAGCTCATCGTGTTAGATGATTTTAATATTCATTCATGCAATCTTCCCTGCCACTTAGGTGAACAAGTGGGACCTCCAGGGGTATTCACACCCCATTTTGAACATACAAAACCTGGTGAAGCGTTGGAAGTTCTATTGGCTAGCTTTAATCTTTATGAATCCCTAAATACGGATGGGAGGGAAAGAGTTCCCACCTATAAAGGAACACCGCAAGGGTCTATAATCGACTATATATTTACCACGCCGGTGCCACAAACAAAGGTATTAACCTATAGAACAATCCAGTCACCTTTCAGTGATCATAACCCTGTGATATTGGAGATGCGTTGGGGGGATCTTAAACGTGAGGGTCTGGGCCGCCCACAGGCGCAGGCGGTACCTGTGCCCTCCGATCAGGGAAGAAGACTCAAGTGGGGTAAGGTGATCCCAGATGATTTTATGGCAACTTTATTGCCTAAAATTGAGGGGGACATAGAGCTATGTTTGGATCAAGAGGCCTCCAATAGTCAAATTATTCGGGCTTTTGAATCCATATGTGTTCAAATAACGAAGGATTTGACAGTTATGCCCACTAAGAGACTTCCTAGTACATTAAAGTGGTTTGATGCTGATTGCTCACAAATACATACCCGTTTAATGCATGCATTAAAAGCAATACCAAGGGATAGGATGCTTATTGCCAATTTGAGGAGGGAATACAAAAGGACCTTAAAGGGGAGAAAAGATGAAATTAAAAGTGAAGCGTGGGACAGACTTCTCTCTGTTGATGTCTTGCGCGATAGCAAGAAATTTTGGGAGATTATTAATCACCCTTTTTTTGCAGGAGAACGAAATGTAGCCACTGACTGTGTCATCCCGGAAGAGAAGTGGGTTGTTCACTTTAAAGACGTCTATGGCGATAAGAATGGTACAGCCCCGTCCCGCCAATTGACAGCGCAGGTCTCCCCTCCGATAGTCTTTTTAGAGGAGGAAGTCTTAAAGGCTATCCTGGGGACCTCAAAAAATAAGGCCCCGGGGGCGGATGGCGTACCTGCGGACCTATATAGATATTTTCCGAAAACTTGGTCCCAGGTACTAACTAAAGTCTTCAGGGCAGCGAATGATAAGGTGTTCCCCAATACCTGGGCAACCTCCATTATAGTGCCAATTTTAAAAAAAGGAAAACGTGAGGATCCGGGGTGCTATAGACCCATTTCCATCCTTGATTCGGCCATTAAAATCTTAGGCAGAGTTTTATTGGCTAAACTTAGTGAACATTTGGAGGCTTGTGGAGGGCTTTCAAACATACAATATGGGTTCAGAGAGAAACGAGGCACCCTGGACCAATGTTTGAATCTGCACCTTTTAATTGTCAAATATGTGGTGGCCGGGGAGGGATCCCTTTATTTGGCCTTTATGGACCTCTCCTCGGCCTTCGATTTGGTAAACAGGTCCAAACTGTGGTCAATCCTTCTTGAGATGGGGATAGACTCTTCCCTGGTTGATTTTATAGCCTCCTTACACCAGGAGTTATTTGCCAAAGTAAGGGTTACAAATGAGGGGAGGTGCACGGGCACTTTTAGGTCAGAGAAAGGGGTCCGCCAAGGGTGTATCCTGGCCCCCCTCCTTTTCACCATTTATATAAATGGGTTGAAAAAACATCTTGAGGAGGGGGGGCAGATG
Source organism: Lissotriton helveticus (assembly GCF_964261635.1). NCBI lineage: Eukaryota > Metazoa > Chordata > Amphibia > Caudata > Salamandridae > Lissotriton > Lissotriton helveticus. Next base: position 1,268,775,990 of record NC_136057.1, on the reverse strand, counting down.
TGCCGCGTGTGGGAGGGCAGCAGATCCCGGCCCTCCTATACGCGGATGACGCGGTACTGATTGCCCGTACGGGCATCGGTTTACAGACACTATTGGATTGTTTTGGCTCCTTCATGGAAAAACTCGACCTAAGGGTAAATGCGAAAAAATCCCATTCTATGATAGTGGGCAAGCAGAGAGGAAAACTGAGATCCAAAACTTTTATATGCAAGGGTGAGGTGGTTTCCAGGGTTCCGGTTTTCCCCTATCTGGGGGTCCTTTTCGTTGAAAGGGGGTCTTGGGCCCCACAGTTAAAGGTGAAGAGTTTAGCCTTGGCCCGTTCAACAACTGCCCTGTTGGGTTTCACCAAAAGGCTGGGGGCCAGGCCAATGGAAGCACTTTTGAAGGTTTATAACACCAAGTGTATTCCTATTGCCACCTATGGGGCCGCCCTGTGGGGCTATGTTACTCAAGATAAAATCCAAAGGGTAGAAAATAGGTTAATTAGACTATTGTTCTCAGTTCCAATATCGACCCCTACGTTTTCCATTCACGAGGAAGTAGGTCTGGGTTATATTACAGATAAGCTGAATTTGGCACCTCTCTTACTTTGGGCAAGGACATGGCTGCATCCAGAATTAACCTTGAACCATCTTATTCTGGAGGACGTCATGTCTTTGGACCATGCCATGAAAATACCTTGGTTGAAGTATTTAAAAAATAAATTTTCAGTCTTAGGTAGATCGGAACTTTTTCTATCTCCTCGTAATATTAAGAGAGAGGACGTAAAGTGGATTAAAGTCCATTTTACAGACAGGGTCCGCCTTAATAGAGAGGGGAGGGAAATAATGAAACCATCTATAAGAGCACACTCTATGTTAATCACTACCCCAAGCCTGGAACCATATCTGAATTTTGTTACAAGACCCCTTCATAGATTTTTATTAGCGAGATTCAGGTTTAATTTGATTCAATTTTCTTTAGGTTGCTATCCATCATGGAATCATTCGAAAGATGCCCCCATTGTGATTGTGATAATTTCTCTGAGCAAGATACCATGCATTTTACGATGTTTTGTGGGTTTTATACTGCTGCTAGGAAAAAACATCTGTTACCTGTGCTGAAAGAGGCGGGTTTCATTCAAGTTAGACCTGCTTTAATTTACCTCCAGATGTTGGGCAATATTTACATTACTTTCAGTGTCGCCAGTTTCCTAGCAGAAGCTTTTTGTATTAGAAACAAACGAGCACCACTGAACTTTTTATTGTAAATAAGGTATCTTTTCAAAATAGTGTCAGACACGATGTAGTTTAGTCAAATTTGGGCTTGCCTTGTTTTTGTTATCAATTATGAAATGTGATTTTAATGCATATGTATTGTATGTGCTTTTTATGGTTTTTTAAAATCGAATAAAGCGTGCTTTGACTGACTGGCGTTGTAATGTCATACATCCGAAGACGTGTGTTACAGTGATGTGTGTTACAGAGCCTTGCCGTTCCAAACTAGACACATTATTATGATTTTACTATTTTTTAAGACTTTTAACACTGTTGGTTACCATAAAAGTAATGTGAAAACAAAATCGCAGAAAAATGTAATGTTTCTTGTTTCTTCTAATTATTCACGGAGTGCCGCAGTGCCGGATCAGTTTGTCCCGGGCCTTGGACAGGGTTGAACATGTTCCCATGGCCCCTACAACTGTGTTTAAGGATTGTGATGATAATGTGTCGCCCCTCCCTGTATTTTAGCTTTGGTCCCCCTGGGCAGGCTGTGCACCATGTGTGTGCTAAGGCTGCTCTCAAGGAGAGATGCACTATTACAAGCTGGCTTTGGGTCCCAAGAGCACATGTCTTTTCATTCCCAGGAAGTTGGTTGCTGCTGCTTAGAAGTAATGACAGGGCGTGACCCCTGGTTGTTACCTTAGGGTCACCAGAGCGGGCTTTGTATCTGGTCTGTGTTGGCAAGGTTGTGGAGCTGACTGACCCCTTTGTGCTGAGTTTAGTTCTAAGGGCACACAGTGAGTCATTCCCTGTGAATAATTAATGTGCTGTTTTTGAAAGATAAAGAATCACAGGCTTCAACACTGTTAAGTTGGTTTTGGGTCCCCAGAGCACATCACGTTTGTGCACGTCCCCACTGCTTTAATGGGGGGACCATGATGTTTGGTCATTTAATGTCAGCTGTAGATGACGGATCCCCGAACAGTGTCATGTATGTGCATGTTTGCATTGTGCTGAGATGATTAGCAGGTAATTGTTCAAGCAGCTCTCTGATGGATGTCACATGCATTTTTTCTGAGTCCCCAGATAGATCATGCAGTCTGTGTGTTCTTCTTTGTACTGCCGGTCACCAGTCCATTCAACAGTGTAGCCTTGGACTGTGTCATGTATGTGCATGTAACTTGCATGATCGAGGTAACTATTAGCGGCGATACTACGTGTCTCTTGGACCGCTTACAAGTGCTCGTCATCCTTTTTCCCCAGCACCCCCCCCCCCCGCATGGGCGGCAATCTGAGGATAGCTCAATGTGCCACAAGCTCTAGCTACGCCACTGTCTGAGCCAGGCAGTGGGGCGATGCTCCTCCGCCATTGCCGAGGAGCTGTCGTTGGGAAAATTACCTGTCTTGTCTTCACTCTTCCCTGCAGCAGTAGCACACAGCCACAGGGGATGTGCAGTACTGACCGCACCTGTCTCGGCTTCTCCTCCACTACTTTGGTTGCCGTTACAGCGGATCAGGCGGGGCTGTTCCCACTGCATGAACTCAGATGGGTTGTATGGGGTTGCAGATCTGGGCATCCTAGTGAGTTTCTTTTGTTTTTTTTGTTTTTCAGGCCTCAACCACTCAGTCAGGGGCGCATGGTTCTGAGGCCCCTCCCCTGCCCGATCTCACCAGAACATTCTCTTCTGGCCTTTCTACACTCGGAATGGAGGTTGTGCAGTCAACAAACTCTCTCCTGTTTAAGTACCTTTTCTCTTGCTTCATAGCCATGCTTGGTCAGTATCTGCTCCCCCCCTGTGGGGCCAGGCCTCTTCCCTTGCCTTTCTCCTTAGTGATGGCAGAGACCCCTACCACACAGGGATGAACGTCAGTTGTACTGATATGGGAAAAGCAGTAGACTGAGTTGGCCATGGCCTTGGTGACAGGTAGGGTGCGCCCTCCTCGTCGCCAATGTAGTGTCCTGGGGAAACAACCTTTACAATGCAACTTTTACAACGCACTACCATTAAAATGAAACTTTTACAACGCAACATCCATTACATCGCATTCCATTACAACGCAACAATGACAACGCATGACACTACAACGCATACCACTACAACGCATGTCATTACAATGCATACCATTACAACGCATAACCTTACAACGCATAGTACCCTTACACTATCCAACACTTACCCTACTGTTGCACCCCCTGGAGTTAGAATAGTAATTTTTACCCCTACACTATCCAATACTTACCCTACTGTTGCACCCCCCTGGAGTTAGAATAGTAATTTTTACCCCTACACTATCCAACACTTATCCTACTGTTGCACCACCCTGGAGTTAGAATAGTAAATTTTACCCCTACACTATCCAATACTTACCATACTGTTGCACCCCCCTGGAGTTAGAATAGTAATTTTTACCCCTACACTATCCAACACTTACCCTACTGTTGCACCACCCTGGAGTTAGAATAGTAAATTTTACCCCTACACTATCCAATACTTACCATACATGCAATGTAATGTTATGCGTTGTAATAGTATGCGTTGTAAAGGTAGTACGCGTTGTAATGGAATGCGTGGTAAAGGTAGTTTTAAAAAATTCATTGTAATGGCATGCGTTGTAATGGCATGCGTTGTAATGGATGTTGCGTTGTAAAAAATGCGTTGTAAAAGTATGCGTTGTTACGTCATACATCCATGTCCTGGGCCTTAGGCCTACATGAGAAGTAAATGGACGATACGAACACCTAAAGTAGGGTAGGTAACTGGCCCCGGGCTCGTGCACTGGCCCCTTTTATTGGCAATGTCACCTGACTTTTGAGCCTTTGCTGGATGAGTGTTAGTGCAGCCTGGAGGGAGGGGCTGCCTCCTTACGTATCCAGTAGAAAACGACAGGCAGGGATTGAGAGCTGTGTCCTACAATGGTGTCATCCACACTGCCTACCAATACGTTCCTTAGGAACAGGGACTCTTCTCTAAAAACACATTGTAATGTGGAGGATGAAGGATTTCTTTTAAATGAATTAAAAAAAAGACAGATGAATGGAAGAAGACCCAACTGGTTGGTTTGTTATGGCACAGTGTGCGTCACTGCTTTCGTCGTGCTTCAAGGTTCTGAGCGGCTTGTGAGGCATGGCTGCGTAGGCCAGTGTGTGGTGCAGCTTCCCCTGTACGTTTGCATTGCCACATAAATAGATGATTCATGTCCTCATACGCTGCCGTGGTTATCTTCTTACTGTATCTGAATGTGCATTGCGGCATGCATGCTGTCTGTCTTGTCATACACGTTCTTCAACGCTTCATTGTGAGGCTGTGGTTAATGACTTGACTGGTGGCCTGCGGCATGATCTTTGTTTCCTACATTTTTTTCAGTTTGAGGCTATCGCAATCAGCAAGGATGTTACGTATGTTAACTATTTTCTTTTGCAGTTTTGTATAGCGAGAACTTGTCCTAAGGCACTTTACTTGACCAAATACATTACAGAAAATCAGGTACATTTTTAGATACAAGGAGTTCAAGTGATTTGCCCAGGATCACAAGATGTTGAACCAAAGTCTGAACTCGAATTCCCCAGTTCCAAAGTCGGCCTCTATGGCCGCAATGCATCATTCTCTCCTATTTGAGGCTGTGTAAAAATGATTGAGGAGGACTCAGGTGTATTTCAAAGATCCCTTGGGATTTCTTGTGTTTCAATCAAACTGACCTCAGCTGCCAGACTGCCACCTTCCCTGGCGCCTCTCTCTCCTCCTTTAAAGGTACTGTGCATACCTCGCAACCAGAGGTCGAAGTGAGCGGGATCTGCAGGACACGAGGTGACCATACTTTTTCATTTAATAAAAATCATTCACCTACCTTTTAGGTCGCATGTGTGACAGCTCATGCGCTACATGCGCTCTCACTTGCGAGACACTATTGTTTACAATAAAGGGCATGGAGCCTGCCCTGAACTGCTCGCCTCTTGGTGGTTCGATGATACTTGCTCTACAAGGTGTCACATTTCTTTCTGCTCCATTTGCGTTCATCGCTGAGCAGGTTTCACCACCTCTCCACCTATATAAAGGGTTTCCGCTGCTCCCATGCTGGTACGGGACCTATTATCTGTAGATATTCTCAATCCACCCTGTTGAACCTGGCGCTTTTTGGAGGGTCGCCCTCAGCTTCTTGCCTTCTGATGCTGAACCTTTTTTTGTTGGCCTTGGGACTTTGTTCACTTTTCCCTGCTAACCAGTGGTAAAGTGCCTGTTCTCTTACCCTATGACATAGTATAATTGCCATATATATGATTGGTATCTTTAATTTACATGTATGTCCAGACTAAATGGTACTAAACATATCATAGGCCTGTAAATTAAATGCTACTTATGGGCATGCAGCACTCATTGTGCCACCCATTAAAATAACACTTTAAAACATATCTCAGAGCTCCCTCTGCAGCATGTACTGTAGTTTTAAACTGCCATTTCGACCTTGCAAAATAAACCTTGTGCAAAGTTTAAATCTTCCTTTTTAATACTTATGTCACCTGTACAGTATGCCATAAAGGCTCACACGGCAGGGTGAATTGTGTTAAAAAAGTAGGACATGAGTATTTAAGTTTTACATGTCCTGGCAGTGAAAAACTCCTAACTTTGTTTTTCACTGTTGTTAGGCCCATCTCTGCCATGATACTGGGTTATCTTATTATATTTCATAGGTGCTAACTTTGGATTAGGAGCCGATGGAGATATTCTATTTACATTCAAATGAATTGTAACTTCAACTCCTCATCAATGGTAAAGTTGGATTCCAAGACACAATTCTGAAAACGCCTTATTTAACAAGTTGCCATTTTCTTGTCCCAAACATTTGTGCCTTTTGCCAGTGTCCTGGGTCACATGCCAGTGAATTGCTCTGTAGCTGGGGTTTGTGTATTGCTTCAAAACAATAAAGCAAAGGGGGTTTAGGTGTGGCTGGAATGGGCCATCCTGGCAGGATGACTAGTGAGGGACGGTGCCCAGCCCTACTTACACTTCAAAGGACTTTTCCACCTACACACATAAAGGAACCTGACATCAGGCCTGCCCGGCTATTGTCATCCCCACACAGTTTGAATGCTTAACAGGGGAAGGGAAATGACTTTCCAGAACTATATGAGGGGTAGGACTGGGAGTCATCCCTCACATAGGATGGCATCAGGTATAAATATTGAACCTCCATAGCCAATCATCTGAACACTCCCGGACCTGTGGAAGTTACAGAAGAAGACCTGCCTTGCTGCCAGAGGAACTACTGTGCTGTCTGAGAAGGAAGACTGGACCTGCTTGCCTTTCTCCCAGATTGACTCCAAATGTCAATTGGCTGACCTCCGGTGTGAGTTACAGGGACACAATATGCTTCAGAAGCCCTCCTTAAATTGCCCAGCTGGACCTGCTGCAACTAGACTTGCCTGGACCTCTAACGGGACCTGCCTTGGCTCTGCTGGCCTCTGTTGGACTGAATCCCTGATCCCCAAGAGGAGCTTCATAGGTCCTGGACCCTTGACTGGCATCAGAGTGTACTCCTTCTCAAAGAAAGGTAAATATCCTGGTGAACATGTCATTCGCTCCAAGACTCTGCGACCCGTGACGACCGCCATTGCGAAGCTCCGGTGAGACTAGCTCTTCATTTTGACAGCAACCAGTAGTGAGAGACCTGCACTTCTTGCTGCAGCAACAATAGTCCACAATGACCCAAAGATACAGCATGACCATCCGTGATACTTGACTGTCTCTCTGCACCACAGTGATGACCATCAGCGATGACCATCAGCGATGACCATCAGCGACCCCAGTCCTGCTCTTGGCATTACAGCAATGATACTCATCCCTCCCCATGTGGCCTCCTCCTCCTTGAATGGAATTCCTTGCATTGGACTCAGAAGGTAACCCTTCTGCGGGACTAACTTGATCCCTATGTCCGATCTGCCCTCCATCGTGGTCAGGCTGAACTTGTGACAGTTCCCCAGTCTAGTACGACCAGACGTTTGTGAGTGGTGCTTTGTGCTTTTAGGTACTCTTTTTACTAAAAACTTTAAAGTTGAATATCTCCAGTTCTATTGATTAGATTTTTGTTGTTCTGGTACCATTTTAGTTGTTAATATTTACTCAGTTTTTCTCAATTGGTTGTGTCTGTTTTCACTTTATTACTGTTTGTGTGCTGCATGAATACTTTACATATTGCCTCTAAATTCAGCCAGTCTGCGTTATCAAGCTACCAAAGGGTTAAGCACAGGTTAATTTAGTGACTTTTTTGGTTCACCCTGACAAGGACAGTGGTTGTTGTCTGAGTGGGGCTTCCACCCCATCAAGCAATAACCCAATTTCTTACACTCACTTTTTGCATGTCTGAAAATGAAAAAGCTGCATTGAACAGGACACTTTTGTATTGCAGCCTGAGCCCTCCCCTTTATCTGTTCAAAAAAAATGCTGCGCTTCTACAGGCATTGTGCAAAGCTAATGTTAACAATGTGCAAAATCTTTCCAGTCACTTGATACTTTTCAGCCCACCCGTAGAACATATTCTTATGTGCGGTGTCTGTAAAGTGCAAGACAATTGTAGGCGAGTTGTGACAATAAAAGGCAGTTTGTTCCACACAAGTCATTTCTGTAGTCTCTCAAAGTACATTCTTTCCTTGTAATCCATGAAACTTAAGATAATTCGAGAAATGATTAGATGCTATAACTACAACATCCAATATAAAGTTATACAGCCGATTTGAGAGTTTAAAACAGCCTCAAAGGTGAAAGTGAATGCAGGTACACACACCACTCAAGGATTACATGCAAATAAGTAGTCTTATGGGTTACATTAAAGGGAGAAGTACGCATGTCACATATGTGCAAAGCTGGGATCCAGAGCCTAGACAGCAGTATAGCGATGCTACAGTGACACTGCTATTGCCCTGCTACCCAGGACGGTAAACCAGATTGTGGCACTTTGACTTGTGAATTTGCCACTGGAAGCTGTTAGTGTTGCCAAGCCATTAGGGGGAAATCTGATTATTGATAGGACAGTTGCGAGTTTTCCATGCATCCCAAAATGTGTATGTGTTATGTGGTTTTATAGTCATTAGGCAAAACCCACTTAATGGTTGCTGCCCCTAACAACAAGTGCAAAAATCCGTATTATAGAGGAGTTCATTTCAATTACTATTCATTTTCACTCAACTAAAGAACTATTTAAAATGGTCAAAATACTATCTAATACAGCTCAAAATAAGTCGTCTAGTGCTAGTCAAGACTTTTGCTATACTCCAGCAAAAACATTTCAGTCAAAAGTACTTAGGAGCAGATTTACAAGCCCCATGCGCCACATTTACGCCGCTGTTCCGTCACTTCTGTGACGCAGCTGCGGTGTAAACCATGCACCACGCTGCGCCTTATTTACAACATGACGCATCTAGGGAGATGTGTCACATTGTAAAGCCCTGCGCCACATTAAACCTGAGTTAGGTGGACGTTCCGGCGCAGAAGGTCATTCCGTCACAGGAACACCTCGTAAAAGTGATGCAGTAAAATCTACAATATTTCACTGAGTCACTTTTACGTCAATGCTATGTCAAAGCAGGCGTAAGGAGTGACGCAGAATGTTAGGCATAGGGCTGCCCTGAGCATTGCTGGACCCACTGCACTCTGGAATCACGACTCCAGCAATGTGCCGCCCTTACTCCACAGGATACGACACGCATCGCCCTATCCTTGCACCATGGTGCGCCAAATTGTAAATGTGGCGCATTTGTGGTGGCGCACGGAGGGAATTGCGTGTCACATATTTTCTGACGCATCCCTGCTGATTTGCAGAGGTGTGCCAGAACTCGTAAATCTGCCCCTTAGCATTTAATCTACGTTCACCCCAAACATCCCCAAACTATCAAACAATTACAGTCTTCAACCAGAATTGGTACACAATGTTGCTTTTTAAACTTTACTCCCTCATCCCAAGAGCAAGTCAAGAACCTCTTATCCAGCATTAAATCGGGCTCCTTAGATGATCCACGTCCTCCTAAAGTGTTACATTTTGCAACAGAAGCTAGTTCTGCACACTTTACACTAGTATTTAATGAAAGTATTCATGCTGGCATTTTTCCAAAACTATGGAAGAAAGGAGCAATTCATCAACTTATAAAAAAGGCCACCTTTACGGCATTTGACCCTCACCTCACACTAATATTTAATGAAAGTATTCATGCTGGCATTTTTCCAAAACTATGGAAGAAAGGAGATATTTTTCCACTTATAAAAAAGGCCACCTTTCAGACATTTGACCCTATGAACTATCGCCCCATATCATGTCTACCCAGCCAGCTAAAATATTAGAGAAAGCACTCAATCAGCTCCTATCTGCTTTCATAAATGAAAACAGTCTGCTAAATGAGTCCCAATTCGGCTTTTGAAGTCAGCATAGCATGGAATCAACACTCATAATAGCTGCAAAGATCATTAGATTTATCATTGATAATGGATACAATGCAGCCTTGATACTCTTAGATCTGTCTGCAGCGTTTGACACTGTCAATCATTTCATTTTAACCAACGGCCTGCATGAGCTAGGAATCAAAAACAGAGCCCTCTCCTTACTTATTTCCTTTTTGGCTGATAGGGAACAACACATCACTTTAGAGAAATTTGCCTCCACAACTTGGAATCTTCCTTGTGGCATCCCCCAAGGAGCCTCTCTAAGCCCTACCCTATTTAATTCGTACTCAGTCCTTTGGTTAAACTTGTCAGAACCTTTGTGCTCTCAGTTCTTTCCTATGCAGACAACACACTAAGGGGTCGATTATGATGGCGGCCGGAAGCCGGAACCGTCTGCCACGGACGCGACCAAGATACTCCCGACCGCGCCGCGGAGAAACCGCCGTTGCGATTAGGATAAAAATGCCATGAAACTCCGCCCGCGGTGGACGGAGTACAGCAAACCCCGTCCGCGGCGGACGGAGTACACCTGAGACCGCCGCAAGCGGACGGAAGCTAAGAAACTCCGTCTGCCGCGGACGACCATGACCGCGGGAACAAGCACAGCCACCGCAATACCTGCAGATGCTTCGTTCCCGCGATTAGGATAACGCCGCCAGTGCCACGGAACTCACCCCCATCCACGACCGCTGCGGAAACAATGCTACGAGAAATCCAGCATCCCACCGGAAGGACTACACGGACACCATCCCTACCGTCAAACCAATTCACAAATGGCTGACGGAAATAAATACAAAACAAACTACACAGGACACCCACCCACCTGAAACACCCACACCACTCACAAGCCACAATGACAACCCCCCAAGCACCTACTAATACAGTCAAGTCAACACACCCACCTAGCACCTGACTGCCATCAACCATTGGGACACAACCACGACACAGACTATAAAATTACTCCCACCCACCACCACAGTCCTTTGCATCACAGCATAGCTGCTAGCAAGAGGCCCCAGACGACGAACAGCAGAGACAAATTGCACACATACAACCACCACCCAAACACACCCACCATACAAACACTCACCACACCATTCCTACACACCACACACCTGCACCTCCCAAAACAACCAACCCACACCTTGAGCACCACACACCATGGCACCCAAAAAAAAAAAAAAATTCACAGACACCGAGTTGAAGGTCATGGTGGATGAAATCATCCGTGTTGAACCCCACTTATTCGGGACACTAGTCCAGCAGACCACCGTGGCCCAGAAAAATCACATGTGGGACAGGATTGTAACTCCGGTGAATGCGTCAGGGACCGTGCCAAGGACAAAGCACGAAATCCAGAGGCGGTGGCATGACCTAAAAACCAGGGTCAAAGGCATCCGTGCCAAAAACCATCTACGAGCAATTCACACTGGCGGCGGCACACCCCCGGAGCCCATACCCTACACTGATTGGGAGGAAAAGGTGCTGGGCATACTGCACCCAGAGAGCCTGGAAGGAATTGATGAAGGAGAAGAGGCTGGTAAGTAAAAACCAAGCACCACGAGCACATAGACATGGCCTGCCACACACAACTGAGAAGAAAAAGCTCCCAGGCCCTAACCTATGCATGTGGGCTACATACTCACCAAAATGTTAACGACTTCCAACAGGCCCCCATGTCCACAGGGAGGGTGGTGGGGTGTGTGTGAGAGGTGGGTGGGGTGTGTGAGAGACCATCACTACAACACCCAACAGGCCCCCATGTCCACAGGGAGGGTGGTGGGGTGTGTGTGAGAGGTGGGTGGGATGTGTGAGAGACCAGCACTACAACTCCCAACAGGCCCCCATGTCCACAGGGAGGGTGGTGGGGTGTGGGGTGTGTGTGAGAGGTGGGTGGGGTGTGTGAGAGACCAGCACTACAACTCCCAACAGGCCCCCATGTCCACAGGGAGGGTGGTGGGGTGTGGGGTGTGTGTGAGAGGTGGGTGGGGTGTGTGAGAGACCAGCACTACAACTCCCAACAGGCCCCCATGTCCACAGGGAGGATGGTGGGGTGTGGGGTGTGTGTGAGAGGTGGGTGGGGTGTGTGTGAGACCAGCACTGCAACTCCCAACAGGCCCCCATGTCCACGGGGAGGGTGGTGGAGGGTGGGGTGTGTGTGAGACCAGCACTGCAACTCCCAACAGGCCCCCATGTCCACAGGGAGGGTGGTGGGGTGTGGGGTGTGTGTGAGAGGTGGGTGGGGTGTGTGAGAGACCAGCACTACAACTCCCAACAGGCCCCCATGTCCACAGGGAGGGTGGTGGAGGGTGGGGTGTGTGTGAGACCAGCACTGCAACTCTCAACAGGCCCCCATGTCCACAGGGAGGGTGGTGGGGTGTGGGGTGTGTGTGAGAGGTGGGTGGGGTGTGTGAGAGACCAGCACTACAACTCCCAACAGGCCCCCATGTCCACTGGGAGGGTGGTGGAGGGTGGGGTGTGTGAGACCAGCACTGCAACTCCCAACAGGCCCCCATGTCCACAGGGAGGGTGGTGGAGGGTGGGGTGTGTGTGAGACCAGCACTGCAACTCCCAACAGGCCCCCATGTCCACAGGGAGGGTGGTGGGGTGTGGGGTGTGTGTGAGAGGTGGGTGGGGTGTGTGAGAGACCAGCACTACAACTCCCAACAGGCCCCCATGTCCACAGGGAGGGTGGTGGAGGGTGGGGTGTGTGTGAGACCAGCACTGCAACTCCCAACAGGCCCCCATGTCCACAGGGAGGGTGGTGGAGGGTGGGTGTGTGTGAGACCAGCACTGCAACTCCCAACAGGCCCCCATGTCCACAGGGAGGGTGGTGGGGTGTGGGGTGTGTGTGAGAGGTGGGTGGGGTGTGTGAGAGACCAGCACTACAACTCCCAACAGGCCCCCATGTCCACAGGGAGGGTGGTGGGTGTGGGGTGTGTGAGAGAGGTCACTGAAAAGTAATGTATGCCAATCAAAACATGTCATGACCAAAGTATTGATCATCAAAACTTTTCCCCCACAGGTGATTGCAATTTGACTGGTGGAACCAGCAACCCGCCGCCACATTCTCCTCACTCACATCCAGGACTCTCTGGGGACGATGCCACAGCCAGCTCCGGTGCGGAGGAGGAAGCGGGCCAAAGCACACTGCCAGGGCCATCTGGCACACGGGAAATCCCTGCCTCCACAACCGTGGCCTGTGTCACTCCTGCAACACCTACCACAGTGAGCTGTAGAACCACCACCACCACCTCCACCACCACCATTACCACCACTCCTGCCTGTGCCACCCTGCCTGACCCACCGCTAGACGCAGGGCCATCAACATCCCAGGCAAGCAGGGAGAGTGGACGGGAAAGGAGAGAGCCGAGGCAACATCCCCCAAGCAGGAGTACCTCACACCGGCGAGCTGGGGAAGGACACCCACCCCATCCTGCCGCTGAGACACTGGAAGCCCTAGGCAGAGTCCAGGCTTCCTATGAGCGTGGGCAGGGACATGCTGATCGTGCACACCAGGACATGGTTGATAACACCAATGTGCTGCGGGCCATTGACAGCCGCATTGGCCAATTAGTGGACCTCGTGGCCCAGCACACATCACTGTGGAGGTTATGGTTAGAACACAACGCCCCCCCCCCTCAACCAAGTGTCCAGTCGCCACGGTCAGCAACACCACCGCCACCGCCATCTGTGCCCCTGGAGACGGATGTGGCCCCTCAGCAACCTGCCCCACAAGCTGACTCCGCACCGCCTCCAAGACGGAGGGGCCGTCCGAGGCTGGATGGAGGGGAGAGCAGTGGGGATGCTCCATCTACACGCTCGAAGAGGGGCCGACAATGACTCTAACACTGCCTGAGGCTGCCATCCACCCGCAAACTATCCTGTCCCACCACGCCAAGTATTGGCACAGGTCTGCTGGACTAGCCGGACATCACGCAATGTGGTGTCAGCACGGACATTTCATCTACCATGACCTTCGACTCACACTCCCCCACCCAACACTTACTTGTATATATCCACCAGCACCAATGCACAACCTGTAAATAAATTTCACTTACACACTCAATGATGTGTTGACTCCATGTTTATTCACATGATTGTCTCAGAAACAGACCTGACCAGGTGCAGGGAACCATGTCGTACAGAATCCTGCCGCTGTGGGAGTGACCTAGGGAAAATCAGAGACCGCAAACACACGTCAGGTAAGTGAATCACAACCATCACAACACACAGCAGTGTAAAATTCCACAAATCACACCCATCACAAAATCAGTGGATGAGAGGACACACATCATGGAGACTTGCATGTCCAGAGAAATAAACACACACACATGCAAACATAACATACCTGAACAGGCAGCTGATGAACACCACATCCACACACCACCAGTAAACATACAAACGCATTGTCAACCGGCACATGAGGTAGTCACATTCAAAGGAAATAGCGATCAATGAGCTGACGCCTCTGGTCCACACCTTCCTCCTCAGCACTATCCTCATCAGTCGACATGGGTGGGATGGGAGGCCGAGGAACTTCTTGGTCTTCAGGGTCCAAGATCAGTTCAATGTTATTGCGCACTGCCAGGTTGTGGAGCATGTAGCAGGCAATCACGATCCTGCATACTTTGCCTGGTGAGTAAGGCAGGGCCCCTCCGGTCTTATCCAGGTACCGAAACCTGGACTTTAGCAGTCCAAAAGTACGTTCTACCACTCTACGTGTCCTTCCATGGGCATCATTGTAGCGCATTTCACCCGCTGTAGTAGGATTACGTATGGGACTGAGGAGCCAGGGCCGGTTTGGGTACGCCGAGTCGCCTATGTAGGGGGATGACAGACACAAATATCACAACCAGATTTGGTGGGTACTCCATGCCACACATAAATCACAAATGTCCCCACAGCATACTCTTCAACAAGCCACGCGTGTCCTGGACGCAGATTAGACATCAGTTGGGGTACAATGCTGCTCCGCATGATGTAGGAGTCATGTGCGGAGCCTGGGAATCTTGCACACACATGGGAGATGATGTTGTCGGCCAGGCACACCACCTGCACGTTCAGCGAATGAAAGTGCTTCCTATTCCTATATACCGGCTCACATGCCCGAGGTGGAATCAGAGCGATATGTGTGCCATCAATGGAACCCACTACGTGTGGTATCTGGCCCAGTGCATAGAAGTCTGCTTTGACTGCTGCCAACTCTGCCGGCCGTGGGAAATGGATGTAGTCATCCTTGTACAGCATCATGGCTTTTAGTACATCCCGAAGTACCATGCTGAACATTGACTGTGACATCCCGCCGGCCTGTCCAACTGTGTACTGAAAGGTGCCAGTAGCAAAAAAGTGTAGTGCCGCCATCACCTTAGCTGTGGGTGTAATGGAACCAGGATACGTCCTTCGTGGCTGCAGATGAGGAGACAATTGGGCTACAAGCTCCATCAATCTACGTCGATCTAGACGGAATTTCCTGATCACCTCCTCGTCAACCATATCCTCCAGCACAGTGTATGGGCGATGGACATTTGGAGCCCTCCTGTGTGGGAGTAGACGTGATATAAGTCAACTTACAAACAACGCATGGCTGTGCAACTCCATCACATGTAAGCCAACACTAGCAAGAAGATAAATGTTGTGGACAATAGTCATATGTATGACATGTCAGAAAGTTACGACAATACGGAGTGCCCTATGAACAATGTGCTGCCACTAGCAACATGAAGTGCGTCAACTTGTACAATGCAACGTAGTCTCATATCAACATTACTGCCAAGAAGACATGTTAGGACCCGATTTTGTAGAAGCCACATCACAGACACACATGCACATGCAAACACAACACAATAATGCTACACACACTCCATGTCATCATGCACCAATGACAACACAGACAATGGTGAGCATCCGCTCATTACATGCATGGTCAAACAGGCAACACACATGTGCATACACAGAATGCATGTGGACCCCCACCATTGTCATTAGCACACATTAACTACACCTATGTGAAGTATTTGAAACGTGTGTAGGGAAATACAAGACGTCAACACGTCGACATGCACATGTGTAGCACATTGTGTGCACATCAATGGGCATAGTACGAACACACATGCTATAGTGCATGACATATGCAGTTTTGACACCACGGTCATAACCCTCGTAACGCAAGAGCGAACTATACAGCACGGTGCAGCGGTCAAAATAATAACAACATAGGCGCCGCCATGGCGGTGCACAGCTTCCGCGATTTCCAAAAATGGGCATACGCGCCCCGCGTTCCCTCTTCCCATTGGCTGCCTGTGCACGGACCGTCACGGTCACACATCGTCAACTGCATGTGCAAGCTTCCGTGACGGATGCTTCTCTTGCTACAATGTTCAATCAGTGGCGCCACCATGGCTGCGCACGCCTTCCGCGGGGGAGGTGCCGGCCTACACATCCTTCTGAAGATGTCAATGGAGATGTCAGTTCGTGACCCCCCCCTTACAGTCACGTTGCCACATCATCCACCGTTCACCGTCTGTGGCCGGCCCGGTCACCCACCGCCGGGCCTGGCCCAGTCACCCACCGCCGTGCCAGGCCCGGTGCTCAACCGCCGGGCCGGGCCGGTCACCCACGGTGGATGACCGGCCCGGCGGTGGGTGACCGGCCTGGCCTGGCGGTGGGTGACCGGCCCGGCCCGGCGGTTGAGCACCGGGCCTGGCACGGCGGTGGGTGACCGGGCCTGGCCTGGCGGTGGGTGACCGGCCCTGCCTGGTGGTGGGTGACCGGCCCGGCCTTGCGGTGGGTGACCGGCCCGGCGGTGGGTGACCGGCCCGGCCCGGCGGTGGGTGACCGGCCTGGCCCGGCGGTGGGTGACCGGCCCGGCGGTTGCGCACCGGGCCTGGCCCGGTGGTGGGTGACCGGCCTGGCCCGGCGGTGGGTGACCAGCACGGAGGTGGGTGACCGGCCTGGCCCGGCCCGGCGGTGGGTGACCAGCCTGGCCCGGCGGTGGGTGACCGGCCCAGCCCGGCAGTTGAGCACCGGGCCTGGCACGGTGGTGGGTGACCGGGCCTGGCCCGGCGGTGGGTGACCGGCCTGGCCCGGCGGTGGGTGACCGGCCCGGCCCGGCGGTTGATGATGCAACGTGACTGTAAGGGGGGTCATGAACTGGCATCTCCATTGACATCATCAGAAGGATGTGTTGGCCTGCACCTCCCCCGCGGAAGGCGTGCACCGCCATGGTGGCGCCACTGATTGACCATTGTTGCAAATGATGCAACCGTCACGGAAGTGCGCACTTGCGATTGCCGATGTGTGTCCGTGACGGCACGTGCACAGGCAGCCAATGGGAAGGGGTCACGCGGGGCGCGTATGCGCCATCGACAATGGCGGAAACAGTGCACCGTCACACCGGGGCCTGTCATTGGGCCTTTCCCAATGAGGCATCCAGGGGGAACCAATAGCTGGCCACGTGTGCCACTGACATGGGCTCTGGTCCCTATATATGTGTGACTTTGAGAAGCACACATTCACTGCTTCGATCCAGTGCTGCCTGTGACCATCACCTCGACCTGCTGCTGCTGAGCTGATCTACGGCTGCTGCCTCTGACCATCACCTCGACCTGCTGCTGCTGAGCTGACCTACGGCTGCTGCCTGTGACCATCACCTCGACCTGCTGCTGCTGCTGAGCTGACCTACGGCTGCTGCTGTTGTGCCACAGTCCAGGACCTTGCCATGGAGGGAGTGCGAGAGAGCCGGTCGCGTCCCTTCACCGCAGCGGAGCTGGAAGTCCTTGTGGACGGTGTGCTCAGCCACTACCAACGGCTCTACGGTGCACCCGGACAGGTGGTAAGTACAGTGGTGTACATGTTGCTGGTCATGAGGTGTTCAGTGGCTCCTGTCTTCTGCAGGCCTGCCGGTGTGCTGTGGGACCTTTACATGTGTAGTGCTGAGCATGGCTGCATGTTGAATCGTGTTCCTGCGATGTTTGTGCATGTCATACTGTCCACTTACGTTACCCTCTTGTCTCCCATCATGGCAGGTAAAGCTGCACGTTCGCAAGGCCGTGTGGAGGACGATAGCACGTGATGTACGGGCAGTGGAGGGGTTCAATAGACGACACACACACTGCCAAAAGCGCTGGGACGACATCTCCAGGCTTAGCAAGAATGTTGCGGAGATGACACTGGGGATGATTCCAAGATCTACACGTCTGGCCCGCCGCACCATGACCCCTCTTATGCACCGTATCATTGCTGTGACGCATCCTGACCTGTCCGCCCAGCTGAGTGGGGAACCACTGCAAAGTAGCGGTAAGCAGATTGTATGTGTATGTTACTTGGGCCTGCAATGCATGTATTGCTGCTCGGACACAGTAGTGGCTTCCGTGGTGCGTATGTTTAGCTGAAATACCATGCTGGTGCCATTAGCGGAGTAGGCCTTCGCATCCATGTCTGCCAGGTGGACAGCCCACTTGCTTGGTAGTTGAGGGTTCCAGGACATGCCGTTGAGGTCTGTGGTCCCATGGCATGACATGTGTGCAGATAGTAGGGGTGGGACGTGTGCAGGATGTGTGCCACATGTACAATGTATGTAATTGAATCCTAGATCTGTTGTCCTTCAGTACGTGTGTGTGGCACTTACTCACACCGCGTTTCTCTCTATTTCAGCTTTGGCAGAGGGCACTGACACGCAGACGACGGAGATGAGTGGTGGCAATGCTTCCGAATCAGAGGTCGCACACACGCAGACTGACACTGAAGAGGGCAGCCCCGGAGAGGGGGACAGGACCGTCCCTGAGGACTCGCATATGGAAACACCATCGCCCTCATCATCAGAAAGTGTTGGTGAGTCCGCACTGTTGGCACAGACAGGGAGTGGGCAATCGACACCTTCAGTCGGGACACAGCACACAGGGCCCACACTGCCACCCACTGCAACATGTACTGCTCGTGCTCGCCAGAGGAGGGGTAGCAGAGTTGCCTTCAGGGCAGGAACCGCCGCCCCTGCCCCAGTGACACAAAGTGCACTTTGTGCAGAGGCTGTTGATCTGCTGCGACAGCTGTGTGTAGGGCAGACCAACATGATCAATGCATTTCAAGACCACGATAGGAAGTTGGGGCAGGTGGTGGCATTCATGGAGGGGATGCATGGCGATGTTGCTGGTCTCCACAGAACAGTTCAGTCATTGGCAAACACTGTGTCCTCAGCAATTGTACAGTCGCATAGACAGGGTGCTACTTCTGTACCACCATCCACACGACTTGATGTTACAGGGGAGAGTGAGTCTTCAGACCAGGCCTCTTATTCTGGTCATTACACTAGGAGCAGCCACAGGCAGCAAGGCAGGGCACGGAGGGCACAGACACCATCCCCTAAGCCTGTGATCTCTTTATCCGAAGACGACGTGTCCAACACTGAAGTTGACAGACAGGATCATGGAGGGGTGTGTATGGAAATGGATTCACATGCTACACAGCCATCTCCCACCAACGTGACTCCCAAGCTAAGGCCACCTCCCAAGAGCAGGGACACTCCCAGGGACAAGGACAGTAACAAGGAAAGGCCACCTCCCAAGAGCAGGGACACTCCCAGGGACAAGGACAGTAACAAGGAAAGGCCACCTCCCAAGAGCAGGGACACTCCCAAGGACAAGGACAGTAACAAGGAAAGGCCACCGTCCAAGAGCAGGGACACTCCCAAGGACAAGGACAGTAACAAGGAAAGGCCACCTCCCAAGAGCAGGGACACTCCCAAGGACAAGGACAGTAACAAGGAAAGGCCACCTCCCAAGAGCAGGGACACTCCCAAGGACAAGGACAGTAACAAGGAAAGGCCACCTCCCAAGAGCAGGGACACTCCCAGGGACAAGGACAGTACCAAGGAAAGGCCACCTCCCAAGAGCAGGGACACTCCCAAGGACAAGGTCAGTACCAAGGTGAGGGCACCTCCCAAGAGCAGGGTAGCTTCAAAGGACAAGGACAGTACCAAGGTGAGGGCACCTCCCAAGAGCAGGGTAGCTTCAAAGGAGAGGGACACTACAATGGACATGTCTGCACCCAGGGTCAGGGCACAGGAAAGGGATCTGGGCCATTCCAGGGACAGGACACCTCTGACGTCCAAGGCACATCCCATGGCCAAGGGTTCTCCCATGTACACGAGCACCATCAAGGACAGGCATATTTCACCCCTGGCTGCACTGAGGATGATGTTTAAGGAACGTACAACACATGTATCAGCGGTCGAGTCACCCCATACCTCTACTCCCATCCACGGCCCGCTAAAGCAGAGGAAGGAGTACACTGTTGTTGCATCCCACATTACACATGATGCAGAGGGCAGAAGGCAGGCCCACATCAAACGGCAGGCAGGGTCCAGCACGTCCCCTGAGAGAAGACCACCACAAGCACATGATACACCTTTGATGTCTGGTGATGCCACTCCACTTACCAGTCCAGGCATGTTCGGGGTACCCCAACGTTTCACAAAGAAACGGAGACACACACCAGTGAGACCTGAACACCCCAATGTCGCTCCAGTACAGCTGTCCCCAGCTCCCAGAGCCACCCTGCCTCCTGGCCCATACAGCCCTGTGGCTCACCATTTCAGGGGTCCTAGTGGCTCAGCTGCTGTTCACTCACATGTGTCAGGTGCAGGCATGGTATTTGTTGGTCAGTGTACAGGGACATGTCCGGCAAGTGTGTCTGGTTCTAGGGCTCATGTGTCAGTGAGTAGATCTGTGGCTGTGTCTCACACTCCTGTTTATGGTGCTGGCGGTGTGTCTGGGTCTATGGCACATGTATCAGTCACCACAGCTGTGGCTGTGTCTCACACTCCTGTTTCTAGTGCTGGCGGTGTGTCTGGGTCTATGCACATGTGTCAGTCAGTAGATCGGTGGCTGTGTCTCACACTCCTGTTGCTGGTGCTGGCGGTGTGTCTGGGTCTATGGCACATGTGTCTGTCAGTAGATCGGTGGCTGTGTCTCACACTCCTGTTGCTGGTGCTGGCGGTGTGTCTGGGTCTATGGCACATGTGTCTGTCAGTAGATCGGTGGCTGTGTCTCACACTCCTGTTGCTGGTGCTGGCGGTGTGTCTGGGTCTATGGCACATGTGTCTGTCAGTAGATCGGTGGCTGTGTCTCACACTCCTGTTGCTGGTGCTGGCGGTGTGTCTGGGTCTATGGCACATGTGTCAGTCAGTAGATCTGTGGCTGTGTCTCACACTCCTGTTTCTAGTGCTGGCGGTGTGTCTGGGTCTATGGCACATGTGTCTGTCAGTAGATCGGTGGCTGTGTCTCACACTCCTGTTGCTGGTGCTGGTGGTGTGTCCGAGGTGAGTTGTTCAAGCAGTCCACCAGATTCTGTGGTGTGAGGTCTAGTTGCCATCATTCACATGTCATGTAAGTTTGTGTGTAGATTGACGAATGTAACCACCTATGTTTTGTTAATCTCCTTGTGACGGGTCGCTTGACACACATTCTTGGCTAGCCAATGATGTACCTGCTCTGTTGGGCACATTGCCCTGTTGCTGTTCTGATACTGCATTCTGCCCTCTCACATGCTGCCAATGATGTACCTGCTCTGTTGGGCACAATGCCCTGTTGCTGTTCTGATACTGCATTCTGCCCTCTCACATGCTGCCAATGATGTACCTGCTCTGTTGGGCACAATGCCCTGTTGCTGTTCTGATACTGCATTCTGCCCTCTCACATGCTGCCAATGATGTACCTGCTCTGTTGGGCACAATGCCCTGTTGCTGTTCTGATACTGCTTTCTGCCATCTCACGTGCTGCCTCTGATGTACCTGCTCTGTTGTCCACAATGCCCTGTTGCTGTTCTGATACTGCATTCTGCCCTCTCACATGCTGCCAATGATGTACCTGCTCTGTTGGGCACATTGCCCTGTTGCTGTTCTGATACTGCATTCTGCCCTCTCACATGCTGCCAATGATGTACCTGCTCTGTTGGGCACAATGCCCTGTTGCTGTTCTGATACTGCTTTCTGCCATCTCACGTGCTGCCTCTGATGTACCTGCCCTGTTGTCCACAATGCCCTGTTGCTGTTCTGATACGGCATTCTGCCCTCTCACATGCTGCCAATGATGTACCTGCTCTGTTGGGCACAATGCCCTGTTGCTGTTCTGATACTGCATTCTGCCCTCTCACATGCTGCCAATGATGTACCTGCTCTGTTGGGCACAATGCCCTGTTGCTGTTCTGATACTGCATTCTGCCCTCTCACATGCTGCCAATGATGTACCTGCTCTGTTGGGCACAATGCCCTGTTGCTGTTCTGATACTGCTTCCTGCCATCTCACGTGCTGCCTCTGATGTACCTGCTCTGTTGGGCAAAATGCCCTGTTGCTGTTCTGATACTGCATTCTGCCCTCTCACATGCTGCCAATGATGTACCTGCTCTGTTGGGCACAATGCCCTGTTGCTGTTCTGATACTGCATTCTGCCCTCTCACATGCTGCCAATGATGTACCTGCTCTGTTGGGCACAATGCCCTGTTGCTGTTCCGATACTGCATTCTGCCCTCTCACATGCTGCCAATGATGTACCTGCTCTGTTGGGCACAATGCCCTGTTGCTGTTCTGATACTGCTTTCTGCCATCTCACGTGCTGCCTCTGATGTACCTGCTCTGTTGGGCACAATGCCCTGTTGCTGTTCTGATACTGCTTTCTGCCATCTCACGTGCTGCCTCTGATGTACCTGCTCTGTTGTCCACAATGCCCTGTTGCTGTTCTGATACTGCATTCTGCCCTCTCACATGCTGCCAATGATGTACCTGCTCTGTTGGGCACATTGCCCTGTTGCTGTTCTGATACTGCATTCTGCCCTCTCATGTGCTGCCAATGATGTACCTGCTCTGTTGGGCACAATGCCCTGTTGCTGTTCTGATACTGCTTTCTGCCATCTCATGTGCTGCCTCTGATGTACCTGCTCTGTTGTCCACAATGCCCTGTTGCTGTTCTCATACTGCATTCTGCCCTCTCACATGCTGCCAATGATGTACCTGCTCTGTTGGGCACATTGCCCTGTTGCTGTTCTGATACTGCATTCTGCCCTCTCACGTGCTGCCTTTGATCTACCTGCTCTGTTGGGCACATTGCCCTGTTGCTGTTCTGATACTGCATTCTGCCCTCTCACGTGCTGCCTTTGATGTACCTGCTCTGTTGGGCACATTGCCCTGTTGCTGTTCTGATACTGCTTTCTGCCATCTCACGTGCTGCCTCTGATGTACCTGCTCTGTTGGGCACAATGCCCTGTTGCTGTTCTGATACTGCATTCTGCCATCTCACGTGCTGCCTCTGATGTACCTGCTCTGTTGGGCACAATGCCCTGTTGCTGTTCTGATACTGCATTCTGCCCTCTCACATGCTGCCAATGATGTACCTGCTCTGTTGGGCACAATGCCCTGTTGCTGTTCTGATACTGCATTCTGCCCTCTCACATGCTGCCAATGATGTACCTGCTCTGTTGGGCACAATGCCCTGTTGCTGTTCTGATACTGCTTCCTGCCATCTCATGTGCTGCCTCTGATGTACCTGCTCTGTTGGGCACAATGCCCTGTTGCTGTTCTGATACTGCATTCTGCCCTCTCACATGCTGCCAATGATATACCTGCTCTGTTGGGCACAATGCCCTGTTGCTGTTCTGATACTGCATTCTGCCCTCTCACATGCTGCCAATGATGTACCTGCTCTGTTGGGCACAATGCCCTGTTGCTGTTCTGATACTGCTTTCTGCCATCTCACGTGCTGCCTCTGATGTACCTGCTCTGTTGGGCACAATGCCCTGTTGCTGTTCTGATACTGCATTCTGCCCTCTCACGTGCTGCCTCTGTTGGACCTGTCCAGTGCAATGGACTGTTGATGCACATGGCCCCTCTCACGTGCTGCCTCTGATGGACCTGCCCAGTGCAATGGACTGTTGATGCACTTAGCCCCTCTCACGTGCTGCCTCTGATGGACCTGTCCAGTGCAATGGACTGTTGATGCACTTGGCCCCTCTCACGTGCTGCCTCTGATGGACCTGTCCAGTGCAATGGACTGTTGATGCACGTAGCCCCTCTCACGTGCTGCCTCTGATGGACCTGTCCAGTGCAATGGACTGTTGATGCACTTAGCCCCTCTCACGTGCTGCCTTTGATGTACCTGCTCTGTTGGGCACATTGCCCATGCTCTTGGATTTTCTGATATTATGCACCTATTATGTTGAATAAAGCTAACGAATCATGTTTTGTGGTTTGTCGCTGTCATTCCTGGTTGTGTACTTCAATTGTGTATATTTTGTTGCGTTCCTCAATGTTTTTCCTGTGACATGACACTCCCCCTCCCAACGTCACAGCCCTGCCAGGTTCTCCCCTTCCGGAAGTAAATGGTGTGTAGCGTACCTGCGTCGTCGTCGATGATGGTCCATGACTTGCTGGTGGAGGATCGCGAAGAGTATCGGAAAAACGTGTAGCGCTGGGTCTGAGCTGCTTGTGGTGGGTATCTCTGCAATGTGTTGTGTCTTCGCTGTCGGGAATCCGCCGTATTCAGGCAGGTTGTTTTTCCGCAGCGGTTTTATGTGTGTTTTCCGCCATCGTGATTTGGGGCACGGTCGGTCATTCCATACGGGGGTGTCTCTGGATTGGTTACGTCCGCCGCGGGGTCGGGTGTAGTTCCACGGCGGTGCGTTCTCTTCCGACGCGTACGGAGTTTTGACAGTGTTTCCCATCCTAATATGGCGGTCGGACTGTCCGCGGCAGGCGGACGGAAAAAGGCTTTTTCCGCCTACTCCAGGACGGCGGACGTCCTTCCGTCCGCCATCCTAATGAGCCCCAAATTGTGGTGTCTGTTACAGGGAATCCAGCCCACACAGCCTCGCAGTTCCGACTCTGTATGTAAAAAATGCGAACTTGGCTGGCGAAAAACTGCCTGAGATTAAACTCCAGCAAGACCGAGATTCTACTCTTCGGAAACAAACTAATTTCTGGCCCCCAGACTGGTGGCCACCAGATATGGGCCCTAACACATCCCCAGTGGAAAAGGTTAGAAACCTGGGGTTTATTTTTGACAAAAAACTCTCTTTCGAGAACCAAATCAATCAAACAGCCTCTTCAGTCTTTTTTCTTCTAAAGATCCTAAGAAAAATGTTACCATACATTCCTTCCACTCTTCAGAAACAGATCATGTCAGCACTTATTTTATCCAAGCTTGACTACTATAATGAACTATATTTCGGCCTACAACAAAAAATGGTATCTAAACTTCAGACCCTACAAAACGCCGTAGCCTGTCTCATTTTCAGTCTCCTTGCATTTCATTCAGCTACCTTGGCACTGAACCAACTGCATTGGCTACCTGTGAGGAAAAGGATTGCATTCAAGGCCTTGTGTACCGTCCTTTAAGGCACTACATAACATCGGACCAGTATCCTTTAGACAGGCCTTTCACAGGTAAATACCTCCTAGACCCTAATATTTGTCAGGTTTGAAAAATATTGAGGTGCCAAAATTCAGACTTCTCCTTTGGGGTGGTAGAGGTTTTGTAACTAGTGCTGCTAAATTATGGTACTCCCTTCCTTTTGATGTAAAAAACTCTCAGACCCTTTTAGTTTTTAAAAAAGCATAGAAAATGTGGCTCTTTTAATCCAGAGGCCATAATATATCTATCCTGTCTCACTGACCACCCTCATGCACTGCAGCACCAAGACACCTTCGGGTGTACAAGCGCTATACAAAATTCTATAACATAACATAACATTTTGAGCCTAGGGCTCTATATGTAAGACATTTTTTTTACGTTTTATTACTTTTTTAATCTCACTTTACAATACTGAACACATACAAGTATTACAATCTCATATCATTCTACTGAGCGTTATTCCTACCTTGCTCAGTGTTGTAACAATGCTGAAGGTTCTCTATGGGACACTTAAAAGCTGTGACAGAGCAAAGATGGGTTCCCACAATGTTTTGTGAAGTAACTGCAGAATATGGTTTGCCATACCCTCAAACCTTGCATAATTTAGTGGAGGCATGCTGGGATGGTAAGTATTTGATAAGAAGCAAGGTAACTGCTAAGAGCCTAATATCCTTACACATATTTATATTTTACCTAATGCAGAATGCCAATATGTAGTTATAGTTAGGATGTACTTTCCATACGAAGAGCGTTTTTTTCATTTGTCAATAACTTTGGCAACTTTACAGCCCGAACAGCTGAATGGAATCACACCAAATTCGGCAGAAAGGTAGATATTGGTCCAGGGAAAAACGTTTAGTGATTTGGTGTAAATCCATTCAGTAGTTTTGAAAATATTCAGAGAAAAACCCAATTATATATAGGGATGTGGCTCCTCCAAGGATCAAATAGATCTGATTAGCTGCCAACACTTCAAACCAGGTAGTGTGTGCAACCATCTTGGGACTTGGCTTGAGCCAAGTTCCACAGAAAAAGTTTTAAAAAGAGAAGGGGGCAGGGCAAGAATACCCTGGCCCCCTAGGCTTCGGCCACAGGGCAAAACAAGCTGCGGCTCCTGCTGAAAGTGTTTTTTAAAAAGTACTGAGGGCTCCCCCTCTTCTCTAATCTTTAGCCCCCGGGTGCGCCAGACCCCGGGGGCATTCCTACATGTAAATATGTGGGGGTGCCAACGCCGCACTCCCCATGCCCCGGAAAACGCCACCTCCCCAGGGCAAACATTTAAATAAATAAAGGGGGGCCTGTGCTGCCCCTTGCAACCCCGGAGAGCACTGCCACCTAAATGTATATCGGGTGGGCCTTGATGGGCCAACCCAGGTCATGGGGACTGCCACCTCCCTGGGGCAAGTCAAATTAAAATAATGCAGGGCATTTAAAGGAGAGGTACGCCACCCCCTCAACACCGAAAAAAAAAGAATGAAGGGGGTCCTTTATGGACCCCCGGGTACAGCAACTTCGCCAGGGCAAATTTGTACAATGGATGGGAGACATGGGACCCCTGTTGTGAAGCCGTATATGGTCATGGAGGGCCGGCTCCTGCTATTTCCCGGGGTGCCCACCCCTGGTACATAGCTGTTTGGTGTGGCTTGGTGGAAGCTTTAACCGCTCAAGCCAAACCATGGCAAAAACTCAGCTTCTAGCAAGCAAGAGCAGAGAAATGCTGTATATATGGCAAAAGGCTTTGTCTCTTTCTAGCTCGGCATGGATGGCACTGTGCTAATCCTATGCTTAAAAACTTTGCTAGAAAAACAGACATTTGAGGTGAGCAGATTCAGAGTGTTACTGGTGTTGCAGGGTGCTCTATATAGGAGCTGCTCTCCACCTAAATTTGGGAGCTAGCCAGAGTTCTCTGCTTCCTATTTTGCATAATTTATTCAGCACTCTAAGCTTGAACAGGTATTTTTTGGCATATGTATAATATATATATATATATATATATATATATATATATTCAATGCCGTGTCCAAACAGCAGATAACAGCTCTCGCCCTGCCGAAAAGACTCCTCAGACACGGATCATCCAGTTAGTGCAATTTTTTATATACTTGTAGCAGATATATGTCTGCATGACGTTTCGGCTCCGTGGAGCCTTGCTCACATGACAGCGTCCATCGGTCAAACGCTCATTTTTAAAGTGACAGTGCCAGTTTCAAATGCACCACGTGACAATAGCGATAATAAATATAGAAGAAAGGTTAACCTTCAACATTAACCACATGTATGGACAATGCCAATAGCTGTTGAGAATACTCTTACATAGTTGGATATTAATCTATAGTAGGTAGGGGAGCATTGTCTATTTCAAACCATTCATATTCATGCTTTGTACAGACTTTGGCGTAATAACAGTAAAATACATGTAGTTGTTCCTGCAATAGTCTTCATATGAAATAATATAGTCTATTGACATGATACTAGTAGTAACCGCTGGTAATTCCAATTTGTCTCTGCAACATTGTTGACATACATAAAACTTATAACATTGAATGTTGCTTGTCAATCAAAGTACTGGCCCAAAATATATTATGAATTAATTAATATGGGGCCCTATGTAATATAAGTAAAATACTAGACGCAAGCTAAAAACAATTCAAAGTGCACTCGTGTTACCATTTATATGAGCCATATCAGTACAGTATGTAAAATAACCAATGTTAGTTAAAATAGCTCCTAGTGCACAATGATTTATCTTTCGTATAAAGTGCAAAAAGTGCAACAGAGTGCAAATAGGCAATGTAAACATAACATCTTAATAATCATGATATTTATGAATGCATGAAATATAGGCATAATGTATTACTCAGTTCAACTCATGATCATATCCTGTTTTCTAAATATACAAGGCAGGCTATTTATCATGGATATGTTCTCCATAAGCTGCCATATTATGTGCAAAAAATGCAAATCTGTGTAAATTAGCAAACAATGTGCAAATATATAGCCTACTACTGGTTGTAGACAAACTCAGTGTACCCTACAATAGTAGAAATACCAATGGCACCCTTGGTTGACTTTGTATATCATAGATTTATATAAAGTGCATATGTGCCTCAAATATATATATTTATATATATATTTTTTTCCCACAATTTTTTATTTTCCTTACATTTCTTAACACAGCAAAGGGCAAATCAGAATCCTGATTTGCCCTTCGCTGCGTTAAGAAATGTAAGGAAAATAAAAAATTGGTAAAAGCGACCACGGGAGTGCGACCCATTTGTCCTTCTGGCAGGAGGGATTGTGGAAAAATTAACAGCAGTGTGGTTCAGCTGCAGGGCACCGCACCTGAACTGTGCGCTGCGGTAGCGGTGTTTGGAACCGTTTTGGAGATATATATATATATATATATATATATATATATATATATATATATATATATATATATATCACCACACAAAGTTGCTCCGTGAAAGGGGCCCATACTCAAATAAGGCGGCTTCAATGTGGCAGGCACAGAGCTTCCTGCTCGTAAATCCAACAAAACCTTTTCTCTTGCGCAGAAAAAAGCCATTGAGCCTGATTCCATGGAGTTTCAGTGCTTTATTTAAACAGACAAAATTCATAAGTTGCCTGCAAGTATTCCTCTGTCCCAACGCGTTTCAACTCTGTTCTCGAGTCTTGTTCACGGGAAAATAATCACTTTGCCTTCTTGAAATGACCATGTTTTTTATAGACCCCTTGATTACACAATTTGCGGAGCCTGCAGGTCATTTACTTTTAGCATGCGCAGTGAATACAAATCGGCACTTAGGGGCCGATTATGATGGCGGACGGACCTGAGTCCGTCCGCCACCATAGAGTAGGGGGGAACGTCCGCATGGGCAGCGGCGTTCCCCCCATGAAGATTAGGATGTGACCGCCAGGGTGGCGGTCACATCCTCTATCCTTAACATTGCGGTGGGTGCAGCTTCAAGCTGCACCCGCCGCAATGTAAAAAATGCATACTTTGCTTTTGTATGCAGAAAGCGGCAGGCACCGCGCGGTGCCTGCCGATCTCTGCATACAAATGCAGGGGGGTACCATGT
Source organism: Lissotriton helveticus (assembly GCF_964261635.1). NCBI lineage: Eukaryota > Metazoa > Chordata > Amphibia > Caudata > Salamandridae > Lissotriton > Lissotriton helveticus. The sequence continues at coordinate 1,268,746,884 of NC_136057.1, read as the reverse complement.
GCCCCCCCACCCCCCCTTCACCTAGGGGGCCCGCAACGGGCCCCCGCAGTGAAGTTCCACATGCTTTTCCACGGCGGAAAATCCGCCGCGGAAAAGCATCTTTTCAAACATTTCCTAATATGGTGGACGGTGTCTGAGAGAAACCTCCACCATATTAGAGCTTTTCCGCCGCGGTTGTAAGCCAACCGCGGCGGAATAGCTGCAGACAGAAAACAGGACCCACCAGCCATCCTAATGTGGCGGTGGGTCTCTGGTGGGTCCGCTGCGGTTTTTCCGCATCCTCTGGGCCGGCGGTGGCTTCCGCCGGCCCGGAGGATGCGGAAAAAACGCAATCCTGATAGGCCCCTCTGTGTTTTCATGCAGCGTTTTCATTTCTTGCACCCACTGCAGAGTGTCATTTTTAAAAGTCAATTCAGTGCGCAAAATCATTGAATAAAAGTTCACCAGATTTGAATTGACTTTTAAAAATGACACTCTGCAGTGGCCAATAGATTGAGTCTAGTTATCTCGCATTTAGTTCATGAGGACCAAAAGGGATTTATGAAGGGTAGATATCTAAAAGAACTCACTTTCTCAGTGGTTGGCACAATAGATATGGCTACAGTTTTTAATTTTCCCCTTGCTCTTATTGCCCTCGATGCTGCTAAGGCGTTTGATCGCGTGAATTGGCTTTATCTGAAGAAACTCATTCAGCATTTAGGACTAGGTCCAAGCTATACCAACACCTTGCTATCATTATATAGCTCCCCTACCTCTAAGGTGCTTGTCAACGGCATTTTGACATCCTCCATTAGGGTAATGAGGGGTACGCGTCAGGGATGCCCTATTTCTCCATTATTATTTAATTTGTATATAGATCCACTTGCTTGTAGGATTAGAGCTATGGATACAATAGCTCCTTTTAGGGCAGGTGAATGGAATAAGAAGATTGGTGTCTACGCGGACGATATTATTATTTTCACTTCAAACTTGAAAGAGTCAATGGGAAACTTATTTAAGCTCACTAAAGAATTTGGCAAGGTTTCAGGGTATGAGAGCAAAACAGAGCAAATGGCATGGAACTTGGATACCGAAGACATTAAATGTAAGAAGGAGATGAGATACCTAGGCGTGAGAATAACGCAGAATATAGCGGATTTAACAAAAACTAATTTTTTTAGGGTGAAGAAAGAAATAGGGACTATATTGCGAAATTGGAGTCATCTACCTCTCACCCTGATTGGTCGTACTAACTTGATTAAAATGGTGATTTTACCAAAACTTACTTTTCTGTTTGAAACAATTCCCTGGGACTTTGACAAGAATGGGCTTAAGAGATTACAAAGCGAGATTTGTTCTTTTATTTGGGCCTCTAAGGGATCTCGCCTATCTTGGAAGAAAATTAGAAGAAGATGGGACAAGGGTGGGCTGGCAGCCCCAGACTTTTTGTTATATGACTGGGCTTTTCGTTTAAAAAATCTGAGAGAGCTTATGGGAGTACCGAAGGCTACAACCAATGGGTATATCTTTTTGGCTATGTTAAGCTTGAGCAACTATGATTAGGACGGATTCATGTATACATTTTCAGACCCAAAATTTTTCAAAAAGGTGAAACTGAAAACTTTACGGGAAGCGCCAGAGCTCTGGTATAAAATCAGGAAACAAGCAAAGTTGAGTTATTATGGGTATAGGTCGTCTATTTGGGATACACCAGGAACACCGTCTTGGGCAGAGGATGCATTGGCTATCCCGTTGAGAATAGCAGGCTTAAAAACTTGGGGAGACCTATTCCCAGAGGGAAAGCTGGTTGGCTGGATACAAGGGGCACAGGTGTGGGGTAAAGGGTTATCTAAATTTAAATACTTGCAGATGCAAAGTTGGGCAAACAAGTTGGACACTGTTAACGGTCTCCAGAATGACTTTGAAGACAAAATATTTCTACCACAACCATTTAAGAAGGAAGTTGCGATATGGTACTGGGCAATGGTGGAGATGGAAGATGGCCCGTTCACACTGCCGGAACTGCTATGGGGAGATTGCTTGCCGGACATCGCTACAGAAAACCAATGGCAAGTAATGATGACTATACTTTATAAAACTGTAAAATCTGCAAATTTAAGGCAGAATGTTCTGTTTACTATCCATAGAGCCTATTGGACTCCCCGTAGACTATCGAAGTTTAAGGCCGGCGGACGGGTTGAGTGCCCAAAGTGTAGAAATATAAATGTGGACGACCTGCACATGTTCGTGGAATGCTTGAACATCAGGGAATTTTGGGAGGCGGTAAGCAACTGTTTGTCACAATCAATTGGCTGCACGATAGAGGTAAGCCCTGAATTAATTATTACTGGGAGACACGATCTACAGGATAATAGAATAAATGATAAAGTAAAGTTAGTTTTTTATGGGGTTCTGCTTGCTCGCAGGGAAATCTGTAAAAAAAAAAAATCCTATGATTAAGGCCTTGACCTATCTCGCAGGCGTGTTGAGTAGGTCCGTCCTTCGTGAAGGCGGAGTCGGAGACCGGGCCTGCGGCCTCCAGTAGGGCTGTGCCATTGTTCTACAGGGCGGTATAGAGGGCTTTGGCCCAGTGCAGGCTGGAGATCCGCATATGCCCGAGTCTATAGCCAGCATATGAGATAAAAGCCCAGGGCGGAAACAATCGAATATTGGGTGGCGTAAAGGCTAATGAGGATTAAAAAAAAAAAAAAAAAAAGAAGATGTTATTATTCAGGCATAGATCAATCATGGTAAGAAGCGTTGCTGAGTGTTGTAAGTCCGTGATGTTACGTTGTTTTAAGAAGTACGAACACGCCTGTAGCCCAACTTTGTGTTCAATAGACGTACATAATGATAACATAACAATTGTGGCCATTATATAATTGGAGTTCCAGGTGGTATTGGCTAGAATTTGTAAGAATGCGCCTGTATCTTTGATATAAGAACTTAAGTTATGGACCACTGGTGCCAAATAGTGGTCCACATGTGTTGAAACATTCTCTTAAAGTGATTTGCATTTGGAACCGATCGGTCGTCTCGGGGGGTCACATAAAGCTTAGTGAATTTTCGGAAGAAAATATATAGTTGGTACCGTTGGATGTTCTTTTGAAAGGATTTTAAATTAATGTTTGCTAATTAGTCCCACAGTCTGCCATTGCAATAGATTATTTTTTAATTCAGTGATCATTTGATTAATAGGATTGCATTGCAATTTCTTGTACTTAGTTGTCTCATTCAATTGCCGATGGGCTTCTCTCACATAATCAGCTCAGTTTTGTAGGACTATGTTTCCGTCTTTATCAGCTGGCTTGATTATTATTTCACTGTTCTCCATCAATGCTTTTAGTGCTATCCATTCTTTTGTGGACAGATGTTTTCTTTTGTTATTATTGCGTATCTTTTCTAGGCTGGCCCACTCCTTCATGACTGCCTCTGAGAAATGTTGCCTGGAGACAATTGTGGACAATATTTACACTTGTTGTTTTTAAGACTACTTGGTATGTGTTTCGATGTTTCAGTAGCAAATTCTTGCAACACTTGACTTTCACTAATTTGGTCATCGTTTAAGTTGTACATCAGATCAAATACGTTTTTCAGATCAGGAATGTGTTCAATGGTTACTGTAGTGATCCAGCGGCGTACCAACAACAGATACTCCACTACCATATACTCACCTGGGCCCATAAACACACACAACTGATTAAACAGCTGGAGTCAAAGTTTCTAATTTTCCCACAGTTTTCAAAATTAGTTATTTACTATTCCTAATTAACCTTTCACTGATCAAAAAGTTCTTTCCTCTGGTCGATGGACCATTAGTTGAACTAGTTGATGGTGAAAATGACATAAGCTAACATTCTTTATTTAATGAAAATAACCACAGACTCAGGAAAGTATTAAATCTTTAACTAAATTAATACATGTGAACCATCTCAAATACACAATGCAGTCACCATCATTCTTAGGAGAGAAAATTAAATTAATTCATCAAACAAATACTTTGGAGTCATGCAATGATCAATGCTCAGAAAGGGAGAGAATATCTGAAAATAGCGTGAAAATATATTTCCCAAGAATGCTGTGAAGACCAACCCCCTGGCCTAAGGGCTGGTAAGGGTCCCCTGGGATAGATCAGGTGACAAGAACTTCAGGACTGTCATATAGTTACTGCTTATCTATATATTGTGTTAAGTTAGCGTGAGCTTATCAAATGTTTAAACGCCATTTTTCCTTTTGTTGCTTCTGCACACGACACTTACTTGTTGATTTAGCTTTCAACCTACAAGAGCGTTGTGATTTACATGAGAATAATATGTTATTGCTCTGATATCGGCTTTGCTTAGTAAACTATGTCTGCACAGTGAGTGCTGAAGCCTAGAAGATAACTCGACACAATTGTTGTGAAGTCTGATCTCCGCACCTTCATAGACATAACATAAGTGCAGCTCCTGCCAAATCCTGGATTTAGGCGGGTTTTATATTGCTTTGCTTAGAGCACACATACACACTTGATGCGGTTCGCATGCAGAGAGAGCTGGTGGAAGCAGATGTGATCTCTTCATACTAGGATCTTGAGGTATGGGCCCGCCCTGCTAAAACCCAAAGAGACCTTCTTAGATATTAATATAATATGCGAGTTAGGGAGGGTGAGAAATAGGTGTTGTTAACCCTTATTCGTTACAGCATGTTAACATGCTGTCACCTTTTGCTTTCTATGGACTAGTAACTATGCTGATAACTTTGCTTCTGATAATATGTTTCCTTGTATTATCTAAGATACTGCATTTGAGAAAACGGCATTAGTAAATAAATATTTCAAATGTGCACGTGTCCTCATTTACTCCACGTTCTGGTTTGAAATGATTGTATAACGAAAGAGTATAGTAAGTTCATGTTCTGGTTTGTCTAAACATTGGGAGTTTGTTATGACCAATAAGACACTGTAGCTAGCCTGGTAAGGGGTTTTGGGTACTGAGGTGAGTTTTGGGTCACCCTAATTCACTGAGGTTCCAAATCTCTATGCACAGTTCTGTGGGAGAACGGAAACCCTGCTACATGGCGCCCAACCGTTGGTGGTCTTATATTATGACACTCGAGTAGTATATCATTCAAACCTTAACCCCTTCACTTTCGTTTCCAGAAACGGTGGTGTCGGAGAAACCTACCTATTTTTTGAAATAGGTCTTTTCAAGCTTGAATCTTTCTAAAACGTTTTCCTTGAATTACGACCCAGTTGTGCTACAAAGTTCACTTTGTTTTTCTCAATTCCGGTGTAATCATGGCCCAGGCTGTGGACATCCCGCAGCATAGTCGCATTGCGGTGCGCAACCATTTACAGACTTTTCAAGTCAATACATTAGTCGTCATCTCCCGGGTGGTCCCCCGGGAGGTCCGGCTGTTCAGACGGAACATGGCGGTTTAAAGCTCAATCCGGTTATGGTCAATGCAGTTTTTGGTAAGCGCCCCGATGACAAGGATGAGTTTCCTTTCTGGCTTGCCGAGAAGTTTGACCAACTAGAAGCTGTCTTTCCGAATTCAACTCCTGCTGACAAACATAGAATGTTGACGATTACTTTACCTAAGGATTTAACTCCTGAACTCATTTACTGTGAGAGTTGGGGGAAAACTTTTGCAGCTGTTTATGCGAGGTGTTTTGGCACCCCGTCTATTTCTGTACTGCCTACGATCGTTAAACGTGTTTAGGATGATCACGGACTGGAGGCGGCGGTTGAATTGGGTATGCGCCTGTGTGGTTCTTTTGAGATTGTTAGCGATCTCATTCTCTCGAAAATTAAGGGGGATGCGGTGAACTTTCAGGTGTCTAATGCTTTAGCGGCTCTATCCGATGCCGAAAGGCCCCGACAGTTGGCGAAGATAGTTGTAGCCGCGTATAAAACTATAGGTCGCACGAGTAAAGGTCTGAAGTATTTTGCTGTCAAGGAGAAGCAACAGCCACAAGGGCAATCTGCTGCGGCAGATGTCCAGCCCAAGTCCAAAAAACAAAATTGGCCTAAAAAACAGAAACAGGGGAAGCAACAACAGCAGACTCAGGATTCTTATCCTGCACCACAAGTTACTGCACCGACAGAGAGAGTTTATGACTTGCGCGATCGCGCGATGATTAAATCACCTGATCGATTTCAGGTTTCTGATCAACGCTCTCCTCGTTCCTTTCAGGACTCATCGGCCCCGAAGACCAGTGGAGGAGGAGGCGGAAGGGGACGTGGTGGCCAACAAGGACGTGGCCAGTCCCGCCAGACAGACGGCGCAGGGAAGCAGGAGGACTCTACGCCAAAGAGACCGCAGTTTGCGAAAAAGAAAGTCGCAGCAATAACAGCACATCGATATGCCACAGATAGTGAGAACGCGGCTTCGGAATCTGAGGTGGGCTCTGACCTTGCTGGACAGCGCGGCGGAGATTACCATAGTGAGAGAGGCCCTGCGTCCACTACTGAGGGTGACAGCGACTGATGTCTACGTTGTAATAGATATATATCAACAAGGAGAGAGGTAGGGAAATTCAAAGACACTCTCTTAGTCCCCGGTTAAATGTCAAACAACAAAAGAAGAGAGGTCTAATCTGGTCAAGTACACGACTACCAGAAATGTGGAGCAAAAGGATAAGTGGATAGTATTGATCACAGTCACTCTAGTTGAGTGGGATCACAGTCACTCTATTTGAGTAAGAAAGCCCTCACACACCGACCTAGTCAGTGTCATGCTTCATCATCGGGCCCCACCGAAGAGACCGAGTGTCTCTTCGGTGTGCTACGACGCCAGAAAGACTGCGGAGCTGGTTGTGTGGGGAGGAAGTGTTGTGAAGATTTCTCAAATTAAAAGTGACTAACAGGGTATCAAAAAAACTTTAATGAGTGATCCCTAAGACACGTGTAAGTGGTATATGTGTCTGAATTTAAAAGCCAAGGTTATTAGGATTTGGTTAAATTCAGCTAAATACCACAAATTAATTAAAATCAGTCAACATGTTAACTGATTTTAATTAATTTGTGGTATTTAGCTGAATTTAACCAAATCCTAATAACCTTGGCTTTTAAATTCAGACACATATACCACTTACACGTGTCTTAGGGATCACTCATTAAAGTTTTTTTGATACCCTGTTAGTCACTTTTAATTTGAGAAATCTTCACAACACTTCCTCCCCACACAACCAGCTCCGCAGTCTTTCTGGCGTCGTAGCACACCGAAGAGACACTCGGTCTCTTCGGTGGGGCCCGATGATGAAGCATGACACTGACTAGGTCGGTGTGTGAGGGCTTTCTTACTCAAATAGAGTGACTGTGATCCCACTCAACTAGAGTGACTGTGATCAATACTATCCACTTATCCTTTTGCTCCACATTTCTGGTAGTCGTGTACTTGACCAGATTAGACCTCTCTTCTTACGTTGTAATAGAGACAGCCGATACAAGACTTGCTCCCCCTGATAGATTTTATGAAATTGTCCTGTTGATAGAAGGTGACATACAACGTACCATCAAAGTGGTATTTTGGGAGAATCTTTCGTCTACGTATGACATTTTGCTTTCGGAGGCTGACTCGCCCCCACCTTTTGTGCTTGCGGCGCCCCAGTTTCACGAACGATGTCTCGAAAGAGCATGCGCAGCATTTTGCAGAAGAGTGGGCTCGAGCTCTTGCACCGGCTCTGTACCGTAACCAATGTGGTTGGGATAAATTATCCCCGTGCCACGAAATTCCCTTGCAGTCTCAGCCGCAGCCTTAACCTCAATATCCCATCTGACGTGAAGCCAAGGCTTCCGTCGCGGAAATCCTTGAACAATTGGAATATCAGGGAGTTATTGAAACATGTGTGTCACCGATGAATAATCCTCTTTTTACTGTGACCAAGCCTGACGAATCGTATCGTTTGGTATTGGATTACCGGCATTTGAACTCGCATTGCCGTAACTGTGCAGTACAGAATACTCACGGCTCTGCCCTAGTGGATAGTCTAGTGCGTAAGCGTTTTAAAACAACGCTTGACATATCCAACGGTTTCTATGCCCACAGATTGGATAGCTTTAGCTCCCAGTGGACCAGTTTTACATGCGCTGGGGTCCAAAAACAATTCCGGCGTCTCCCAATGGGCTATAAGAATAGTCCTGGTATATTTACCGCACGCATAGTCTCTCTTTTGGAGAGAATCGACCCAGATGCTTGCTCGTATGTGGATGACATTTATCTCACGGACTACGAAATTTGGGAGCATCTGTGTCGTGTAAATTCGATTATTTGTACCTTTGCAGACATGGGTTACAAATTTAACTTTGCAAAATCGCACATTGCTGACTACACAGTGTTGTTCCTGGGCTATGAGCTCAACAATGAGGGTAGAGGTTTGGCTCCTCACTTCTTGGAGAAATGCGCCCAGTTGCGCGCTCCTACAACACTGAAAAAATTACAGTCTTTGCTGGGCTTTTTAAATTTCGGTAGAACATACATTCCGGAATATGCCCAGCATATCAAGCCTTTGTATGCTTTGATACAACCATCTTTTTCCAAATCATGCTGGCTGCCTGAGCACTCAGCCATCTTGCAATCCTTGCAGGCTGATCTGCTCGCTTCTAAATTCTTACTGACTCGCGATAACCACACCAACCTGGTGATAAGAATAATTCCAGGGACAGTGGGTTTCACGTACCTCACTTTTAATGAAGGAGACACAGTACCTATTGCTTACAAGTCACACTTGTACACTTCGGCTGAAATGCGGTTTCCCACTGTAGAAAAGGTTTTGACAGCTGTGCGGATGGCGATTCTTAAGGAACGAGCTCTGTCACAGGGAAATGCTTGTTGGTTGTTACACCCTGTCCTCATTTGGAGGCAGTCACGAAAGCCAGTGTACCAAATTCTAAAGCTTTGCACCCTCGGTGGATTCAATGGGCTGCGTCCTTGACGTCCACGGATGTCACGTTTATTTTTGACGCCACATTACGGTCGCAAGAGTACTTGCAGTATGAGTTCGTTCATCCTGCTCCTCTAGCTATGCGACCTTTGGAGGACTTCCATTGCATCATTTACACTGATGGTTCGGCGCAGGTTGCGCATGGCTCAAAACATGCCTACGTTTCTGCATGCGCCATTGTGGTCGGTGCCATGGTGAACGATGAGTTCAAGTCCAAGGCAGTACACACGCAGCCTCTGGGGGACTGCACCGCACAATTGGCAGAGCTTCGTGCTCTCTTACTAGCGTTGGAGTACGCTGATCCTAGTGTAACTACTCGTATTGTGAGTGATTCTTACTACTGTGTCCAGTCTTACAATGAAAACTTGTTCTTTTGGATTCAGAATGATTTTCGTGATTCCAAGGGTAGCACAATAAAACACAAGTTGATCTGGGTTCGAGTGGCGGAGCTTAAGGCTACATTGCCACTCGTTTTTGTGATTCATACTCTCGGCCATCAGCGTGTTGGAGTCCACGCTGTCGGTAACTCGCTTGCTGATGAAGCAGCGAAATCAGCGGTTTCTACATACTTAGTTGCAGCAGTTACTAGGTCCAAAACTAAAATTGATGGTGACATCTTGGCGGCTGTTGCTGCCACTGAGAAGGGAGGTAAACATCCTACGGGGTTCCCTTCGAAGTACACTTACCAATTAAGTCCCGAAAAGGTTCCTTTTGTGAAAATTCCTGATGTTGGAGAACGTTTGATTCCCAACTCGGATCGCAGGGCTGACTTGATTACAGCAGCACATGAAGGTGTGGCGTCTGCGCATGCGGGCGTCTCGGCCCCTGTAACTCAATTACAACAACGTTTCTGGTGGCGGGGACTGTACAAACAGACGCGTGATTATGTCCTTCAATGTGTCATTTGCCAGCAGATTAAACCTTCGACTGCTGCGCGTCCGCCACAGACACAGTTGTACATTTCTAATAAACCACTAGGTTGTGTTTATTTCGATCACTGCGGTCCTTTTTCCACTGATACTGCGTATAAGTACATCTTAGTAGCAGTTGATTCATGCACACGCTTTGTGTGGGTCTGGCCCCATCGCAGCGCTGATTCACGGACTGTCATTAGAGATTTGCGTATCTTTGTAGGGATTTTTGCCTGTGGTACCTTCCATTCGGATCAGGGTCCGGCTTTCGCCTCTAAGGCGTACAAGGATGCCATGACTTTGATGGGGGTCCAAGTCAAGTTTTCATCTCCCTACAGACCTGAGGGTAATAGTGTAGTGGAGCGAATGAACCGTGATTTAAAGCAATCTTTGACAGCTCGAGTTATAGGCACTGGCAGAAACTGCCTGGCCCACCTCAATGGCGTGCAGCGTGCTCTTAATAATCTCCCTAGAAGGTCTCTGGGTGGGCGGACCCCATACGAAATGCTCTTTGGCATCAAGATGTACGTCCCTGACCTTGACGGTCTAGACTGCGTGGCTCGCGCCACAACGTTTGATGTAGATGAACATTGCAATGTTTTACAGGATCTACAAAAGACCAGAGACAGTCTTGCGAAGGAACATTTGCCCTCCACATCGGATGTTGCGTTGCTGATCCCGGTAGTCGGCTGGCTACCCCAAGTTGGAGAACTGGTTCGAGAAAAGATCGATAACAAGAAAGAATTTGGTCCTTCCTATCGAGCTCCGGTTCCAGTGCTTGGCGTGAAGGGCACAAGAACAGTCATTTTACCACCACTTCCTGGTCGTAAGGAAAACAGGTTTATCTCAATTGACAATGTCAAGATACACAGAGTGGCCGATTCTTCTTAGCATGACACCGGCAGTTTCCTGTCCTTCCATTGTGAGAAATTCAGTTGTGGCCACTGCTTCTAATCCTGAAACAGAAGTTGCCATCGAATTACCTGCACTTTCCAGTCCTTTATTAAGTACTTTGCCCGGTACAGACCATGATGAAATAGACTATACTTACCCCACTGACTTATCCATGCCTGACCTGCAAGCAGGTTTGGCCACAGAATCCAGATTTTCTTTTGACACTGTTTCCAATGCTTCGAAAAGACCCTCACGTTTTGCAGTTTGTGCCAGCTTATTTAAAAAACATTTTTTGATTCCCCCTTGGACATATATTTGGCTGGTGCTTTTTTCAATTTACCTTTTTATGTCAATTGGGTTTGTGTTTTATTTTTTCCGGATTATAAATGGACACTATGTCGAGGAAAGAACATGCATTCGACATCTCAATGGAACTTTGGCCCCCCTTTCCTCATCGCATTCTGCACATAGACTGAAAATAGACTTGACTTTTGTTAACATCACTGCTTGGCCTGTCCTTGATGGGATAGTGTGGGATGCCGTTAGATTTCAAATTCATGGCCCTACTGAGGTTGTTAATGTCCCTAATGTACTTAGTGTTAATATGGGGGATGTGGTGAAACAAAACATACGTTCTGATGATTGGGATGTTCAGGCCGTAGAGTCTTTGTTTTCTGATTTGAAATACTATGCTGCCTTTGATGCGGAGGATTTGTACTTAGAATCTGCTAATTATGGTGATTTATTTTGCTTTCAACATTTTGGCAATCACTTCTTACATAAAACGACTTCCAGAAGGAATACTGTGAATTTTACACAATGGGAGCATTGCCCAGCACCTAAACAAGGCAGTTCAAGTACTTTTTTGAAAAAGTACCCTTATTTTACTGACTTTAATCAGTCTAATCCCGAGTCCTTTTATTTCAAAATTACACAGAAGCCTATGTCCAAGGTTAGACTTACCGATACCAAATTATTGTACTCAAAGTCCTTTCTTGATCAGCTGGCTGTTGGCGGCTATGAATTATGGAAGGAAACTATTGACCTAAAATCAGTTTGAGGTTCTAAAAGCTGGCAGGTACAAGGCACTGAGGCTTTGCACCGTGCTTGTCTCATCCCGAATCAAATGTTGTTTTTGAATTCCTCTATTTCACAGACAACATGCTTTGGATTGGCTACTTCTAAAAAATTGAATACTCCAACCATCCCTGAGTTGGAAGAATATTCTGGCTGGAGTAATTATACTCAGTTTTCGATTAGGGACTTACAGACCCTATTGCTGAATTCATCCTTTAACATATCCAGTATGGATCCAAAAGGTTGGCTGATGGGCACAGAAGTGCTGATTCATGCCAGCACCGTTTTCTGGGTTTGTCTGGAGGCTTTACACAGGTCAGACCTGATCCACGTTTTGAAACTGAACATTCTGTCACGACTTACTCAGTGGGCAAATTATGTCAAAATTGGCTGACATATTCTAAATTGTCTGCAGTTAAACTACATCTTGCAAAGCTAAATGATGATGTAGATTTAAATGATTTCATTAAAGGCCCGGCTAGTGGTAGATCACAAAGGTGGATATATGCTGTTTACAATGGAATCTGGAAGACATCACAGATTGAAGCGGCGACACGCCTTAGAGCTATAGATCAGGCTAATCTGGAAAAAGTGCTTGCAGTAGTAGACAATAGTATTAACATGCTTTCTTCCCGCATTTACACGTTAGATAATATTGTGTCTTCTGTGGTAGATATTGTGCAGGATGAAGTGTCTGTGTTGTACCATGGTCAAAATCAATTGCGTTCTATCCTGCAATTTGCTTGGACCCTTCAAACACTTAAATCTGGCAAGGTGCCATGGACCTACATGATTGTTTCTTCTCTCTTTGCCCCCTTTAATTTAACTGACAAGCAGCGCTTGCTTTCCATGCGAGATGCTTCCTTTTCTATGTTACATATTGAGTGATTAGAGTCCTTGCCTTTTTCTGTGGCAGAGGCCACCGCTGCAACGTGGCTTATCCACGGTTTGATAACATTACCTTTTGCTTTGTATAAATTTACTAATTGTATGAGATATGTTGCCATAGGTCGCTATCAGCCTTTAGGTAGTGCGTTTCTCCATGAAGTCTGGTCCCTGCCTTTCACTTATAGATGTTTGAAAGACGGACAGGAAGTTTATCTGAATGGGGAGGAGTGTACAGAAACACCAGATCACTCGTTAATGTGTAGGCACATACAATTGCACGGTTCTTGTAACCAGGACCGGCCAAACTTAGCCTGTGTTTTAAAAGGGACTCCAGTTCCTGCAATCACCCCGACTTTTACCTTGCTGGGTAACAGCAGTTATTTACTTTTAAATAATGAGGATTGTTGCGGGTTAATTAAAGGTGTTGCTTATGTGGTAACGGTAACTGAGCGTGTCGTTTGCTGCAAAAATGTGCTGTACCCACCCACGCATGGGAACGGGGATGTTTCCATCTGGCCGCGCATCCCAACCTTGAAAGCAGAGTTCAATGGCATGACCAGAATAAGAGCTCTATTGTCCCAAAAAGAAGTGGCCTTGAGTTCGGCTAGAGAAACATTCGTGCTTCACATAGCTAACACCCGAACAGAGGTTCAAGCCCTTTTAAATACTGATTTACCGTTGCATTTCAGCGAACTGGTTCATTCTATCTTTAACGCTTCCTCGACGACGGGGCTGGCGCACTTTTTTAAAATAGTTAGCAGTGGTCTTGTGACTTCATTTGAGAAAATATTTGGAGTCATCCCTGCTTTCTTCCATCCCATTTTTTCGAGTCTGTTTGCTGGATTCCCGGTTTTGCTGGCACTAGCGGCAGGCGTTCTGGTGATTTTTTGTTTCTTTAAATATGGATGCCCTTCATGTGCAAGAAGTCGCGCAGCCCCTCCTGGCACTGTTTCGCAACAGGATGCTTGAATATTATGGCACACTGCCGCTTGCGACTTTAAGCACGGCGTTTGGATTATCGTTTCGATTTTCCTATTTCACCTGTGTCCAGCCTGTATTTCATTGCCTGAGCTGTGACTTTGACTGGGCCATTGATTTGTTTCTCTGCAAGACGGTTTCTCCTGACGTCGATTTTAATCAGCTGATGAGTCCCGTCGTGGCTCACAAGTTGGTTTGTTCTGGCGATAGGATTATGGCCTTGGCATTGATGCATGGACTAATGGGTCCCTGGAACATACTCGCAGCAGCGCAGGATTTCTTGGCACAGAGCTTTATTGAGAACCCACCGAGTTGTCCTCTGATGGTAATAGAGGCTCCGGTACTAGAAGAGCACGTATGTTCTTTCCCACTTTTAAATTGGATGGCTGAACTGTTTTCGGATGAAGACGGTGATTTCATGTTGGAGGCTGTTGCTGCATATTTTGCATATTCGGTCTTACCATAAAAACTTTCTTGATTTCTGATCATGACACCTTTTACTTTGCATTTTTTCTCCTCCCAGACCTATTGACTTGAGTCCTGTTGAACACAGTATTGACATTTTGAATTGGTTCATGGAAAAAAAATTCCGTCACTTTTTAAATTATAACATTGCTCATCGTTCTTCAACTCTGTTGTCATGAAGAGGCCCTTATCTTATCTTATCTTATCCGTGCTCGGATCATGGGGGGGTGTCATATAGTTACTGCTTATCTATATATTGTGTTAAGTTAGCGTGAGCTTATTAAATGTTTAAACGCCATTTTTCCTTTTGCTGCTTCTGCACACGACACTTACTTGTTGATTTAGCTTTCAACCTACAAGAGGGTTGTGATTTACATGAGAATAATATGCTATTGCTCTGATATCGGCTTTGCTTAGTAAACTATGTCTGTACAGTGAGTGCTGAAGCCTAGAAGATAACTCGACACAATTGTTGTGAAGTCTGATCTCCGCACCTTCATAGACATAACATAAGTGCAGCTCCTGCCAAATCCTGGCTTTAGGCGGGTTTTATATTGCTTTGCTTAGAGCACACATACACACTTGATGCGGTTCACATGCAGAGAGAGCTGGTGGAAGCAGATGTGATCTCTTCATACTAGGATCTTGAGGTATGGGCCCGCCCTGCTGAAACCCAAAGAGACCTTCTTAGATATTAATATAATATGCGAGTTAGGGAGGGTGAGAAATAGGTGTTGTTAACCCTTATTCGTTACAGCATGTTAACATGCTGTCACCTTTTGCTTTCTATGGACTAGTAACTATGCTGATAACTTTGCTTCTGATAATATGTTTCCTTGTATTATCTAAGATACTGCGTTTGAGAAAACGGCATTAGTAAATAAATATTTCAAATGTGCACGTGTCCTCATTTACTCCACGTTCTGGTTTGAAATGATTGTATAACGAAAGAGTGCTCATGTGTTCCACGTAACCTGAGGTATAGTAAGTTCATGTTCTGGTTTGTCTAAACATTGGGAGTTTGTTATGACCTATGAGACACTGTAGCTAGCCTGGTAAGGGGTTTTGGGTACTGAGGTGAGTTTTGGGTCACCCTACTTCACTGAGGTTCCAAATCTCTATGCACAGTTCTGTGGGAGAACGGAAACCCTGCTACAGGACAGGAATCAGGACAGGACAGATGACCTCTCTAGAATTCCGATGATTGCGTAGCACCCCTCTCTGACACTCTCTTCCTCCTCGAGATTCTTCCGCAATCTTCTTATCTAACCCAATTAAATTAGGATAGAAGGTTCTGCATTCAATTCTTCATCAGCATCTCACAGCATCTCTCCCAGCAGCAGCATCTCCCGCTCACAGCATCTGGACTCCCAAATCTAACTAACTAACTAAAGCTATCTCAATTATACTTTTAGTTCTATATGTACCACCCACTAAAGTTTCAATATCGTAGAAATTTGAATATTAATTGGTCAGGCAAAGCGGAGGATCGTCAACCATGCTTACATGTCATCTAAATCAGTAATCCCATTGTTCACAAACCCATCCCCTTCATTTTTATTCACAATTTTATTTCCCACCGGCATCCATGTCTTATTTGCAACAAAATTGTATAGTCTGAATATGAGTCCACATCGTTGAACTTTTCACCGTCCGTTCTCAGGCTAGGACACTTTGCGACCTTGGCTTTTATTCAACCTCCGAGTCATCACTCTGGGTTAACTTTCAGTGTCCATGACTCAGCTTACTTCAGTTACACATGAGAGGCCCAAGTATGCACTAGTAATAAAGTCAGAAAGACAGATGTTACTTAAAAAATTAATGGTTTCACTGTATATCACCCACCTCTACTCCATCCTGGTTTATTTATTAGGCTTATCTCCATGTTAGCTTTAGTAAAAACCACTGGATTTAATTCAAACCAGCATATGCAATGCACGCAAGTATTCAAGACTCCATTTTAGTGTCTTCTGCTCATGCACAAGAATTTCCCTCCAAGCATTAGCTCGTCATGCTGCATAGATGCATTTGACGCATGCGCAGTAAAGATTTCCAGTTTAAAGCAGTTTTAGTCCGTCTTTCATGTTATCCTAGTTAGCAAACACATAAGCAAGCTTCACTAACCGCGTATTGATGTGGTGCGCATTAGTTTTACACAAAACAGTTTTAATAACTTGTTAGTGAGTTAAAGGAGCGGATTGCTTCAGAGCAAGTCTCTTTTCTACGAGTCCTTGCTCCATAAATCCCCTCTCTTTCAGCCATCACAAAATTACCCATCCCAACCAGATGCAAAATTTAGCACATCTCAGTTTCCTTTCCTTCTTTTTCTTTCTTAATTTCGTCTTTGTTTTCTAAATGTTCATCTTTTTATATATCCTTCCTTTCATTTCCTCCATTTGTATTTCCTCATAGTTTCTTTTCTTTATTATTTCTTTATTTATTTTTTATATAGCGCCCAATAAACCCCTGGAGGGATATCTCTGCGCTTTGGAGGGGCGAAAAGAAGTGGAGTTTCTACGGCAAAATCAGAGACAGAAGAGAGTAGTCCTGAGCTGCTTTCTGAATTGTAGGTGGTCGGAGCATTGTCTCGGGTGCAGTGGAAGTTCATTCCAGTAGAGGGGACTGAGATGGGAAAGAGCCTTCCCACCTAATCTGGCTTTCTTGATTTGGGGAGCCACAAGAAGGGACTTGGATCCAGAGCTAAGGGACCTAGAGGGCATATAAGATATACATTTCTCGGAAAGATAGATGAGTCAGAGGTTGAATAAAGCCTAATGGATGGTGCAGCAGACTTTAAACTTAACCCGTTTGCATATTGGGAGACAGTGAAGCTGGCAGAGAAGAGGGCGGAAAGCAGTCCTGGAAGGGGTGTTGAGAACCAATCGTGCCGCAGTGTTCTGGACTACCTGCAATCTGCTAAGCGAAGACTCATGAGCAGAGACCAACTGGCCACTGCAGTAGTCCAGGTGGCTTAATATAAGTGCCTGAGTCAAAGTCTTCTGAGTTGAGTCGGGGAGCAATGGAAAGACTCGGCGCAGTGAACCCAGTGTGTGGAAACAGAAGCCAGCTGTCTGAGCAGCGTGCTCTTTCAGAGTAAGGGTCTGATCCAGGCGAAGGCATACGTTCTTAACAAGGGATTTTGGAGCAGGGGGAATACCGAGATCAGCCAGCCACCATTCAGGGGTCCATAGTAAGGGGGCCTCTCCGAAGAGCAAGATCTCCGTCTTCCTAACATTGCATTGGAGGAAGTTGCTCCTCATTCAGTTTGAAATAGCTCTCATGCCAGAGAACAAGGCCGACTGTACCGATGGAGTAAATTTGTCGAAAGGAAAAAGCAGCTGTGTATCGTCGGCATTAGAGATGGGAATGAACCCACACGTTCTAAGGAGGTTGGCCAAGGGAGCTACATAGATATTAAACAAAGTTGGGCTCAGGCAGGAGCCCTGGGGCAATCCCTTGGTCAATTCCATATTCGCTGAACGATACGGGCCAAGATTGACGGTCTGAGAGAGAGAAGATAGAAAACTCGTCATCCACTGAAAAGCCGAGTCTCTAAGTCCGACCTCCTTCAATCTCCTGAGCAGTATCTGATGTGAAACCGTGTTGAACGCAGCAGAGAGGTCCAGTAGCATAGCTGATTCTGTGCTGTATTTGGGCCTGAAGCCTGACTGGGAAAAGTCTAAGCTACTGGTCTGTTCGACATGGTTGGAGAGATGTTTATTTATATGCTTTTCCAATAGCTTGCGCAGGAAGGGAAGGAATGAGATAGGGCGGAGATTAGAGAACTCCATCAGCGGAGCCTTGGTGTTCTTACGGATAGGCATAACCTGTGCAGCGTTCCATTCTACCGGAACGTGACCCTCTCTCAATGAGAGATTAGGAAGACTATCAATGGAAGGGGACGTGGAGAAGCGTGGCTCAATGGTTAGTGCGGCAGACCCTGACGCAGAGGTCTGGCCCGGGACCAGGGTTCAATTCCTGCTTCGGCGGCTCTTGGACACAATTTCCCAGGGCCTGATAATTCTCGCCTCAGTGCCTAGTCTAATCATGGGTCCCACTCTGTGACTCTGAGCAATAGCTTGCATAATCTCCACAACGGCCCCAGCAGCGCTTGGATGCCTGGCTTCACCTTGGGGGTGCCCAGGAGCGGACATTTCACAGGAAAGCCAGGAAGGGTTCCACAGCGGTATGAATACAGCGCTACGAGACCTCAGGGTAGAAGGCGCTATACAAATACAAACACATTTACATTTACATTTACAATTGACAGGTCAGGGAGGTGGCAAATTTGGCCGGGATGGTATCAAGAGGGGAACCTGATTTTACATTGCGAAGCAGTGTTTCTACATCTGTCAGTGTCGCCTGAGGGAAGCTCTCAAGCAACTGGGAAGTTGCCTGAACTGGCTGATCGGATGTCATAATATCTGACGGGACAATTTTTCCGTAGATGAGCTCTATTTTCTGTGAGAAATATTTGGCGATGTCGTTGCAAAGCATTTGCGTAGGAACCTCTAGATTTTTGCAGGCTTTGGGGTTAATGAAAGACTGAAGGATACGATATAACATTTAGAATCATTGCCAGCCTGGGCTAGTTGAGATGCAATGTGAGCTTTACTTGCAGCCTTTATATTTCTATGGTAGCCGGACAGAGTAACCAAGAACCAGTCTTTATCCCTCTCATCATGTGTATTGCGCCACCATCTTTCATGTTTCCTACATAGTTGTTTCTGAGCTTGAAGCTGGGGGGAAAACCAGGCAGTCTGATGACGCTTGGAAAGATTAGGGAGTGATTTCAGTGGCGCAAGTTGATCAATGGCACTGGAGACAGCAGAGTTGTATTCCATTCACTTCATATCTTCGTTTTCCTTTGTTTCTACAACCTTTGCACCAAATCATTATTGTTAGAACTAATATTGGATGAATTATTTGACCTAAAATACTGTTCCCTAAGTCAGAAAACCAAGTCCCTATTAAAGAGATACTCTTTGTTAGTCTTTCCCATACACTGTCAACCTCCAGCGGTTTCAAATCTTCTTGAAGTTTTGTAATATACTTAATATACCCTCTAATGTACATCAATGTTGAATTTTCAGCATTCTACAGACTCCACCCTCTTTTGCCAATAAAATATCAAGAGCAAGTAGATTTTGTAAAACCATAGACCTAATTGCAACCATTTCTGTATTTATCATCAAGAAACCCCCAGCAGTATCTATAGAGAGACGATCAACTACTGTTGACAATATTTGGCGATGTCGTTGCAAAGCATTTGCGTAGGAACCTCTAGATTTTTGCAGGCTTTGGGGTTAATGAAAGACTGAAGAATACGATATAAAATTTAGAATCATTGCCAGCCTGGGCTAGTTGAGATGCAATGTGAGCTTTACTTGCAGCCTTTATATTTCTATGGTAGCCGGACAGAGTAACCAAGAACCAGTCTTTATCCCTCTCATCATGTGTATTGCGCCACCATCTTTCATGTTTCCTACATAGTTGTTTCTGAGCTTGAAGCTGGGGGGAAAACCAGGCAGTCTGATGACGCTTGGAAAGATTAGGGAGTGATTTCAGTGGCGCAAGTTGATCAATGGCACTGGAGACAGCAGAGTTGTATTCCATTCACTTCATATCTTCCCTTTCCTTTGTTTCTACAAACTTTGCACCAAATCATTATTGTTAGAACTATTATTGGATGAATTATTTGACCTAAAATACTGTTCCCTAAGTCAGAAAACCAAGTCCCTATTAAAGAGATACTCTTTGTTAGTCTTTCCCATACACTGTCAACCTCCAGCGGTTTCAAATCTTCTTGAAGTTTTGTAATATTCTTAATATACCCTCTAATGTACATCAATGTTGAATTTTCAGCATTCTACAGACTCCACCCTCTTTTGCCAATAAAATATCAAGAGCAAGTAGATTTTGTAAAACCATAGACCTAATTGCAACCATTTCTGTATTTATCATCAAAAAACCCCCAGCAGTATCAATAGAGAGACCATCAACTACTGTTGACAATTTACAAATTCTATGTGAATTCAGAATGACTCCTACTGAAGGTATCAATGCACCAAATATGTCACCTACTATTTCTGAAAAACTAGCTCTCTTTCTTCGTGTTAGTTCATTAGTGTTTTCATTGTTTCCAGTGATTCTTTTTACATGATAAATTTCGAGAATACTATCCCAAAGTAGCAGCTTCCATACCATCGTGCAGGCAACTTATAGTATGCATTAGTCCCACACACGTAGTCTACCCCAGGAAATACTGGATCAGTTCCCCCTTTTAGTCCCCAACCGCCCAAAATTAGGAAGTTTTGTTCACATTCACTGGAACCAATAAATACATTATTATAATCTCTCTTTAACCTATGGAGGCAGGTTTTCCCTTTCTTCTCAAAGTCCAGGGACATCGCAGCATGAGCCTTGCCAGCTGTATAAATTCCCTCTTTCCCAGCCCATGGTGGTACATGGGTTTCCTGTTCAGCAGCTTTCTTTTGGAAATCCTGTCTCCTTCCCTCAACTATATTCAAAAACAATTTCTCTTCTTCACGTAACATACATGTTACATTTTCTTGTGTGCATTGACTATATCTTTTGATTTCATTGTTAAACAAATTCACCCATAAACAGTGCATCTTGACTACTAAGTACTGAATTCATATTCTTTCAAATCGGAATCTCTGAAAATACTACATCTATAATAATACTGAATTTTTCCCATTGCATAAAACAGACTTGCTAGAACACTACATGATATACCATATGTCAAAGGTAAATGGTGATATGTGACTCACTCTGATACTGACGCTGGTAATTTCATACAAACATAACAATCACTAATCTCCATTGTATCTACATATTGAAATAACAATTTTGTAAAAACATTTAAAGACATGTCATTATCTGCTACTGTGTGATGAAAATCTACTCTATCTCCTTTCATGGTAGCGGTTTTCTCATTAGTAACTGTATCATTCTTTTTACTTGTTATCATCAAATAGGGCACTGCCACTGTTAGAAATAAGCATAATGTGATCACTAACAAAATGCTACATATGCAAGCTCTACAACATCTCCGTGTGAAACTTTGTTTCGGTCGCTCAGGGACTCTATTTTTCGCCATTTTAGATAATTTCTCCTCTTTCTCTCTTCACTTGGAAATTCAGGCTCTTGTTTTTAAGGTGGTCTCAATTTCCTTTCACCAATCCGTGTAGCATCTACTTCTTCTGATTCCTCACTCAAATCTACATTCTCAAATTCTTCTAATATTACATAGGTCCACTTAGGGGCCTTGTATTTATTGTTCAAAATTCTCAGTCTTGGGCTTCTTCGTGGGGTTCTCACAGTTGACTGTTTAGATTGAGTTTGACTAGTAACCTCATTCACTTGCTCTGGTCTTTCATTTGTTTTTCTCAGATAGTATCTCAGTCTTTTCACTCCACCTGGCCAGTTATCACCTTTTCTGACCCATTTAACTTGCACTGCACTTTCACCCTCTTCGTCTTTTTCTAGAGCTCTTTTATTTTCAGTATGTCTAGGCACAATCTGTTCTTGTTCTGAATCACTCTCTACCTGTTCCTGTTCAGGTCTTATTATTGTCTCTTCATCTGCCTGAACTTGTTCTTCTTCCTCTAGCTGGTCCTGTTCGGGTCTTATTTCAAATTGATCTTCTTCTTCTGCCCAAACTTGTTCTTCTTCTCCTAACTGGTCCTGTTCAGGTCTTACTACAATTTGCTCCTCTGCTGCCTGAACCTGTTCTAATTTTCCTGTCTGTCCCTGCTCAGGTATTTGAATAGTTCTGTTTGCCTTTGCCCGAGTATATTCTTCTTTCCCTGTCTGGTCCTGCTCAGGGTCTTGAGTAGCTTTGTTCACTTCTTCCTGAGCGTGTTCTTCTACACCTATCTGATCCTCAATACTTTCTTGTCTCTCTAATCTGGTTCTTCCTCTTGTCTGCAAAAAAACGTCAGGTATGTCAACCACTGGTATCCAACCCTCCTGAATTGTGCTCGGTTGTTCCTCGTCTATCATTTCAGAATCTATCACTCTAGATTCTTCGACTTCAAAACCTTCAGTGCTTTCAACTGGTTTATTCAGTTGCTGTTCTTCTTCAGTAGGGCCTGGAAATCTTTTGGTATGACTCGCATGAATCCAATTTGGTAAACCTGCACACTTCACTGCTGTAGTAGTGACCAGTATGACTTGACATGGTTTATCCCATCTGGGTGCTAGGCACCACTGCTTGGCATGTTTCTTCACTATCACCCAGTCTCCAGGATTTAAATCATGTGCTTGTGTTGGCTGCCTGGCAACTGTGTCTTTTCCAACCTGGTGAGAGACAGAACGCACTAGATCAGCCAATCCTTTGCAATAGTCTAATACCAAGTCATCAGTTATGTTTATCAATTTATGACCAGGAATAAATACTTGTCTCATTGCCCTTTCCATGAGTTTTTCATGTGGACTCAATCCTGTTTTTTCTGTCAAGAATACTTTGGAGTCCCATCAACATAAGGGGCAATGCATCTGGCCATTTCAGTGATGTGTATGCACACACCTTCACTAACCTTGACTTGATTGTACCATTCAGTGGCTCAACTATTCGAGAAGCCTCTGGACGGTATGCACAGTGCAGTTTCTGCACAATCTTGAATGCTTCACAGATTAATTGAATTATTTCATTATTAAAATGAGGTCCTGATTCCAAAGTAAAAGGGAAACCGAAATGAGGAATCAACTGCCTCAACAGTAATTTAGCAACTGTGAGACTGTCATTTCTCCTAATGCCTACACCCATCGTGAAAACAAACACACAATGACAAGGACGTACTTCATTCCTTTGCTTGGAGGCAACTCGATGAAGTCAAGCTGAAGTCTTGTGAATGGTCCTTCTGCTTTTCCATTTTTTCCCCAACTGATCACTGTCTTCCTGCCTGGATTCTGCTGCTGACAAATCAAACATCTTTGGCAAAGGCTCTCTGTGACTACCATGAACTTTAGATTGTACAAGTTCTGTCTGAATAGTCTAATCATAGCGTCCCTACCGACATGTGTGTCCCCATGATACATTCTTGCCATTTGAGAGAGTAAGCAGTCTGGCATGACTGGTCTGCCATCGGTGTACTTCATCCTGCAACTGTCTCACCTCATCCCATGTTTCTAGAGCTGAGAAAAACATAAATTGGCAGCTGATTTCACTTGTTTAAACTTTTCTGTTAAGTGCCATGTTATTTCTTTCACAATATTGAGTAATTTGGTCAGCGTATCTGTTACCTGCCGCCACATAGTCATTTCTTAACTGTTGAGCAGCACACTTGACCACTGCTATTTCCTTTGGCAATTGTATAGTTTCCAACAATTGTATCACATTTTTGCCGTTTCTTATAGGAGATCCTGAAGAAGTCAGAAATCCCCTCTGCATCCTGAACTGGCCGAAGTCATGCACAACCCCGAAACCATATTGACTATCCGTAAATATGGCTATCCTCCAATTTTTCCCAATTTTGCATGCCTTTGTTGAGGCCACTAATTCGGCTACCTTTGCAGATTTGACACCCGGTAAACAGGATGCTTCAATGACCCCCGATATTTTACAAACAGCATAAGCTGCACTGAGTCCTCCTTTCTCTGTTCTCATGCAGGAACCTTCTATACATAGTTTATGATCTGATTCCTTTAAGTGAGTTTCTTTTATATCTGGCCAGGGCTTAGTACACAATTCAGTCACATGCAAACAATCATGATCCACTTAATCTTTCACTTCTTCACAACATGGGTCTGGCAATAATGTGGCAGGATTCATTATTGTACATCTTATTACTGTCACATTTTCCACTCCCAGATTTACTCTTTCATACTCAGTTATTCCATTAGGGGTAAGGTGCTGTGTTTGAGTTCTTGTTAAAAGAATCTCTACTGAATGGGGAACATAAACCTTGATTGGATGTCCCATCACAATCGATTTACTTTGTTCCAGACTCATACAAGTAGCAGCTACTGCTTTTAGGCAGCCAGGTAATGCTGAAGCCACAGTTTCAGAAAAATATGGTACTGGACGTCAGCTTAAACCATGCCTTTGAGCCAAAACTGAAAGTGCACAACCTTCTCTCTCACAACAGAACAGTGCAAATTCTTTCGTCTAATCAGGCATGCCCAAGGCAGGGGCCTCACACAGACAATTTCACAAACGCTTCCACACACTCATCATTCCAGACAATCAGATCTTTTGCTCTTTTCCGTGTTTACTGAATCAATGGTTATGCCAGCAGGGAAAACCCAACTATCCACTGCCTACAGTACCCTACTACTCCAAGAAACATTCTCATCTCTTTTTGTGTCTGGGGAAGTTGGATTTACTTGATTATTTTTATTCTTTCTGGGGTCACTTTTCTTACTCCTCTTTCTATTTTATGACCTAAGTATCTAACTTCTTGTTAGTAAAACTGTAATTTTTCTGGAGATACCTTGTGTCCTCCTTCGGCCAAATGGTTCAATAATGCAATTGTGTCAGTGACACAATCTTCTTGTGATTTTGTTGCCACTAGTAGGTCATCAATGTACTGAACCAGGACTGAATCTCTGGGCATGACCAATGTTTCTAGACACTTTTTCAGGATTTGATTGAAAATTGAAGGGCTCTCTGTCTACCCTTGAGGAACTCGGCACCATGCCAAGACATGGTCTTCGAACCTAAAGGCGAACAAATACTGGCTGTCTGGGTGCAAAGGAATATAGAAAAAGGCTTGGCATAAATGAATTACTGTAAACCAGCCTGCATTCATGATAAAGAATCACTGCTGGATTTGGCACTGCTGGAGAACAAGGCACTACAATTTTGTTGATATTTCGCAAATCCTGCTCTATCCTGTATTTTCCGCTAGGCTTTTTAAGTCCCATTATTGGTGAATTACAAGGACTACTCATTATTTCTTTTAAAATGCCTTGTTTAATCATCCGATCAATTTCTCAAGCAACTCCTGTTTTCACTTCTGGACTCATTTTATACTGCTGTGTGTTTGGATAAACTGCACCTTCCTTCACTGTCACTTTTACTGGATCTACAATTTACATTAGCTCAATATCTTTTCCTGTAAAATCCCACACTTCTGGATTCACTGTTGTTCTCAACTCTTCTGGTAATTCATTTTCAGTCATCAAAGAATACATATCATCTACTTCAGTGCCTTGCTTAGCAAGCATCATTTTGTATATAACATCCTCATCAGGGGTTTGGAAAGCGAAACCATCTGGTGTACAATAGATCGTGCAATTCATTTTGCTCAATAGATCTCTTCCCAACAGATTTTCATTAATCTTTACTGGACTGGAATCGCAAACTGCAAACCGAAGCATGTCTTTAAAATGTCCAATATGTGCTTCCATTGGTTATGTGATTGAGGTTCTAATATGTTGATTTAACACTCCTACAACTTCAATGGTTTCTCCCGAGAGGGGTAGGTTTGGGATGTCTGCTGTTCTCACAGTAAACCGGGTAGCAACAGCATCCAATAGAAAAGTGATATCACTACCTTCCACTTTCCCATCAATTAATGGACCTGACTGGTCTACCGGAATGAATGCGCCAAGCACGCACTCCTCTTCCTCCCCCCTCAGGCACCGTCATTGCACATAATCCTCTTCGTCATTATCATTCTGTAAAAAATATTGTGTAACCACATAATTTTTCTTACCTCTTTCTCCCTGAAATCGGGTGTTCTCACTGTGTCTTTTGAGGGCTCACAAAGTTTGGCATAGGAGCTGATGGCACCTGATACTGTGTAGTAACTACCTGCTGCAGCTGATTCATAACCACTTCATTCACTTGGCCAATCAACTGTGATCTTACACTCTGTCCATAAGCCAGCAGGTACTACGATATCAAACAAACCATCCAGATCCTTCAACAGAACCTTTGAAACTTACACAAATCTTTCAACCTGTTTGTACCATTCTACTGATTTCTCTCTCAACCTAGGGAAATCGTTTGTAAATGACAAAATATCCTGTCTGCTCCACTTGACATGAACATTTCCACCACCAGGAACCTCTCTCATGGGACAGAATCTCTCTGCTTTTTGTGATTCTTTCAGCAAGAATGCCGATGATGCTCACTTTGCTGGTGCTTCCTCCTTTTTCTTTGTCGACCTAGTCCTCCACTTGTCAATGTCTCCCCACTTTTGCAAAAGATTCAGTAACTCCTTTATCTGTAATCTTTTACCAGACACATTCATATTCTCCAAATCATTGTCAGTACACTCCACTCCATATGGTTTATGTAATCATTTTGATCTCCAATATCTACTCCAATCTCTGAGGCAAGCTCTGTCAATCTCTCATGGAACCACCTTGCATTTCTGGTTATACTTCTACTTATAAACAACTACTCTTCATCATTGTAAAGGTTCAACCTTTCTATTTTTACGTTTCCAGCTATCATCTCTTCCAACTCCACTTTCAATCTGTAAATATCTAAGATCTTTGGTGATGAGCTTTGTTTTTCTATTCCCTGTGCCCACCTCTCTAAATCTTCTGGAGTGACCACTGTCGAGCTTCTAGTTCCTAAGGTACCATGGACCCTTTTTTTCCCCGAATTTCCAGATGTGGCTCTTTTTGGGGTTTCAATTATGGATTCTCTTATTGGAAGGTCCATTAATGAAATGTCTGAATCACACTCACTGGCCTGATCATCAGATATTCTTATTTCTTTTCCGGGATTACTCAAAGGAGTTGTTACTTCTTGAGGTTTTTGGAAACTCATTTTATCTCCATATATCGGAATAACAGGACCTATAGTCACCGGTGCTGTCAAAGCTTCAGTATTTAAATTCAATTGACTTATTTTCTGTACTATTTCCTCCCTAGTTTTACTGAAGACTTCTCTTTCTTTATTTTGGGGCACCCTAATAACTGATGTATCATGTAAAATTTGAGGAATTAAGGGTGTTCCCATTACCGGTGCACTTGGGGTGACTCTACTGGGCCCATCTTGGTACCGTGGAGGGTTTTTAGTTAAGATATCCTCCAACAATTCATCATCTGATTCACCATATCCTGACAAATTCATGTGTTTTGTTTTCTCCTTACACTTGCTTTCTGATTGTTCCTCAGCCATTAACACTGGATATAAACCTTCTGATACCATAGCTCTTCTCCATTGCTTCATCTGACCTTCGTGTGACTCGTGCAAGTACCTGGGAAAAAATCCTCTATAAGTCTTTCTGCCGCTGCATTTTTCTCGTTCAAATGACTCACTCTCCCATTCTTCTAAAGCTTCATACTGAGTTAACCTAGGTCTTGGTTCCAAAACATTCAGTCTTGTCCTTAATTTCTGAAGAATTCTCCCATTAAACGTGCCATGTTCTGGAAAAGCTAGAACTCGATCACCTTTTGTATATTCTATCCAATTCTCCAACCAAACACAAGTATGATAGTCTCTTTCCATCATCATACAGGAAGTAGGCATTTTTGGCGGTGGAATAGGAATTTCCTCTCTAGTCAACACAGGCTTATCTTTCTTAAACTCTTATTTTCTTTATTAACAACATTCCCAGTGGGTGTAACACTGAGGGAGTAACACGTTCTCCCGAGCTCGAATGAAGGGTAAACAGAGGGTTTTACTCGCAGCAGAAGAGGAGCATTTCTGACACCCAGAATAAATCGAAAATCTGTCCTTTGTTTAGTGGGACAGGCAGAGTAGCAAATGTTTTTATGTTGTTAGACGGATTTTTAAAGAAATGCGTTTTCATATTACCTTGTGAAGGGAGGGTCAGTCGCCGGAGTTGTGCTGACGTCACAGAGAGCCGCGCTGGGATTGGTCAAAACAGCGGGCATGAGACAAAGCAGATTGTAAAGGAGGGGTCAGTAGTAAGGAGCAAAACTGACATCACAAAAGGTTGCGATGGCATTGAAGTTTCACCAGCAAACCCTCGGCTATCACTCACACTCTACTTTTACATGAAATAGTCCCTAGTTTAATACTGCCAGCCCCACGTAGCTTATCAGTATTATTCAGACGAGTAACCTCACAGCAGTGTGGCTTCTGTCACCACCCGCTATTCATTTCCCCGGGATTTTCCGGACAACATAAAACAAGACGCTAACTCTTTTGTTAAACATAAATCAATTATCAATATTTATCACCAAACTAGTCAATAATAATCATAACTCTGCTACCAGAAAACTGATCCAGCGGCGTACCAACAACAGATACACCACTACCATATACTCACCTGGGCCCATAAACACACACAATTGAGTAATCCGCTGGAGTCAAAGTTTATAATTTCCCACAGTGTATAAGATTAGGTATTTCCTATTCCTAACTAAACTTTCACTGATCAAAACGTTCTTTCCTCTGGTCGATGGACCATTAGTTGAACTAGTTGATGGTGAAAATGACATAAGTTGACTTATACTTTATTCAATGTAAACAACCACAAACTCTGGAAAGTTTTAAATCTTTATCTAAATTAATGCATATGACCCATCTCAAATACACAGTGCAGTCACCATCATTCTTAGGAGACAAAATTCTATTAATTCATCAAACAAATACTTTGGACTCATGCAATGATCAATGCTCAGAAAGGGAAAGGACAGAGAGAAAAGAATATCTTCAAGTAGGGTGAAAATATATTTACCAAGAATGGTGTGAAGATCAGCCCCCTGGCCAAAGGGCTGGTAAGGGTCCCCCAGGATGAATCAGGCGACAAAGACTTCAGGACAGGAATCAGGACAGTACAGATGACCTCTCTAGAACACCGACGATTGCGTAGCACCCCTCTCTGATACTCTTCCTCCTTGAGATTCTTCTGTGATCTTATATAACCCAATTAAATTAAGATAGAAGGTTCTGCATTTGATGCTTCATCAGCATCTCCCAGCATCTCTCCCAGCAACAGCATCTCCTGCTCACAGCATCTGTACTCCCGAATCTAACTAACTAACTATAGCTATCTTAATTATACTTTTCGTTCTTCATGTACCACCAACTTAAGTTTCAATATCGTAAAAAAATATGAATTCTAATTGGTCCGGCAAAGGGGAAGATCATCATACCATGCTTACATGTCATCTAAATCAGTAATCCCATTGTTCACAAACCCATCCCCTTAATTTTTATTCACAATTTTAATTTCCTACCGCATTCATGTCGTATTTGCAACAAAATTGTATAAAGTCTGAATACGACTCCATATTGTTGAACTTTTCACCGTCCTTTTTCAGGCTAGGACACTTTGCGACCTTGGCTTTTATTCAACCTCCGAGTCATCACTCCGGGTTAACTTTCAGTGCCCATGATTAGTCGCTACATGACTCAGCTTACTTCAGTTACACATTAGAGGCCCGAATACTCACTAGTAATAAAGTCTGAAAGACAGATGTTACTTAAAAAAATAAATGGTTTCACTGTATACCACCCACCTCTACTCTATCCCAGTTTATTTATTAGGCTTATCTCCATGTTAGCTTTAGTAAAAACCACTCAATTTAATTCAAACCAGCATATGCCATGCACACGAGTCTTCAAGACTCAATTTTAGTGCCTTTTGCTCATGTGCAAGAATTTCCCTCCGAGCATTAGCTCGTCATACTGTGTAGATGCAGTTGGCACATGCACAGTAAAGATTTCCTGTTTAAAGCAGGTGTAGTCCGTCATTCATGTTATCCTAGTTAGCAAACACATAAGCAAGCTTCACTAACCCGCGTATTGATGTGGTGTGCATTAGTTTTATACAAAACAGTTTTAATAACCTGTTAGTGAGTTAAAGGAGCAGATTGCTTCCGAGGAAGCCTTTTTTCTACGAATCCTTGTTCCATCAGTAGCATCTGCATTTTGGTCATCTGATGCTGTTCTTGCTTCATGGGTTTCTGCGGAACAGGTGACATGTGTTTTAGTTAATTTCAATTTCCTGACGTATTTATAAATGTCTAATTTTGTATCTGTATAATCAAAATGTCTCTCAGGGCAAAAGGACAAGCCCTTATTAAGTAATTGCCGTTCGTCTTGAGTAAGTGTATAGTTGGACAAACTTATAATGAGGTTTTCATCCTCTATTTGCGTTGTCTTAGATTTCGTAAGGGATACTGTTTTCTTTCGCTTTGAGCGTCTGGTTTTTCTACTGCTGTGGAAGATTTTGTATCTCCCATTCCACCCCCTCTGCCTCTTCCTTTCCCTCGACCTCTGACTAACGTTTGGTCCAAGTGCATCAACCGTATCTCTTCTAAAAAAGTAATCCCCTTTGAGGAATTTGCGCCGCCAGCTGCTTCGTTTTCGCTGACATCTGATTCACTAGTTGTTTCTCCGGTCGGTCTTTGGGTATTTTTTCCTATGTTTAGTTTTAAGGTATCAAACCTTTTAGCAAAGGTCAGGATCCTTCCTTCTTGATAATCAATTTCATCCCTTATATATTTTCTATGTTTTCTTTCTTGGATTTCATCCTCAGGAAGTATTTCCATGTCCTTTCTTAGTTTTGCCACTTCCTCCCTATTCTCATGCGCTATTTTGTCATCTATTTCTTTGATTATAGTGTGTATTTCTTCCAATTCAACAGTAGCATATTTAGTTAGGATTTTCATCATATTTTTGGAGCATTCCATATTATTAGCTCTCTATTCTTCTAACATCTCTGTGCGCGTTTCTGGATATATAGGCATGGTAAAAATCCTTAAACCCCTTGGGACTCTATCTATATCCAAATATTTTTGTAATGCGATTGCTTCCCAGCTTTTATTAATCTCCTTCTTATATTGGCATTCTAGCTGTGCAAACAACTGTTTTAGGGATGGATCTTGTTGGCGTTCCATATCTGTGGTTGTTTGCATGACTGTCCGACTCCTGGTGTCAGTTTGAAATGTTATTACGATTTTATCAGCTCGTTTGGCTTTTCGGGCCTCCATTGCGCTGTCAGTATTGTATGAGGATCACTCCCTTAACTCATTCACAGTACGTGGTAATGTGCTCTAAGCATGTGTTCATCTTGCACGGCACAGGGTAGACCTACTTATGCATTGTAATAAAATAATCGTTTATGCTAAAAATCACTAGAAATAATGAAAAAACAAAGGTTAAAGTGATATTATAGTTAGGTAAAAATGTCAGAGAAAAGGTTACATTTTAAACTCTAAAAAACACTGAAATTCATCAGTTATAGTTAACTCAAGGAACTATAACTAGCACCCTTGCTATGCATGGCTTATGATCTCACACATTACATCCCTCAGGATATGTTCTATGACTTCATTGGTAACATCTCTGATGACATCGGAAATGACAACATTGATGACAACACTATGCATGCCTCCTCTAGCCCACCTATAGTCCCTTCTTTGAGGAAGCACGGTCCAGTGCCTGGCATTGTGTACTGACCCTCTCCTCAAAACGTTTCAGTTGCTACCAGCCAATTAAACTGCTTGGATCCTTGAATCTTCTGATAAAAACATGCCCCCTCTTTCAGTGGGATTTTTTTATTTTTCAGATCTGTTTCTTCTCTGAGAATTTAGAATATGGATCCACAAGGGCTTTGCAGATTAACAGTACACATATACAAGGTTTTTCTTTCAATTACCCTTCCAAGCCTTCTGGACACATTTTTGTAATGCACATTTTTCAAAAACTACCAGGTGTATTTACACCAAATCAAGCAAACGCCTTTAGAGTTTCCTCCCAAGTTCAGTGTAATTGTGTTTGATGGTTTTTGTTGTAGCAAATTGCAAAGATTCCAAATAGAATTAACATTTCAAGCACAAACATTTGACCCATCCTCCAGCAGACCCCTTAAGTCTAATTCAAAACTGTGAAAGATGTCTTATTAGCTTGCAAGACTTATAGCAGAGAGCAAGGCTGGGCCTCTAAATGGACAGAACATACATTAACCTGCTAACTAAGTAGTATGGAGTTATGTGAAAGGGCCTGCATCAGTCTTATGCCATCTGTGAGGCGTAAGATATTGACGCAATGGCGCTCTGAAATCTCATAGATTTCAATGCACCACTTCTAGGAGGCTTTTTGCAAAGGAACACCCACCCTGCATACATTATACCTGGTGTAAGTATAATGTGGCGCAGGGGTTTACAAAGTGACGCATCTGCCTAGATGCGTCACTTTGTAAATAGGGTGCAACATGGCTCATTTTTTTACGCCACCGGTGCGTCGCAAAAAGTTACGCACCTGCGGCGTAAAAGTGACACAAGGCCTCATAAATAAGACCCTCTGATTGAATGTCAATGGCACCATTAAATTTGTGCTCACAACAATATCTGATTCACTTCTTAGGGTTATTTGAGCCTCTTACTTCTTTTTACCTCAGTGATTGGAATTTAAGCTCCTTAATAAATAAAATCTATAAAATATATTTTTTTTAATCAGTTTTAGATCCATTGAAAATAAAATAAAGTTAAACTCTGACCATGGTTCTAGCTTTTGTCCCACTGTGCTGCTCTGTCTGCCTCATGCACGCTCACTGAGACATTGCTGAAGTTCTGCCAGCACTCCAAGGTTTATTGAGGAAATGGACAGGGGTGGTAAGGCTAAAAAAACTTGCACCTATTGGTAGAATGTGACCACCTCCAGCTGATTGTGCTCTCACTAGCAGCTGCACTCCACCCTTAATAGCACTCACCTGATCTCCACACAAAGGCCGAGAAATCCAAAAAATGTAAGTTAAACCCTCGAGGCAGCGGTGTTTCAAAAGCTGGGAGTCAGTTCTTATTCTAGTGCGTGAAGCTTTAGTGGAGACGTAGGGCGGAGCTTGGAGGAGCACATCTGCTGGCATCCAATGGTGGGAGGCCACCTCTCCCAGCTGACTGTGCGCTCACCAGCAGTCACGTGCCCCATTAACACCAGTCACATGCCTCAACACAAAATCCGAGAGAGCCCTAATTGGAAGTGAGTGCATGTCTTGAGGTAGCACTGGTGCTTCAAAGTCAACCAGTCAAACACTGTTTGTACCAGAATAACAAAGCTTTAGTAAAAAGGGGGGGGATGCTGGGTGAGGCACGAAGGCCAGCAGCCTCAGGGAGGAGGATGCCACTTGCCAGCAGTCAGACGCCACCCCACGACTCCGCAGGAAGTTCAAGAAATCCCAATAATGCAAGATTACAACCAGCAGGGGAGCTATGCGTCATAGATGCCTGCATGACTAAGTACACAGGCCCACATTCTGTATAGGACTACATAATATTGCTTGTAGTATTCGGGAGAGAAATGAGAAAGAAGCAGACATGTCAGGCATTGCAATCAGTATACACAATATAAAGAAAAATACAAAGGTCTGGAGAGGGGTAGGAGATAGGAGAGGGCAAGTATAGTACAGCTTTAACATGAACACTTTATGACGAAGGGTTGTGTTGTTTTTAAAGCTGAAGAGTGGTTCATTTTTTAAACCAGTGTGCAAGGCTCCTGCAAGAGAGGGTGTGCACCCTGACAAAGACTGGATCACTGCTGGTTCTTAAAAACTGGAATTAATGGGTACACCAGTTCAGTGCTGTGAAGGGATTCCAGACCTCAGGATAGTAGAACTCGTGGTGAGGTACTGAGGCGGCCCCTTGGGAAGGACACTGTATCTCAGGCAGTCAGTGTTAAAGATGATCTTGAGTCAATAAGAAGCCATTGCAGGGAGATATGGATGACGGTGAGCTCCACGTGCCCGAGATCAACAGACCAGCGCAGAGGGCTGATGTCAGGTGAGCTCATTGGACTTTAGGTACACTGAATATAAGAAATTGGGTTACTAGTTGTGCAGGATGTGAGGCCTGTGCAAGTAATAGGTCTACAATTTCTCCATTGTAGCCCTTGACTCTCTAAGGGTAGCTAAGTTGAGCAGCCCAATGCTTACACTGGGGAGGTGGTGTGGGCTAGTAATTACCATTTGTTGGCACACAATATTAACACTGAATACATTATTGGCCAGTCAGGGCTTTTGTTTGAAAAAGACAAAGTACATTTTCTACATACACTACTAATATTACGTATTACTTTACAACTATATACACATGATAGATAGAAATGAATTAGATGATATCTTGAAATCACATTTGACCCCTACTGGGTCATGACCATTGAAGATGCCGTATCCCACCCTCCACCCATACCAGATAGAACATCACAATATAAGGCGGTCTCACTTTAAATAAACCAAGCCTGTTGGCTTTGTCAAGTGGTCAACGCATCAATATGAAAGGCAAGCCTATCACCAAATTAAAAAAAACAATAATCCACATGTTTAAAATCACCATTATATTCCTGAACTCAATAAACATATTTTAATGCAATCATTATTATCAATAAAGCATTTGCAATGTTGATGAAAAGTAACTGTCTGAAATGTACTGTTTATAATGCATTTCAAATTAACATAACATGTGTCTGAGTCTTTCCTTTACACCTTTTAGTCAAATAAACTCCAGTCATAGAACAAACCACCAGAGAATTGTGCACACCCTAGGCTGTAGAAAAATGTTAAAGCCTTAGAAATTGTATAAATGAGCCTCCTGGTTGTGTTGCAGAATATCTGTGGGGCAGTAGAGTCCAAGTCTTCCACCACCTGGTCCTCAGGGAGTTTAAGAGAGCCATCAACACTGACCCTGGGAGTCCTGGGGTCAGCTGCATGCAGAGTCCTCAGTCCTTCAGGGTGCTTATCCATGGTGTTGCTAACATCGCAGTCCAGGTCCAGAGTTTTGCTCTCCTTCAGGTTGTGGAAATCTTTTTTTCATGCACAGTCAAGCTTGTAGGTGGGGGATTCACTCTTAGTCTAACCTTCACTTTTTCGTGGGTTTGGCTCTGGACTCACTGGTGACACTAAAGCAGTAGCGGCTCCTCTGGTATGGCGGAGGAGCGTCGTCTCACTGCTTTTTCGCAGTGCGAGAAGGAAAAACATAACTTGATAATAACTTTTAATTATTACCATTTTATGTTTCTTTTGTGGGCCTGTGAGTGGGCGGGGCTGCTCTGCTCAGCTTTCCTTACGGAGCATGGCAGAGGAGGAGTGGTTTGCCCACTCCTAAGTGTGCAATGACTGTTTGGTCGGCCCTCTTGGCCGCCCAAACTAGTCATGCGCACTTTCCCCTCCCTGCATGGAGAACATGCCCACCCTTCTAGCCCCTGGCTGAGCATTGCGCTACGACGCTCAGAGGAATAACAATGCTGCACTGCAGCGTTGTGATTGGCTTAGGGGAGGGAGCCTGGCTGCCTGCTTCCTGTTCCTGTTGGACGCAGGAGAGCAGGAGCAGAGAAGACGCGGGACCCTGCCTAAAGGTAAGTTGTTGTTTCATTTTTTTTTATTATGAACCCCCGCGACTCGCAGCCCCATGACCCCTTCCCCCGCACCCTCCCCCACCCACGAGGCATGCTGGTCGCAACTGCACAAAAGGCGGGTGTCAAGTCTCTTTGTGTGTGCTGAGTAAAGATCCATTTGAAGTGTATCAGGTCAGAGCTCAAGTCGTCACCCAGCCATCCTATCAGGAAGATCCACTCCCTTTATAAGAAGGCCGTTTTGTGCACTATCTGCCTCCAATACCCATTTCCCTATGGGAGAGCCACAACCAACCCAGGCAGCTGGGTGCTCCCAACGTTCTAAAAGTGTGTTAAGAAGACAATGGTTCATGTGGACAATATACAGGACACTTAATATTCTCGTTGCACAATGGGAGTTACCATTGGTATAGGGATTCTGAAAAAGAAGACCAATCACACAGATTGCAGTACATAGAACAATAATGTTTGTGCAACATGATGTATTTGTATTGTAGTATCATAGAAAAGGGGTGCTCAGTGTCCCAAGTTAGCTTAGAACCTATATCACTAGAGTGGCAAATTATAACATTTTTAGGTTTCAAAATCATCAAAAATGACCATTATTCAATACATATTTAATTATTCCTAGCTTTCTACCACATTTGTGAAAGCTATAAAATGGTTTGTTTAAATATGTGTAGACCCCACAATCAGTAAGGGGTCTCATCAGGACCTTTAAATGAGGGACACCTGCAATTAGGTGGATAATGAATTGTCAGGGAGGAGTGCACACCAGTGTGAGTGAAAACAGAGGAGGTGGTTACTCTCAAGGGGCCCAGCCAGGCCCCCAGTGAGGGGAATGCTGACAACTTCTATGGCGTGTTTCACAATTGTGCAGGGCCAAAGTGATGATACATACAGGAGCACTAATGAAAGCTCCTCTTCATTTCCAGACAGATAGTAACAGCAATGAGTCATCATCAGAGGGCAAAGAGCTGCAATTAGTCAGCTGCTTCCCATGGTAATATCAGTCATCTACTAGCCACATTAAGGACAGGCCTGAGGCCAGCCTCTTGCAATCGGCTGACCAGGGTAGCCCTTTCCTTAACCTGGATAGTAGATGACTCATACTACCACGGAAAGCAGCTGACTAATTGCAGCTCTTTACCCTCTGACGAGGACTCATTGCCACCATAAAGGTACAAAACCAGTGATCAGAAACCAAAAAATCTGGGCATACTAAGTGGGCGGAACCCATTTGCAATTCTAATAAAAAGGGCAATCATATAATCTAGTCTTCAGAACTTGGACCACCCACTTGAATTTTGGCTCAAGTGTGACGTTTCTGAAAGCCTTCAGCAGCTTCAGCTGACATTCAGCATTCTTAGACACTTTCTTCATTTAAAATTAAAATGTACTCTCCTCAACAGAAAACCCAGGTATTTGATGTTATCAGAGATGGTGGGGAAGCATCAACAGACAAGAAGATAGTCAACTCGAATTAGACCGTGAAGCTCAAAGATATTTAGGTGAGTAGCAAGAATTTGGTCTTCTGTGGATTTTGTTTTAGATGATGTTGTACCATCTATTCTTATACTTCTTGAAGGCTCGTGAGAACTGAAAAATATATGACATTCTTGTGTAATCAGTGCTCCACTCACACACATGGTGATGTCCAACCTTGTCGTGATGAGAAAATTAATACATCAAACTGTTACATATGCTTAGATGTGATCTGTGCCGATCACATTTGAATAAGAAAATTAACGAAATTGAGAATCAAAGGGATACTGATAGGGACCATCAACTAAATATTGACACATGGCCAAAAGTCCTGGGTTGATTGCCATCACCGAGCAAGTACAAGTATTGGAAAAGAGAACCCGCATAGATATTTTGGAAAATATGGGAAGGCTTGTAGGCTTTAGGTCATTTATTAATGTTTTATTTTGTATCTTATTTTCATCATAAGATTGGCTGATATCTCATTGGAAGCTCCACCTCAATTCCATTTTCGTATCAACTCTCTCAAATTTGCTGTTTGCTTACTGTGGGCCTGATGTATCAAAGGGTTTTGCCCATTCTGTGTCTATGGGGAAATGTGTTGATGCATATGGCCCTGTGTGTTTAACAATATTATATGTCGCTTTTGTAAACTTAATTTTCTAGGTATTTTTACTTTCAAATATTTGTGTATGTAAATTTTAATAACATTGTATTCAATATTTGTTCTGTTTCTTTAGAGAATTCACTGCATGCTGATGTGTTTGTTTTTCACCTGCTTGTACATAGAAAAGGTTAAAAAAAAAGCAAAATAAAAAATGAAAAACCCTTTCGACTGTGTTTACTTATTGTTAGACAAACAAAGCATATTTAAGGCAAGTGAAAGCCAATTTTGGTTCTTAGGATTCACCGTCGTCAGCAACATCATTTTTATACGTTGGGTGTGATTTTTATTATTTGTTTATGTAATTTTGCATACAAATATATTCTAATTTTCGTTCCCTTACTTTGAGCGGTCACTGTGTTCTATTATGTGTTGCTTGCGGGCTTATGCATAAAAAAAGTTCAACAAAAATAAAATTGACAATTAAAAATGAAAAACCATGGAGATGTGATCCAGAATTGGCAGACAAAATGAAGGTAATTTTGAAGCGGCAAAAGCAGCTTTTGTTCTTCAATTGCTAGAAAACGTAGTCGACTTCCTAGTGGGACGTGGGCTGGAAATTCTGGCTATGCCTGCAAAACCAGGCCCGGTGGCAGTGCGGCCTGTACTACGTGCTCAGGTGTGAGTGATTACCAGTGCCTGTAATAAGTGAGATGCATCGCTGGTCGAGAGCTTCCGCGTTCCTTTCCACGGCCTTATCTTATCTTATCTCAGTCTCATCTAGAGACACCTCCTCCGATCAGGAACATGTCTCTTGGGGGGAATAACTACAGCTGGGTGCAGGGCATTCATTAAAAGAATCCGCAGCTTTTCATGGGGGGCATTAAATGTCATCAATTTGAACATTAAAGCCACCTCAGCCTTAACTGAGCATTAGTGCGTTTATCAAAGAACCAAGGGGCACATGTATTAAATAGTGGCCCGGTGGGGCAAGTCACACCGCTGTGCTGCACTCCATCACTGGGAAAGGGGAGGAATGGGCCTTGTTTGAGCCATGCAGCGCATTCCTGACTTTTTCCCCCAGCGCTGGCAAGCAATGGGATGCCTAGCGCCCACGCAGGCCCGCTTGCACCTGTGTTGCGTGCAGGATTGTTTCTGTGCAAAAAAGGGACTTCTTCGTAAACAAAAACAACCCAGAGAGGCATAGTCCTCTATGCGTGCTGCAGAATGCAGCACTGTTAGATTTGGGGGTCTCTAGTTGGCACAGGTAGGAACTTGTCACAAATAGGGACCCCCTCCTCTAGTCAGGACAAGGGGGATTACACTCCTAAAATAACCCCTGCTCACCCTCTAGGCTGCGTGGCACGAGCAGTCAAGACTTATCTCAGAGGCGTTGTAAGTTAAGCAGTTGTGACCACATACAGTAACCCAGTGACAACACTACAAATGGACACCACACAGGTTTTATATCAAAGATAAGTATACTTTATATAGAGTTACCACAAGACCATAAATGACAAAAATACACACTATGATTACTTTAAGATGGTAGATTTAAGCTTAGTTCAGTTCAGTTCTTAGATGCGATACTCTGCGTCAATGTTCCTTAAGTTGAGTTGCGCTTCCACGATAAGCAATGTTGCAGCGATGGGAAATGCGGCAAAGTTCAGATACAAAGAAATAAAGACGTGAAGATTTTTCAGATGCGGCACGCTTCTCGGGAATGCGCGAAGTCCTCGGTTCGATGCGTGGACTGCAGCGGCGACACCTTTATGATGCGACGGCAACAGCTCCAGCGGCGACGCTCTTCTCCACGATGCGTGAAGCTCCCGCTCA
Source organism: Lissotriton helveticus (assembly GCF_964261635.1). Classification (NCBI taxonomy): domain Eukaryota; kingdom Metazoa; phylum Chordata; class Amphibia; order Caudata; family Salamandridae; genus Lissotriton; species Lissotriton helveticus. Next base: position 1,268,707,594 of record NC_136057.1, on the reverse strand, counting down.
ATGCGACAACTACAGCGGTGACATCCAAGATGCGACGGCAGCAGCTCCGACGGCAGCGCGCTTCTCGGGGATCCGAGGTGCTCTTGGTCGATGCGGTGCAATGCGACAGTTCCAGCGGCGACACCCTCCTTCGGAGTTGCGACGGCAGGCACAGCCACGGCGACACACTCCGACCTCGTTGTGAGATTCTTCTCCTGATGCGGTGCAGTGCGACAACTACAGCGGCGACACCCTCCTTCGGAGTTGCGATGACAGCAGCAGCGACGGCGACACGCTTCCTCTTCGTTGAGGCACGCTTCTCTCCGATGCGGTGCAGTGCGGCTGATGAAAAAGGGTTCAGGCAGATCAGGTCGTTTTACCCCTTTTCTAGGTTTGCCCGGCGTTAGCCGCTTCTCACCCAACTCACGATTACCAAATAAAGAGGCAGGCGCTGGAGACTGGAAGGCAGGAAACAGGAGTTTATTTCCGACGGAACAGAACACGTCAAATCAGACAACAGGGTATCTTCTCGAGGTGCTCTAACCGCATCTCTGAGGCCTGGCCTCTTATACACAGTTTTATGGCTTTATTACATTTGTGACATCCGTGGTATTGCTTTGAAGTACGGAAAAGGCATCTTTGGAATCCCCGGTTCAGGCCCGTTCCCACACATATCTACAGTAGGAGTCCCCACCCCTAATCTCAGCATGATGGCTATCGCGCAGCTGGACATTCCGCTGGGAACAGGAATGCGGGTAATCGATCGGATCTGGGGTGTGAGGGCATTGATTAATCCCCGCTCCTTTGAAGTGAGGCGAGGTCCTACTGTAGGGGCAATAAACTGCATCTGCTGGGCTAAGTGATGGCCTGGGATCAGGCCGAACAATCGGGCAAGGAGGAAGAGGTTATCAAAGGGCCTGTTTTATGAATGAGATGAAAGGGTGTGGGGGGGTTCAGCACGGGATGTGGCTCGGAGGCAGGGTCGCGCTGGAGGTGCGTCTAGGGCCCAAGCAGGAGAGACCGGGGGCTGTCAAGGGGGGGGGTGTGTGCTTGCGAGGCCGGGGAATGAGGGGGAGAGAGAGACGCTGGCTATCGGGAGTGGGCAGAGAGGCCATGGCAATCAAAATGGTTGCTGCTTACGCGCACGTATGGATCTGAAAAGGACAAGATGGCGCCGATAATGTTTACGCCACAATCCAGATTTTAACACGGCAGTTCCAGCGGCGACACCCTCCTTCGGAGTTGCGACGGCAGGCACATCGACACGCTTCTCGTTGAGTCGTGCTTCCAGCTCCTTGTGACACGCAGTTCCTCAGAAGGCCCAAAACAGCAGCAGGCACTTCCACAAGAACTCTGGGGAGCTGGGGTGGGGGGGGGTGAAGTCTGTTGTCCCTGAGACTTCAGCGGGAGGCAAGCTCTTTTCAAAGCCCTTGGAGATCCTTCATAAGTTGAAAGCAAAGTACACAAAGTTCCTTTCTCCTTCCTTTGGCAGTAAGGCAACCACTGCAGACCAATCCCCCAAGCAGCACTTCAGCTTGGGAATAGTCTCTCCTCAGTAAAGGTTTCTTCTTGTAGTCCAAAAGTGATCTAATTTCATGGGATCAGGTTCCCAATATTTATACCCCAAAATCCTTTGTTCTCTGAGGGGATAGGGGCCTTTGCCCAGTCCAACTCCGTTCTGAAGTACTCTGTTTACCAGACTTCTCCTTTCCTTTTACAGTGCAGGGCAGGCACATCAGACGCCCCACAGAGGGTGGAGCCAGCATTGTGGAAGTCAAGTACAGTCCTGGAGCACTTTGTTTACAGGACTCCTCTTCTTTCAGTGTGCAGGGCAGAGACATCAGCCGCTCCCCAGGGGGTGGAGCAAGCAATGTAGAAGGCAGGCACAGCCCTATTCAAGGTTCAGGTGCAACTCCTCCCTCCCATCTAGATGCAGATCTCTCTATTCACTACTGGGTGACTCAGCCTGTCTCCTGGAATTCCCCAGCCCCGTCACTCACAAAACCAGACATAGGAATACACAACCTAGCAGAGGCAGGTTTGAATGGTTAGACAAGCAAATACCTACTTTGTAAAAGTGGTATTTGCAAACACAGAATATTAAAATAAACTTTACTAAAAGATGTATTTTATTATTCTGAGCAATTTAGGGAAAGGAAAGGTCTAGCAAACTCAATGTCTATATATTGCCCTAAAACATATATCTACTAGCGACCACTGTACAACATTAAGAGGAAAAATTCAGAGACACTATTATATCCAAAAAACATTTTCTTATTTTATTTCATATTTTAGTTTTTATACTTATTATATTATTGATTCTTTTAGTCTCATTTTTTCTCTCTTGTAAAAATTACATCAGGTTCATATAGGTTGACAATCAATTACACATAGTGAACATATACTAAATAAACAGTGCAAATCAACAATAAAACACAAAACAATATACAAAAGTGCTATACGATATAACCAGTCGGTGGAAAATTAGATGAAGGCAATGCGGTGGAATGGAACTACGCGCGTTTCGGCCAGATGGCCTTCGTCAGGTGACCGTCATTCATACGTTACGAACATAATCTCGTGTAACATATACCTAAACAACAACAAAATAATAATGTATATATAAATTACACATAAATATCATAACAATTAGTGCTGTCTTTTACTTTATGTACAGTGACTGTAGGGTCAGGGATTACGACTATACAGAATGTTTATATATCAAGCTATCTATTTACTCTATGTTATGCTACGTTGCCTATTATTTAAAACATTATCATATTATATCAGGTTTATATGGGTTTATTTGTTTATTCATTCCATTGTCAAAACTTAGTTTCTGGTGGATATCTCGTTGTATATCTAAATTGGAACATTCATCCTCATAAAGTCCATTTTTATTTAAACATTTTTTCTGGTATCCAGTATGATGTATCTAACAATTTAGATGCTTCATTTCTACATATTCCCAAATGAAGAAGATCAATAGAAAAAGAGAAGAACAGTGAACAAACCAGGAATAGTTTTGGGTGGTGTAGAGGTGGTATTAAGATTTACCAAGTTATGCAAAAGACAAATATTGTACTTACATAGAATAAGACTGATGTGGCATATAAAATATTTGTTTCCTATGGATGTCAAGTGTCTTTTAGCGACGACGACTCTATTTACAAACTGCAAGACAAGCATACGATTTTATTTATGCACCAGGAGAATTATTTGATTAAACTATAGGTGCTAACAGATCTACCTTATAGATATACCTGATAACTTTTCTTTCAGTTCTCCTTGTTGCTGGCGTTATCTTGGAACGCTCCGAAGTTTAGTTACAATTTTATATATATTCGTGGAGGGTACTTCTGATTGTTTTATTATTCTGAGTCCAGGCATACTAAACTCGAATTTCCACCATGTTCTCTGAGACAGTTAGGATTATAAAATGTAATAACTCTAACGGCCCATTCTGGCCTATGGAGAACAAGTAGCCTTGCAATAGTGAAAAACGAAAATGGCTGTAATTCACTATAAGGACATGCCACACACACACCAGGGCTTGTCCTACCTTATACCTACAATGCACCCTGCCCTTGGGCCTACCATAGGTGTGACAGATATGAAGAAAAGGGAAGGTTTATGGACTGGGAAGTAGGTGCACTTGCCCAGTCAGCATGACAGTACCAGACTGCACGCAGGCTCTGCAGTGGCAGACCTTAGACACATTTTACATGGCTGCTTCTGTGGGTGGCACAACAAAGTGCTGCAAGCCCACCAGCAGCATTTGGATTTAAACGCCCTGGGCACACTCAGTGCACTAGACTAGGGTCTGACAAGTAAACCAAATAGCCAAACATGGAACCACTGATTAATACATCAATTTACAATAGGGAGCACTTGCACTGTGGCACTGGATAACAGTGGCACAGTGCCCAAAGCATCTAACACCAGCAAAAACACATGAGGCTACAGCAATAATGAAAGGGACACCCACGCCAATTGGTGCCAGGTCTAACAAGCACACGTAGAAAGAGGAAGTAACTAGGAGAAATAAAGGTATTTCTCCTTGTTACGCCTGCGTACCTTTATGGCGCATTACCAGGTTTACAAGGACTTGTACATCGGCGAATGCGTCAAAAACCATGGGTGTTGCGTGGGAGTACCCATGCAACGCCTTTCCAGGGCATAGTAATGCAATGCAGTGATCTGCCCTATGCTGCGTTGCATTACTTCAGATTTTGAAAACCACTCAAAGAGGCTTTTCATGTCTTCAAAAATCTGACTTAGAGGTTTGCATCTCACGTGTACCACTTTGGGTGGTGCAAACGTGACACAACCCTTTCATAAATATGCCCCCTAGTGTTCTCACTTAGACCCGATTGCACGTCTGTGTGTTCATGTGCCAACATCAAGACCCTTTTGGCGCCTCAAACCGCCTGAAGATACAAAAGGTATGCTGTTCCTAATTTTGAGACAAGAGGAAACTGGTTTTGTGTGGTCATGAAGTGTAGGAGGATGAGGATTCCTTCTCTTAGAAAATAGGGCCCTCACACACCCGGCAAGGTGTCATGCTTCATCATATGGGCTGCTCCTCATCAGGTCGGCGCTGCAATACCTGATGGGCTCCATATTAGGGCCTCTTTGGCGGAGATTGTTTATTCCAAATGCCGTTTGGTGCCGTGGGGGTGAGAGGCCTAATCAGTGTAGATGAAGGTTTGAAGCTGTATAACCTGATAAAAGTATTAAAACAGGTCAGGGAGTACCAGCGAAAACTATTTTAATCAATGGGTCTCCCACCCTGATTAAAAGAAACAAAGGCGCATTTCTGAGATTATGTCTCAGGTACGGCGCTCTATTGTGCGGTCAACATGTTTCTTGCCTGGTAGTTAATCAATCTGGTGGTGATTCATCAGGACCTAATAAAATCAAATCTATCTACGCATGGTGTGGTGTGATCTACCCTTTTGAACCAACCTAACACATGTTATGTGTAGTACCTGATAGCATGTGACCAACCCTAGTTGGGTTTCTCTATCTACTTCATCGATACCCGGCAGGTATCCCACAAGGAATTTCCTTGTGTGGTTTTGCAAAATCCGTAAAAGGCCAGCCGACTTACCCTCTTCTGCCACCTCCCAGTAAATACTAGTGTTCTGAATAGAAGCAACTATTAACCCACCATTAACAGCCAAACTGTTGTTTGTGGTGCTATTGTGTATTTTAACAACCTGTTGCAGGCACATTTTTAGTAAGATTTGTGACTGTAGCATGAATAATATTCATAATGGTGTAGTCACAACATCTGCATAGGCAGTTTTGACATTTTGTGATGCTGCACCTAAAAGGTATTACTACTGTGCAGGTTATGGAGCTCTAAAACATGAAAGGCAAGGTTAGAGGAACATGGCGGCAGCAGGCTAGCTGCCGCGGTACCCCGCTCTAGGCTCTAGCGAAGCGTTTGGGTTTTCGCATTTACGAATGAGGGCTACCTTCGAGCATCTGCACTTTTAAGTATTTTTCCTATCCTCGGAACTCTCTATTTGGGAGAAATGCCCCCTTTTACTCAAAACGAAGCCGATTGAATCGGTCTCCTTTCATTCTTTATGCACGCTCACAGGGGCGTGTCTCAGGCTGATTCGGCATCTGCTCTCCCGTGTGTTTTGTTGCCGCTGCCGATTCTGTTTCTGCAGCAGACACAGATTTGGACGCTGGTAGTCCCGTGGAAGTGGGACCGGGCCGCCCTGGAGCTCCGACGTGGGAGGAAAGTGCGCTCCCTCTGCAGGAATATTCTCCCCGAGGCTGCTGGCAGAGAGGGGCACGTGGCGGCATCAGAAGGTATAGCGTCGGCTTTGGCAACAGCATCGGAGGCATCGGAGGATTTCTACAAACCTCGGCTGACAGCGAATAAGGTGAAGGGGGCCCAAGGAGAGGGGGGGACAGTGGTTGAATCTTTGAGGGCATTAGAGACGCTTGAAGAGGGATTTGAAGAGGGGTTCGCTGGTCTTGAGGAGGCGCTAAAACTGGGCGCAGGGACCACAAAAAAGAGCACTAGCTTGGCTAAAACTCCATATTTCCTCAAAAGTCACATCCCAACTCGACCTGAGCTCTTCTTAAAACTGACTCCAGCAGTAATTAATAAGGGTCAGAGAGGAAAGAAGGCCACGAAAAAACTGAACCAGGGGGGAAAGACTAATCGTGGAAAACTAAACTTGTTTGTTGCCTCAGCTCTGGAGAATACGCAAGAGACTGGGGGGGGTAATATTGCAGCGGGACCCAAATCAATAAATCCAGCTAGTGTAATACCCGCTAACTACGGCAGTAGTACTAGTAGTATCAATAAAACGCCATCTAAACCCTCTTCCTACCTCTCCTCTGAAGCCAAACCTAAACGAGCCAAGAAAACCAAGGCAGTAAAATCAATTCTGGATTCTGGCTCAAAGATAACACCTTCTCTGCGGTCTTATTTTAAGGCCATACCTCAGGTCTTGAACCTTGCGCAGAGTGGTTCCCCCCCTACTTGTGTATCCTCAGGTACAAATTCTAGCTCAGCTATATCTGGTTGTGAGGCCCCTCCAGTCTCTTGCTCTCAAAATATGGAAAGGGAGCTACGCAACGAGAGTCAACCCGGTGAGAGGGGATGCTTATCCACCGATGCTACATTGGCAGATACTGCACTAGCAAGCGTAGATCCAACTTCGGATGTACTAGTGGAGCAGCGTATCAATAGCAGCAATAGCTCTAGCAGCTCTGCAAGTCTCAATAAGCCTGTCTTGATGCCGGCGGTTTCCACCAGTATCACAGAAGTGGAAGTTTGTTGTCTCTCTGGTAAACACACCGGTTTGGAATCGGTCAATCAATCAATCAAAGACATTTGTAGAGCGCACTACTTACCCGGAGGGTCTCAAGGCGCTTGGGGGGGGTGGGGCGCTGCTACTGCTCGAACAGCCAGGTCTTGAGCTTCTTCCTGAAGGAGAGGTGGTCTTGGGTCAGGCGCAGGTCGGTCGGGAGGGAGTTCCAGGTCTTGGCGGCCAGGTAGGAGAAGGACCTTCCTCCTGTTGTCGCTCTTCGGATGCGGGGGACGGCGGCGAGGGCGTGGTTGGTCGATCGGAGGTGGCGTTTGGGGGCGTAGAAGTTGAGGCGGTTGTTGAGGTAGCTCGGGCCTTGGTCGTGTAGGGCTTTGTGTGCGTGGGTGAGGAGACGGAAGGTGATTCTCTTGTTGACGGGGAGCCAGTGCAGGTCTCTTAGATGTCCTGAGATGTGGCTGCGTCGGGGGATGTCGAGGATCAGTCTAGCTGAGGCGTTCTGGATCCGCTGGAGTCTCTTCTGGAGCTTGGCGGTGGTTCCGGCGTAGAGGGCGTTGCCGTAGTCCAGTCGGCTGGTGACGAGGGCCTGGGTGACCGTCTTCCTGGTCTCGGTGGGGATCCACCGGAAGATCTTCCGTAGCATGCGCAGGATGTTAAAGCAGGATGCGGAGACGGCGTTGACTTGTCTGGTCATGGAGAGGGAGGAGTCCAGGATGAAGCCCAGGTTGCGTGCGTGGTCTGTCGGTTTGGGTGCGGTGCCCAGGGCGGGGGGCCACCAGGAGTCGTCCCAGGCGGAGGGCGAGGAGCCCAGGATGAGGACTTCCGTCTTGTCTGAGTTCAGTTTCAGGCGGCTGGTCGTCATCCACTCGGCTACTTCTTTCATCCCTTCGTGCAGGTTGGCTCTGGCGGCGGCGGGGTCGTTGGTCAGGGAGAGGATCAGCTGGGTGTCGTTGGCGTAGGAGATGATGTTGAGGTTGTGTTGGCGTGCGATGGCCGCGAGGGGGCTCATGTAGACGTTGAAAAGGGTGGGGCTCAGCGAGGATCCTTGAGGGACGCCGCAGATGACTTCGGTGGCCTCTGACTTGTACGGTGGTAGACGGACTCTCTGTGTTCTTCCGTCGAGGAAGGAGATGATCCATTCCAGTGCCTTCTCCTGGATTCCGACGTTGCTGAGGCGCTGCACTAGGGTGCGGTGGCAGACAGTGTCGAATGCCGCGGAGAGGTCTAGGAGGATGAGGGCCGCTGTTTCTCCGTTGTCCATCAGGGTTCGGATGTCATCGGTGGCGGCGATGAGGGCGGTCTCGGTGCTGTGGTTGGCACGGAAGCCAGACTGTGAGGGGTCGAGGGATCCATTTGTCTCGAGGAAGGCGGCCAGCTGTTTGTTGACGGTCTTCTCGATGACTTTGGCTGGAAACGGGAGGAGCGAGATGGGGCGGTAATTCTTGAGTTCGGTGGGGTCCGCTGTAGGTTTCTTGAGTAGGGCGCTGAGTTCGGCGTGCTTCCAGCTCTCCGGGAAGGTGGCGGTGTCGAAGGATGTGTTGATGATGTCCCGCAGGTGGGGTGCGATGACAGCGTCGGCCTTGTTGAAGACGTGGTGAGGGCAGGGGTCGGATGGGGATCCGGAGTGGATGGAGTTCATCATGCGCACGGTGTCTTCGGTGCAGATCGGAGTCCAGGCGCGGAGGGTGGTGGTGGGGGGCGGTGGTTCGGTCGTGGCGTGCGTCGGTTGAGTGCTGAAGCTGTTATGTATGTCCGCGATCTTGTTGTGGAAGTAGGAGGCGAGGGAGTTGCAGAGGTCTTGCGACGGGGTGATGTCGTTGTTTCCGGCGTTGGGGCTGGAGAGCTCTTTCACGATGTTGAAGAGTTCCTTGCAGTTGTGTGCGTTGATGTCCAGCCGGTCCTTGAATGCAGTTTTCTTGGTGGCGCGGATCAGTTGGTGGTGCTTCCGGGTGGCAAGCTTGAGGGTGGTCATGTTGTCCGGTGTTGGTCCCCTTCTCCAGGCTTTCTCGAGGGCTCTGCAGTTCTTCTTGGAGCTCTTGAGTTCGTCGGTGAACCATGGGGCCTTCTTGCTGCCGGGTCTGCTGGGCGGGGTCCTCAGTGGGGCGAGTTCGTCCGCGCAGTTGGTGATCCACTTCGTGAGGTTGTCGGCGGCCTGGCTGGGGTTCGCTGAGCTGGCGGGAGGGTGCTGGCTCAGGGAAGCGGCGAGCTGGTCGGCTGTGATCTTGTTCCAGCTTCTTCGCGCAACCTGTTGCTGGTGGTGGTGGATCGTCGTTCTTTTGAAGGTGAAGTTGACGCAGCTGTGGTCCGTCCAGTGGAGTCCGGTGGCGTGGTTGAAGGTGATGTCTTTGCTGGATGAGAAGACGGCGTCGAGTGTGTGTCCGGCGAGGTGGGTGGGGGTGGACACCAGCGGTTACATTTCTTGAGCCAGTAGAGTCAGCAGAGTTATAGTTAGAGCCAGATAATCATCAACTTGAGGCCTCCTTAAATGAGGATCAGAATATTCAGCTGCAACCAGCTCATAGCCCTTCCCATTGTTCTGATACACAATTACTTGCAATCACTACTGCTTCTGTTATACCTACAGACCTCTCCTCTGTACTAACTATGTTTTCCAATCTGTCGGCTGATATAAAACGTGGCTTTGAGGAGTCATCCAAAATTCAGAAAGAGATAAGGACATACTGTGAATCACTGGACAACAAAATAGACGGGCTTTTTTCAAGAACTGGGGTGTTGGAAGAAACAACTGCGGCAACGTCCCTAGAATTAGATAATGCTAAGGAGGAAATAGCGAAACTTAAAAGAAGGACATCGTGCTGGCTGACAGAATGGAGACCTTGGAAAATAATGCGAGGCGCTGTAATATTCGCATCTTGAATGAACCGGAAGGAAGTGAAGGAACCAACATCAAGTCATATATCATTCAACTCCTTATAACATCTTTAAACCTAACACATACAGAGGAGGAACTCAGTGTGGACATTCAGCGGATCCATAGGGATCCCTTCAGGCGGAACCCGCAGCGGACAAAGCCCCGGAAGATTTTGGTGAACTTCCATACTTTTCAATTGAAGGATCACATTCTTAACTTAGCCCTTAAACAAAAATCCCTGACTGGAGGGAGTTTCTCTTTTCAAATACGATCTGATTTGTCAAGTGCAACCCTTGATAGACAGTGGGAACTGGATAGGAGAATGGAGGCCTTTAGAAATTTGGGGGCATCTGTGCAGCTAAGTTTCCCTGCAGCACTGAAGATCATGTTTAACAACAAAATGTTCAATGTTCGTACAGTTCAGGCTGCAGACGAGCTACTGATGAGCATTGGCACCTCTAAAAATTGATGATAGGCTAGAATTAAACCGAGAAAACTGGTGGTCCCATATATTGTTGCCTATAGAGTTTATGTATGAATGAATATATTATAACTTTAGGTTGACATAAACCTCCCTAGTAAAAGAGTAGAAAACACGTCAAATTAGAAAGGAGAAAGTAAAAAAAAAAAGGGGACAAGAAAAAAAAAAGAGGAGAGAAAGGAAAAAAAAAACCACAAGGGGAACATACATGTGAACCACTAAAACCTTTGTAGAGTTACAAGTTAATGCAACTCAACTAATTTTGAGTGCGACCACAGCAGCCTTAACTGTAATCAGATTTACCTAGTCCTCAAGCATTATAGTTACCAACGCTTCACTTGAGCCTGGATAGGGTCAGGGGTATCACAAACCGGACCTGTTCCGGTTGGTTAATCAAGGGTTCCTCAGGGGAGGGGGGTGGTTTTCACGTGGGTAAGGGTCAGGGTAAATAAAAACAAAATGTTTCTTATCTCTAAATTGGCGGTCGATAATTTTATATGTGAAAAATGGACAGATTTTGTATCTTCAAGCAGTACCAAGGGGTGTAAGTTAGCAGGGTCCAGCCTCATTAGATATATCAACTATGAGTACCATTAAGATTCTCTCCTGGAATGTTAATGGCCTGCGCACCAAGCCTAGATCTAACACGATTTTACAATATATCCGTGACTTTGATGCGCAGGTCATTATACTCCAGGAGACTCACCTAGTTGAAGCTGAAGTATTAGACCTGGTAAAAAAAAAAACAGGTGGATAGATCTATCTGTCACCACCTCTCAAACAGTTCTCACTAGAGGGGTTACCATTCTCTTTAAAAAAAACTATTACAACTAGACTCTTGAAGCAGAAAGTCGATCCCATGGGTAGGTGGGTTATTGCGGCTGTCATGATAGGCGGTTCATGCATCACGTTGGTTGGATACTATGGGCCTAATCGTGATGAACCCTCTGCCCTGGCCTTGCTGTTTTCTGAGCTTTTGCATTTTCCAGAACCAATGATAATAGCGGGAGACTTTAATATCGTGCTCAATCCCCTGCTGGATAAGTCCACTTCTGGCCGACAACTTGCTCTCTCTAAATCTAGAGACTTCTTACTTAAATCCATGCATCAATATGGAATCATTGATTTTTGGAGAGCTAGGTCGGGACAGAAAACCGGCTTTTCCTTTCGAAATGACAAGTATTGTCACAGATCTAGAACGATTTTTTTCTAGTAAACAGAGTCCTGATTAATTCAGTTAGGAGTGTAACCTACCTACCATCTCATCTGTCGGATCATTCGGCGGTACTTTTAGACCTTGAACTGCAATCTCAACCACCGATTAGGTCATGGTCTATTGACAGGTCTCTCCTCACATCTCCTGATGACTTGGAGTATATTAGAGTGGAAACGCAAGAATTCTTTAAAGTTAACATTGGGTCTGCTTGCTCTAGTACAGTATGGGACGCTTTTAAATGTTCTTTGAGAGGGGTCATCAAGAATAAAACTACGTTTCGAAAGAAACAGTATACCCGAGGGGTCGCATTGATAGAGGCTAACACATTGATAGTCCAATCAGAGTTAGAAAATCTTAACAAAGCCCCTGAGCATGTCATACTGGCTAAACGGGAGGAGTTGACGAAGCTTAAAGGGCAACTAGCTTCACTACTTAACCAACGTATTCTGCAAAGGTGGGAAGCTAGCAAATTAGCCAATTTTGAATTTGGTGAAGGGGCGGGCAAATTACTAGCCTGGAGGTCTAGAACTGATCAGACCCGCAATAATATTGAGTCTATAATTACTGGCTCCGGTACAGTAACCTCTGACCCAGACATTAGGTCAGCCTTTAAAGACTTCTTCCAGGCTATCTACCAAGAGGATAATAACATCTCCTCTGAAAATGTAGGGAATTGGCTTAGTAAAATTTCATTGCCATCACTCTCTACAGAACAAGCCGCTTTTTTAGATCAGGCCATAACGGTAGAAGAGGTATCAACTGCCATACTCAACAGTAAGTGCGGAAAGGCGGCAGGGCCTGATGACCTGCCGGTAGAGATATATAAACATCTTGCAGCTGATATTGCTCCCTTTCTCGCCAGATTATTCAATCAAGTTTTGATGGAGGGCGATTCACCGACCACATCGTGGAATAAAGCTTCCATCACGCTAATTTTGAAACCAGGAAAAGCCTCCACCTCCTGCAGCTCGTATCGCCCAATTTCAATACTTAACGCCGACTATAAGATCTTCGAGTCACTTTTAGCTAAGAGGTTGGGGCAGGTCGCTCCTTCAGTTTTACATTCCATTCAAAAGGGCTTTGTTAAAGGTCGCCAGCTTTTTTAACTGACGTACGACCTAATAGGAGCAATCGACATGGCAACTTGCTCATCGTTACCCTTAGCTATTCTCACCCTGGACACGGCCAAGGACTTCGACAGGGTCAACTGGGTGTACCTGTCGGGGGCCTTGGAAAAATTCGGTGTGGGTCGGGCTTTCCGCAGAGCGGTGGCACTGCTGTACCAAAATCCATTGGCTTCGGTCTTGGTTAACGGCGGACTGTCGGAAACATTTACCATCACAAGGGGTACACGGCAGGGTTGCCCGCTTTCGCCCCTGCTCTTTGATCTCTATATCAAGCCATTTGCTCAAAAAATTCGGGAGGATAATAACATCATACCTTTCAGATATAGAGATTGGAAAAAAAAGTATCCCTGTATGCTGATGACATTATGATTATAACTTCAGATATCAGCACGGCGTTTCCGACAGTCATAAACCTAGCACAACAATTTGGCAACATCTCTGGCTATGAAGTAAATGCCACAAAAACCGAGGTTATGGTGTGGAACAGCATAACAACGGGGCTTCCTGTGCAACCCTGTGACAACATGAGATATCTTGGCATAAAAATTGTAAAGGATATCAATTTGATCGCCTCTACAAACTTTACTTTGGTGGCTAAAGAATGTAGGAAACTAATGAGTTCTTGGGGACATCTTCCATTAACGCTCCTGGGCCGGTCAAACTTAGTCAAGATGTCTATCTTACCCAGGTTGACTCTTATCTTCAACAGCCTACCGCTTTATTTTGATAAAACGTTGATAGCGAAGATGCAGAGTGACATCGTCTCATTTGTCTGGAAGAACAAGAGTGCAAGAATTGCTTGGAGGAAACTGAGGCGTCGCTTGGAAAAGGGTGGTTTGGCTGGTACTGACCTGCAGATCTATGCCTGGGCCTTTCAGTTGACACATGCCCGAATGCTACTTAAAACTCCACTAGATCGAGGCATCGGGTTGATGTTTTCAACATTATTACACAGTGAAGGTCTAAGTCAGTTCAGTTTTCTATTTAAGTTTGGTGACCCCAATTTTTTTAAGAAGATCAAACTGAAGGTATTGCAGGGCCTAGCAAGAACCTGGTATAACCTCAGAGTCACCACCAAAATAGGCTACCACTCTAATAGATCTCCTATATGGGATCTCCCTGCTCCTCCTTGCTGGACTAATGACGTCCTGATAAGCCCACTAAAAGACGCTGGAATCTTAACATGGGGAGACCTGTTTTTCGAAGGGGATATGTTCTCCTGGGAACATTTAGTGAGTAAGGCAGGCCCTAATTTTTCTAGATTAAAATTCTTACAGATCTCAAGTTGGGCACAAGCACAAAGAACTGGGCCCTCTTGTCGCCAACAACCACCTTTAGGAGGAAGTAGCCAACTAGAATCTTCTTTACTTGACAAGACACCGGCACCTAAGGAGGTCTCCCATTTTTACAATCTAATCTTAGAGGAGATTGACGGGGAATTCCATCTTCCAGACCAGTTGTGGGGCTCCCTATTGCCTGCAATAAATGTGCATGACTTATGGTTAACCTCCTACAATGTTCTCTGGGATATTGTCAAACCTGCTTGGCTTCGCAGAAACCACCTTTTTACCCTTCACAGGGCTTATTATTCACCTCAGAGGTTGTCTAAATTTTCAACAGGCGAACCAGTGGCCTGCGCCCGTTGCGGCCAAGTGGCAGCCTCGGACGCACATATGTTTTACGATTGCCCACATTTAACATCTTACTGGCAAGCAATAGGCAATAAATTAACATCTTCAATAGGCTCCACTGTGATTATAGATCTTCGCCTAGTAATTTTTGGAGTAGTGGACAAAAAGCGAAGTGTAAATAACAACCTTTTGTTCTACTCAATGCTGGTGGCTCGACGTGAAATCTGCAAGCCGTGGAAAGAGGTTTCTCCTCCGACGTTGCATGACTGGTGTTCTTCCATGCTTCAAATATCTAAAATGGATCTTTCCAGGGCTGGAAAACCTGATAAAAGAGCTTTTTGGTTGAAATTCAATTGGTCCCAATAACTTGAGATGGGGCTCCCCCCCCCCCAGTTCCAATGATTATGAAGCCATGACACTCTCTCTTCGCTTTAACACTTTCGCCCTCTTCTCTAAGGCGAACCAGTGGTAACAGCAATGGTGGAATTTGGTTAATGGCAATTATCTGTCAAATGGTACACAATGGGCAGAGATCAGTTGGGAGAATAACATAGCTGTAGGGTTTTGACGGATCCATATTACGATTACACCCCAACCAGTCTTGGACTGAGACAGTATGTTTAGTTCTCACATTCCATTCTTCTCTGTCCACGGTACTGACGGACTAGCCATGGTTGAGATGAGGAACAAAAAAAAAAAAAAAAAAGAAAATGAAAGGCAAGGTTAGCCTTCTCCGGATTCGGACTTGTGCTGTGCTAGCCATGCACAGAGGTCATGTGCTTAACTTTTCTAAGCTATCTTGCTGATACTAGTACAAGCTCCCAGAAATAAGGCTCTGACTTAGTAAAATGGACTGGTAACTTCAGAAGGTTGCAGGGCATCAGAAACTTCTGAGTATTTATTGGCTGTTACCTCGTAACTAACTCGTGTGTATGTTACTGTTAAGGATTTAGCTTTAGTTGAATACAAACGTCTACAACCACAGAGTGGTTTCGAGTTTACAGGAGAGTCTCACAGTTTGTTTTCTTACTCAATTCATGAGCGGATGGAGCAGTCCTGACGGTTCGACCAAGCGCGCAACGCCCATAGGGCTGAAAGGGCTTCAGTCCCTCCCTTCCGCCTGGTGTGTGTGTCAGCCCGGGCTGAGGACGCTTTGCGGGCACACACAGTTTTTGAGCTGCTGTGGGCTGGCTGGTCTCTGTCTTATTGCAGCCGCACCTGAGCACTTCACAGGTCTTTAAAAGACTATTTACTTGTTAACAAGGCTTTGTTGTTTTTCACCCCTTCTTAGAGCCCCTGCATCTCCATTCTGGCTATTGCTGGAAGAATTAGCCCCCCCCCCCCTTAAATTTGGCTCAAGTTGCACCTCTGGCTCCGACCCCATTGGACAGTGTGCATCAGCTGACCCGACAGTAGTTGAAAAATTCTTAGCGAGCCTGGCTACTTCAGGCCTCAAAACCAGAGTAATAGGCTGCACTGAGTTGGCTGCAATGGTCTGTCCAGATGGGTACAGGTGGGGTGTGGACACAAATGCTCACCAGGCCCAACGCATGAACCCGGCTCCCTTATAAGGAGATCAAAGATGCAGCTGCTGGATACAGAAGCACAGTCAGCCCACACAATCAGCACAGTGTCTGAAGGCACAGCAGCAGGGTGTAGAGAGAGACAGACCTTCATGCTGATGTCAGAGTTTGTGGTCCAGGGCTCAATAATGACATGGCCTGGTAGTTCGGTCTGGACTGTTCCCGTGGGGTACAGGGTCAAGACTAATTTGCATATGGCTGGGTCCAAACTGGGGCGGCGTGGTGGGCAAAAGAACGATGGATTTAACCCAGATATTTTGACTGAGGTGGAGAATGTTTGCATTGGCAGCAGGCCGTCCATCATTTGTTTGCTGTAACACTTCTCGCCCTAAGTGGTATGGGTATGCCCAGACGTGGGTCCCTTGCTCACAGTGCCACTGGATTCAAGTTAGCTTGGCTGAAGAAGGGTGACATACCTTGAAACTGGTCCCAGGATACTTGTTTCCGGTCCAGGGAGGACCTGGCCTGGCAGTTCTGTCGGGACTGTTCCCATGGGGCACAGGGTCAAGACTGATTTGCATATGGCTGGGTCCAAACTGGGGTGGCATTGTGGGCAAAAGAACGATGGATTTAACCCAGATCTTTTGACTGGGGGAGAATGTTTGCATTGTCAGCATTCCGTCCATCATTTGTTTGCTGTAACACTTTTACCCCTAGGTGGGATGGGTATGCCCAGACGTGGGTCCTTTGCTCACTCTACCACTGGATTCAAGCTAGCATGGCTGAAGAAGGGTGACATACCCTGAAACCGGACCCAGGATGCTTGTTTACGGTCCAGGGAGGACCTGGCCTGGCAGTTCGGGCTGGACTGTTCCCATGGGGCACAGGATCAAGACTGATTTGCATATGGCTGGGTCCAAACTGGTGTGGCGTTGTGGGCAAAAGGACAATGGATTTAACTCAGATCTTCTGACTGGGGGAGAATGTTTGCATTGTCAGCATTACGTCCATCATTTAATTGCTGTAACCCTTTTCGCCCTAAATAGGATGGGTATGCCCAGACGTGGGTCCCTTGCTCACTGTGCCACTGGATTCAATCTAGCCTGGCTGAAGAAGGGTGACATACCCTGAAACCAGTCCCAGGATGCTTGTTTCCGGTCCAGAGAGGACCTGGAATGACAGTTTGTTCTGGACTGTTCCCATGGGGCACAGGGTCAAGACTGATTTGCGTATGGCTGTGTCCAAACTAGTGTGGCGTTGTGGGTAATAGAACAATGGATTTAACCCCGGTCCTTTGACTGGGGAGGAATGTTTGCATTGGCAGCATTCCGTCCATCATTTGTTTGCTGTAACACTTTTCGCCCTAAGTGGGATGGGTATGACCATACGTGGGTTCCTTGCTCACTGTGCCACTGGATTCAAGCTAGCCTGGCTGAAGACGGGTGATGTACCCTGAAACCGGTCCCAGGGTGCTTGTTTCCAGTCCAGGGAGGACCTGGCCTGGAAGTTCGTTCTGGACTGTTCCCATGGGGCACAGGGTCAAGACTGATTTGCATATGGCTGGGTCCAAACTGGGGTGGCACTGTGGGCAAAAGGACGATGGATTTAACTCAGATCTTCTGACTGGGGCAGAATGTTTGCATTGTCAGCATACAGTCCACCATTTGTTTGCTATAACACTTTTCACCCTAAGTGGGATGGGAATAACCATACGTGGGTCCCTTGCTCACTGTGCCACTGGATTCAAGCTAGCCTGGCTGAAGAAGGGTGGCATACCCTAAAACCGGTCCCAGGATGCTTATTTCTGGTCCCGGCAGTTCGGTCTGGACTGCTCCCATGGGGCACAGGGTCAAAACTGATTTGCATATAGCTGGGTCCAAACTAGGGTGGCGTTTTGGGCAAAAGAACAATGGCTTTAACACCAATTTTTTGACTGGAGTAGAATGTTTGCATTTCCTGCATTGCGTCCATCATTTGTTTGCTGTAACACTTTTCGCCCTAAGTGGGATGGGTATGCCCAGACGTGGGTCCCTTATTCACTGTGCCCCTGGATTCAAGCTAGCCTGGCTGAAGAAGGGTGACATACCCTAAAACCGGTCCCAGGATGCTTGTTTCCGGTCCAGGGAGGACCTGGCCTGGCAGTTCAGTCTGGACTGTTCCCATGGGGCACTGGGTCAAGACTGATTTGCACATGGCTGGGTCCAAACTGGGGTGGCGGCGTGGGAAAAGAACGATGGATTTAACCCAGATCTTTTGACTGGGGAAAATGTTTGCATTGTCAGCATTCCGTCCATCATTTGTTTGCTGTAACACTTTTTGCCCTAAGTGGGATGGGTATGCCCAGACGTGGGTCCCTTGCTCACTGTGCCACTGGATTCAACCTAGCCTGGCGAAGAAGGGTGACATACCCTGAAACTGGTCCCAGGATGCTTATTTCTGGTCCTGGCAGTTCGGTCTGGACAGTTCCCATGGGGCACAGGGTCAAGACTGATTTGCATATAGCTGGGTCCAAACTGGGGTGGCGTTGTGGGCAAAAGAACGATGACTTTAACACCGATTTTTTGACTGGAGTAGAATGTTTGCATTCTCTGCATTCCGTCCATCATTGGTTTGCTGTAACACTTTTCGCCCTAAGTGGGATGGGTATGCCCAGACGTGGGTCCCTTGCTCACTGTGCCCCTGGATTCAAGCTAGTCTGGCTGAAGAAGGGTGACATATCCTGAAACCGGTCCCAGGATGCTTGTTTACGGTCCAGGGAGGACCTGGCCTGGCAGTTCGGTCTGGACTGTTCCCATGGGGCACAGGGTCAAGACTGGTTTGCACATGGCTGGGTCCAAACTGGTGCGGCGTTGTGGGCAAAAGGACGATGGATTTAACTCAGATATTCTGACTGGGGGAGAATGTTTGCATTGTCAGCATTACGTCCATCATTTAATTGCTGTAACCCTTTTCGCCCTAAATAGGATGGGTATGCCCAGACGTGGGTCCCTTGCTCACTGTGCCACTGGATTCAATCTAAACTGGCTGAAGAAGGGTGACATACCCTGAAACCAGTCCCAGGATGCTTGTTTCCGGTCCAGAGAGGACCTGGACTGGCAGTTTGTTCTGGACTGTTTCCATGGGGCACAGGGTCAAGACTGATTTGCGTATGGCTGGGTCCAAACTGGGGTGGCGTTGTGGGCAACAGAACAATGGATTTAACCTTGGTCCTTTGACTGGGGAGGAATGTTTGCATTGTCAGCATTCCGTCCATCATTTGTTTGCTGTAACACTTTTCGCCCTAAGTGGGATGGGTATGCCCATACCTGGGTTCCTTGCTCACTGTGCCACTGGATTCAAGCTAGCCTGGCTGAAGACAGGTGATATACCCTGAAACCGGTCCCAGGGTGCTTGTTTCCAGTCCAGGGAGGACCTGACCTGGAAGTTCGGTCTGGACTGTTCCCATGGGGCACAGGGTCAAGACTGATTTGCATATGGCTGGGTCCAAACTGGGGTGGCACTGTGGGCAAAAGGACGATGGATTTAACTCAGATCTTCTGACTGGGGAAGAATGTTTGCATTGTCAGCATACAGTCCATCATTTGTTTGCTATAACACTTTTCACCCTAAGTGGGATGGGAAGACCCATACGTGGGTCCCTTGCTCACTGTGCCACTGGATTCAAGCAAGCCTGGCTGAAGAAGGGTGGCATACCCTGAAACCAGTCCCAGGATGCTTATTTCTGGTCCTGGCAATTCGGTCTGGACTGTTCCAATGGGGCACAGGGTCAAGGCTGATTTGCATATAGCTGGGTCCAAACTAGGGTGGCGTTTTGGGCAAAAGAACGATGGCTTTAACACCGATTTTTGACTGAGTAGAATGTTTGCATTCTCTGCATTCCATCCATCATTTGTTTGCTGTAACACTTTTCGCCCTAAGTGGGATGGGTATGCCCAGACGTGGGTCCCTTGTTCACTGTGCCCCTGGATTCGAGCTAGCTTGGCTGAAGAAGGGTGACATACCCTAAAACCGGTCCCAGAATGCTTGTTTCCGGTCCAGGGAGGACCTTGCCTGGTAGTTCAGTCTGGACTGTTCCCATGGGGCACAGGGTCAAGACTGATTTGCACATGGCTGGGTCCAAACTGGGGTGGCGGTGTGGGCAAAAGAACGATGGATTTAACCCAGATCTTTTGACTGGGGAAAATGTTTGCATTGTCAGCATTCCGTCCATCATTTGTTTGCTGTAACACTTTTCACCCTAAGTGGGATGGGTATGCCCAGACGTGGGTCCCTTGCTCACTGTGCCACTGGATTCAAGCTAGCCTGGCTGAAGAAGGGTGACATACCCTGAAACCGGTCCCAGGATGCTTATTTCTGGTCCTGGCAGTTCGGTCTGGACTGTTCCCATGGGGCACAGGGTCAAGATTGATTTGCATATCGCTGGGTCCAAACTGGGGTGGCGTTGTGGGCAAAAGAACAATGACTTTAACACCAATTTTTTGACTGGAGTAGAATGTTTGCATTCTCTGCATTCCGTCCATCATTTGTTTGCTGTAACACTTTTCGCCCTAAGTGGGATGGGTATGCCCAGACGTGGGTCCCTTGTTCACTGTGCCCCTGGATTCAAGCTAGCCTGGCTGAAGAAGGGTGACATACCCTAAAACCGGTCCCAGGATGCTTGTGTCCGGTCCAGGAAGGACCTGGCCTGGCAGTTCGGTCTGGGCTGTTTCCATGGGGCACAGGGTCAAGACTGATTTGCATATGGCTAGGTCCAAACTGGGGTGGTGTTGTGGGAAAAAGAACAATGGATTTAACCTAGATCTTTTGACTGGGGGATAATGTTTGCATTGTCAGTATTCTGTCCATCATTTGTTTGCTGTAACACATGGCTAGCTGTGGAGGCACAGAAGCCCTCACATTGAGATCAGTGCTGCTCAGAGCTTCGATTCTTGGTTAGGCTAAGCAGTAGTCACAGGTTTCCAGCATTACCAGTCTTGGACACAGCCCACTCCTCAACTAAGAACTGGCCTTGGTTTTGGTCTGAAGTTTGCAGCAGCAACGTTCTTCCCTCAGTCCTTGGCTATGTTCCTTACCACACCAGGGGGAAGAGCAGAGGGCCATATTCTCAAGGAGCTATTGGCGAGTTATCGGTACCTTAACGCAGCCAAATTTGTGATAAACTTACCACCCCATTCACAAGCTGATGCACACAGCCCATATCACCAGTTTTCCGTTGATTGCAACTGCAAAAAAACATCACCACGGATGACCCCGGCAACTATCGCTAATGAGATGCAGAGTAGACATTCCCAAGCAAAAAGCTGCAACAACACCATACCACAACATTTTCAACGACCAGACAGATCCGCTATAAGATCACAAAGCATGCGATAAGGCGCTTTAGCACCAGGAAACTGACACCTGCTCCGACCTGTTGCAAAGTCGGACTACAACCTGCACCACAACAGACAGCCCATCCCAGTGACACACTTGAAGAACAACAGATGCCATGGAGCCACAGAACATGCATCCCAGAGCCCCAAGAGGGCAACAACACCTGCCACCATCACCCCCAGGACCCCACCTCCCCCCCCTCTCCGGAGACCCACTCCGGGCACCCCCCACCCCCCCAATAAAGATATGTCACATCAACCATACGGATACATATACCAAAAAACTTGCATGATGTTGCACAATCACATCTGGTGACATGCATGTGTCGTCACAAAAATGAGCATCACACATTCACCTTTGAAACAACAAATGACAATTTATTAGAATAAACACAGAACAAAATGAAGACACATGGCAGCTCCCCTCGGGACAATCCGTAGGTCACAGCCTGCAAGACAAAAATCATGATGAGAAGGTGTGTCTTACGCGCATCAAAGGACAGAAAGAGAGTGAAGGAGAGACAGAGAGCGAAGTAGAGGGAGCTAGAGAAAGACAGACCGAGAGGGGGGAGAGAGAGAAAGACAGACAGAGAGGGGGAGAGAGAGAAAGACGGACAGAGAGGGGGAGAGAGAGACAGACGGACATAGTTGGGGAGAGAGAGATAAAGAAAAGAAAACAGGGAGAGAGGGTGCCGACACTGCGCAGCCTGTCTACACTGCTCACCTGCTGCCACTAGTGTGTCTCCAACTATGTGCCGGTATGAAGTGCAGTTCACCAGGTCCCACATCTGAAACAGATCCGTCATCTGAAACAGAGTCCAGATATTGAATGGCAAAGTACATACAATTGCACACAACATCATCGTCTGTCGCAGCTGCACCCCAGCCCCTCCCACCCTCCAGCAGTGACTGCCACCCCTGCGCACCCAGGCAGCTGCACCCCAGCCCATTTGTTTGCTGTAACACTTTTTGCCCTAAGTGGGATGGGTATGCCCATACCTGGGTTCCTTGCTCACTGTGCCACTGGATTCAAGCTAGCCTGGCTGAAGACAGGTGATATACCCTGAAACCGGTCCCAGGGTGCTTGTTTCCAGTCCAGGGAGGACCTGGCCTGGAAGTTCGGTCTGGACTGTTCCCATGGGGTACAGGGTCAAGACTGATTTGCATATGGCTGGGTCCAAACTGTGGGCATGCGCCAAGCGGTGCATGCCCACCCCTGCGCACCCAGGCCTCACTGCTCATCTTCCACCACTGGCGTGTAGAAATGAGGGCCCACCAAGTGCGCGTGCAAGCCCCAAGCCTGGGGCCCTCGGACATGTCACCCTCCACATCATGCAGCTCCACTCCGTGGGTCCCCAGATCTCACATTTGGTGCTGGGTCTTGATTTCTCCATGGAAGAGGAACATATCAGTGCACGCGGCATCATCGCAGGCTGCACACCCGCTCAGCCTCATAGGTGCAACTAACTCTGTGATTCAGGAGGCGACGCCACGTGATGGTAGGCCCGTGCTGCCCGCTGGCTCAGGCCTACACTGCGGTCCAGCAGGGCACACAAAACGTGAGCCGTCCGGACCACCGGGATGGGGCATCATCGCAGGCTGCACACCTGCTCAGCACTTAAGGTGCCCCTACCTCAGTGCACCGAAAGTCACCGTCCCGTGGCGGTGTGACTGTGCCGGCCGCGGTGCATCCGTTGCCATCAAGTCTGCGTCCCACTAGACAGGGACCCTCTATGATTGAGTATGGTGGTGCGTCACCTCCGGGCCATCATGTCACCTCCGGGCCTGCGAAATGTGATGTCGCAGGCTCTTGGGCCTACATGCACACCACACGGATACACCCCTAGAGAGGTTGAAAATGATGTCATGCACGTGCGCCCGGCCCTTTTTATTGGCAGGATCACATGTCCTGTGACACGTGTGCTGGATGGGTGTGGTGTGGGTGTAAACCAGCTGTGAGGGAATGGCCGTGGCATGCTGACAACTAGACCTGTGAGCAGCAGATCACTACAGGGGAGTCCTCGTACATGTGGCATTGTTGCCCCCCTGGAGCGTAAGCATAGTGGGCTGGCCTGGCGTACGCCAGTCCAGCGTAAGGGTTTGAACGATGACCCCGGGGCTCTGTGAGTGGTTCTGTGCGGGGCTGGACAAGGAAGTAACAAATGCGTATGTCGCTGTTGTTGCGTCGTCGCAACCCGGACGACAATCGGCAATGTGTCATCCTGTGACCCAAGTCAAATGACATGAGCCACATGGACGTAAGAGGAATTCACTGACCCTACATTCAGCCATACTTCCACATTTGAAGGACCATAGACACGACACATCTGTGTGATTCGGAATGTTTAATGCACATTCAGTGGAGTGTTGCATTTGGAGCACTACAGGTCCATACAAAGCCCACTTTCAAATGTTGGGTCGTGGAGGGCCAGCCAGAGTCCTTCAGGGAATGAGAAGTCCAATGGAAGAGGAAGAGTTCAGTCCGCAGTCTGACGGCTGTGTCATTGGCGAACAAACAGATTATGGCAGTCCATGTCGAGGTCCAAGGGGAGTGTCGCAGAGTGTATCGGGGGACAGTGGAAGGTGATGATGCAGAGGGCAAAACCAAGCTGAAACCGGCCATATGGCAGAGGTGACTGCTACTGTTTCCTCCGTACCTGTAAGGAGGTTTCATCTGCATCTTCGTCCTCTGCTGTTGCATGTGCCTCACGTGTGGGTAGTGCTGGCCTTTCTCCAGCACTGTGTGGCAGTGACACCTCTGGGGCAGGAGGTGGAATGTCTGCCACACTGTGTGGCACTGCCAATTCAGGGGCGAAGATGTGGATGTGGTGGTAGCAGAAGAATGAATCTGCACCAGGCCTTGTGGCAGCAATGCCATGAGGATGGTTTGGAGGTCATTGTGGAACCCAGCTATCTCTCGCTGGTAGGCAGCTGTGGCAGCCGCTGTCTCCTCATTGGCCCGCTCCATATTCTCCAGGAGCCTCCGCATAAGTGTCACAACTCCCGGACGAGCTCGCTAGAGCCACCCTGACTAGACAGTCGTTCTTGTTGCACAGTCAGGACTCTGGCGATGTCAGCCATGGTTCGTTGGAGGGCATGGAGCAGACTGTCAGTGTCCATTAGGAACTGTGAGTGGTCCCTGATGGGACTTAGACACCCACGTATGGCATCTAGTTTGTCTGCCATGTGGTCAAAGCCCACCCGCACCTGTTCAGCCAGCTGCTCCTGGAATCCCAACACACAGCGCCGGAAGGCCATGTGTTCTTCGTGGGGTACTGGGAGGCAGCAATGGTAGTGGGTGCTGCCTGCTGTGTGGTCTGTGCAGGGGGTGGGTTCTCCTCATTGCAGCTTGGCTGCCCTGCTCCTGGAGGTGGGCTGCTGAGACTGTCAATGAACTCTTGGAGGGCGTTGGAGTCAAAGGTGTCGTGGTCCTCTTCGTCATCAGAGAAGAGAGGTTGGGACTGCTCTGCAGGAGGAGGTGATTGTCCCTCTGCAATGTGAAGGGGAGATGCAGTTTAACAATGTGTCCACATGTGTGTTGTTGCATTGTACATGTTTACATACAGACTGCATGACCATGTACTAGGGGTCGGCATCAAATTCCGTTTCGCTTGCGGAAATTGCGATAATTTGACATTTTCGCGTTCCACGGAGAGCGGAGATTTTTTTCATGCTCGCGCTTTGAAAATACGTTCTCGCGTGTGCGATTGCCTTACCGGGATCCCCGCGTTCGTCGACGAGTTTTCCGGTCCGTTCGGGTGCTCCACGAGATGTTGGTAGACGTTTGCGCTATCTCGCGAGAGTTCGTGCCCGCGATCACGTCATTCGTCTCGCGATCAGGCACCGCGAGAGTATGAGATCTCAAACACGTCATTCTCCACCGCGAGCAAGAGCGTGAGGACGTGAACACGTCATATCCAACGCGACAGGGAGAATGAGAACGCAAACACGTCATTTTGGATGCGCCATCGACATCCGGCGGAAGTGTGGTGAAGCTCGAGAACTCGAACACGTAAAATTGTCAATCTGGAGAAGAATATCATCTCTAGCAGCACAAAACCTTCTGTACATGATGATTTGGATGATAAAAACTCCTCAGATTGACATTTGGCTGTCCTTTTTTGTGCAAGGAGTACTTTTTTAAAATGGGGGAGAGGGAGGAAGTGCCACAGAATCTCCAGCTTCCTGTTCCTGTCCAGCAGGCTCCTCCCAATGCTTTGTCCATCGCCTGCTCATTCTGCCTTTGGATTTTGAGCTGGAAGGATCACTCTTTGTGTTTGCTGCATCATTATCATTAGATTTGAGAACTTTTGTATTTGATATTTTACAAGTAAGTTGGTGTTGTGTCTGATTGGGGGCATTGCAGTTGTTTCAACTACAATTTAATTTTGGTACTTATCATTCCTTTTTTTTAAATTGTTGTGGGTAGTAGTAGTCACAAGGCCCAGAGCTAGTCGTGGGTGGGTACATGATGATGCAACTGTTCCCTTGGTGTGTTTTGAATATATTTCATTTTTAAGCATCATTTAGGGAATGGATGGCACTGGATTGAGTTGGGAAATGTGTTTTTGGGGAGGGAGTGCTGTTGTTGGGTGTCTTAAAGAAATGCCTTTGTTGTGTGTGTCTGGTGTGTTGGTGTTCAATGCATGCTCCCTGCAGACCTTTTTTTTGGCCTGTGTATTTTCATTTTTGCATTTTATTGCATTAAAAAGGCAAAGCAGTGTGCTTTAGCATGCATCCTTTGCCTGGCTTTTATAGGCCTTTTGTCAGTTCATGGTGTTTCCCAGGCCTCCTGCTTGTGGTTTGTGATTTGTGAGTGTCCATGTGGCTGGTGGCCTTTTGTGGTGGGGGTTATTAGTGTGCTGCTTTTGCCATATAGGCCTGCATGCTTTTCCTTTGTGGCCTAGGCTTCTTGTTGTGGGTAGGCCTGGCCATGAGGCTGGCAGCCATTTTGAAGGCTGGCAGTGTGCTTTTTGCAATAGGCCTGCATTGTCTGGCTTCTGTTTCTTGTAGTTGGGTGGGCCTGGCCATGTTGCTGGTGTCCATTTTGAAGCTTAGGCCTGCAAGTTTGTCTGGCCTTGTCTGCCAACAGGCCTGCTTTCATCCAGTAGGCTCTGAGCAGGTAGCCACAGGTGCATTAAACAAGTGTTTCTGTGTGGTCTGTTGAATTTAAACATCATTTAGGGCATGGACGGCATTGGATTGAGTTGGGAAATGTGTTTTCTTGGGGGGTTCTGTTGTTGGGTGTCTTAAAGAAATGCCTTTGTTGTGTGTGTCTGGTGTGTTGGTGTGCAATGCATGCACCCTGCAGACCTTTTTTTGGCCTGTGTATTTTCGTTTTTGCATTTTATTGCATTAAAAAGGCAACGCAGTGTGCTTTAGCATGCATCCTCTGCCTGGCTTATATAGGCCTTTTGTCAGTTCATTGTGTTTCCGATGCCTCCTGCTTGTTGCTTGTGATTTGTGAGTGTACATGTGGCTGGTGGCCTTTTGTGGTGGGAGTTGTTAGTGTGCTGCTTTTGCCATATAGGCCTGCATGGTTTTCCTATTGGCTTACTGCTTCCATCCATCCATCCCCTTTGCCAGCAGCAGCTCCATGAATGATGTGATGCTCATATCATTTAATGCCAAACAGGGTCCAACCCACTTCCATTACATTTGTATTTTGGTGGTTCTTATTCTCTTTCCTATCCTTCCTGAGAGTGTAGTGTGTACACAGTAGTATACCATAGCCTTTGTTGACAAAGTCTCAGAAATGGCTAGACTATATATATTTTTTTGTACTAGTACAGTAGTAATTGAACCACAACAACAAATGCAACATTTCACTGATGTTCTTCTCCTGGCTTATTTGCTTTTAGGTGGACAAAAAGCAAGAGGAGGAGGTATCATCATCATCACCCATTGTACTGCCAGACAGACGTCCTGCTGTGCATCACGTCCATTTGTGACCACAACTTGTGCACCTGCGTCCTGCCTGACATCTGAAGAAGATGGCCCCAAAGAAAGGTACCAGGTCCAGTACCAAGAAAGTTGCCGGTGAGAAGAAGGAACAGAAAAAGGAAGTGCCACTAACCACGAATGGTGCGCCGGCCAATGTTTTTTTGGGACCAAAACAATTACGCATGCAGCAGCGTTGTGCAGGAACCAAGCTGGGAGCAGCACCTCCGCACCAGCGGTCCAACCCCACCAACCTAGGCCCAACCTAGGCCCAAGCCCTTAAGTGTCGCAGAGGTAGACAGTCTACTAACGAGCAGCGATGTTGAAATGTCATTATCGCAAAGTAGTACACAATCAACGCAGGCCGAAACTCAGCAGATAAGTGTGCAGCAGCAGCCGCAAAACAACAGCAGGAGCCGCAACAACAACAGCAGCAGCCGCAACAACAACAGCAGCAGCCGCAAGAACAGCAGCAGCCTCAAAAACAGCACCAGCCGCAAGAATAGCAGCAGCCGCAAGAACAGCAGCAGGCGCAAGAACAGCCCACAATAGTATTTGTTGCTCCTGAAGTAGGGGCATTTCAGGAAATCGAGCTTTCTGCAGACAAAGTGGAGAAAACCACTGTTTCGGAAGTTCTATTGTCTTCCAGACCACCAGCAAGGAAAAGGAGGCTTAGTCCATCATCTTCTTCTTCAAGCCCCGCTGCACGCCACAAGACAATGCTAGTGAAAAGGAAGGTTCCAGAAAGACTTAGGGGGTCATTAGGATAGCGTGCAGAAAACCACCCCGACCGCCATGGAGGCGGAAACCAACCGCCCACCTGCACCGCGGATACACCGGCAGCCACATTAGGATTAACCGCCACTAAAGATCGACCGCGGCGGTAGCGGGCCAAGCAAAGCCGTCCGATTCGGGCGGTGATGGCCAAAAATCGACCGCGGTGGTCGGAAAAGCTGCGGAAAAGCAACAACCCGCCGCAAGGACAGCGGACACACCGCACGGGAAATTAGGATATCCCCGAGGGTGTCACGGTCGGAACCGCTGTCACCGACGGCCGCGGTCGCACACAGGAGTGAATGAGAAAAAGAGCTGCAGCATAGACACCGCAGCGGACGGGACATGAAAATCATGGCGGATGATGCCAAAACACCGCAGTGATGCCAAACAGTGCACAAATAAAATCAGCCATCCCCCCAAAATAAATAACACACATAAAAATATAAAAATTAAAGAAAAAAGATACGAAAATACCCTGGAAAAATCCCACAACACACCTGACACCCAAAATCCACTTGGACACACCACACAGCTGAGTATAAAGCCACCCCCTTCACTAACCACAATCCTTTGCAACACTCCAGATTAGAAGGCCATACCCCACAACTAACAGGAGAGGCAAAAGAGAACTGCACACACACACATCCACCACCACCACCATCACCACCACCTTTACACCAGCACAAATAATCCCCCAGCGCACAACACATCTCACACCTCAACACCATACCCCTGCACCCACACCCCTGCACCCACAAACACCTCAACCATCACACATAATGACAACTCAAAAAATGCCCAAATTCACCGACAGTGAGTTGACAGTTATGGTCAATGAGATTGTGAGAGTAGAGCCACAACTGTTTGGTAGCCTGGTCCAACAGACACCATTAGCCACGAGGACACAAATGTGGGAAAGGATAGTCCAAAGGGTGAATGCAGTTGGGACCACCCCAAGATCCAGGAAGGAGATCATGAGGCGGTGGCATGATCTCAAGAGAGTTGTCAAGGAGAGGAGGAGTAAGAACTGGACACTGGCGAACGTGACTGGCAGTGGCCCTTCCATCCCACCGAAAACATTCACACCATGGGAGGAGAAGGTGCTTGCCATACTGCTGCCTGAGAGTCTCACAGGAGTAGCCGGGGGAGTGGAGGCTGGTAAGTACAAACAAATGCCAAACAACACACTGAGAAGTACTCCCTTGCAAAACCTTAACACCATTACACTGTCCACCCTCACCCAACAGGTAGCTGGCCTTCTTGCTCAGGAGGCCTGAATGGGTGAGGGAGGGAGGCCTGCACTACCACTCCCACCATGCCCCCTGGCCCACAGCTCAGCAGGATACAGGCCTCCCCCACCCAGGAGCAAGTGTCAGCCATTGCACTGTTACCAAACAAACTTACAGGTAGGTAGCCATCTTCAATTGGAGGTTTTTTGGGGGTGGGAGGCCTGTATCAGTACTCCCAGCATGCCCTCTGGCCCACACTCCTGCAGCATGGAGGCCTCTCCCACCCAGGAGCAAGTGTCAGCCATTGCACTGTTAGCAAACAAACTTACAGGTAGGTAGCCATCTTCACTTGGAGGGTGTTTGGGGATGGGAGGCCTGTATCACTACTCCCAGCATGCCACCTGGCCCACACTCCTGCAGCATGGAGGCCTCTCCCACCCAGGAGCAAGTGTCAGCCATTGCACTGTTAACAAACAAACTTACAGATAGGTAGCCATCTTCACCAAGAGGGTTTTTGGGGATGGGAGGCCTGTATCACTACTCCCAGCATGCCCCCTGGCCCACACTCCTGCAACATGGAGGCCTCCCCTACCCAGGAGCAAGTGTCAGCCATTGCACTGTTAACAAACAAACTTACAGGTAGGTCGCCATCTTCACTTGGAGGGTGTTTGGGGGTGGGAGGCCTGTATCACTACTCCCAGCAGGCCCCCTGGCCCACACTCCTGCAGCATGGAGGCCTTCCCCACCCAGGAGCAAGTGTCAGCCATTGCACTGTTAACAAACAAACTTACAGGTAGGTAGCCATCTTCACTTGGAGGGTTTTTGGTGGTGGGAGGCCTGTATCACTACTCCCAGCATGCCCCCTGGCCCACACTCCTGCAGCATGGAGGCCTCCCTCACCCAGGAGCAAGTGTCAGCCATTGCACTGTTAACAAACAAACTTACAGGTAGGTAGCCATCTTCACTTGGTGGGTGTTTGGGGGTGGGAGGACTGTATCACTATTCTCAGCATGCCCCCTGGCCCACACTCTTGCAGCATGGAGGCCTCCCCCTCCCAGGAGCAATTGTCAGCCATTGCACTGTTAACAAACAAACTTACAGATAGGTAGCCATCTTCACATGGAGGGTTTTTGGGGGTGGGAGGCCTGTATCACTACTCCCAGCATGCCCCCTGGCCCACACTCCTGCAGCATGGAGGCCTCCCCCACCCAGGAGCAAGTGTCAGCCATTGCACTGTTAACAAACAAACTTACAGGTAGGTAGCCATCTTCACTTGGAGGGTTTTTAGGGGTGGGAGGCCTGTATCACTACTCCCAGCATGCCCCCTGGCCCACACTCCTGCAGCATGGAGGCCTCCCCCACCCAGGAGCAAGTGTCAGCCATTGCACTGTTAACAAACAAACTTACAGGTAGGTAGCTATCTTAACTCTTCCTGATGTGTGTGTGGGAGACCTGCATCCCGAAACGCAGCAGCAATTGCATGCAATGCATTGACATCCAACATGTATCAGTAAATGATGTTCCTCTGCAATATGAAATTACACGCACTGTTGCCATGAATTGTACTACTGCAGAATTCAAATTTGTGTAGTGTACAGACAGTCCACTACACCCATCTGAGACAATACTTGCACTGTGCCTAACACTGACCATTTCCCATCTACTCCACAGGTGATGAAGAACTCACTGCTGAGGACCACACCAACGACCAGCAGAGCCAGTCTCCACCCCTCGGCACATGGACTCTCAGATGCGGAGACTCAGGACAGTTTGGACGATGAGCTCCAGGACGGCCCATCTGGTGTGCCACAGACCCAGAGGTCCCAGGCCCCCATCCTCCCCACCACCACGTCTGCTGCAACAACAGCGCAGCAGACCCCTGCTATCATACCCTCTGCCTCCACCGCAGCCAACACCACCACCACCGCCACTTCCACTGCTACCACCAGTATCACCTGCAGCACCCTCCCTGTCCCAGGGGACGACCAGGCCATAGCATCAACTGTTGAGGGCAGGGAGAGAGTGCGTGGACCCACAGTGGCGAGGCAAGAGGTCCGTGGCAGCAGAGCAGGTGGGAGGACTAGGGTCACCACCAGACCTCGGGAGGAGTGGACACCATCCCTGGACCACTTCACCAGAGTAGTGGAGGCATACCAAGAGGTCCAGGGACAAAGTGGCCGGTCGGATGAACTTTTAAGGGAGCTCATCCTGCTGATGAGGTCCATTGACAACCGCCTTGGACAGATGGTGGACCTCATGGGCCAGCAAGTGGTGTTGCAGAGGGACAGGCCTGTGTCCCAACCACCACCTCCGTCCCCTCCTGTTGTGCCGCAGGATGACAGTGCACCATCCTCCCCTGCGCCAACAGAGAGGGACGAGTCCCCTCACGCCGCTGGCCATTCAGCAGGACCCCCACCGCCAAAAAGATCTAGGGGGCGTCCAAAGAAGAGCCTGGGCGTCTCCGGAGGCAAAGCACCTGCCACACGCCAGTCACGGAGCCAGCCATGATGACAACCCTCTGCCCTACTGCATTGATTGTTTGGACTGTCTTTACCCACATTTCCTTGCCAATGGCACCTGTCTGTTGGACTGGGTCACCACATCCATGTGGACTCTACTCTTGCATCTCATTGAACAGGACTGTCAACTCACTGCTCATTCCCCACTGTCATGTAAATATTTCCACACAAATCACATGCCCACTGTCGAAATACAAATCCTGATGCACCAGTTTGTGTGCTGTATTGTCTTTTGTGCAATATTTACAATATTGACAATGTCCATTATTTGTCCAAATGATGTACAGTATGTAGTGCAGGGTTCCTCTGTAGCACCTAGGGAGACACAACAGAACTACAGTCACTGGTCTCATTGTGGCATCACAGACAGAACAGTACACTAAACATACACAAGACACTACAGGCATACTAGACAATGGGCTGCAGGTGTGAACAAATAGGGTCCACCATACGTTCACATATGGAACGTCAATGTCACTTTTACCACACACAGGTGACAGAACGTGTGCCTGTCAGTTACATCCGCGCATAGCCCTTCACAACAACAGCAACCACACCAGAAAATGTACACGTTGTACCTTGTCACCCACCTTCAAGTGAAGTAGTGTTCGATGAGCTGCTGCCGCAGGTCTACTCCTTCATCCTCTCCACTGTCTTCATCACTGGACTCAGGTCCATGAGCGGGTGGTGGCCTTGGTTCCTCACCATCGTCCAGGAGCAGGGTGACCCTCTTGTGGATGGCCAGGTTGTGCAGCATACAGCATGCCTCAACGATCTTGCACACCTTCCCAGGTGAGTATGCCAGTGCACCTCCGGTTCTGTCAAGGCAACGGAATCTTGACTTCAGCAGGCCAAAAGTGCGTTCGATTACCCGTCGGGTCATGCCATGGGCGTCATTGTAGCGGATGTCAGCCGGGCTCCTGGGATTCCTGAGGGGGCTCAACAGCCATGGCCTACTGGGATATGCTGAGTCACCTGTGAATGACAAACACCCATTGCAATGTTGCACAGCCAGGGTGCATCAGGTAACACACAGCACGCCATATCGGTAGGCATACTCACCCACAATCCAAGCACGCTCGGGATGCAGATTCTCCATCATCTGTGGCACCATGCTGTTCCTCATGATAAACGAATCATGCGCTGAGCCAGGATACTTCGCACACACATGAGAAATGGTCATGTCCGCAAGGCACACCACCTGCACATTGATGGAATGGTAATGTTTGCGGTTCCTATATATGTGCTCCGTCGCCTGTGGTGCCACCAGACCTACATGGGTGCAATCGATGGCACCAACAACATGTGGTATGCGCCCAAGGGGATAGAAGTCCCCCTTCACGGCAGCCAATTCTCCTCCCCAAGGGAAATGGATGTAGCGATTCCGATAGAGCATCATGGCTGCAAGAACATCCCTCAGCACCATGCTGAACATGGGCTGTGACATCCCTCCAGCGTTAGCCACCGTCTCCTGGAAGGAACCTGTTGTAAAAAAGTGGACTGCTGCCATCACCTTGTATGTGGGTGTGAATGCCGTTGGATAGTGACGGCGAGGCTGCAGGTGGGGCTCCAATAGATCACACAGGATCTTCAGTGTTGGTCTATACAGGCGGAATTTCCGTATTAATGCCTCATTCTCCATGTCCTCCAGCACTGTCAGGTGATGTAGGAGATTTGGCCTCATCCTAGTACAGAAGTAAAATATGAAATGTCAGTGACAACCATCATGAGATGGCCACAGCACATACCATCAATGATGTAATGGAGAAAAAACGACTGCTTGAGAGATGCATGGCACACCAGGTGACATGGCTGGCCTTGTGATGTACGCAGAGGGCACACCTCTCCACTGTCAATACACAAGTGACACATACACATCGGACAATGTGAATGCACACATACTGGAGAACACAATTCACATGTGCAGGCAAGGTGCAGCAACATCCGCCAATGTTTTAGAAATTACCATGTCTGTATCATACTCATCTGCTGTACCTGTCACACCTCAATGCATCATGTAAACTCTGGACACATCCATCAACACAATGATCACAGTAGCAGGAAAACGTGAGCTGTTGTGAATGCACCAGTCTGATACGATACAATACTGTGACACAATCCTTGTGAAGGTCATCACTGACCCACAACTAATGGATTTGTACCACATCATGACCACAAGCTCAAGAGTGGCAAGCATCATCAGCCATTAAGTGCATGAGTAACATGGCAGGGAGCACAGACCAAAGTGTGTCACACTGTAGTGTAGCTGCTATTTTCCCAATAGGCTCTGCGCATTGGAATAGTACCTACAGCAGTAAAGGCCTAGGCCAGACGTTAACTAGGTCTACTACTGTCGATACTAGACTTAATTTTTGGGTTTGCCAGCTAAGCTCAGAGTTCGCTAGAAACTTTCTCGAATGTTCAAGGAAGGATTAACTCCCCTGATTAGACAAGAAGGGATTTAGTTTCTGACAACCATAGAACATGACAACTTTGCTCTCCCCTAATCAAGAGTCAATCTCAAGAGTCGTGTGAGCACAAGGCAATTATTTTACTCAGTCAGTACGTGCATTCTTAGTCTCATCAGAATGTAGAGAAAAGGAAGAGACGGGCGTGTTCAATAAAAGATGTTATTTATTGATCAGTCTCTTTTCTCGTACAAGAGAAATGGATCGATATTATTGCAATACTTATAGTTAAGTAAAGTGCATACATTAAAAGCAATAGTATAAAATAATACTGTAAAAACATTGATATGGTTTCTGAGCCATATGATGTTTAAAATGATTAAAATATATTTACATACACATATACATTTGACTAAACGTACTCAACTGGTGTTTCTAAATACGCCTACCCCGTGTACCTGACCTAAGTCTAATACGTGGGCGGGAATAGAAAGTTACAGTTTAAGTTAAGTTTGTTTTTGCCAAGTGAATAACTAAAGAATTCTCTAGGAGGGGTTATTCAGTTCTGTACCTGGAATTTAGGATGAATGAGGAATGGTATCTCTTTCTCTGCTCTCGATATTCCAGGTTGCCTGCGAGGGCTGCCCAGAAGCGCCGGTGCTGGGTCTCTCGGCTTGAGATAGCAGCGCGTCTCTCAGCGCGTCAGGAAGGCGGGGCTGTTGCCTGCGGGGTCTGCTTCTGCTCTCTGCTTCGGCAAGTATGGCTGCTCCGTCTTGTCACCACGCGTGTGTTTGCATAGGGCAAGGTCGGCAATATTTATACCTTAAAGGTGCCGGGATTGACGTAAGGATGGACATAGGTACGTCAATAAAGATGTCATACGACTTGCTCGTTAGCACATTCTTTACTAAAGTTCTCTGTGAAATCAAAACAATGGCCGCACGGATTATCCAGGTTGTCATAGGTTTGATTTGTTATGAGAACGTCGTATGCCTTATCAGGGGCTGGAGGAATGTCGCTTGTCTAATTAGATCTCAAGCGTTATGACCTAATCAGATAACACGTTCCTGTGCCGTAGTGTGACTGCGTCAGATAACGGTATCTGCATCATGGGGGATTTCTTGCCTCATGGGTTGACTGTTAGTTAACTTGATAGTTAGTTTAACCAGAATAGGGTCAGGAATAGGGGGATCGATTCAGAACCTATAGAAATACACGACACCCACTCCACGCTAACTATGGTCATATCTACTAATCTATGCATAGTATAACATAGTACAACATACTATAGAGTATACCTTACCACCCCAAAATACATAAATGCATTTTGAAATTTTCAAATATACTGAAAAATTGCAGTCATATATATAGTATGCACTTAAGCTATGAATTAAATGCAAAAGTAAACACGCATTGTTATGCATTATTGCTTTTTGGTATATGAGAAATACACATGAAATGGCTCTTAATATGGCTATACAGAAAAAAAGTCGAAACCATTTCATCACATAAAATATATTGTGAACATACCAGCGGGCAGCTAAAGTCTATATAAAGTCTATAAAGTATCTAAAAAAATAGAAATCTTAGTTCTCTAGGAATAGTTTCTTACTTTAAGCAGAAGATCAGTGTCCCGGGGAAAAATATATAGAAAAATATTTTAAGGGTTTGCTGAAAAAGGTTGCTGTCCGTGAACTGGATTGTAATTGTTCATGTGACTTTATTTTTTAAGTTGAAGGCCGGATTCAGGGAACGCCGTGTGCGAGTTTACTCAAAAGTCTCTATTTCTGTTCCGGAGAGAACATCATATCATTCAGGCTTTCGAAAAAACTGTCAACAGCTTCATGGGAAAGTTCCACTAAGTCGGAAATAGGTGTAACCATGCATTCATGCGCATGATTGTCTGCATTGACATTCTGATTTGCATTGCTGACAGAAGGTCGTACCTGTTCGATGCTACTTTCATCTTGAACTTCACTACTCTTCAATCGCAGTGGTGAAGATTCCAGGAATGCCGTCATCAGAATTGGCAGCCTTTGAGGGCAGCACAGTGCGTGAACCTTGGTAGGAACCAACAGTGTATCTGCATCCACCGGCGCATCCGATTGTAGCGTCAGACAGGTGTCTAACACGCATTCTTCTCCGCATAGCAGACACCTTAGTACAGGTAAAACACACCTTTGCCACATTGGTCGAAATGATAGAAACCAAGTCATGTTTAGGTCTCTAAGCCGGGAGAGTCCCAGGATTTTTGATATCCGGTCCCGGTATCCAATGGCTAGGATCGTATCTTCCATTGTCGCGAGAGTTTGATCTGTGACATGGGTTGCCATAACGAAAAATAAGGACTAGGAATAGAATTCCTGCAATTAGTCCCAGGATCAGGGGAAGTCCGCCAAAAATCGAATGGACGAAATCTGGAAAAATACCCAGTATGGCTTTGAATGGTGTTAATGCCATCGAAAATACTGTCTTAAATACCTTTGAGACCCCTGTGGTATCAGAAATATTTAAGATTTCGCTCAGGATTTCCGCGAAATGTACGGGGGAATTGGTTGATAATAATGTATGTATCTCTGCAGTCGTCCTTGCGACTTGTAGATCATACGTTTCTTTTGATGACGTGAGCCTTGTAGGCGTCTGAAGAAGCACTGTTTTCATTCTGCTTAAAGTGTCTATTCGAATAGAAGTAATTTTCAAACTGGGCCATGCCCTCGCCTCCCTGTCTGGAAAGGAGCTGGGGAACAAAGAACGTCCACAGCACTTGACCTTCGCCGTCGTAGTGACGAGATAAGGAGTCCCGGGCATAAGACTACAACATCTGCGGTCTACAATAAGAATGTAACTTCCATTATAGAGTCTTTGAAAGAATGGTTCTATTTCAGTTGCAGGTGCGCCTTGCTGGTGACATGAAAGGTTGTATGAATTCCCTTCACAGGCTCCGTGCAAACTAATACCGTTACACAGAAGCGTGCCGCTTAGTGACATAGCACAATTGTTGCCACTAAGAAACACTTTCTGTCCTTTGTTACTGACACATGCATGTGAATAGGGCAGGTTCCAAGTTGTTTTAAGGTACCCCTTTCCCAATTTCTCGTACATGCCAGCCTGTATATATTTTTGGCAGTATTGAAACCTGAAGGTTGAGATTGGAATATTTATGATTCCGTGGATTATCCATTCACTGACAGGTCGTTCTGACATTGTCAACGGTAATCTTTCTAGTTTTTCAATGCTCAAGATTGTATAATCAGCACCCTTCTGCGCCATACCGATTTGTCTATCAGTAAGGTTAAAGATTTGGAATAGTGACGTTGTGTTGATTAAACGCCAAGGCACATAGCCTGAACGCAGATTTTGTAACGTCCAGCCAAGCTGTACAATAGAGCGCAATTGTGACTGACCATGTTGTAATAACAGTAAGTCTTGCGATAATATATCGATTGCTGAAGACACAATGCTGTCCAATGAAAAAATTCTGGAGGACAGAGTCATTAACCCATTGTCCACTACAGAAAGTGATTTTTCCAAATTAATACGGTCAATTTCCCGTATTCTTTCTGCTGTCTCAATTTGAGTAACCTTCCAGGCCTCATTGTATGCTGCATATACAGAGGCTGCTATGAAACGCTTTTGACGCTGTTTGCGTGGTCCCATTATGAAATCACGCAAGTCAGCACCATCAGTAAGTAAAGTTAGGTGTTGCTTAATTTCAGGCAGTGTGGAAGACTGTAGCCATTGAAGGCATAATTTGCCCACACTGTAGGTTGTTATTATCCCTGGGTGATGTCTTTGGGGATATCTAGGGTCTGGCCTGGTCATTTTGAAACCCTGTGTTTTATTCAGGAATCTATCTTGACAGTTATTTGTATCTGTGGGCCAGATCAACCATTGTTTCCAATCAGGATGTGTTCTGTTTTGGTTAAGTATATGGTTTATGTCTATTCCTTCATCTGTATCAGAGCTATTGCTAAACATTGTTGGCTTTGGAATAGACGGGTTATTTAAATCTTTGATTTTGGCTAAGCCAAGACAGGTGGTTTGTTGAACAGTGTCATTTAAAAATATCATTTGTTCTGGGATCATGCAGGCTCTAAACAAAGCTTCTAAACCCTGTACTTGCCATTCTTTTGTGCCCCAAACACTTTTCAAATCAACATTTTTGTCCCAATAATCGAATCCAAAAGTATTCATTTTTTCAAAAAATGAATCAGAATAAATCAATTTTGTGTTGGTTATCATGGTTTTGGTCCCTGTCTTGTTTGACAATTTATAATAAAATGTTTCAGCATTACTAGTGTTAAAACCTTGAAAGTATGAATATTTGTCATAAACGGTTCTAGAGCTCCCTTTTGGAGGTGTAGCACAATGTTCCCATTGATTAAAATTTAAAACATTTCTAGGTTGTGCAGATTTATGCA
The DNA here is from genome assembly GCF_964261635.1 of Lissotriton helveticus. Classification (NCBI taxonomy): domain Eukaryota; kingdom Metazoa; phylum Chordata; class Amphibia; order Caudata; family Salamandridae; genus Lissotriton; species Lissotriton helveticus. Next base: position 1,268,669,302 of record NC_136057.1, on the reverse strand, counting down.
AGAAATGGTTACCATAGTGGTTATAGCAATACATACTATCATAATTTGTAGAACCTTGCAAATAATCATGTTTTGTAAATTTAGCAGACATTACTAAGTCAGACATCATATTGTTTATACTTTCAAAGTCCCAATCATCAGCAAATGAGTTTGGTTTTGCAAAGTCACTCAAAGAGATCTTAATTTGGTGTGGATATTTCAGGATCTCGACCGGACCATAAATTTCATAGTCAGTGTTGTCCCAGGCTACCCCACCAGGTATTGGAATTGCTGTGAAGTTGGCTGAAGAAAGTTCTGAAGAAAGTTCTCTTTTCTCGACGTGTGAAGATGTGTGTGGTTTGAGGACCAAGTTGATGTTCTGACTTGCTGTGTCCATTTTAGCATATTTTCCCTCAATGAAGCGTCCCAAAGTAAATACCATGATGAGCCAAAGTATGAGGATAAATGCACCAAAACCCACCCAAAATTCAATCCATGGAGAAATCAGATATGTTTCTTTTAGTTGTTTCAAAAGTTCCTTCGCTTTGTCTTTAAAGGATTTTGATGATGGCTGTGTCTTTTGTTCGCTGAAGCCTTCAGAGGAATCATCGAAGTTGATGAAGTAACCGGATGCAGTTCTGTCAATTGTTCCAATTGGTTCAGGATTTTTGTTTTTTGCATTTTCACTTGGTACTTCAGTATAGATTGGTGTGTCTCTGCTAAATGTCTTTATTTGGTTTTTCAGAGATCTAAGTTCTATTGCATTGTTGCATAGTCCTTGTTGTTCTTCTGTAGGCGTTTCGAAAGTGATGAGCCTCTTTGTTAGGACCTCTGTACTGGTAGCAAACCTTGGTGTTCTGCTACTTATTGGGAGTCCACTTGGCCTACTGTTTGTTATTGGCCACATGTTGTGGTTTTACCAGGTCGATGGATACAACTCGGTTCTCCTTTTTTCCAGCAAGTGGCGGTAGTACAACCGATCTTGTCCCGTTGACAGACAAGACAGGAACTGCTTTTCTGTAAGAAGGCCCAAATTCCTTCTTTACCGCGATCTTCTCCCTGACTAGATCCCCGACTTTTGGAATCCAGACAGGTCTTGCTGGGACAGGTGGTGATTCTTCAGTGGTTGTTGGCTGTTGTTTCAACTGTATGTTGCTCAGGTCTTTTCTTGTTTTGTTTAAGTCCTGCAAAATAGCCAAACGGTCTTTGACATCAAAGCTTTTTTCTGTTACCACTGAAGTCTGACTATCAAGGTCAGAGATCAACATCCTAGTTCCGAATAATAATTCGTACGGACTGAATCCCTTCAGAGAATTTCTTGGCAAGTTATTTAGACTACGTTGGACACTTATTAGATGTTTGACCCACCCAGCTCCCGAACCTAATATCCTTTCTATTATAGATTGCTTTCTGCCTTGGTTTTTTCTTTACACCATCCCATACCCTCAGGAAGGAAGTGAGAAGATTCCCGCTGGGCTGTGCTCATTTGGCCATTCTTTCCCCCCCCAGGCTGGATTGCCTGAGAGAGAAAAAAAAAAATGGTCGAACGTAGCATGCTCTTAGCGTATATGCCATTTAGACTCGCAAATCTTGTATAACAGTCCGGACGTCAGCCGAGTGCTGTGGATCTACATTATAAGTGGAACTAGCCTGTGTATGTTAATCGCAAGCCATTCTTTTTGCTGGTAATATTATCTGCCTTGATTCGACGAGGTATTAAACTGCTTCTCTCCCCTCTGCGATCTCTGTTGCAGTTTGGGCAGTTTTTTACAAACATGGTGTAGTGCAGGCTCATGCCTGGCCACCAGTACCGTGATTGTAATTCTTCCAGAGAATCTTTTAATTTAAGGTGTCTGTGACCCTCGCCCATGTGTGCGTCTGCGATTAACAAGTGTCTCCTGTCCATGTTTGGAATCACTCTATCCCCCACTCCAGGGATTCGAGCAAAAGGGACGGAGTTTGCATCGATTATGTATGTATAATTGAGTGGATAGTTGATCGGTAACGCTGAGCAGTCGCCTTTTGATGACGTTTTCACCGCCAGCAATGTTTCGCCGTCAATGTATTTTAATGTACGCTTTTTTCGATCTACGGGAGCCGGTTTACTGGCTGCCGCTGTGGCTGTTTCAGCCAATGAATTCCCTACAACGTGAACGCCATCACGTTGATGACTCAGTGAGTGAGTCACGTGAGTCTTTGGTAGTTCTTTTTTCAAAAGAGCTACTTGTTCCCAGAGAAATCTCTGCTTTATTGGTGCATCTGTGTCATCTTTGTAACCGTTCTGAATCCATGTCTCCAAATCCTTGTTATATGCTTTGACGCAGTAATATGAATCTGACACTATAAGTGTCGGGAATTCGCGATCCGCATTATCTAGCGCCATTTTCAAAGCTATTATTTCAGTTTGCATTTCTGAATTTGTTTCTACTGAGTGTGATTTTGTTAACAGAGGTCTTAGTTTACCTCCGCGCCACACTTCTTTTGTGATCTCACATGTGGGATTGTATGCATGTTCTCCCCAAACGGAGGGTTGAGCATGTCCGTCTGTATAGATTACACAGGCGTAATGTCGTAGAGGCAGAATGTCGATTGGCAGAGGATACGTTTTTTCATATTTTAGATTTTTTAATTCTTCTAGTTCTGGATCAAAGAAGTAGTATACTTTGTCCGGTGTGATTGAATTTACCCATTGTAACCATTCTGGATCCAATGTTGTTGTTGGTAAATTACACGGTGTTGTTAGTGCTTCAAAGGCTGATTCAGCTGTTCTGACAGTGATATGTCTACCGTCAGCTATGTCTTTTTCTCTAGCTATTGCGGTTTGAACTGCTTGAACAATTTTTCCTTTGTTGCTGAATCTCTGTTCAGCTTTTGTGTACAAGTGTGATTTGAATGCAATTGGTACTTTATCTCCCTCATTAGAGGTCAGGTATGTGAATCCGCATCTCCCTGGGATGATTCGGATCACAAGGTTGCGTGTATTATCACGGGTTTCTAATTTTGTTTTAATTAGCATGTCTGTTTGTAAGGATCTCAAAATTTCTGTGTGTGTTTGAGTCCAACTGGATCTTTTAAAATCTGGTTTAATTAGATCGTAAAGGGGTTTGACCCTTTCTGCGTAATTTGCAATGTATGTTCTTCCGAAATTTAGGAAGCCTAAAATTGACTGTAGGTTTTTTAGTGTTTTAGGAGCTTGGATTACGGCACATTTCTCTAGGAAATTGTCTGCCAGGCTTTTGCCTTCACTTGATAACTCGTATCCTAAGAATAGGACTGTCAGATGGGCAATTCTTGATTTTTTGAAGTTGAATTTGTAACCCTCTGCAGCGAAACCAAGTATTATGGTGTTCACTCTTTTCAAGTGAGTTTCCAAGTCATCATCTGTTAAGTAAATGTCATCGACATAAGATAATGCTTCATCATCATATTGTTGTAGTAATTCTGTTACTCTCGCTGAGAATACCCCCGGGCTATTCTTGTACCCCTGGGCTAACCGACAGAATTGTTTTTGAGTGCCATTTACTGAGAAAGCTGTTAAATATCTGCTCTCTGGTGCTATGTTTTGACAAAAGAATCCGTTGGAGATGTCCAAGGTTGTTTTGTATTTTTTGCGCACTATGTTATTCATTAGTGCCGCACTGTGTGAGTTTTGCACTGCAAAAGTTTTGCAACATGTGTTAAGGTGTCGGTAATCCAAAACTAGACGATATGAATTGTCTGGTTTGGAGACCGGAAACAAAGGGTTGTTCATTTGTGAGGTGCAAGTTTCAATCACCCCCTGGTATTCTAGCTGATCTAGTATTTCATTTACTTGTTTTTTAGCTTCTTGCTTAATTGGGTACTGCCTTTGTGCAGTTGGTTGTGATTTTAACTGGATTTTGTGAGGAGGAGAATCCTCATCCCATCCTACATGATTTTTATATAAAGCAGGTGCTAAGGCCACTGCCCACTTTCTAGCAAGTGTGTATTTTTTATGAATCGGGATTTGATTCGAGAAGGCAGGCATAATTACTTCTTCGCCATGAGGGCACTCCCTGACAAACTCTGGTGGCCAGTCTTTTTCAGCTAGAAGTATGTCATAACCCTTTGAGAGGTTATCCCAAAATAGTCCCCTTATTTTCCTAGTCTTATCTCCCTCTATACGTAATGTTATCTCGTATATTTTGTGGGGCTTGCTAACTCTGGTATCTGCAGTTTCCACTTGAAGGTATTCATTCGTGTCCACTGTCTCCAGATGATCCATAAGGACTTTGCGAGCTATGCTCACCTCTGCTGCGCTGTCTAGCATTGTCTGAGCCCATTCTCCGTTTTTCAGTTGTGTCCTCAGTATTCTCGGCATTGTTAACTACCTTGATACTGGCTACCTTCTTTTTTGGAAATTGTGATTTCTTTTTCAGTTGAGCAGGTTCCTTGTCTTTGGACTTGGCGTGCTCTTCTGATCGTCCTCTTCTTTCCGATTTCTGCGAAGAATTCTGAAAAGATTGAGAGGGACGTGTATCAATGTCTTGCTATCTATCAGGTTTTTTAATATTATCCCTATTTCTAAGGTTATATCTATTCCCAGAGGGTTCACTCTGAGGTGACCTTTGTCTCGGGTTTGGAGATTTCTCTCTTCGCCTAGGAGACCTTCCTCTGGACTGGAATTTCTTTTCTTTTGGATTGGATTGTTTGTTCCCATCCCAGTTCTTTTTTGGTGAATTATTATTATTATTAAAAAACATTTTTTCTGGACTTGTAGTCAGTTGCGGTTTTACTGGTATTCCACCTAGACTATCTCTGCCTAGTTCTTCATAGGATTTTTCTATGATTCTGGCAATTTCAGCTGGTTGGTCTGCTATATCTGTCTCTTTTAACCTCTGGCGGATCGCCACGTTTGCTGCTTCACCCTTTATGTTGGCTAGTAATATAGCCGAGACCTGCTTGAAGTCTTTTAGTAATTTCATACCAAGAGTTAAAGCAGGTTCTGGACCGTATTCATCTTGAATTTGTTTTAGCACATCTGGTATTACCGAAATGGATGGTACACCGTGCGTTTTTGTGTAGATGGAAGCAAAGACTGTACCCCAAGTGTCACAGTCCTCAATGTGTGGTGCGATTCCCATTGGGAGACATATAGTCAGAATCCTGTGTTTTTCCAGCGGGGTGGTGTCAGGAAACACCGCCTCTATTTGGGTAATTTTCTGTGCCAACCAGAATGGTATCTGTTCCCGTTTAGCTGGAACTTTACCTAGGCAGGATTGGATGTTCTGTGGTGTAATTTTATTTGTGTTCCCCTGGTGAGGGGTCAGCTGTGGAAGTTTAATCGCTGGCTGAATTGTTGAAGTCCGCATTACATACTGAACTAATTGTCTGTGAATTTTTAGTAGTTGTTTCAGCTGTATTAACAGCTCTGCTGCAGGCATTCTTTCGATGTCTGGATATGGTGTGTATCCGGCTAAGACCGGCCACGTTGCTCCTGGTCTTCCTAAAGGACCGAGCCTTGTAATGTGATTATTATGTTTTAGGGCGCCATCAAATAAGAGCAAATGCTCTTGGAATTTGAGTGGTACTTCCACCTCCTCGAAAGGAGTGTACTCATTAGGAGGTTCCTCTACTTTGTAATAGTGGAAGTACTTTGTTATAGTATTAGCTGCTGGAAAATGTATCCATGTATAGTATACCTCTGTCTGCCGATATTCGTGTGCCTCGATTACGAATATGACTGTGCCACCTCTAGGTGTCAGTCCATTTTCTATAAGTTTTAAGGTTATAGATCTCCTTTTGGCGACCGGAATGAGTATTATATCCGCGTCTGCTGCTTGCATGGTAGCATCAGCATCTGCTATTTCAGTAGCTAATCTAGTAACCTCTCTTTCTTCATCGCTGTCCATTTTGCTGACAGGATGGTATTATGTTTATTTGCAGATCAGGTTTCTTTATGGAAACAGAGATTAGATGCACAATGTTTTGGAACACTGTTTATCCTTCAACGTTGACTTAGACCAAGAACCATATATAGGAGTTCCCTCCTGCGAGGTTTTGGAGGATATTATAACCTTTCACCCACTCCAGACGTCTTTGGAGTATTTGGGAAAAGGGGTCTGAGTGAGAAAGCACGACTGAGTTACTCTAAATGTCTTACGTTAGTTTTATCGCCCTTTCCAAACGCGTTGGGCGCCATGTAGTGTAGCTCCTATTTTCCCAATAGGCTCTGCGCATTGGAATAGTACCTACAGCAGTAAAGGCCTAGGCCAGACGTTAACTAGGTCGATACTAGACTTAATTTTTGGGTTTGCCAGCTAAGCTCAGAGTTCGCTAGAAACTTTCTCGAATGTTCAAGGAAGGATTAACTCCCCTGATTAGACAAGAAGGGATTTAGTTTCTGACAACCATAGAACATGACAACTTTGCTCTCCCCTAATCAAGAGTCAATCTCAAGAGTCGTGTGAGCACAAGGCAATTATTTTACTCAGTCAGTACGTGCATTCTTAGTCTCATCAGAATGTAGAGAAAAGGAAGAGACGGGCGTGTTCAATAAAAGATGTTATTTATTGATCAGTCTCTTTTCTCGTACAAGAGAAATGGATCGATATTATTGCAATACTTATAGTTAAGTAAAGTGCATACATTAAAAGCAATAGTATAAAATAATACTGTAAAAACATTGATATGGTTTCTGAGCCATATGATGTTTAAAATGATTAAAATATATTTACATACACATATACATTTGACTAAACGTACTCAACTGGTGTTTCTAAATACGCCTACCCCGTGTACCTGACCTAAGTCTAATACGTGGGCGGGAATAGAAAGTTACAGTTTAAGTTAAGTTTGTTTTTGCCAAGTGAATAACTAAAGAATTCTCTAGGAGGGGTTATTCAGTTCTGTACCTGGAATTTAGGATGAATGAGGAATGGTATCTCTTTCTCTGCTCTCGATATTCCAGGCTGCCTGCGAGGGCTGCCCAGAAGCGCCGGTGCTGGGTCTCTCGGCTTGAGATAGCAGCGCGTCTCTCAGCGTGTCAGGAAGGCGGGGCTGTTGCCTGCGGGGTCTGCTTCTGCTCTCTGCTTCGGCAAGTATGGCTGCTCCGTCTTGTCACCACGCGTGTGTTTGCATAGGGCAAGGTCGGCAATATTTATACCTTAAAGGTGCCGGGATTGACGTAAGGATGGACATAGGTACGTCAATAAAGATGTCATACGACTTGCTCGTTAGCACATTCTTTACTAAAGTTCTCTGTGAAATCAAAACAATGGCCGCACGGATTATCCAGGTTGTCATAGGTTTGATTTGTTATGAGAACGTCGTATGCCTTATCAGGGGCTGGAGGAATGTCGCTTGTCTAATTAGATCTCAAGCGTTATGACCTAATCAGATAACACGTTCCTGTGCCGTAGTGTGACTGCGTCAGATAACGGTATCTGCATCATGGGGGATTTCTTGCCTCATGGGTTGACTGTTAGTTAACTTGATAGTTAGTTTAACCAGAATAGGGTCAGGAATAGGGGGATCGATTCAGAACCTATAGAAATACACGACAACACATAACGTGCGTATAACTGTGGATGACATGATAGTATGGCATTGTGTGTACAATGATGTGCCCTTTACCATGTTGCTGCTGTGTACTGATACACTCTTCAGGATTGACATAGCCATTAGTGGTAATGGAAATCGCGGTACCTACCGCCTGTCCATGGCGGTGTGACACCAGCACGACCCATCTTCACAAGTGCGGAAGCCATTGACATATGGACAGTCGTACATGGCGGTGGGCAAGCTCCGCCGCATCAATCACGGTACCTACCGCCTGTCCCCGGCGGTGTAACACCAGCACCACCCCCTTCACAAGTGCGGAAGCCATTGGCATATGGACAGTCGTACATGGCGGTGGGCAAGCTCCGCCGCATGAATCGCGGTACCTACCGCCTGTCCCCGGCGGTGTGACACCAGCACCACCCCCTTCACAAGTGCGGAAGCCATTGGCGAATGGACAGTCGTACATGGCGGTGGGCAAGCTCCGCCGCATGAATCGCGGTACCTACCGCCTGTCCCCGGTGGTGTGACACCAGCACCACCCCCTTCACAAGTGCGGAAGCCATTGGCATATGGACAGTCATACATGGCGGTGGGCAAGCTCTGCCGCATTAATCGCGGTACCTACCGCCTGTCCCCGGCAGTGTGTCACCAGCACCACCCCCTTCACAAGTGCGGAAGCCATTGGCACATGGACAGTCGTACATGGCGGTGGGCAAGCTCCGCCGCATGAATCGCGGTACCTACCGCCTGTCCCTGGCGGTGTGACACCAGCACCACCCCTTCACAAGTGCGGAAGCCATTGGCATATGGACAGTTGTACATGGCGGTGGGCAAGCTCTGCCGCATTAATCGCGGTACCTACCGCCTGTCCCCGGCAGTGTGTCACCAGCACCACCCCCTTCACAAGTGCGGAAGCCATTGGCATATGGACAGTTGTACATGGCGGTGGGCAAGCTCCGCCAGCGCGTAGGCGGTCATTGGATGATTTTGAATGATGCACCACCGCGGTAGTGCACCACCGCGGTAGCGCACCCCGGACACCCGCGGACCATCACCGCCATGGAGCATTGCCTACAGCCAATGGGAGCGATGATCGCGGTGGCATGATGCACATTTGAAAGTCGCGGAAGGTGTGCTCCGCCAGTGCGTAGGCGGTCATTGGATGATTTTGAAAGAGGCAGACCTGGACAACCAATTGGTGCAGAATTGCAGCTTACAGACGACCCCAGGGGGCTATAAGTTTGTGGAGTGAGCCTCACATTTCCACAGCTCACAGAGCCTGCTGCCTGGGACCCTCTCCTGTAGCTGCCTCCTGAGCCCTGCTGCCTGGGACCCTCTCCTGCTGCTGCCTCCTGAGCCCGCTGCCTGGGACCCTCTCCTGCTGCTGCCTCCTGAGCCTGCTGCCTGGGACCCTCTCCTGCTGCTGTCTCCAGAGCCTGCTGCCTGGGACCCCTCACCAATCACTTCCGCCACAGGAGTTCCATGTCCACAGGGATGGCAAGGACAGAGAAGATCCGTGCCAGTCCATTCACCAGCGAGGAGCTAGAGGTCCTTGTGGACGAGGTGCTGGCACAGTACCCAAGGCTGTTTGGTGGCTCCAATGTTGTGGTAAGTCACCATGAAGGTAGCTGTCGGGCAGGGGGGTGTCAGACGTGTAGTTGTGCTGCTGCAGTATATGCCTGAGGGTGTGGGGTTGTGTCAAACACTGAAAGACAAGCTGTCTCCAGGGCGAGGGAGTGTGTGTGTCACAATGTCAGTCTATTCCATGCCTGTACCTGTATGTGTGAGTGGGGAGTGTTACATTGTCAGCCATACAGAGCCAACAAATGTTTGCCATGTAGGTGCCAGAACATTACTTGATTGTGTGAGTATTTCTGTGTGCCCCTGTTGTGTGACTCAGTGTGACCCAGGGAGTCGGAGCAGTGGCTGCCCACACAAACGATAAACACCACCAGGGCCTGTGGCAGCGGTGAGCCATGTGATGTGCGTGTGTTGCTGTGCTGTGCTGTGTCATGTGAGTGGCTGCTGTGATGTGTGCTTGTATCGGGTATTGTGCCACCCTGGCCTTACTGAGCAGACACTCCCTGCTGTACTTTCCCATTGCAAGATGTGTTGGGCTCCACATGGTCATTCAGCGTTGGGATGGTGTGGGTGATCTATTATGGGGTGAACAGCAGTGCCCAATTGCTGAGTGTGAATTCATGTACGCCGACTTTGCCTGCACCAAGATCGTTGGTGCCCCAACATATGTAAATAATGTTCCCCAGATTACCACATGGTGCTTGATATGGCCTACGTGGCATTGTGGATTGTGATGTCCTAATAGGTGTGTGTGTTCTCCCCTCCTGTTCCCTGAAGGTCAGTTAGTGGTAACAAGTGTTGTACCCTCATCATGTCCCAAGGTGTGGGCAGGCCAAGTTGTGTGTGGGGCACACTTCATGTAGGGGCAGGGTGTAGTGCTGTGTGGCATCAACATGGCTCACTCATGGCAGATTTTCAGCGTTGCAGGCAGTGGCGTGGTCTATGTTGTGTGTAGCTGCACAGTGATTGCGGGTGTGGTGGTTAGCATGTACATAATAATAATAATAATAATATGAAACTTATAACGCGCTCAGCTTACCCGGGGGCATTTGGACCTCTCCTGTACTGCATTGCTTTGAATTCGTGTGAACAGATGATGACACTTACACAACCCTGTTTCTCTCTCTCATGCAGATTCACAAGAGACCACGGAGGGACATGAGCCAGAAAGCAGTGGTGGCGAGAGTAGCACTACAGCTGCAGCGGAGGCCAGTGACACAGAGCCCACCAGCGCATCTGCGGGGGACAGAAGTATGCAGGAGGAATCCGTGGCTGAGACACAGAGTAGCACATCATCTGATGCCAGCGGGGATGCATCCATGTTGGCAGGCACAGGGGATGGGGAGTCAGCATCATCATCTACAACCCAGCGGCCATGTCCCACCCTCCCATCCACTTCCTCAGGAGCTGCCCGCATCCGTGTCACTAAGAGGGGACGTGTGACAGTCACACCTGGCACCGCTGTCCCTGCACCTGTCCCCCCTGCTGCCCTCAGTGCAGAGTGTGTAGAGCTCCTGCGCCAGCTCTGTGTGGGCCAGACCTCCCTGCTCAATGCCTTCAGTGACCATGACAAGAAATTAGGCCAGGTGGTTGCATACATGGAGGGCATGCACTCTGACGTGGGTGGGCTACACCGTACAGACCAGGTGTTGTCATCCACAGTGACGTCAGACATTCAACAGGCACATGCTCCCATTGCAGCTCAGGTGCCTTTGTCCACCCCCAGTCAGTGGCCACATCAGGTGACAGTGACCCCGGTTCGCCTGCGTCACCAAAAAGATACAGCACAAGGAGCACAGAACAGACACAACCCAGGCACTCCCGCCCACAGACACCATCCCCACTGAAGAGCAGGGCCACCCCACAATGCACAGACAAGAGCCAGTCAGGGAAGACCAAGGCCAGGCGATCAATGAGGCTGACATCAGGCTCACATGCCGCAGAGGCATCACCAGCAAATGACTCTCCTGTCACTGCAACTTCACACAGACCTACCCATGCAGTGTCTGTGTCCACTGAGGAGGTGTTGCATATCAGGGGTACACCTAGGAAGAGCACAGGGACACATCCACCCACCACTTCTACCCCAATTCCAAGTCCATTGAAGCAGGTGGAGGAGGGCACTGTAGACACCACCCCTGGCACAAAGGCAAAGCAGGGCACTGTGGAGACCACCCCTGTGAAAAAAGGCAAAGCACGGCACTGTAGTCACCACTCCTGGCACAAAGGCAAAGCAGGGCACTGTGGAGACCACCCCTGTGAAAAAGGCAAAGCAGGGCACTGTAGACACCACTCCTGGCACAAAGGCAAAGCAGGGCACTGTGGAGACCACCCCTGTGAAAAAGGCAAAGCAGGGCACTGTAGGCACCACTCCTGGCACAAAGGCAAAGCAGGGCACTGTAGACACCACCCCTGTGAAAAAAGGCAAAGCAGGTCACTGTCGACACCACTCCTGGCACAAAGGCAAAGCAGGGCACTGTAGACACCACCCCTGTGAAAAAGGCAAAGCAGGGCACTGTGGAGACCACCCTTGTGAAAAAGGCAAAGCAGGGCACTGTAGGGGGTACACCAGGAAAAGAGGGGAAGGAGGACCTGTGGCGTAGCCAGACCAAGCGTTCCGCAGGATCCAGCACATCACCAGAGGTAGTGCCAGTGTCTGCACCTGATGTGGGACAGTTGGTGTGTGTGCCTGTTGGGTCATCAACACTTCCCATCAACCCCAAGACAGGGAAGCCAATTCATATTCCCAAAAAGTGGAAGGGCACCCCTCCAACCTCTCCCACCCACACTGTGTCAGAAGTCTGCATTACTCCACCTCCACGTGCCACTATGCCACCTGGTCCACACAGCCCTCAAGCTTGCCAGGCCACTGTTAGCCCCACAGCACCTGGGGTTCTCTCACCCCAGTTAAGTGGGCCTGCTGTCACCGACACACAGCCAGGTCCAAGTCTGCATGACTTCCAGGAGTGAGTTGACATCCCCCTCATGCGCCTGTGCCTCATACAGGTGTGCTAGTCCTGACCATTGTTTACAACCATGGACACTGGGCCTGTTGCTCTGCTGTGCTGGCCTCTCCCCTGCCTTGGACACTGGCCCTGTTGCTCTGCTGTGCTGGCCTCTCCCCTGCCATGGACACTGGCCCTGTTGCTCTGCTGTGTCGTGCTCTCACCTGTGCCTTGGACACTGGCCCTGTTGCTCTGCTGTGCTGGCCTCTCCCCTGCCATGGACACTGGCCCTGTTGTTCTGCTGTGTCTTGCTCTCACCTGTGCATTGGACACTGGCCCTGTTGCTCTGCTGTGTCGTGCTCTCACCTGTGCCTCGGACACTGGGCCTGTTGCTCTGCTGTGCTGGCCTCTCCCCTGTCTTGGACACTGGCCCTGTTGCTCTGCTGTGCTGGCCTCTCCCCTGTCATGGACACTGGCCCTGTTGCTCTGCTGTGTCGTGCTCTCACCTGTGCCTTGGACACTGGCCCTGTTGCTCTGCTGTGCTGGCCTCTCCCCTGCCATGGACACTGGCACTGTTGCTCTGCTGTGTCGTGCTCTCACCTGTGCCTTGGACACTGGCCCTGTTGCTCTGCTGTGTCGTGCTCTCACCTGTGTCTCGGACACTGGGCCTGTTGCTCTGCTGTGCTGGCCTCTCCCCTGCCTTGGACACTGGCCCTGTTGCTCTGCTGTGCTGGCCTCTCCCCTGCCATGAACACTGGCCCTGTTGCTCTGCTGTGTTGTGCTCTCACCTGTGCCTTGGACACTGGCCCTGTTGCTCTGCTGTGCTGGCCTCTCCCCTGCCATGGATACTGGCCCTGTTGCTCTGCTGTGTCGTGCTTTCACCTGTGCCTTGGACACTGGCCCTGTTGCTCTGCTGTGTCGTGTTCTCACATGTGCCTCGGACACTGGGCCTGTTGCTCTGCTGTGCTGGCCTCTCCCCTGCCTTGGACACTGGCCCTGTTGCTCTGCTGTGCTGGCCTCTCCCCTGCCATGGACACTGGCCCTGTTGCTCTGCTGTGCTGGCCTCTCCCCTGCCATGGACACTGGCCTTCCTGTTTGTGTTTCAACTGTGCATGGTATATAGCATTTCTGCATCATTTTGAGCCTTGCTGTTGTCTACTATTGTTGTTCCGCTGCATCTGTGCAATATGTGAATAAATACAGTTACTTCTGGTGTGTGTTTTGTTGGTGTCCTTGCTGATTAAAGTTCTGTTTATGTTCGCATTTGATTGCCTGTGCACCATGCTCTATGTACCACTTCAACATTGCAAGGCCCTTTGCAGCCATCATAATTTTGGGCAGGGGTGACAGGGTCTTAAGTCCATTCGGAGCCAGCAAATTGTGTGATCTGTGATGGCTATTTTACCTGGCATGCAGTAATCTTGTTAGTGATTTGCTGTTGTTGCCTACACTGTTCATGTGTGGTTGGGGGACACTACCAGCACAGGGTGTGATGCTGTGCAGATGTTTCGAAGCTGGCTGGGATATGTAATGTAGTATGTGTGTGGATTGCTTTCTGTGTGCCCAGCCGTGTCTGTGTATGGTCATCTTGTGTTGGCCCTTGGTCCTGGTGCCATGGCCTACATGAGATGCTTTGTGTTGGGTGTAGCAGAGGTGTGCAGTGTGAAGGGTGTCAGTTTGTAGTGGATCTGTGTTTGCCCCTGTATTGTGTGAGACACAAATGTGTCACCCAGGAGTTGTATGCCTGTTGTTTGTTTTGTCTTGCCCTGTGTAGAGGATTGTATGCCCTAGTGTGAGCTGTTTGTAGTGCACTGTGCTGTGTGTAGGTGTATCCATGGTGTTGTGTGAGACTCCTCCTTGTTGTGTTTGTCACTTTGGAGTGTACAAAGTGTGTGAGTTGCATGTCAGTGTTGTGTTTGATTGGTCCTCAATGTGTCTTGGGTGTTCTTGTGCGAACTGTGTGGCCCTGCTGCTCCACACTGGCATCGTGTTTGTGTTTGTCATGCATTGCAGGCATATGTTGGTTTTTCAACTCCTGTATGGCATGGTGTGAGTGGTTTTAGGCGATCCCCTATGTGTGCCACTTGTGCTTGGCCATTGTGGGTGTTCCGTCCCTCTATTTGTGTGTGGTACACCCCTTACATGTCTGCTACTGACATGCAGGCTGTTTAACTTAGATGTCAGCTTTCCCCTTGGTTTCCATGTGTGTGTGCCTCCCCATCACTTCATATGTGGGCTTGTGCTTTGTGGTGCAGTTCTTGGGCCATATGTGTTGTTCCACTCCGGACATCGCCCCAAAGGTTTATGTGTGCTGTCCTTGTGCTAATGGTCATTCTGTAGTGGTCATGTGCACTTCAGCTGTGTGTGCTGGCCAGTGCTGTGGTGGAGGTGGCTTTGCTCTTGTATCCCAGAGTGGTGCATGTGTAGTTGTTGTGTTGGATGTGTTGATGTAGGGTGTGGTATAGCTTCAGTTCCTGGGTGTGGTGTTGTATCTGTGCAGTGCTGATTTGTGGTGTGTGATGCGGTTGTGTCAATCATGCCTGTTATGCAGACAATGCTTGTCGTGCAGGCGGTGCTGTGTGCTGTGTGCATGTGGCCTTGGCATTGCCTGATGTACATCACCGGTTGTCTTGTGGTGTTTGTTGATTGAGGTTTCATGTGCATCTGTGATGGGTTTGATGTGGCTGTGTGTGTTGGTCCAGATGCACTTCTTATGTGTTTCCTGTTATGGTGTGTGTGTTTATTTCCTGGGTGATGTTGTTGTGTACTCCTGTTGTGTCTGTGCTCCCATTGATTTTCCCCAGTTTGGATGACAGGGTATGTGTGTTTGTGTTTGAGTTCAGTATTGGTTCCTGTATTGTTTGTGTGTTGTTCTTGTGCAGGCATCGGTTGAGGCATCACTGTTTGTGTGTGGTGTTTGTGGCTACACCCAGGGTGTGTGTTTGTGTGTGTGTGTTGGCAAATATTGTGAGCCTAGAGTTTGTGTGGCAGTGGTGTTGTGTGTTCCTTGTCAGCCACTCCTGCAGTGGCTGTCTCCCTGGTTGTGTGTTGTATGGTGCAGGGTGTGTATTGTGCTTGTTGTTGCAGTGCTTGTTGGTGTGCATGGGGGTGCACAGGATGGGCACCTGGCCAGTGGGTTGGTGTGGTGTGTTGCTGTGTGGTTGGGGGCTGTGTGTCCCTGTGGTGTTTGTGGCATGCCCATGCCTTGGAGTGGCCCTGCCTTCTGCATAGTGCGCATGTGTTGACCGCGGTGGTGACGTGACCGGGACGTTGCTGCTAGTTGGCGGTCGCAGTGTGTCCCGATTGCTGAGGGGTGCCTTGTTGTGAGGTGGGTGATGTGTGGGTGCCCCTGTGGATGTGTTGTGTCCTCCAGCAGGGTGTCTGTGTGGTGATTGGACCCTGTGTCAGCCTGTGTGTTGTGTGTTGCATTTGTGTATTTGCGTACCTGCGGCGGTCCATCTGACAGCTGGGCGGTGTCTCCGCTGCGGTACGTCAGCTTGTTTGGGCCATCCTAATTTGTCGAGCGGGGCGGACGTCATTCTGCACGGCGGTGAGTCTCGATTTGCTCCCGCCGCCGCCGTGGCGGGCGCACTTTGATGGCGGTGCGCGTCGCTCCGCGGCGGATGGGAAATGACCTATGTTTACCTATCCTAATGTGGCGGACGTGAGTTCCGCTGCTCGCAGGTGGAAAAAGCTGTTTTTCCGCCCGCCACCACGGCGGTGGTGCCACCGCCCGACATCCTAATGGACCCCTTAGAGTTATGAAGGTAGATGTACAAGAGGGGATGATGTTGAAGATAACGAGCCAGTCATCACGCACATCACTCCCGCCCCAAAGGGGATGGAGAGCAACATTATCACCCTATCCAAAAAGGCTGCTGCTGAGCGGGATGTAGCACAGATACCACCAACACAGGTTACACCACCACGACCTCCAGCTGCCATATTTTCAAAGGCCCGGCAGGGACCCACATATAGCTCAACTATCTCAGTAGGTAGTGGTAGAAGTCACAGTTTAGCTGCACAGAGTCACATTTGAAGCACACCCTCAAGTTCATCCGGTATTGAAAGTGGCACATCCAGCAGTGGCAGAAAGTTCTCCTCCCCAGTTTCGGACTTCTTTTCGGTTAGCACTAAGTAGAAGAACGTTGCTATATGCTCAATTTGTTGACAAGGTGTTCGGCGGGGTAAGCTTGGTACAAACTATGGTACCGGAGGCCAACAAGTAATCTCAAAATACACCACACTATCGTGTGGGAGGATCACCTACTTCACTTACAACAAAGTAAAAAAACTCAACCCATTGATGTTGGGCATGAAGAATCAGGAGACGATATTATTGTGGTGGAAGGTGAAGAAGAGGGAGGCATTTCTATCCCTGTCCCCAGTAGTGTAGTGGTACCGGCCACATCCTCCTCAGCAACATCGCAATGGCACCGCAGTAAGATCCATACTCAGGCTGAGACACCAAGGTGACCGAGTACTGCAATGAAACAAAGTGCGTCGTTGAGCCTAAGTGCGTTAATGAAAAGAACAGCACCACAAAGGAAAGTAATCCAGCCTACCATTGAGAGCATGCTTAGGTTGGAGGTGCAGTTCCAACGCAACCACCCAAAGGCACTGTTGTACAATGTGAAGCTGGCTAAAATGTTAGCGCTGGACTTTCTCCCTTTTTCATTTGTGGAAGGGGTGGGTTTCCTTGAATTTGTGTCAGTCATCTGCCCTAAATGGAAGGTTCCCAGCGGTCCCATTTCGCAAGAATTGCTGTTCCGGCACTACATCATGATGTGCTGGAATTGGTTGGACAAGCTTTGCAGCAGAGTGCTGTTCACAATATCCACTTGACAACAGACATGTGGACCAGTTGCCAAGCCTCAGATTACATGTGCATCACTGCACACTGGGTCTCTTTTGTGGGGGTTAGAGATAAGCTATCTGAAGGAGGTGCTGTTGACACAGCTGAGATTTTTAAAGCTACTCGGAAACATGCAACTGTCGCCATGTTCGCCATGGAGAAATCTCATACTGCTGTAAACATTTTGGAAGAGTTTTGGAGCAAGGTTTTTGAATGGCTGCGCCCAAGAGGGCTTAGTATTGGTTTTGTTTCCACAGATAATGACAGTAATGTACTTAAGGCCATGGAGCTTGGTTCCTATTTCAGGGTTCCGTGTTTGGTGCACTGCATAAACATTATAGTTCAAGACTTTCTGAAAAAAGAACCCATAGTCTGCAACTTACTTACAACCTGCCGAAGAATATGCAATCATTTTAGCCATTCTTTTAAAGCTCGGAAGCAGCTGAGGATCATTCAATGTGACTATAGAATGGCAGTCAAAGCACTCATCCAGGAGGTGGCAACACGTTGGAACTCAGCTTATTACATGCTTGATCGTCTGTTTGAGCAATACAGGCCAATCAATGAATATGTCATGTGAAGAGGGGATGCTACTGTGAAAGGCATGACCCTTCAGATGGGCCAATGGTGCCTAGTTAAATACCTGACTGAGATGCTTCGTCCTTTTGAGGTCTTCAAACGTGAAGTCAGCAAGGAGGACTGTACTATGGGCCAAGCTATCCCATTATTGTAAATGCTAGAGCATCAGCTGAAGGCGGTGTCTGAATCATACAAAGGTGTAGAGGAAAAAAAGAAGCCTGTGAGTTGGTGGAGAGCTTAGCCCATCGCTTAACTGACAATACAAGGGTGCAAAATAAGATTTTGTCACAAGAACATTACATTTCTGCCACAATTCTGGATCCACAGGCAAAGCTGGCACTGAAGACATTAATTCATTTTTCAGAGATGGATTTTGCCCGCTACAAAACTTGGATAGCTGAGGCAGCGAGTAAGTTGGAAAATGAACGGCTGCTAATTAAGGGCCCGATTCACAGAATAAATTTAAAACTAAATCCTAAACTTACTACTATTTGGTATTCGCAGAATACACTTACTACTTTCAGGATTCAAAGAGTGAACTTACTACTTTCGGGATTCACAAAATGAACTTACTACTTTCGGTATTCACAGAATAGATTTAAGACTACTAACTTTATGTCAGCCATGGCTAAATCCCCACCTCTGAGCCGGAAGCTCCGCCTCCAAGCAGCAAGCTCCGCCTCCGGGCCGCAAGCTCCGTCCCCAAGTCGGAAGCTCCGCCTCTGGGCTGGAAACTCCGCCTCCGGGCTGGAATTTCCGGCCCGAGTGTGGACGTAAAGTTAGTAGTCTTAAATCTATTCTTTGAATACCGAAAGTAGTAAGTTCATTCTGTGAATCCCGAAAGTAGCACGTTCACTCTGTGAATCCCGAAAGTAGTAAGTGCATTCTGTGAATACCAAATAGTAGTAAACTTAGGATTTGGTCTTAAGTTCATTTTGTGAATCGGGCCCTAAAAGCCCGCTAGATCAACCCACAACAAGTATTGCAGCAGGGCATCCAGCATCAAGTGCAACTTTGGAGGCTGAGGGTAGTGTGTTTGGCTCAGAACACTCACCATCACTATCGACAACAGCAATAACTGGATCATTAGGCCCAGTAGCATTGTTACAGGATTGGTATTTACATTTAGGCATTGGTAAACGCAGTGCTGATGCACAGAGAAAAGAGCCCAAAAAAAGTTTAGGACCCCTGAACATTGAACGGATGGTACAGGCCTATCTGGACGACCCAACAGAGGTGTACATTGATCAAAACCCACTGCAGTATTGGTATGGGAAAAGGGCCCAATGGGCACTGCTCAGCAGGCTGGCGATAAGCTATCTGGCTTGCCCTGTCGCAAGTGTCCCTTCCGAAAGTGTTTTCAGTGCTGCTGGTTCCATTGTAACAGTGAGAAGGACCAGTCTCTCGCCCAAAAACGTGAAGAGGTTAACAATGATAAAAATGAATCAGCACTTCATACCACCGAATTACATAATACATGAATCAAGGGAGGAAGATGAGGACAGCGGCTCAGGTGACGGAAGTAGTGTGTTACATGATGATTACCTACTTCTGGTTGAACCCCCAGAGTTTGACGACGAGCTATACTTCCCTGACAATTAGGCTTGCACTTACTGTCTTCCTCCCTTATTTTCCTTTATTTGTGTGTCTGTCTTTCCGGTACAAACTTTGAATCACAACAAATCCATCACCACCAATCTTCTACTCTTTTTATTTCAATATACGAGTTTCACAGTACAGTCCTCCGATTCCTGCTCCTCCGCTCCATCCTCCTGAATCTCCCTAAATCCATTGCCCTCAAGACAGATGATGATTGGATGATGCAAAATGGAAGAAAAAATCAAATCTTTCCTAGTCCCTCCATAAGAAGTGGAACATGATGATGACTACTATAGCTATCCTCCTTTCTGAGCCGAGAGAGACTGTCCATTAACTGAAAATGAGATGGAACAGGTAATGAATGATGCCATGCATTGGACGCAGACTGATTGATTTTGTTGTTGTTTGTTGTGCATGAAGTTATTTCATTGTGCACTATTTGTAATAATCATCATTCTACACACTATAAGTAACTCGAGGCAATTTTCCCCTTCTTGCAACTATTTTCTATAAGAAATTTGTACTTCTACTGCATCCTGATACATTGCTTTTGAATACAGGAAGGAAACTCAGTCTGTACACTGCACACTGAGTAGGACAACAGCACCATGATGATGATGGCTAGAGAGACGGCCCCTTAACTTAAGATGAGAAGGAACAGGTAATGAAAATGAATGGCATGCATTGGACACCTGACTCTGAGTGATTGGTGTTTGTGTTTTTGTTGTTTGCTGTGCATGAAGTGAAGCCAAAGTGTACTAGTCTTACTATACACACTAAAGAGTGACTCAAGTCAATAATATTTATACTCTTGTTGTTTAATAACAAAATTGTACTTCTACTGCAGGCCGATCTTCACAGTCATTCAGTACAAGTATCGGAGATGATTGATGGAATAATAAGTCAGGACGTTTCATGAGTGGCATAAAAGGTAAACAAGTCAATAACAACCACAGCAGACCTAAATGTCGGTGTAGAAGTGGAGTCAAGTGTAGCGGTGGTATGACTTTGGTGCATTGATTTAGTCACTTAAATTGTAAAATGCTATGTTGCTGGATATGTGCTTTGTCCAACTCTTTCAAAAAATGTACACTAAACGGAGGATGTGCTAAGCGACGCGCCGTCACTGTTGGCCTGGTCTGTCCTGTTGTTGTTGTAGGTCAATGCTGGAAACAGACTAAAGTAGAGATGATGCATACATGCCGCCTCGGAAAGTGTTCTTGTTGCACTACACCATAACTTGTGCATTTTGTTCAACTTTGTTTCTCAATATCCCTTTTGTTTTTCCATCTATAATTACAGGCCGGGCCTTACCCTGTGCTATACTTGGGAAAACAATGCACACTTACCTTCCCAATGAATCTACATCTGCCAGGCAGGCAGGCAGTGGCGACACCCAAGATTGATGGACGAGAGGACCAAGAGGAATGCAGAGATGCAAATCCACATTTTTGACCAGGATAACACAGTAACAGTATCAAATTTCATCATCTTTTAAATAATTTGATTCATTTTCTTGTCTACAATCTTTACAACAGTGTGTTCTTGTTGTTGTTATTATTATCATTAGGTTTGCTCAATGTTTATGATTCATCCCTACCGATATTTAAAATTTTTCTTTGTTATCTGTAAAAGTAAGCCCGGAACAACTGAACACAAACTGTATGTCATCCGGGTCTCCTTAACAATCATTATCATGCATACATTTCCTTTTTCTCCCTTAACATATTGATATGGATATGGTAGTCTACAGAGCTTGTCGTTTGTTGTTGGTCCATGCATACTGTTTTTCATTTTCAAACCTTTCCCCAAACCCCCCTTGCCATCCATTCAACAAACCCTAACCCTCTTTCCCCGGGTTGTGTGACTTATTGGGGTGTGACTAAATTAAATGTACATCAATAATTTATCACACGCTTGCTGGGGTGGATGTGGCAAAAGCAACAGCACTTCAATTTCAAGGCAGAGCAAGGATATTCTTCTGCTTGCTCACCCATGAGCTGTATATTTTAGAGGTCATTTGTATTTACCAAAGAAACATATACATTCGCATTAATTGCCGGCAATTATTTAAATCAAACGCTATGGGCGGCCCAGCACCAGCAAGGAAACAGTGTGATGTAAAATAGTAACCCCACCCACAAAACATTAACAACATTGCATGTAAAGTAGAAATATTGCTTTAATAACCCTAACAAAAATAAACTATGTAAAAAAAACACAAAACCTGACCCACCCCTCTCTCTAACCCCAACCAATGTTCGTAAAGAAAAAGTCCAACCTAATGTCCAATTGTCCAAAGAAACCCCAAGGCCGATTCCCACCCACCAAAACAATAAATAAAAAAGGGGCAAAAAACAGGGTCTCTTCGTTATGTTTGGCGGGATTGTCTTTGGAGGACACGCACTGCCTCCTCAAGAAGGGCGACGCTGCGATTCAAAGCGCGGCAGTTGCAGCCACAGTGGGGGGGGGGGCACCAGTGATGGTAAGGGAATGGCGGCGGCGGGCGACTGCCAGATGGTGGTGCTGTACTGCTGGAGGGTGGTGGCTGGGGCCCGGGGCATTGGAGGAGGCTGCAGCTACTGCCGCCTCCTCCTCTTCCTGGACCACCAGCCGACGATATTCCCGCTGGATGGACTCCAGCTTCCGGCGCCATGCCTTGGCGGTCCACTCCTTCCAATCTGGTTTCCACTGGAAGGAGTAGCTATATATCAAAAAGAAAAAACAAGACTATTGTAAAATATACTCTTAGAAAAACAGTAAGACAAGTTAATTATACATATAGTGGCATGGTAGCACTATAAAGCACAGTACATAACATTTGTGGTATGTATCTATCCTCCCACGTCCTTGGGCTTTAACATTTGTGGGATTTTTTCAGGCATTCAACCAACCATGCATCTGATTCCTATCAGCCACCTATGACACGTATCCTTCTCTCTGTCAGTCATAAATATTAAATCTCGCCAGTCCTCCTTCCTTCCACCCGTCTTTCCCTTTTAGTTCAACACCAGGTGATCTGATCTTACTTTTAGTCTTCTCCATAAAACTTTCAAAGCGGAGTTGAAATGAGATAGAAGAGGCCATTGGTTACTCAATACTCCGCCGCTAATGCCTTTACTAATGCCAGTTAAAGGGTGTCTTCACTCTTCAAACGTTCACAACAACTTCTTACTTACTAAGTCTCAACAGTACAGTATACATACAGTACACCCTTGCAGTGAGTGTAATGTCAATAGTTAAGGATTAGGAATCTAACTTACCACCGCCCGCCACTGGTGCTGGCTCACCCCCTGCAGCTCCATCCGCAACTGCTGCATCCTCGCCAGCCGCGTCGCCTTCGCCGCTGGCCCCGGCACTGGTGGTCAAGAGTGCGCCTAGAAAAAACATTACACATTTTTTAGGTGTCATATACACCGCCCCCTATTGTTCAGTAGCAAGATTGAAAAATGAGTTATTAGTTATACATTCATATACAACATACATCACTAGTACAAATCAGCTAGTAGCAGAGTAGACACTAGTAGTTATATATGGTCCCTAGGGTCATTCTAGTCTCTGCTTAGTTAGCCCGAGCCATGCAACCATCTTACCTTTGTGTCTTTTATTTTTGCACACGTGAAGTTACCTCGCAGCTTGTTGTATGAGACACCTTTGAGCCCACATGACCTAATACTGCTACGGTCTAAGCGCTGCGTACCAGGTCAACCAAAACATTATCAAGCCACATTATGGAGTTCTGGTGTTAGTCCATATTGCTTTTATCCATAAAAATGCGACACTTTTTGGCATGGCTGAGAAAAGCTTGCAATATAGTAACGCGCACCATTCTTCACATTACAAACGGAAGATTCCCTTCTACGAAACAGAGCTTTGCAGAGCATATGATGTAACAACTACCAGCACTAGGTTCTCCTAAGGTGAGGGGTCCCCAGAATTTGCTCAGAGATCTTCATTTATAATTTTATATAAACTATACTCCTACCAAGGGGATTGTGGTGCTTCCACCACTGTTCAGTTATCAGCATTCCCATTTGTTTCTTTGGACTTGTAGTTGTTGTAACTGTAACTAAGTGTAACAATGTTTATTGTTTTAATGTTATGTATTTTCATGTTGGTGCTGCATTATAGAACAACATACAGAGCTTGTCAATTGAAAATAAAACTTTTGAACTTACATAGACTCGTGGTATTTGGTGTGTACTTACACGAGTGAGTGAGCAAAAGGAAGGGTGTGCATGTGCATTGCTTCCATGACTGAGAGGTCGGGAGTGTTGTTTTCTGGGTTGTCTACTTGTTGGGTATCTTGGGGGGGTTCGGAGAGCTAATAATTATGACAAGACACTACTATAACTAATCGAGCAGTGGATTGTGGTGGGTTCTGAACTTCTGATGAGGTGTGAGGAAAGTCCAACCTACCATCACCAACATCCTATTTTCTTGTGCAAAGTTCTGTATGTGCAAAATCCCTACAACAGTAGTAGTATGCCCTATCCTATCAAAATAGTCAAATCTGGTTGGGCATTTGTTGGTGGGAATTGTCGAAAACCCTCAAGATTAACAAAGACCAATAAGATCAATAAGAATAGAAGTCGTACAAGAGGACAACCCAACGGACTGGACTCAATGGCTAGAGCTACTGGGGAATCTGAGTTTTATTTAAAACCTTTTAAATAAAGAGTGGCCAACTGGGCAAGCTTAGCTACAGACAGACTAATAGTAGTAGTACAGAGAGTCATCATAGCAGAGGCAGTGATAACAAGAATTTAGAAACAGATAGTCCAGATCGAAGGATAATTGTTGGTAAAAAATAGCATTAGGGAACAGAAACAATAGTTCGGAAAAAATATGGTGCAGTAAAAATTCGGGAATAAGAATTATTTATATTAAAAACAAGAAGACTTACTAGGGCCAGCAGAAGAGCCCTCATCGTTGTCCTCCTGTTGTTGCTCTGCTCCTCCCCCTGACTGAGACCCTGTCTGCTTGCCCCTGGGTGCTGAATATGAAAGAAATAAGAAAGAGACTAACATTGATGATTGGTGTGAAACAAATGAAATATTTTTAAAGGACGGTCAAAAAAACATTTATGTTAACAACAATTGCAATAAAAAAATTTACCTATCTCATCTGGTCAACAAGTTGTATCGGGGGATTCGCGGGTCGACTACTTACTATTTATCAACACTAATCCAGTCTTCCAATCTGATTCCAGAATACTAACTAAGCCTAAGTAGTACGTACCACCTGACCTAGCCCACCTATTCCATGCGTGCCAATTATACATTAAGTATGCATGTCCTCTTCTTTTAGACCACAAAAATGCATAAAAGGTCAAATGGAGGACCCATGACTACATTTTTGCATACACCAAATTGTTGGTTGATTGATTGGTGCTGATGTTCTGCTAGTGCTAAGCCTATTACCACTCATTGAACAAATTAAAAAAGGTTCTACTAAGGACTGGGGGAAGCACTAGCAGCATGTGACGTATCAGAGGGGGCATCATGCGTACCACTAAAAAATTACAAACTCATACTAATAAGTAACTAAACCTAAGTATCAATCCACCCATATCTCTTAGTGACAGGACAAAGTAAGGACTAGAGTCACTATAGCATTATGTAACTTCATTTCTCTAAAATAAACTCTTACATAATCACCCTAAGCTAGCTCAAACACTAAGGGGCCGATTTCGATCTCGGTCGGAAGGGCACAGAATCGGGTTCGGCATTAGCGGATCGGATTCGGAGGCTGAATTTCCGTCCGGTTCGTACACGGGTCCGGTCGTCGAAGTACGAGGCGATTAAGCGTGAAATCTCCGTCCCAATCGTTTCCGGGTCCGAACCGCTCCGTACGTCTCGGCCGTAAGCTAACCGTGGCGTGCAATGGAGGCGAATTCCGACCGAGTCAGTACTCGATTCAGACAGCCGGATCGAGTCGGAGCTTCCAACTCGCAATAGCTCCTGGAGTTGGGCTTTGGGGGTCCGCATCGGACCCCCTGTTACCCGCAGCCTTACGACTCAGCCACAGGGGGAGACCCATGGGTCTCCCCAACACAGGCATGTATGGTACAGATGGCACCAATGCGTACCCACTGTAGGGGGCGCACTTGTCTGCAACGTACCCATTCAGTCAATGGGAGCCCATGTATGCGTCGTATGATCGGCTCCCATTGACTTCTATGGGAGTCCGACCGAACCGAGTCCGTCAGCATACGACTGCATCGTACTCGCTCTGTCGGACTGCAGGAGTCCGGCTCGGTCGGAAAACACACCAGATCCGGCTCAGTCAGAGTGGTTTCCAACCGAGATCAGAATCGGCCCTAAAATGGTAATACATAAATAGTTGCTCACCAAGACCTGGGACCTCCACTCCTAGTAGGTCCAGCAGGTCCCGCTACCAGTCCAGGATATCGGACCACAGGTGCGTCAATTGGTTCTGGGTGTGCCAGACACCAGAGCAGCGAAACACTGCCCGGGGCACCTTCCCCCACCGCTGCCGATGCTCCCGGAGCCCGGACCCAGACCCAGGCCTGCCACCTGCTGCCAGGGTTAAGGGGAGGTGGCGCTGCACAAAGAAAACCAGTGCAGCCAACTCCACTCCCCAAATAAGGCCCGTGCCTGCACCCCTTGTGGGCGCCGCCTTCCGCAAGGAAGGCGGTTGCGGCTCTGGCGTCGAGCCCTTTGCCCTTTCGACATGGTTCTGGGGTAGGCAGGGCGGGAAAGAAAAGGTAAAAATTAAAAAAGTAAGTAAAAGAAATGAAAAGAGCAGGCAACAGAAAAAGAGTGAAAAAAGTAGTTAAAAACACACAAAAAGTAGACAAAAACAAAAAATATAGAATCAGGGAAATAGTCTGAGAGATAATAAATAAAAAAGATCAAAAAAGAGTTTCTAGAAACAAAGGATTGAAAAGATAGAGGGAGGATTCAAAAGCAGACCCCAGAACCATAGCAATAGAGTGAAAAACAAGACGGCCGCGCCCGTTGAGACGGCTTGGGCAAGGTTTGCGATATATTTTCCCCCCGAACACGCAAAAAGTGGCGCGAACACGTAAAAGCATTCCCGAACAGGAAATACGTATGGCGAACGGGCGCGAGCATGCATTGCGCGACCCGGAACAGGAAATAAGCATCGCGAGCGGGCGGGACAAGTGAAAACAATATAGCCGCGCCCATAGGCGACCGCATGGGCAAGTTGGCGAGACATTTCCAACGCGATCACGCAGAAAATATTGCGAAAAGGCGGGAAAAGAACTTCAGCGTCTTCGCGACACTTCCGTGTGTTTGCGAAGATTTTTGTCATTTTCGCGAAGAGTTGCGCAACGCGATTACACAAATTCCGCCCACCCCTACTGTGTACATCGTGGCTGTTTCGGAGGCGCTGCCCATTTGCTGCGGGACAGTGGACATTTCTACACCATCCCAGCTGTGTGTTTGTACCTGTACATTATCAACTCCCATTTCCCTGCAATGCGACTTGTGATTGGCCAGTGTCTGCACCCAGTCGGCACCACTTGTGTCTTCTGTTCTGTGGTGAAAGTGTTGCGGGTTGTGCCACTTCGTTGTCAATGTTGATGTGCTCTGCATGTGATGTGTGTGTGATGCATTTTGGGGCAGTCGCCCATGCAGCTCTGCTTTGGCTGCCACTTATCCCTTACATGCGGTGTGCCTCTGACTTCTGTGCTTATAGAGTGCTGACATGTAGCATGCTTGGGTACATTGTTCTCTTGGTGGGAGTTGGGGTCTGGGGCATGGTTTGTCCGCCAATGTGCTCAGCTCAATTGTTCATGTGTGCCATTGTGTCCATCTACCCCGTCCCCCCAGTCCCTGGTCGTCACTCAACCTGGTGCTGTTGTGTCCAGTCCTGTTGAGCAGTGTCAGGTCCCCGACTCCAGCCATCGTCTCCCCACTGAAGACTGTGGACTGGTACCATTTCCTCCATGTCGTCCAGCTCCTCCTGTGGCCCAGGACTGCCACCTCCAATCTGCATTGCTGCCTTGCGGTTGTTTGCGAGTTTCTGCTTCATTTTTCACTTGACATCATTCCAGCGCATCTTGACCTCGTCCATTGTCCTCTTCAGAGCTCCCACTGCATTCACCTTGTCCACGATGGCCTGCCATAGTCCATTTTTGGTTGCCAATGACACAGTGGAGGTGACAAACATTTGTTGATCGTGTTCGACCACCTCTGTAATCAGGATCCTGTTTTTCTGCAGACTGAAGCGCTTCTTCCTACTCTTCTTCTCCTTGGCCTTCTCTGACCCTGAGGTCTCAGACAGGTCATCCGGAGGGCTTGTGGGGTTCTGGTTCTCCTCTGTACTTGCTCCGACAACATTCATTGTTCTTCGCTGTTCTTTGGCATTTGTTTGTCTGTTTTTTTCTACTTTTATGGTGATTGTTCCCGCCTGATGTGTGTGAATTGCAGGCCTGTGGCTGGTTTTCGCTGATTTTTGTATCATGCTTGGCCTCATCGCAGATTTTTTTGCGTTCGCGTTTCACATTTTTGCGGTGTTGGATTGATTTTAACGCGGCTATTTGATGCCTTATCTGGTGACTATTGCATGGTACAGCCGTGTTGTGAATACCTGATTAACACTGTGTAAATTTCCCACGATGGACTGCGATGTTGAGGGTTCGTTAAGTAACTTTTGCGATGGTTATCACACGTTCTGATGAAAGCCAGGTACAGAAACTTAACAACTTATTGTGCCTCCGTTAGGGGTAATCCAGGATGCTGATAGCCCTGCTGGAAGAAGCATCGCTCTACTCAAAGTTGTGTCGAGAGAACAGCCTGGAAAGGACACTTGAAAGAAGAAGCAGCTCAAACTGGTTCCACAGTTTAAGGCAGTGTATCCACATCTTCTGTTTGCCAGGTGAGTATAAAAGTGGGATCCAACTACCCTGCATATTCCCGTTTCAAATCCTCTATGACAAATGAAGGGAGTGTCACGCAGATTACTCTAGGTGCTGCTATTCACCCAGGGCTGGTGTCTGCCTCACAGCCAGTCTCCCAGAGGTGAAGAGACATCTACTAAAGTCTGGCTTTCTTGCTGGTGAACCTATCCTGAGGTGCCAAGAAGCCTGCCATATGAGGAAAGAAAGAAACCTGCCTACTCTGCAGAAGGACAGGCTGTCCAGGAGGGAGAGAAGTCCAGCTTATTCCAGGTGTCCTTGGGGTGCCCAGAGAAAGCAGTCAGCTGGAGAGTGATCTGGGAAGACCTGGGTGTCAGAGGCCATCCCCACACTTCCCCACGATTCTAGGTAGGAACAAGGACTCCAAGATGATTGCAGAGGCCCAGTTGGGGCTGTGATTGTGTGCTGCTGGACAGCTCATGCATGGCTGCATCTGTGAATTCCTGATTATTCAATGAAGGGTTGAAATGTAGTTCTAATATTTAAAAATGGCATAGCATGCTAGATGTAATTGTCTTGGTGGATTAAATTTTTTTTTTAAAGATGGCGAACTTAGGGGCCCATTAGGATGTCGGGCGGATTGCCCCGCCAGGCTGGCGGTAGCCACCGCCAGCCTGGCGGGGGCAATCCGCCCGACATCCACACTCATTTTCCCCCCGCCATATTAGTATGGCGGGGGGACCTCGGCGGACGGAAAGGAATAATATGGTGGCGGTGTCTATCAGACACCGCCAGCCATATTATGATTGTTGTTTTAAGGTGCTTTTCCGTGGCGGCGATGCCGCCACGGAAAGGCATGCGGTCTTCACTCTGGGGGGCCCCTGCAGGCCCCCAGAGTGAAGGAGAGGAGGGGGGTGCACACGGTGGGTACCTGTGGTACCCCCCTTCATTTGCATTTACAAAGCGGCAGGCACCGCGCGGTGCCTGCCGCTTTGTAAATGCAAATGCAGAAATGCATTTTTAGCATTGTGGCGGGCGGTGCAGAGAGCACCGCCTGCCACAATGCTAAAAATACAGGATGTGCCCGCCACTGTGGCGGGCACATCCTAATACCCCCCACTGGACCCCCGCCCTTATGGCGGGCGGTCCCGAATACCGACAGGATGGTGGGCGGAGAAAGTCCGCCCGTCATCCTAATGACCCCTTAAGGGTCTTCATCATTGACTTCTTGGTTGGAATGATCGGTCACTGAAGACCTTTGGATGATGCATCTTAAGACCCTGTTTGAGAAGGGAGAAAATTACCCCTCGCCGGTGTTCTGTAGCTTTAAATGTGACCAATATTGAAGAGCCTTTTTGGTGCCATTTAAAGTTTAAAAAAATAGAAATTAAAAATGACCAGAGAGGCGTGTCCAGACATTTGGCTTCCCCGAATAATAATAATCATGTAGGATGGTGGGTTAAGCAGTTAGCTTAATTGGTGGGTGGAAACGTAATACCAGTTAAGAAAAAAGCATCTCCCTAAATACTGATGAATTTCGCTGTTGGTTAGGATATTTTGTAAGTTGATCCATGTCTCCAATAAGAAATAATTGCTGTTTGGTCTTGGAAGATTTAGAGCCAAACACTCCACCGTTGACCATTGTTCTGCCATTTTGAGTGTTGCTACAATGGGGGATTAAAGTAGCTAGTCAGTTATGCAATGACTTTATAGACTTCCAGGTAGCATTTGACTTGGTGTATTGTGAAATCCTTTGGACTCAAATCGATGTCTGGGTGATACCAGAAGGGTTATTACATAAAAGACAACTTCTTTACACAAATAATGGGGCTCAAGTGGTGGTGGACAATAAGGGTCTCTTTCCAAATGCATTGTAGTGCTTAATGGTCTCAGGCAAGATTGCTTTTTTAGCTCTTGTCCTCGTTGGTATTTGCCGGGCTGCCTTATCTATGGTTTAACAGCAACCTGTGCTTGCCCCATATAGACTATCTTGCAATCATGGACTATGCTCTACATAAAAAAACTGGATGCCCTACAGCATATTGTAGTTAGGAATCACTGACAGAATATCGAAGGTCAAAATATCGACCTGCAATAATATCGCAGCATGAATATCGAAGTCAAGATTATCAACATCCTATCTACATCATGGTGAGTACAAAATTATCGGATAAAAAATATTGTTGTTTAAAATATCGGGGATTATTTATGAGCCCTCTCATCACTTTAGCGCCACCCGTGCATCACTATAGGTAGATATGTCACTTCATAAACCCGTGCGCTACATTATACCTGCGCCAGGTATAATGCATGCAGGGTGGGCGTACCCCCGCAAGAAAGGGTTGTAGGAGTGGCGCAGTGAAATCTATGAGATTTCGCTGCGCCACTTCTAGGACTCCAATTCGTCAAAACCTTATGCCTGCCTCATGGCAGGCGTAAGGGTGACACAGGCCCTTTCACATGGGGTTTGTCCCATGTGAAGGGAACATTACTGAAGTTGCGTCAGGCTTCCGACACAACTCCAGCAATGCGCCACTTTTTGCACTGACAGATACGTCAGTTACACTGACGTATCTGTCCTTCCTTGCGACATGATGCGTCATATTGCAAATATGACGCATCATTGGTGTCGCAAGGAGGGCGCACTGAGAAGTGGCGCATTGCTGCTTTCATGCAGTGCTACGCCACTTCTCGTAAATGAGGCCCATCATATTTTTTTTAAGTAAAAAAAAATAAAGTTAATAATATATATAATTGATATAAACATAGTTAAAAATATTGTAGAATGTTTAAAAATTATAAATTATATATATAATGTATAAATACATTTCATATATATATATACATACGTATAATATATAATATATACTTACTTATTAATATGTATTAATACTTATTTTAATAACTTTATTATTTAATTTTTTGTATACATTATAACTACATCTATACACATAGGGAAGGTGTTGGATAGCGTAGGGGTAAAAATTACTATTGCCACTCCAGTGAGTGCAACAGTAGGGAAAGTGTTGGATAGCGTAGGGGTAAAAATGACTATTCCCACTCCAGAGGGTGCACAGTAGCCAAAGTGTTGGATAGTGTAGGGGTAAAAATGACTATTCCCACTCCAATGAGTGCAACAGTAGGGAAAGTGTTGGATAGCCTAGGGATGAAAATTACTATTCCCACTCCAGTGAGTGCAACAGTAGAGAAAGTGTTGGATAGCGTAGGGGTAAAAATTATTATTCCCACTCCAGTGAGTGCAACGGTAGGAAAAGTGTTGGATAGCGTAGGGGTTAAACATAACCTAGTTATAATTAAAATAATTTTGTAAAAGAAATAATGTTTTAATGACTAAATAGCAATAAATTAATTATCAATACCAATAAATAATTCATAACAAATAATTGCCAATTAATAATTAATTATCAAAAAATTAATGATAAGCACCAATTAATAATAATTATTAAAAATTAATCACCAAATCAAATTAGCATAAATTAATTTTCCATACCAAAAAATAATAATAAAAAAGTAATGACCAATTAATAATTCATTAACACAAAATTAATGTTTAATACCAAAAAATAGTAATTATTGTAAATTTAAATTTCCAATTAATATTTAATAAAATATACATTACTTGCCAATACACCAAAATAAAATTAATAATTAATAATTACTTCATTAGAATTAAATTACTTCCCAGCCTATTCCCCTATAAACTCACAACCCGCTCCAATAATAAATGAATACACTTAATATAATTATCAATTAATCAATAAATAAAAATGAATTACCAATTAATAAAAATTAATTGCCAATTAATAATTAATTATCAAAACAATAATGATAAGCACCAATAAATAATAATTATTAAAAATTAATCACCAAATTAAATTAGCATAAATTTATTTTCCGAACCAAAAATAATAATCAAAAAGTGATGACCAATTAATAATTCATTAACACAAAATTAATTTTCAATACCAAAAAATAGTAATTATTGAAAATTTTCAATTTCCAATTAATATTTAATAAAATATACATTACTTGCCAATACACAAAAATAAAATTAATAATTAATAATTACTTCATTAGAATTAAATTACTTCCCAGCCTATTCCCCTATAACCTCACAACCCGCTCCAATAATAAATGAATACACTTAATATAATTATCAATTAATCAATACATACAAATAAATTACTAATTAATAAAAATTAATTACCAATTCATAATTAATTAACAATAAATTAATGATCAACACCAATAAATAAATACAATTAATTACTTAATTACAATAAAATTACTTCCCACCCTATTCCCCTATAAGCCCACAACCCGCTACAGAATTAAAACACAAATTTTAATTAAAATAATGAATAATTCCTAAAAATTATTAATTAATTTACTATAATTAAATTACTTCCCACCCTATTCCCCTATAAATCCACAACCCGCTACAGTACTAAAACGCCTAATTTAATTAAAATGAATGAATAATTCCTAAAAATGATTAATTAATTTAGTATAATTAAATTACTTCCCACCCTATTCCTCTATAAACCCACAACCCACTACAGTACTAAAATGCATAATTTAATTAAAATTAATGAATACTTCCCAAAAATTATTAATTAATTTAATATAATTAAATGACTTCCCACCCTATTCCCCTATAAACCCACAACCGGCTACAATACTAAAACGCATAATTTACTTTAAAAAAGATTACTAACTTCTAAACATTTTATACATATATTTAAAAACAAGTACAATACTTAACAAAAAATATATAACAAAATATATAAAATACATAACACTAATATAAATATCGATTTTTTTGCTATCGATATTACTAAATTCGATATTAACAAAAACGATATTTCTTACCTTCAGGTCGATATTCTGGTCGTCGATATTCTTGATTTCGATATTCTGTCCCTACGAGATTTGCAACTCGATATTTCTGTAGACGATATTTAAAAATCGATATTTAGACTGTGCACCTGTAGTTATAATAGATTGATTTAGAAAAAATCAGCAATTTTAGTCTCCGGCAAAAAGACGCTGAAGTCATTATTTATGTATGACATTCTTTATAATTGTTTTCAGTTTTTATATAGTGTGAACAGTACCCTAAGGTATCAGAGGGACTTACATGAGCACCAGTTGCGTTACAGGCGGGCACATTAATTTTGTTAGACACTGGGAGATTGTGATTTGTCCAGAATCACAGGATATTGAGCGTCCCTGCCGAGACTCGAACCAGGTTCCCCGACTTTGAGGTTCACGAGTGCACCGCAGGAGAAATGAGGCTCGGACACAGTGAGCGTGTCATGGTGCGGCCGAAGACGTTGGTGAAGAGCACCTGGATATCGGGACCCCAGAGTTGGAGTAAGTCTCAGTGAAGCAGTGTGCATGCTTTGGTGCAACCTGGGACTTTGGAGGTGATCGGCTGATCAGCGTGTGCACCAGAAGAAGGTGAGTCTCTGCAGCCCGGTGGGCGTGTCTTGGTGCCCACTGAGACCGCAGTAAGGAGTGCCTGGTGAACGTGCACTCAGACTCGACGTGAAGTCCCATCAGCGGTGTGTGTAGTTTCGTGCCAGAGGAGACCCTGAGGGTGCTGTGGTGAACGTGCGCATGGAGTAACGTAATCTCAGAGGCGTGGGGTACGTGTGCCCTGTGGCCATCTGAGACCTTCCTAACAGTCGCTGCCTTGACCGGCAGCCCCGGAGGAGCTGAGCTGCTAGGCCGAGCCGCTGAGGCCCATTGAGAAAGTTCTGCACGGAAGGTCCAGTTCTCTGAAGGAGGGGCGGAGAGTGGGGTTGCACCCCCATGTAACGTGGGTCACTACCTGGGAGGGGTGCGGGCTCGGTGGGACACTCTCTCGCCCTCTCAGTCTTCTGATGACGTGATCCTTTGCTTCGGCTCAGATTGGGACCTGTACTGACCAAAGGAGGGGCAGTACTGGGGCCAGAGTGAGAAGCTGTACTTTATGTCATTGTTGATACGTGTGGGGGGCAACTGTTATCGAAGAGGCTGATAGTCATAATACACATTGCCAATATTGCTGCAAACGAACTGCCGGACTGTCTCATGACCCCTGACATTATTTCTGCATAATGAAGTACACGATTGTAGCGCTACGCATTGCATTATTTCTTCATTGCAAAGTTCCGGATTGTAGCTACGCATTGCACTATTCCTTAATTGAAAAGTACATTATTGTAGCAGTGCACATTGCATTTTTTCTTGATTGCAAAGAATGTGATTGGGGAGTGACGCATTGCATTATTCCTTCATTGCGCAGTACATGATTGTAGCGGTACGCTTTGCATTATTTCTCCCATTGCAAGGTACCGGGGTGTATCGTTACGCATTGTATTTTTTCTCCTTTGTCCAGCACAGGATTGTTTCATTACGTCAGTGCACTATTAAAAACAAAACACCAGAGCACATCACATGTAATCACTTTTATCCTCTGTGCAGTTTAGCACTCTTTCTCCATCAATGTTCTTTGTCGGAATAATCTTTATCATTCCTAGAGAGCCATGTTGTATCGACAGTTCAAATTTTATTTCTTAAAAGACAATGCTCCAGCGCCGCCGCTGGAGAACTGCCATGGCATGTTGACGGGCATTAGAGTTATTACGATGGTACTTATGGCTCCTTGAATACCGACAATACGGAGGATCAGGCTATATACGTCTCACATATTTGAAAACTTTGGATCTTATTGTTGATGAATCTTATATTAAGAACAACACATTTTGCGAAAGCGGTGCCTGCAAGAGAATAGTGCGCACATGCTAGAAAGAAGCCTTGAGGAAGCCCGAATAGGTCGAAACGCGCGTCGGCTGAGGAGCATTGTCTTTTAAGAAATAAAATTTGAACTGTCGATACAACATGGCTCTCTGGGAATGATAAAGATTATTCCGACAAAGAACATTGATGGAGAAAGAGTGCTAAACTGCACAGAGGATAAAAGTGATTACATGTGATGTGGGCTGGTGTTTTGTTTTTGGTATTGTGACATTCTGCTGCAATGTGAGCGGGAGGTCTTTTTTGATGCTTTAGGTGGATGTGCATCAAACGCCAAGGCTGCACTCAATATTGAATGTGTTGAACATAATAAGTGGTTGAAGTGGATACAATAAGAGGACGCCAATTGATGTCCGATCCTTCTATAGCAAATCCACCCTTCTTTGTGTTATGCAGTGCACTATTGTTTGTCCATTGCAACGTGTGTGATTCTTGTATTGCGAACAGCATTTTGAAAGCCGTGGTTGGGATTTGAACCTACCAGCCAGCTGGAACGAATATTACCCTTTATGATATGTTGACTTTTGTATCGTGTGGTCTGATCGTATATCTCTTTAAATAAAGTTTATACTTGTTTTATCAAACTCATGTGGAGTCCATTTGTGGTGTCAGCAGTGGGTTGCTGTGAGTGTGGTTGCACATACTGTACATTTGTGCCTTGGAGATAGGCTTGGCTGCTCGTGCCAAGCTACTAAGGGGGTGAGCAGGGCTATCTCAATCGGTGTCCTTACTTGGCATAACGTTGAGTGAGGAGTCCCGGGTTGCACATTTGGTGACAGTGGTGCGGGACTGGGACTCTGGCTTCCAACATGCACCCACCATACACAAGAACCCAAGGGACTGCAGACCTTGGGGGTAGCCTTGTAGACAAACTTACATCCAAAGTCCTGCCCCTCCATCACACAGCTGCAAATGCTGGGAGAGGTTAGAACCAAGTAGGTGTGATGGTGGGTCAGAACCAATGAGGAAAGTCATGAGCTTGCGGAGCAGAGACTGTCCCATGCTGGTGCAGAGGGCGCGTCTGCATTTCAGTCTGTACATTAGTGTGTTGGTGACTGTATTCTTGGATTTGGGGTCTAATTGAAGCTCTTACATAGGATGCGGAGGGTGTTGAAGTAGCTGGATGTGACGGAGGTGACCTGTTGGTACATGGAGAGGGAGGATTTGAGTACGATGCCCAGATCTCTGGCATGGTCCGTGTGGGTTGTGGGACTGCCGAGGGTGGTGTGCCACCAGGTGCTGTTACATGCCGCTGGGGTGTTTCCAAGGATTACAACTCATGTTCTCTCTGTGTTGAGTCTCATGCAGATGTTGCTCATCCAGTCTGCAACTACCTGCACTCCTTCCTGGAAGTTGAGTCTGGTGGTGGTGAGGGAGAGGATGAGCTGGGTGTCCTTGGAGAAGGATACTATGCTGAGTTTGTGCTGCTGGACGATGGCGGCGCGGGGGACATGTGGATCTTGAAGAGTGTTGGGCTGAGCAATGATCCCTGGGGCACTCCGCATGTGAATATTTGTGGGTTC
Source organism: Lissotriton helveticus (assembly GCF_964261635.1). Classification (NCBI taxonomy): domain Eukaryota; kingdom Metazoa; phylum Chordata; class Amphibia; order Caudata; family Salamandridae; genus Lissotriton; species Lissotriton helveticus. The sequence continues at coordinate 1,268,633,044 of NC_136057.1, read as the reverse complement.
AGAGAGGAAGGTTGGCAGTCTGGTCCCTTGGCTTCTACCAGTGATGAATGATCAGATACAGTCAAGGGTGGTTCCTTGTATGCCTGCGTCATGTAGTCTGCCCGCTAGTGTGCAGTGGGAGACGGTGTGGAATGCTGCTGACAGGTCAAGTAGAATCAGGGCTGCGTTGTGGCCTTGGCCAAGGAGGGTGTGGATGTTGTCTATGGCAGCGAGTAGGGCGGTCGCTGTGCTGTGGTTGCTTAGCAATCCAGACAGAGACATGTCCAGGATGGCATTGAACCGTGGCTCATCTGGTGGTCTTGGTGAATTCATGGATGACGTTGTGGTATTTGGGCATGGTGTTCTTGTATGTCCAGAGGTTATAGTGTGTCTTGTCGTTTCTCCTGTTTTCCTCCAGGGTTCTGCAGGTGTGTCTGGAGTATTTGAGTTTGATGGTGAAATATGCGGAATTGCTGCTGCGCTGTCTGTCGTAGTTGTGTGGTAGGGTGAGTTTGTCTGCACATTTGGAGATCCATGTGTGGGATTCCCTGGAAGTGCGTTTGGCGTCTGCTGCAGTGTTGGGGGAGTTGCAGTTGAGGGTAGATTACATTGGTTCATCGGTGACTCAGCTCCAGTGCCTTTGCGTTGTGCGATGTGCGGGGTTGTCTGGCTTGGTTTTGTTGCCAATGAAGTGTATGCAGTGATGGTCGGTCCATGGGTGCTGTGTGGCGTGGCTGAAGTGTATGCTGTTTCCTCCTGCAAAGAAGGGGTCAAGGGTGTCTCCTGCTGTGTGGGTCAGTGTGGGTAAGAGTTTTGTCATTCACATGTTGGTAAGCTCTTCATCCAGAGGGAAGGGGAGTTGGTGTCTTTGGGGTTGTTGAGGTGGAAATCCAGGTCTCCGATGAGTAGGTAGTCCATGGAGGTGATGGCGTGGGGTGCAAAGAGGTTGTTGATGATGTTGGCAAAGCAGTCCATGTGTCCGGGGGGTCTGTAGGCAAGTGTGCCGCAGAGTGTGTTGTCGGGGCTCAGCTGGACCTGGAAGTGCATGTCTTCCATGTCTGCAAATGTGTTGCTGGCGGTGGAGAGGCAGAGGGACTTTTTTCATGCACGATGGTGAGGACTCCTGCCGGGTGTTGGTGGCAGTCCCCCCTCCCGATCTTGTCTCTGTTTGGAATTGTGAGGGTGATGTCAGGGGCAGCGGAGTTGGTGGTCCAGCTGTCCAAAAAGAAGACGATGTTGGGTCATAGTGTGTCCCAGAGGTACCAAATTTCCAAGGTGTGTATGTGCAGGAAGCGCACGGTGAGGAGGATGCATCTTAGTTCGTTGGCGGTGTTGGCGGCTGTGGCGAAGGTTATGCGGCAGTGGAGGCAGGATAACTGGCCGTAGGTGGTGTTCATTGTGGCCTGTTGTGAGTTGTACTTCCTTCTGGGGTTGAGTGTAACAATGGCGCATGAGTCATGGAGGTAGACCTAATGAGATCCAGGGTCCCTGGCGCTGGTGGTGTCTGGGTCATGGGCAGTTGCAGATGTGCTTGCTTATTGTGTGTTTTTTTTGCACCAGCAGTGCTAATGTGCAGTTGCTGCCATTACATAGGGTAGGGGGGATGGAAGAGCGGCTGGGAGGCAATGTAATTTGCATTGATGCTGGACAATTGTCTGAAGCAACACATGGCAAGGCTAATTTACCCAAGGAGCACAAATCACACAAACAAAAATAGGAACACTGCATACACAGCATGCACATATACTAATGGACACATCTCTCCATTTCATGTTACAGGTGATCAAGGATATGGACTATCTCCATGGCTGATAACAGCCCTCAGAGCCACAAACACCCAGGCACAGAGACATTACAATGTTGCACTTGGACTCTGGACATCGCAGGGGGCACATTGCTGTACAGCCCTGAAATAGTCTGCAAGATCATCGTGGCATGTTGTGTGCAGTACAACATATGTGTCCGCACTAATGCACTATAGATAGAAGTTGTAGATCAACTGGACAATCCTGAAAATGACAAAGAAGAAGAGGCTGATGCTGCACACACCCCCAGCCATGGCTGCAGGAATAGCACGGAGGGACAGAATAATCCACCATTTTTTCACATGACTACGTAAAAATATGACAACCCTTTCTCTGTTTAGACTGTGCAAAATGCACATGAGCATAGTTCTTCACATAAAACATCACAACACAAAAACATGGTGTACTTGTTCATGTTGGATTGTATGTTTGTGGGTGGGTATGTGTTTTGGGGTCAGAGATTAAATTTAGGGTGTGTTTTGGGGGTAAGAGATGACATTTAGGATGATGTGTTTTGGGGTCACAGATTAAATTTAGGGTGTGTCTTGGGGTCAGAGATGAAATTAAAGCAAATAAAGTTCATCTGAGGTAAAACTTGCACTTAGCGTCCAGATTTTTGCTGTATTAACGCGATAATGTTTTCATAACCACGATAGGAAAATATAGCTAAATACATGTGAAAATACTAAATATTACCGCAAAAAATCATTTTGCGTGCAGAAAATAATCACAAACTCGCTGCAAACACACAGGATGTTATGTCAGCATGCATCCTGTTGTCTGGAGGAGTACTGTGCACTTTCACTTTCACCTTTGAGCACACTTCTTGTGATTCTGGAGAGTGTTGGAAGTTCTTGGTTTTGTGTGCTGCTGAATTTGGTTTTGAGAGTGTGGTTGTGTCCTTTGAACTGTCCCTAGTGTCCCTGTGAAGTCTTGTGTAGTTGTTGTTACTTGTTTTTTGTGTCTAGTACTATATTTTGTCGGGTGTTTGTCCAAGGGGTATTTTAAATTATTAATCATTGTTGGGGGTATATATTGGGGTTTTAATTTTTAGGAGTGGATTTAGGTGTGTGCTGGGAGATGTTGGGTGTGGGTAGGGAGAGCAGGATGTCGGAGGGGGCCTTAGAGGGCTTCCTCTGGCTGGTGAAGCACTAATTGCCATTGATGATCGAAAGTGGGGGTCGGATCCTACAGGGCTATGCGGTACTTGTGTGGAAGGTGAGGTGGGAGAATTTGAGGAGCCAGATGCTGCGGGTCTTCGGTGTGGACAGGACTGTCCGACAGTGGAAACATCGATGGCAGGCTTGCGTTGGCCGTGAGGGTGACATGTTGGACCACCTTGGAGTCCTCATTGGCCAACAAGGTGGTAAGTACAACCTCAAAATAGTTAAATGAACCCTTTTTTTAAACTAATAATTAGTGCAGTCTGTAACACAATGGGGTATATGTACAGGTATTTTGTGGAGTGAGGCATTCTACATCATGCCTTCAGGCCTAACTTTCCCACTGCAGAGAGGCAACTCGGCACCATGTTCACAAGCATATGGTGCAGGTTTGTGTTTCCACCTGCGCTGGTGCAAAAAAGTTGCTGTGTAGTGCCAACCCAGGCACCCTTGCATCATAGTATAAGTGTGTCTGCGTGCCGGGAAAAGATTGTTCATGTACATGAAGTGTGACCTTACATGACATCAACAATCCAATGCATTATGATCATTCCATGTGTGCTGCACAAGGCAGCCACATGTAAAGATCATTACAAATGAGGATTAATGCTTTTCTCTGAGTTTTGCAGAGATAGGAACAGCTATTCACTAACATTTCATGTTGGCACAGACTACCATGTGGGCAGCCCTTGTACCCCTGTCTAGAGTACCATTGTATGAGATATAAAATTAAAAATATTTAGCATATGACTTCTCAAGAGTGACATACACCATCAATAGTTTTGACACACCCTTGTGCAATCTCTATCGATGTTATTGACAAAAGAGCATGGAGGACAGGATTGTGTTTGGCCAAACAGGGCCATGGGAATGTGTCACACAAGTCGTCTGTACAAAATGTGTGAATATTCAAGCACGATTGTCTTGTTTGCCCTCGCTCGGGATTATCATGTCTTGTTGGAATAACAGGCAAACTCAACACAATCATGTATGCTACATGAACTGCAAAAGTATACTTACTGAGCATTTACATTGAAGGTGATCAATTGGCTGATGAGACATGTGTGAATTATCTTTTTGGTTACCAACACACCTTTTGTTTTATTTCTCACAGCCGAAGACCACTCATCATACAGGGGGACATCGATGCCTTCGGGGACCCACACACCACTGATGAGCACACCCATTAAATGTTGTCAGTGTGAGATGTGATGAATGTCAGACTCTGATCATGTCCTTAGTACCAGGCAGTATGTGGGTGTATCACATGTACCTTGACTCCAGTCTGATGGGCTTAGTAAGTGATGATGGACTAATGCATGTGTTTTCCTGATGTATGTTTGCACATCCCCAGTCAGTGATACCAATGCAAGAAATATCAAGGTGTTGTGTCTATACAGCACATGCATGCTGATTCCAGAGCGTACAGACAGGAGAGGGGACATGTGAGTGGTGTTGGTGATAGGTATGACCAGACATGGAATGCATGTACATCCTTGGCTGAGATGACTGCACAAGTGTGCCTGATTATGCACAGGTAGGTAGTGCTTTCCTGGCTGTGCGGTGTCAGATACAGGTCTGCACAGTACTATTGTATGCATGCTGCAAAACAGTTTTAAAGGCTTTCCATGTCGTAGCTTAAAGCAAAGGCTTCTAAAGGCACGTTCACCCACCAACTAGCAAAGATGGGCCTATGTATGTAATTGGCATGTTTTGTCACTGCAATGGTGTTGTAAAGCTGTCTCCTTGGACTCATTCCCCTCATTTGACTCAAGGTCAAATGTACAAGCCACTCTCACAAAATCGGTGACATTACCCCACATGCATTTTCAAGGTATGCTTTTAATCCACATGTTTAAACACACAATACCTTTTACAACGCTGGGCTTTACCACGCAATTCTTTACAACACATTCCCCATTAAATCTCAATGACTATTCTGACTACAGGGGGGCGTTACTTTTGGGAATGTCTTGTAATATTTAGCGGTCTACAGTCCTGTGTTTTGAAATTTCATCAGGGTCAAAGATGTGGATTAAACCACGTTGGTCCCGATCACCACCACTACGTCACCTATTGTGAGGTAGTGGTGGCGCGAGGGGCTGCGCCTCATGTACAAGTCAGTGTTCATAAACTGAAGTTGTTTTGAGATGTGTGATGCTTGAATCAGCACCAGTAAAAGTGATAGTAGGGCTTCTCCAGGATTGTTCATGTGCATGGAGAGACACCTTCCTTCCCATGAACAATTGTGACATGCACACAGACACCCTTGCACTCTGGTGCAAGGGTGCTTGTGTTGGCGCAAAGTAGTTAAACCTAGCATCATCGCAGAATGAAAGGCAAGGCTGCACCATATTCTTGAGAATACAGTGCAGCCTTGTGTTTCAAAAGTGGCAGAGAGTGTTGTGGAGCCAAGGAGGTTATTGACACGCTCCGCCCCTTCCTAGTACATATATCCCCGTTGTTCACGTACAGGAAGGCACATCTTCATGTATATATACAAAACATGGCAGTTTGCATATTGCATGTGTGCTTCATAAGGCTGCACTCATTGAAGAATCAACTATGATGAGAAATGCATTGGTTCTCCTCCTTTTGACTATTTAGACCCGGATTATCAAGGTCTTATTATTTCTGGTGCTGCCTCATATGTAGGCCACACTTGTACATAGGGGTCAGTGTCAAATCAATGGGTGTTGTGCTGGAAGGACCCACACAACACTCACTGGACGCACCTTTCACACTAATCATAGTGTGAAAGAGTTCCTGATGTACAAGGCAGCGTTAAGCCTCGTTACGTGTCTCAATGCTGCCTTGTACATAATGTGCAGCCCCTTTCTCCGCAATAATGTCACTGAAAGTGACGTTATGGTGGTGATAGTGGCCTGTACATATGCCCCTGACAGGGTCATGGGGTTGTGACACTACCAGTCACATGCCATGCACTGTCATATCACTGTCGCCAGCATGTTGTAACTGATCTTTGATTCTACATTGCATTGTACATGTTATTTTCAAACTTCACAATTTTTTGTTAGAGTGTAGCTCCCATGTTCCACTGACCCAGTGTTTCTGTGTTATATGGAAAGAATTGCCATAGTCTTCATGACTCACATTTTCTCATTGCTCTTCTTTGACAGACAACATGTCGCCAGAGGAGGCCCATGCATTCAGGGTCAGGAAGGACCAGTATCTCCACATCCACAAGGTGGCGAAGGGATACTGCAACATGTCAAAGAGGTATCAAGCTGACTAAGCAGCTGGTAGGTGGAAGTCGGTGCCCAGTGTAGGCCAAGGACGCAGCCAGATTGTGATACAGGCCAGACCGGGCCCTTCTGGCGACAGGCGTGGATCCCAACATGGGCAGGGATCTGCACTTCCCCCTGGAAGAATACCAAGTCAAGCTGCAACATCAGTGTCCGGAACACATTATGATGCCCCCTCACAGATCTAAGGACAAGCTACATCAGCAGCAGGAGGATATGATCAGGTGGTCCCGTTTACCATGCGGGACCCCCGTGCTATAATGTCAGGTTGGCACTTTAGAACGTGGGATGTCTGAGCAGACCATCCACATGCAGGACATAAAGGCTGCCCTGGGTCTCCCATTTGGACTGGCCAATGGAGATCCAGCCCCCTTTTCTACGTTCCCCTCAATGTAATTTAAACTTAGTAGTTAGTGATAGGTTAGTTTTTTAATTGTTAGGTAGTGTAGTTGTAATGTAGTGATAGGTAGTGTTAGATTTTAGCATAGTTTTATATTTATTATCTTGTAGTATTTGTGGATAAGTTTCCTTTTCCTTTGGGTGGGGTGTTGATGTCTTTGTTCTTTAAAAAAATATAAATAAACCAAATATATATATATTTGTGTTTGTTATCTGTGTAGGTAGTTTATGTTTAGCTAAGATGTATTTGTCCTGTCTTCTGATGTGCTTTAAGGGTGGGAGGGGAGTTGATGTCTCAGATATGTGTTTGCGTGTTTAGTATTAGTAGAGTTTGATAGTTACGGTTATTATTCACTTTGTCATAGTTAGTTAAGATTAGGTTAGTTGTAGTAGTGCTTAGTGGAAGTTTATGGTAGTTTATTTGGTTAAATGTTATTAAATGCATACTGTTTTGAAATTCAGTTAGCACTTATGTCTGAAGTGGTTTGGTGGTGTGTTGCTTTTTACCTTGTTTCCCACTTATTCAATCTCAGGGCAGGAGTGTGGCTCAATGGTTAGAGCGGCAGACCCTGATGCAGAGTTCTGGCCAGGGACCAGGGTTCGATTCCCGCCTCGGCAGGGTCTCGGGCTCAATTTACTCGGACCTGTTAATTCTCGCCTCGGTGCCTATGCTAATCACGGGCCCCACACTGCAACTCTGGGCAATAGCTTGCTTAGCCTCCACACCGGCCCCAACAGCGCTAAGGATGCCTGGATTCGCCCTGGGTGTGCCCAGGAGTGGACACTTCACAGGGAAAGCCAGGAGGGGTTCCACAGCGGTATCAGTATCAGCGCCAGGAAGCCAAATAGGCGACACCGCAAGGTGACCGTCTGGTGACAGTGCGCTCTCTAAATACCATGACATTTACATTTCAATCTCAGGGCAATCATTTGAATGTGTGTATGTGGTCATGGCATGTTACTTAGCTTGATGGATAGTGTCAGGATCTTTTTGATTTGAGCACAGTGAACTTGCATGCATTACAGTGTGGCAAGTTGGAGTCATGGCCAAGGCTAAGGACACTCTTATGCAAATTTGACCATCTCATGTATGACTCACAGAGTTGGAATGCACATTGATGCACATTTGCCACACCATGTTGGAACATGGCCTTAAACAGAAATTGACATTGCAACTCTTGTCCTTCATGATGATGGATGTCTGTACTGTGTTCCACAGATTACGCCCACACCCTTCTGATCCTTAGAGGCTGACGCTGAGTCCATCTAACATGCACAGAAATTAGTTGCTCCTGTGGCTGGTGGCACACCCTCCATTCCATGCACAACGTTGTAAATTAGCTAGTCAAATGAGCATAGCACAAGGCCGAACACAGTTCTGCATCAAAAAGGAGGGGAAATGTGGCATTGCTCCCTGTAGTGTATTGTGTGTGATGCCCTACACACCTTCAGTTTAACTCTTAAATTAAATATTTGTTCACATTAATCTTTCTTCATAATCAAGGTGCTGCTATTCTAACTGACTGGCTCTGGTCAGTTCGAAATTACCAAAATAAACAGAAAACTGCTTACAAATGGCGCACTGTTCACGAGCCCCGTAGGTGCTGCTATTTCACATAAATGTAAATCTTATAAAACCTAGTACATTCAATGCTACTGTTCGAGTAAAAAACTTCAAACACAATGCATGACACATTAATCCACTCTGCATGTGTGTCGTATTTCTTCTTTTATTCTTTTTCTTGTTACTTCAATTGTTTGAGGTGAACGCATTACTTCATGTATCCACTCCTTAACAGCGAGTCTAATGTGGTTTCCCAATGCATTTCGGTATTCAATACCTTCATCAGGGGAATTTCTACAATAAAACAACAGAAACTGATACCAATATCCATCAAACAATTCAATAGGAAAACAGATAGACCTTCAATGTAATTATGATTCGTTGATTGTCGTGCTGGTTAAAAAATGAATCAAATGGTGCCTAAGAATTCTAAAATCTGTAACCACAACCACATACCAAAGAACTGTGTGTTAAACAATGTGCTACCTTGCCCCTAAAGCTGAAAGACACCCTATCGTGACTTGCACTGACCTGCTAGATTGCTGTGACCTGTAACAAATAAACAAATAAAACATTACTGTAACTATCCATGCATCACTGGCTACCCATGGTGGGAGAATTACAAGATTGTGCGATCATACCTTTCGTATCTCTCTTCAATATCTTGTCAGCACAAATGCTTTTGTTAACGATTCCCTGCTCACAAAACTCGGTCTTCCAGTACTGCATCAAACGACAAAGAAAAAGACTGATATAGGCTACCCTCAACCTTCTCAAATGTTCCCTGCCCGCTCAGCTGCTAATTCTTACCTTACTTCCACAGAGTTATCAATATAACCCGCTAACTGGTGTCGGTTCGGTATCCAACATCATCCAAAAGCCGCTGTGCTCTGCTTGTGTCTAATGCGAAAAATACACCCGCGTCTGACGTCATTGTGTGGTAAATAAATAAATAATACCCTATTTTTGAATGTATAAATGAATAACAGATAGCTCAATAAATAAGAGTCAAGATTCGAGGTAGTAGGAGTTTCGCAGGTTTATTACAGCATAAAGGACAGGAACAGGACAACCTGCATAGGAATAGGATGGCAGGGCCCAGCAGCGCTGCTGGTGTCAGGATCGGGACAAGGAAAAGGATGACTTTTTTAATAACAGTGCATGAGCATATATACATAACGCAAACACATAGCATTACATTGCAATAGGCGTAGCAGTGGGTGGAGCAAAAGGCGTGACGCGTAGCAGTCGCGAAAGATAAGGGTGGAAGTGGGTGTAACAGGGCGTATACATAGACATGTGATGTAAACGTAACAGAATATGTCATGAATAGGGCGGAAACATTGGAGGGGGCTACCTAAGGAGCCGGGACCTCTAACCTGATGGTGCGCGCAAACTAGCAATGACGTATCACTAGGAGAAGCTGGGGGCTATGAACTCTGTGCTAGGAGCAGAGACTGAAGTCTGGAGAGTCAGGGCGACATGTACCTAAGCAGTATCTAGTATCTGATGTTTAGAGAACATGTTGATATAAACTAGAAGTTAGGAGGGGAAAGGCTGACTTGATTCTAAGACTGGACCATGCATTATTCTACATGTAGTACGTGATGAAGAATATGAAATGACCATTAAATACAGTATTTCTCTAACGTGGAGACGTGAAGGCTAGACAATGACGGAAACTATTGATGCGATTCAGTAGCTTAGGAATGCAGAGAAGGAGGACTGAACTGATAACTGGAATCATAACATTTTCTTGGCAGACTCAGAGGCAGAGCCAGGCTGAACCGGGCACTGTGAGGTAGGAAGTAAGTGAAGGGTCGAGGATACAGGTGGGGGCTGTATCGCTCCTCAGCGAGGTTTCAGGAGACAGGAGCTGAATCTGATGTCCGGGCCCTTTTGAGGCCTAGAAACGGGGACTTTACAATGAAATAACGTGCACACTGAGAAACGTGGCAACGTAACTTTACATAGGCCTGATATTCGTAGTATTCACGAGGACTAGAAACTGGCATATTAGAGATGGACACAACTATAATTGCGTCATTAATCGAACATGGGGAATGCATATGCATATTTAATCATGCACACATAACATATGATGGATGACACGTAGGGACACAGAACATGGCAAAATTTACTTTTCCACATTCCCTCCTTGTCACTACGTTTCCATCAGGAAACATCAATATTCATGATACCATCTATCATTTCATACAGTATCATTTGCTCGTCTCGAATTATCCTGGAACGGGATTTAGAACGGGGCTTGGGATTAGGAATACAAGAGGTAGCACAAATGCCGCAAATCGCAGGGCCACATTGTATACAGAGGCAGCAGCTGAATATGATCGCTACTGCAATACCTAGAAAGGACAAGACTTTCCATCCCCATGCGGAAATTATATTCCAGAACCAACCGGACCATGTCCAGGTGCCTGGATCTTGGTGTAACAGATGGGCAATTTTATGGAGTCTGGTTATAGCTGAATAAACAGACGGCGCGTTATTTGGAATGAAAATGCAGCAACTAGATCCGATGACTCTACAGGCCCCGCCCCTATCGGCCAGTATGACGTCAAGGACGAGACGATTCTGTAAAACGACAAATCTCATAGCAGATTGCTCTTCAGTTAAATTACCTAGAGCAGAAGCAGTCTCATTGACTACTGCTTCAAGGGTTCTGGTTAACCTACGGATTAGCTTACTATTCTGGATAGGTCCTATAAAGAAAAAGAAACCTCTGTTGAAATCTGTATACTGTTCTAGAGCAGTTTCAGTATAATCGACAATTGGGGACTCCCTTCTATGTCTAACGTGTACTAGATGTGTGTTTCTATGATAATCAGGTGGGGCTAGGAAAACAGGTGGCAGTAGGAAGGCAATGTAACAGGTTCCCTCCCAACCGAGGGGCAGACGAACATATGCAGTTTGACCACAAATAAAATAAGAATGACGTGAAGCTTTGAAGATAGATTTCCCACTGTCACTATACTTGACAATAGTAGTACAATCACTATGTCCTACATGTATGGAACCATTATTTCGGACACATAATTCACCTCTGACTGGCAGTACTGAAATAGCAGGTAAGTCTGGAGTAGTATCAGACTGAACATTCAAGACCATGAAATTCGAAGAATAATTACCTAAATTATACACTTCATTTTCTAGATCTAACCCTGTTCTGTGGGGAAGACCTTGCTTGTCTGGAAAACATGTATTGTTAAGAAAAGACATATCTGTTGAGGATGACGTTAACGTGGACCATGCTCCACACGAACCATTATGTGAGAATGGATAAGGAAAAAGTGGCAGAACTCCCTTCGGTGTCTGGAAAGGGGGGAGTCGACCACACACCCAACAATTAGTGGCATTGCTGGACTGGTGTGAGTAATGTAACATGCGGATGAATGAGTTATTTCGCATAGCGAGGCGGTAAGAGAGTTCATGAGGAGGCAGATCACTAAACGTGTGCTCTACTGTAGCATTAGCAGACGTATTTACATGAAGAACTGGGAAATACAAGAAAAATGCATAACTGGTGCAGGAAATCATAATGCTGAGAAACAATATGAAACATAGAAAAACGATACATCGAATTGAGTTTTGACTAACTCTCTCACTATGGGGGTCTATTTTATACATGTCAGAAACAGTCTAACCGTTTCACCTAGGGGAGGACTTAGACAATCAAACTGACTGACTTATTTTACTAGACCGGAGTTTTAACTTATACTCCTGTTGCGGAGTTTTCTCTAACAGGGGAGGGTTTGTAGCAATGTCTTTTGCGGGACAGTCCTTGAGAACAATATTTTGGCAATCCTTCAAATCCTGGGAAACGTTCTTTAAGACGGGTTTCAGTCCATTAAATTGTTTTACATGAGAAAGGTGCACCCAGCCTTTGCGACCTTCCAACTTCACGGCTGTACGGGTGGTGAGGAGGACCTGTCGGGGCTCTTTCCAGCGAGGCTCCAGCGGACTTGATCTGTCGAAATTCCTCACCAATACCATGGATCCTGGAACGATTTCATGCGGTGCCACCTTGGTATTGTCTGGAAATGCGGCGGCAACCTGTGAACGACATGAGTTGAGGGCAGACATCAAGGAAGCTAGGTAATCTGTCAGCATATTACTTGAAACATCGGTAATACTTCGGGGTCTAGGAGTACCCCACATGTTAGGGGGGCGGCCGAAAACGACCTCATACGGGGACAGACCTGATCTGGAATGTGCGACCATGCGCATATAAAATAAAGCGACTGGCAGAGCTACTAGCCAGTCCACACCTTTCTCTTTACATACTTTGGCGATACGGATTTTCAGAGTCTGATTATGTCTCTCTACGAGACCGGCTGCTTCAGGATGGCGTACACAATGAAACTTCCACTGGTACCCTAACAACAGGGAAACATGCTTCATGAGTTCAGATGAGAATGGCTGACCGTTATCAGAATATACGACTCTAGGGAGTCCATAACGGGGGAAGAACTCACGAACCAACTGCTTGGCAGTGGTCGCGGCTGTGTAATCTGGGACTGGATATGCTTCTGTCCACCTGGACAGAGCGCATACAACTACAAGGACATACTTGAAACCTCGACATCGCTCCATTTGAATATAATCCATCTGGAGGACTTCAAAAGGGTGGTCAGGGGGCTGGAATCCACCTTGTTCCACCGGGACACTTTTACCTGGATTAAACTGACAACATATCATACAGGTACGGACTTTCTGCTTGGCTGCAGCTCGTAAATGCTTGTTGAACCAAATGTTCTGGATACTGTCTAACATAGCTTTTTCTCCTAAATGTGCTGGACTATGTGCGGTATTAATAATGACTTGAACCATAGAGTCGGGGAGAAACCATGTGGCTCTACCCTTCGTTAACCATCCTTGATCTGTCTGGACCCCTCCTTGTTCAGACCATTTCTTGATTTCTTCGGGAGTAGCATGTAACTGGATATCTATGACATCTTGTGTAGGGTCCTTAACTGTCATGCATGTAATCGGATCTGGAGTGTGTGTCATGTTAACTGGAATGTCTAGAGTCTGTGCTGTGAGCTTGGCTGTGCGATCTGCTAGATCGTTACCTTGAGAAATGGTGTCAGTAACTTTCGTATGTGCTTTGCACTTCATGATAGCGATAGATGTCGGTAAATGTATGGCATCTAACAGAGCTTGAATAAGGAGACCATGCTGAATCTTGGTTCCATGAGAAGTCATGAAACCTCTCTCCTGCCAGAGCACTCCGAAGTCGTGTACAACTCCAAATGCGTAGCGTGAATCTGTGTAAACATTAACTTTCAAATTCTTGGCGTGTATGCAGGCTTGTGTCAGAGCAACTAGCTCTGCTGCTTGAGCGGACAGGGTATCAATACGGTGTGTTTCAATAACTTCAGTGTCAGTAGTCACTGCATACGCGGCGACTAGTTCTCCTGTACTTGTTCTCATACATGAACCATCCACATAAAGTGTCAGGTCGGGGTCTGGTAACGGAGTATCTGTCAGATCTTGTCTTGGCTTTGTCGTAATGTTAACTACTTCCACGCAATCATGTGTGGCTGGATTTGAATTAACTGATGGTAACAGTGTAGCAGGATTTAAAACGTTGCAGCGTCTGATTTCTATGTGTGGCTGGAACAGTGTCAATTCATAACCTGTTAAACGTGCAATTGTCAAGTGCTGAGTTTGTGTTCGGTTTAAAAGAACTTCCACGGAATGTGGAACTTGTACTGTCAAGGAGTGTCCTAAGACTATGGAATCACTTTGTCTGATAGCTAGTGCTGTGGCTGCAACTGACTTGAGGCACGCAGGCAGAGCCTGGGCTACAGGATCTAATGTGCTCGAAAAATAAGCACAGGGCTTGTATTGTCCTGCTTGATCTTGTGTGAGAACAGATAATGCTGTACCTTCGCGTTCAGTAACGAAAAGTGTAAAAGGCTTACTGTAGTCCGGTGTCGCTAGAACTGGAGCTTGGCATAGGGCTTTCTTTAACTCATTGAAACTAAGTGTATGTTCAGATGTCCAAGGGAGGACAGTCGATACGGCTGCCTCCTGTGTCGTTAACTGTATCAGTGGCTTGGCTAGAAATGCATACTGAGGAATCCATTGTCTGCAATAAGAAGTAAGGCCGATAAAAGCACGTACCTCCTTCTGGGTCTTGGGCTGAGGAAGACTCGCTATTAACTGGATACGGTCTGGTGTCAACTGTCTACCCCTCTTGGACAGTAAGTGTCCTAAGTAGACCACTTGCTGGACACAGAATTGAAGCTTAGAAGGGGACACCTTGTGCCCCATCTCGGCTAGGAAATACAGAACTGTCAGTGATGCTCGCTCGCAAGCACGTTCAGAACGGGCTGTGATCAGTAGATCATCGACATACTGGAGCAGGGCAGTGTCAGTTGGCATGTGAATGTTGTCTAGTTGTCTCTTGAGTGCTTGACTGTAAATACTAGGACTTTCTGTGAAACCTTGAGGAGCGCGTGTGAACATATAGCTCCTTCCATTTAAACAAAATCCGAAAAGGAACTGGCTGTCTGGATGAATAGGAACACTGAAAAATGCGTTCTTGAGGTCGATTACAGTGAAGAACGTGGCTTCGGAATCAATGGCTGTCAATAGGGAAGAGATATCTGGAACGACTGGGTACTGCGGAATAATACATTTATTAAGCTCTCGTAGGTCAATCACTAATCGATATACTGGGGGTGCATTTGGATCAGTACGTTTCATGACTGGAATGATCGGAGAATTACATACATTGGAGTCAGTTTCTACAACCACTCCTTGAGCCATGAGCTCGTCAATAATTTTGGATAAGGCTGCTACAGCCTCAGGTGGCAATCTGTACTGTCTGATTCGTGGTAACACTACACCTGGCTTGAGAGTCACACGATAGGGTGTGATTTGCATGTAACCTACATCAGTTGGACCTTGCGCCCATAAGTGCTGCGGGACATTAGACAGTCTTGAATCAAAATCTCGTAATACATAGTGACCCTTAAAGTCACGTAGGAACAGACGTATTCCCTCTGGGGAACAGCATATAACTGCACCTAACTCTTTCAGTGTTTTAATGCCTAATAGATTTTCTGGACATGACTTAGTAAGTAACAGATCAGTAGTGCGGGACAATGGACCTACTTCTAGAGAAACTGGTTTTGAAATCTCATTTACGATAGGTTTTCCTGAAAATCCAAGGGAAACATTTCTTGAGCCTGAGAGCGGAGCCCCTGGAACTTCGGCGTGACTAATTGTGGTCCTACTTGCCCCTGTATCGATCAAAAACTTTCTGTCTTTCCCTAATACTTGACTGTGAACATAGGGACCTTCTTGATCTACAGGTATCTCGATGAGAGGCAAGCCTACCTCCCTCTCTAGGCTGTTTCATGAATACTGCTGGTACTCTGGGTACTCAGACTGTGCATACTGGTACATCTGCTGTGTAACGTGCTGTGTTGCAGCAATAGGCTGCGGAGCTGTAACTGTCTGTGGCGCATTCTGTGGCTGAGGAATCTGTGAAACTTGTTCTTGTCTAGGCGGACGTGGTCTTTCTTTAGTCTTACCAGTAGCTATGTTGTGTTTCAGAACTGCACACTCGTTTATAAAATGACCTGGCTGTTTACAATAATTGCAGTTCCCTTTAACGGGAGCTGCAGGATGACTGGCTTGATTTGGACCCTTCTTCTGACTGTCTTGAGGAACAGATTGTGCAACTAGTACTTTCATCTTCGTGTCTTTCATACGTTTTCTTTCGTGTTCTTGTTCTTCTCTGATTCTATTCTGATGGTATTGAAGCATCTGCAACATCTGGGACGGGGTATTAGCTTGCCAGGTACTTTCGACTTTCAAAACTCGATTTTTAATTTGTGGGCTTGAATTCTCGACTAATTTAGTAACAAAAAGGTGAGGGTATGACTCACTACTTGTCTTGAGGCCACTGTTGATGCTAAAACATTTTTCAAATCTAGAATAAAAATCACTAATATCTTCGTCTTGTTTCTGTTTACAGGCTGAGATTGCATCCCAGTCTTCTTTTCTAGTTGTCAATAATCTGGGTAAAACTTGTATTAATAATTCCAGTAATTCTTTACATTTATCCCCGAGACCGGTACCTGGTACTCGTGCCTTATCTTCAGCTTCTAGAACTGCCCAATCGATCTTTTTCTCTCCCACCTCCCATTCTTTTTCCTTGAGCTTTTCATACACCCCTGCGGGCAGCAGAACCTTTAACATTTTAATTATATCTGGATACGTGTATTCTCCCATACGGAGCATGTCTTTTAATTCTCTATGGAACCCTGCTGGATCTTTGTCATGACAGGGAATTAATTTCTTCATCTCGAGGAGTTCCATCTTTGTAATCGGAGTATAAACAAACACTCGTTCTAGTTCGCCACCCGTTCCTCTAACTGGGTGGACTTCTCGTAACGGATTCTGTCTCTCCATGTAAAATGGTTTACTTTCGGGGGGTGAGACATGAACTAAATGCGGGTTCAGAAACGTTCTATATTTGTGACGCTGTTCTAGAATGACACTAATTAAATCGGTACCTAGACCTCTCCATCTATACTGGAGTAACTCGTTCAGGACATCATGTAACGGGCCTGGATCAGAGTGCTGACCCTCATACAATGTAATGAGGTGCTGAATCATATACATACCCACCAGTCGTTGCTCGGCTGGGGGCATTTTCAGAAACATCTGTGCCACTATTTCGTCTGGAAAAGTGGTAGAATCAGTAATCCATCGGACTGCTGATCGGGCTAGTTCTTGTTCATGCATGGTACTTAACTCACTGTAACCGATTCGTGATTTCAGAATGTGATCGGTAGCTTGAAACACTTGTTCTAGTGAACCTTGTTCTGGTGCTGGATGATGGAAAATAGACTTGTGTTCTAGGCGTAAATGGCGATCTGGAAATCTAGGTTTTCCTACATACGCTATTCTGGCGGAATTTTCGTCGTCTAACTCTTCAGTATCAGAGTTACTTTCTTTCTCGTTTACTTGTGCTGCTTTACGTTGTTCGTGTAACTTTATTATTTCTTTACGGATTTTCTTGTACATACTCTCCATAGCACCGACGGTCTTGTGCTTACCCTCGGCTATATTATCACTCCACCTTGTCAGGGTTCTCATTTCAGCCGGATCTTTAGACGGGTAATCTTGTTCTCTTATTAGACAATTGATCAGAAACTTTAATATCATGAGCTGGATCTCGGCTTTCCTTTGAGACATGGCCTCGCTAATACTTTCTGGATCATCCCCTGTACGGATGAAACGATATATTCTGTCTAGATCTTCTTTCATATTCGGTAAGGTGACTAGATACTCGGCCACCTTTCTCACGCGGAATGAATATAAAACCATATTATCCTCGCCTGGGACTGGATCATAGCCGCATTCGGCAAGGGATTTTCTTATTTCTGCTACAGTCTGATGTCTGGGCGTACGCTGTGACGCTTGTGCATGTAATTCGGCTGACGTTAAACGCTTGTGTGGCGGCGGGGTTTGAGGAGTACCTCCCCCTGCGGCCCCTAAACTAGAGTCGTCTACTGAGGCTCTTCGTCCTGGCAGAGTGGGAAATGGAAATGTAGGCTGGACTTGTATGGTGGGCAGGACCGGGGGTACCGTAACAGGTACTCCGGTGTCTGGAGGAGCGGGAAGTGCCTGATTTACAGGGACTGGCGGAGCGCGAACAGGATTTGTATATTCTGGGACTGTGTCGTCCAAATAGGACGAAATAAAAATATCAGCTGCGGTCTGTTTGTGACGTAGTTTGGTCGGAACTAATGGTGGCGGGAAATTACTGGATGCCTCTGGGGTCGCTTTTGGCAAGCCCTCGGCAAGGAGAGGATACATACCCCTAATAAGGGCATGCCTCTGTCTGTCTGACTGTTCGGCTTTGACTTGTTCACCTATCTCGATTAGTTCTTTTTCTTGTGCTCGTTCTAAGGATTCTCTACTTAATTCTGACTTTCTGATTTCCTTTTCAGTTCTTTTATGAGCTTCTTTGCGCCATAACTCGATGGCATCTTTCTGTGACTGTCTGGCTTTCTTTTTCCATAATGCTTCTTCTACTCGCATGATGCATTCGGCATCCCATGTACCCGATACGGGCCATCTATACTTTTCTTCTAACTGTTTGGTATACTCTACCCATAAATCTAGATACAATATGGCGCTTATGCCATGCTTCTGATATATAAAATGACCTGGACTGTCCCTAGGCGGAACTGGAACTGCTGCTTCCAGCAGACCCTTTCTGGTTTTTAACTGACGTAATTTCGAAAAGAGCGGCATGACTGAACTATAATCTAGACACAATACAATACACAATAAACACGATACTTATTCCCCATTCATACCACGACATTAAAATACATGAAGAACATTTAAAAATAACAGTTCGAACAGAATACTACCTGGAATACGGAACACAGAATACATGAATTTTCTCGAGAACAGAACTGACTAGAACAGGAACTAGATGCACTGCTGAAACAGTACGAAACTTACCGGTCTCATAAAGAGACACGTCAGGACCCGCATCCACCGAAGTGGACACTTCGTTTGTGGGTCTGTGTACCACCAACCCACGGACCAGAGTCAATTAGATTGACCCTGTCTAGATACTACCCCAGTAATGGTACTCACCGGGCAGCAAGAACGGAAAGCCTCGGACTGGACTGGACTGCTTCGACGACGGACGACGAACTTCGGACTTCAGTTACGGGTGGACCTCCGGATACCTCGGACCTTGGACTCTTGGCTTGGGCTCTGGTCGGGACTCGCCGCGTTCCTCCACCGTCTCGTCTGGATGCTGGACCGCCTCCTCCGTCTCCTCCGTGGGCCTGAGGGATACTTGAAGCAGAAATATCTGCCGGTGCGCAGAAGAGTTCCGTCACGACTGCAGAGGGTCAGGGGGTCGGCGTGGCTTCACCGACGCGTGGGGAAAGGGCAAGTCCCTGTTCGGGCGCCATTATGTGGTAAATAAATAAATAATACCCTATTTTTGAATGTATAAATGAATAACAGATAGCTCAATAAATAAGAGTCAAGATTCGAGGTAGTAGGAGTTTCGCAGGTTTATTACAGCATAAAGGACAGGAACAGGACAACCTGCATAGGAATAGGATGGCAGGGCCCAGCAGCGCTGCTGGTGTCAGGATCGGGACAAGGAAAAGGATGACTTTTTTAATAACAGTGCATGAGCATATATACATAACGCAAACACATAGCATTACATTGCAATAGGCGTAGCAGTGGGTGGAGCAAAAGGCGTGACGCGTAGCAGTCGCGAAAGATAAGGGTGGAAGTGGGTGTAACAGGGCGTATACATAGACATGTGATGTAAACGTAACAGAATATGTCATGAATAGGGCGGAAACATTGGAGGGGGCTACCTAAGGAGCCGGGACCTCTAACCTGATGGTGCGCGCAAACTAGCAATGACGTATCACTAGGAGAAGCTGGGGGCTATGAACTCTGTGCTAGGAGCAGAGACTGAAGTCTGGAGAGTCAGGGCGACATGTACCTAAGCAGTATCTAGTATCTGATGTTTAGAGAACATGTTGATATAAACTAGAAGTTAGGAGGGGAAAGGCTGACTTGATTCTAAGACTGGACCATGCATTATTCTACATGTAGTACGTGATGAAGAATATGAAATGACCATTAAATACAGTATTTCTCTAACGTGGAGACGTGAAGGCTAGACAATGACGGAAACTATTGATGCGATTCAGTAGCTTAGGAATGCAGAGAAGGAGGACTGAACTGATAACTGGAATCATAACATTTTCTTGGCAGACTCAGAGGCAGAGCCAGGCTGAACCGGGCACTGTGAGGTAGGAAGTAAGTGAAGGGTCGAGGATACAGGTGGGGGCTGTATCGCTCCTCAGCGAGGTTTCAGGAGACAGGAGCTGAATCTGATGTCCGGGCCCTTTTGAGGCCTAGAAACGGGGACTTTACAATGAAATAACGTGCACACTGAGAAACGTGGCAACGTAACTTTACATAGGCCTGATATTCGTAGTATTCACGAGGACTAGAAACTGGCATATTAGAGATGGACACAACTATAATTGCGTCATTAATCGAACATGGGGAATGCATATGCATATTTAATCATGCACACATAACATATGATGGATGACACGTAGGGACACAGAACATGGCAAAATTTACTTTTCCACAATTGGACCAAACATAAAAGAAGAACCACAAGCCCTTCTAGCGATAGCGTTACGCCATCATGGCCTGGTGCCTAACCTCATGATATTCCTATATACAGCAGCGCTGAACACGTGTAAGTGCCCCTCAAAGTCGATGTATGCATACGAACAAAATAATAACTATGCTAAAATCCTGAATCCCACAATGTGTTGCTATAGTGTGAATGCTGAAACTAAAAATGTGTGCACCCACTGTTATTTGATTCATAATTCAACTGCCCACCAACTACTATGAATTTTCATACATTGCATACATACAAAATTACAAAATACATGAATATTATAAAAAACATAACATTTCCAATTTGTCATTAAGACCACAAGGTTCTAACGTATTCAAGTAACAAATCCAGAATGTCTCTCTTTTAGACAGATAACGGTTGACATCAGCATGTAATGATTCATCCAATTTCTCTAGTACAGTAAATCGTAATTGTGGAATGGAGTGTTGCCTGTCTTTCCAGTGAACTGCCAAATTTGATTTAGGGTTGCAATTTCTTATCAGACTCTTGTGTTCAGTAACACGAATTTTTATCTTTCTTGTTGTTTTACCTACATACACCAGCCAGCACGGGCATTTAATGGCGTATATTACATTGTGCGAATTACAGTCTGCTGTGTGTCTCAACTTGATATGTTTACCTGTGTGTGGATGTGTAAATACATCCCCTATTATCACATTCCCACAGTGACCACAGTTATGACATTTAATCATCCCTTTATGGTGTGCTGTGTCAGGTTTACTACTGCGTCGCTTGAAAATTCTTTTCAAGTTTTGCCACCTGGTATGTGCAAACATTGGTGTGCCTCTGAACACATGTTGGAAGTCCTTCTCCTGTTCAATTACTTCCCATCTTTTGAGAATACTTTTCTTAATCGCTCTAGCTGCTGTAGAGTGTTTGATGACAAATACCACCCTCTTGAGAGGTACCTTTGTAGTCTGTTTTAGTAAAACCTCTCTTTGCACTGACGCAGCCTTGCATTTGGCCTCCTGTAAAATCTTGGATGGATAACCCCTTTCTTCACATGCCTTAGATAAGTTTTCCATCTCTTGTAGTCCCTGATTCTCATCAGAAAGATTCTCCGCACCTCAGAAACTGGGAGAACGGTACATGGTTTTTCAATGAGGTGGTGTGGAAACTCTGATAATGCAACGCACTATTTCTGTCTGTTACTTTCTTGTACACTCTTGTACTCAATCTGTGTGCTTGTTTCTCAATGAGGACATCTAAATAGTTCATTGTGTTTTCATCAATCGAATATGTAATCTTGATGTTTTCATGACAGGTATTCAAAATGTTTAATTCTCTTGTCAACTGATCATGTGTGCCTTTCCATACAATGAGTATATCATCAATGTATCTGACATACAATTTCAAATGATCCGACCATTGTTTGTTCTGTAGTATGTACATGTCTTCAAATCGAGCCATGAAAATATTAGCAAAAGTGGGAGCCCCAGTAAAACCCATTGAGGTCCCTGTTCTCTGTAAATAAAACGGTTTTTGCCAACAAAAATACCCATGGTACAAACAAAAATGTAATAGTTCCATCAAAAAAACATTGATACCCTCTTCATAATCATGTTGCAACAACATCCATTCCACTGCCTCTATTCCCTCCTGATGTGGGATTGACGTATACAAAGCTGAAATGTCTATGGTACACAATAGTATTTGTTCATCTGGTGAAATGATGACTTCATTAATATGCTTTAGACAATCGGTTGTATCTTGTATGTACGTTGTCCATTGCTGAACCAGTGGCTGCAAAAAGTTGTCTAAAAACTTCCCCAGCGGCTCATGCAATGACCCGCATCCGGCCACAATGGGTCTGAACGGGTGATCTAGTGCATTTTTGTGCATCTTGGGGACCATATAAATATATGGTCTCTTTGGATGCTGTACTGTTAGAAATGTATATGTTTGCTCATTGATCCAGCCCATGTGTTTTGCTCTATCCAAAATCTGTTTCAATACTGATTTGGAATTGAACCGTGGGATCTGTGTCTAGTTTGATGTACGTGTTGGCATCACTAACATGCTGGTCAACTTTGTTTTTGTAGTATTGTTGATTGAGAACTACTAGGGCTCCTCCCTTGTCTGCTGGCACTATTTTGATCGTGTCATTGTTAGCTAACTGATTCAAAGTGTTTCTCTCTGTTCTAGTTAAATTACTATTGCCCTTCGCATTGTAAGAAATGCTTTTGAGAGGAGCTACGCTACGAATCAAGATGGCCGCGTAAGCTCCCGGCTCCGCTGACCTCCGCCAGCAGCTCGATTATCCTGTCTTCAATCCTGACCTTACACCTGATTTCCTTGTTTATTAAGGTCTACTGCTTCTAAAGGTGCAATCCCGAGATTTCTACCTCATCGGCTGACGAAGATACACCGTGTTTCCATTCTCGGCCTAACAACGTGTGTAAGCCGGGGCCTCGATTTCTAGACTATCCGAGTCAGAGTTGAACAACATCGGCCGTGAGACCTGGACTGAGCCCGGTCTCCCGAAGAGTGCCTGAATTGTTGACTTTTTGTGACGATCCTTTGAACGATCTACACCGAGGACACACCAGCGTGCCACGCCGGCTGCTGTGGTGGGGGTCCGGTGCCCGGAGACCTTGCTGCCCTCCCGGGGTCGACGGGCTTGGGACCTCTCTGACGGCGAAGGTGTGTTCTGTAAGAAGAGGAGCGCCCATTACTTGATATCAGATTTGCGTGGCTGCGACTCCGGAGCAGCCGGCCTCCGGGGTTCAAGTCCGGCTCTGTCGCCTATTGAGAGGGGATGGAGCGGACGGAAGGCGCGCCATCGCTGCAGGCCGTTGTGGCCGCCATTGGGGCGCTCCATTCGCGCACAGTCGCTGTGTTCCGGACACTGATGGTGAAAGTGGACGGTATCCTGGAACCTGAGGACGACACCTCGATTGGTTTCCAGCTAGAGATGGTACCAGCGGTGCATTGCACATCAGAGGTCGAGTTCCCGTGCATAACCCGGAGTTCCTGAACCTTGACGGTCCCCTATTACCGACAAGCCAGCCCGTGCTTCTCGCTAGCGTCTCTTGCCTGATCCTGCTGCCGCCTAACGCATCTATAGACGGTCTTCCATGTGGCTACGAGTTCCTTGGTGATGGTTTGGGATACTCGCTGTTTTTGGACACCTTTCCTCGTTCGAGCCGTGAACTTTTATCCTGTATTCGATCCTCCTGTGCTGACAAGAACTTTTGTGGACGCTTTGCCTTTTCCTTCAAAATGGCGGCTCGAGTGGCAAAGACTCTTATGACGGACCGTAGTGGCCAGGTCTGAACTTTATCGCTGGGTTCCGATAAAATAGCTTTTAGCGATGCCAGGGTTGTGCCTATATTGTGACGAGAATTGGGTCGTTGTTGTTTATCCTCCCCTGACTGGTTTGTATAATTGCTAAATATGGATTTTACCATGTCTCGGGGTGGTTGCTGTTGGCGGAGGGTACGGGAAACCGGGAGTGTGTTTGCTTTCTCTGAGGAAAAGTCAGCCCATAACGCACCTGATGCCCAGGCTGCTGGCGCAGGACGCCTCTTAGTTTCCATCTTGAACAATTACCAAATAAAGAGACGGGCGCTGGAAGTAGGAAGACAAGAATAGAGTTTTATTTCTCATGAGGAGAGCCTGTCATTTCGGACACTCGCATAGTGTCTTCAGGAGGTGCTCTAACAAGTTCTCTGAGGCTTCGTCTTTTATACACATGTTTACGATTCACAAACATTCCTTATTATAATAAAGACGCTTTGAAGTAGGAAAAACATGCTTGGAATCCCCGCTTCAGGCCTATTCCCATACCAATCGCTCAGATGTCATCCTCCCCTCCTGAATGTAACAAGAGATTGTGATCTCTCAGCTGGACATTCCTACAGGACACGAGGGCAGGAGGGGATGATCAGGTCAAAGGTTGGTCAGGTGATAAGGTCGGACACTTCGGTTGGTGTATCACGGTTTTGTTATGCTGGGCAGGGAAAAGGGGGATGTACATCCACGAGGCTTGGTCTTAGGACTTGGGACCGGGTCGAGAGGCCAAGTGCAGCCGGGGGGGGGGTTGTCAGCTGAGTGGAAGGGTGTTCTTGGGAGGAAATGGGGGGTGTGGGTCAAGCAGGAGTGTTACTTCTAGAGCAGGGTCATGCAGAGGGAGAGGGTCTTGTGGCCGATGCACGAGCAGTGCGCGCAGGGAGGGGTGCCGGGGGTTTAGCAAACGGTCAGAGAGGCCATGGTGCCTAAAATGGCTGTCGTGTACGTGTGTGCATGGGTCTATGCTGGCGGGATAACACAGTCAGTGTTTCGCAATTATTCGTTCTGCTTACAACAAGGGGTACAGTGAACACAAATGAACGCCGCTTATGTACATATACATTGTCATTTTCAACATCTCCTCCTCCGCTTTCTCTTTTCCCTTCCTTTAGGGTAGTTCTTGGGCGACAGGCACGCTGCTAGTGGGGTTAGGCCATAGCCATTGCAGGGGTGCAGGGTGGGGGGTTAGGGGTGGGGGTTTTTATTTTTCCTTCTTTTGTTCTATGGCCCCTTTTGTCCTTTCTTTTTCCTTCTACGAGAGATGGGCTGTTTATTTTTCACGAATCCTTTATTGTCTGGGTGTCTTCGCTGGCTTAATTATCCTGTAACATTGTGGACGAGGTCACGCGTGTGGGATTGCTTTGATTGCTTAATAGATTGCTTATTTCCTATTTCCGTTATGTGTACCCGTGATGGGCCTTTTACTTCTTACAGTGATTATTGTTTGTATATTTCCCCCGCCAGGCCCTGTTCTGTATTTTACTGCGAAACACCTGATATCTGTATTGCCTGCTCTTGTCTTACTGTTAAAATAAAAAAATATATAAAAAAAAAAAAGAAAGGCTTTTGAGATCTTTTTTGACCAATGTCTCGAACAAGTCCAATGATTTATGAGAAAACGGTGCTACAAATGTGCTTTTGGGTCTAAAGGTGTGTGTTGCTATTTGCGACCCCTGCTGGGTGTCATTATCACTCAAAGTAACATGAAAAAACCATCTGAGCCTCAATTTCCTCATGAATTTAAATAGTGACACTTCTGTTTCCAGTGGATTACTTTGATAAGTCGGCACGAAAGTCATGCCTTTATTTAGGACGTGTAGTTCTTGTTTATTCAATGAATAGTCAGAGATGTTCATAACTAGTTCCTCCTGCTTCGTGACTTTTTTGCTTGTCCCCTCCTTGTTCGTTTTGTTTGGCTACAGTGTTGTCGTCTGGCGGATGATTCGATGTGCGGCCTGCCTCTAAAAAACCCTGCTTAGGTGTGGTACTTCTGCTTTCTTGCGTTTCAGCACTTGAACTTTTCAAATTCAATAAACCGTTCATGTTGAGGTGGTATGCCATTCTCAATAAATGTTCTTTAGATCTTATGTTACTCATTATAGAAGAATTGTCGAACATTTTAAAGGAGTTGGACATAGAAATACAGGAAATGCAAACAGAATTATCCAAACGCCTGACAGAAGATGAATTGACCATTACACTTAAAGAGATCAACGACAAACTAGAGGAACATACTAAAGAGGTACATGAGCGGAAGTTGCGTAAGTTTAAGCGTGACACGATTGACTACAAGTTAGACGAGGTCTATACTTGGGCGGATTAGTATGCGCAAAGGCGAGTTTTTAAAAAACCAGACGCATCCACTTCAGAGGAAAGTGTGGCCACTGAAGCAGACACTTTACCCACCAGAGCACCGTTAGGATTGACACCTAGCCCAAGTGCAAGTGCTGAAACGCAAGAAAGCAGAATTACCACACCTAAGCAGGCTTTTTTAGAGGCCGGCCGCACATCGAATCATCCGCCAGACGACAACACTGTAGCCAAACAAAACGAACAAGGAGGGGACAAGCAAAAAAAGTCACGAAGCAGGAGGAACTAGTTATGAACATCTCTGACTATTCATTGAAGAAACAAGAACTACACGTCCTAAATAAAGGCATGACTTTCGTGCCGACTTATCAAAGTAATCCACTGGAAACAGAAGTGTCACTATTTAAATTCATGAGGAAATTGAGGCTCAGATGGTTTTTTCATGTTAGTTCGAGTGATAATGACACCCAGCAGGGGTCGCAAATAGCAACACACACCTTTAGACCCAAAAGCACATTTGTAGCACCGTTTTCTCATAAATCATTGGACTTGTTCGAGACATTGGTCAAAAAAGATCTCAAAAGCCTTTCTTACAATGCGAAGGGCAATAGTAATTTAACTAGAACAGAGAGAAAAACTTTGAATCAGTTAGCTAACAATGACACGATCAAAATAGTGCCAGCAGACAAGGGAGGAGCCCTAGTGGTTCTCAATCAACAATACTACAAAAACAAAGTTGACCAGCATGTTAGTGATGACAACACGTACATCAAAC
Source organism: Lissotriton helveticus (assembly GCF_964261635.1). Lineage (NCBI taxonomy): Eukaryota > Metazoa > Chordata > Amphibia > Caudata > Salamandridae > Lissotriton > Lissotriton helveticus. The sequence continues at coordinate 1,268,606,230 of NC_136057.1, read as the reverse complement.
TAGACACAGATCCCACGGTTCAATTCCAATCAGTATTGAAACAGATTTTGGATAGAACAAAACACATGGGCTGGATCAATGAGCAAACATATACATTTCTAACAGTACAGCATCCAAAGAGACCATATATTTATATGGTCCCTAAGATGCACAAAAAGGCACTAGATCCCCCGTTCAGACCCATTGTGGCCGGATGCGGGTCAATGCATGAGCCGCTGGGGAAGTTTTTAGACCACTTTTTCAGCCACTGGTTCAGCAATGGAGAACGTACATACAAGATACAACCGATTGTCTAAAGCATATTAATGAAGTCATCATTTCACCAGATGAACAAATACTATTGTATACCATAGACATTTCAGCTTTGTATACGTCAATCCCACATCAGGAGGAAATAGAGGCAGTGGAATGGATGTTGTTGCAACATGATTATGAAGACGGTATCAATGCTTTTTTGTTGGAACTATTACATTTTTGTTTGTACCATGGGTATTTTTGTTGGCAAAAAACGTTTTATTTACAGAGAACAGGGAGACCTCAATGGGATTTACTGGGGCTCCCACTTTTGCTAATATTTTCATGGCTCGATTTGAAGACATGTACATACTACAGATCAAACAATGGTCGGATCATTTGAAATTGTATGTCAGTTACATTGACGATATACTCATTGTATGGAAAGGCACACATGATCAGTTGGCAAGAGAATTAAACATTTTGAATACATGTCATGAAAACATCAAGATTACATATTCGATTGATGAAAACACAATGAACTATTTAGATGTCCTCATTGAGAAACAAGCACACAGATTGAGTACAAGAGTGTACAAGAAAGTAACAGACAGAAATAGTGCGTTGCATTATCAGAGTTTCCACACCACCTCATTGAAAAACCATTTACTGTTCTCCCAGTTTCTGAGGGTGCAGAGAATCTGTTCTGATGAGAATCAGGGACTACAAGAGATGGAAAACTTATCTAAGGCATATGAAGAAAGGGGTTATCCATCCAAGATTTTACAAGAGGCCAAATGCAAGGCTGCATCAGTGCAGAGAGAGGCTTTACTAAAACAGACCACAAAGGTATCTCTCAAGAGGGAGGTATTTGTCATCAAACACTCTACAGCAGCTAGAGCGATTAAGAAAAGTATTCTCAAAAGATGGGAAGTAATTTAGCAGGAGAAGGACTTCCAACATGTGTTCAGAGGCACACCAATGTTTGCACATACCAGGTCGCAAAATTTGAAAGAAATTTTCAAGCGATGCAGTAGTAAACCTGACACAGCACACCATAAAGGGATGATTAAATGTCATAACTGTGGTCACTGTGGAAATGTGATAATAGGGGATGTATTTACACATCCACACACAGGTAAACATATCAAGTTGAGACACACAGCAGACTGTAATTCGCACAATGTAATATACGTCATTAAATGCCCGTGCGGGCTGGTGTATGTAGGTAAAACAACAAGAAAGATAAAAATTTGTGTTACTGAACACAAGAGTCTGATAAGAAATTGCAATCCTAAATCAAATTTGGCAGTTCACTGGAAAGACAGGCAACACTCCATTCCACAATTACGATTTACTGTACTATAGAAATTGGATGAATCATTACATGCTGATTTCAACCGTTATCTGTCTCAAAGAGAGACATTCTGGATTCGTTACTTGAATACGTTAGAACCTTGTGGTCTTAATGACAAATTGGAAATGTTATGTTTTTTATAATATTCATGTATTTTGTAATTTTGTATGTATGCAATGTATGAAAATTCATAGTAGTTGGTGGCCAGTTGAATTATGAATCAAATAACAGTGGGTGCACACATTTTTAGTTTCAGCATTCACACTATAGCAACACATTGTGGGCGTCAGGATTTTAGCATAGTTATTATTTTGTTCGTATGCATACATCGACTTTGAGGGGCACTTACACGTGTTCAGCGCTGCTGTATATAGGAATATCATGAGGTTAGGCACCAGGCCAAGATGGCGAAACGCTATCGCTAGAAGGGCTTGTGGTCCTTCTTTTATGTTTGGTCCAATGACGTCAGACGCGGTTGTATTTTTAGCGTTAGACACAAGCAGAGCACGGCGGCTTTTGGATGATTTTGGAATACTTACCCGACACCAGTTAGCGGGTTATATTGATAACTCTGTGGAAGTAAGGTAAGAATTAGCAGCTGAGCAGGCAGGGAACATTTGAGAAGGTTGAGGGTAGCCTATATCAGTCTTTTTCTTTGTCGTTTGATGCAGTACTGGAGGACCGAGTTTTGTGAGCAGGGAATCGTTGACACAAGCATTTGTGCTGACAAGATATTGAAGAGAGATACGAAAGGTATGATCACACGATCTTGTAATTCTCCCACCATGGGTAGCCAGTGATGCATGGATAGTTACAGTAGTGTTTTATTTGTTTATTTGTTACAGGTGACAGCAATCTAGCAGGTCAGTGCAAGTCACAATAGGGTATCTTTCAGCTTTAGGGGTAAGGTAGCACATTGTTTAACACACAGTTCTTTGGTGTGTGGTTGTGGTTACAGATTTTAGAATTCTTAGGCACCATTTGATTCATTTTTTAACCAGCACGACAATCAACAAATCATAATTACATTGAAGGTCTATCTGTTTTCCTATTGAATTGTTTGATGGATATTGGTATCAGTTTCTGTTGTTTTATTGTAGAAATTCCCCAGATGAAGGTATTGAATACCGAAATGCATTGGGAAACCACATTAGATTCGCTGTTAAGGAGTGAATAAAAGAAGAAATACGACACACATACTTAGTGGATTAATGTGTCATGCATTGTTTGAAGTTTTTTACTAGAACAGTAGCATTGAATGTACTAGGTTTTATAAGATTTACATTTATGTGAAATAGCAGCACCTACGGGGCTAGTGAACAGTGTGCCATTTGTAAGCAGTTTTCTGTTTATTTTGCTAATTGCTCCCTGTAGTGCCAGTGTCATACCCACTTTTCCACGCTGTTACTTTTTCATTGCCTCATAGTGATGCCACACTTGAAAAGGCGATACAGCGTCTGACTATGTGCTAAGTGCAGTGCATTACACATCCCTGGAAACATTGCCCTCTCCGTTCACAGTGAAGCCAGCATGAGAGGGTTCCTTGTTTCCAAGGCATTGTTAAGCCACAGTAAGTGTCTGACAGTGGACTTGCACTTAAGGCTAAATCCCTATTGTCAACACTGCTTTACTGAAACAGACATTGTGATTCCAATAGCAGGTGGGCGATATGTGCCATAACGAATCGATATCTATGTGCATGTGGTGTGCTCTATCTTGGAATGTGACATGCAATGACCCCCGTCACAACAAGCTTTGTCCACCACGTAGTGTGAGTAGATCTGCCAAGTGAGACTTGTTATCAATGTTAAATGTAGAAACTACTTGTGGCATGCAACAGACTTGGACCTATTTCCACACATGCCTATTACCATCATGTACGGAGGACAATGTTGGGATATTGCTAGTAGGTCATATTCGATCAATGAGGGCACGGCTAGAGCTCACATGCCCAGTCATCTCACTACCTATCTGTGACACAGTTGAACATGAACATTTATTATGTGTCACTTGGTGTACATTTGGATGGATTCACTGCTCAAACATTATTGTGCTTGAATGGTCATGATAAACACACATCTGTGTAAATGTTATGTTTTAATTAGCATGTGCATTGGCGTTGGTGAAGACTGCCACAGTGCTTAGTGAAACAACCCCCCCATTTCATAGATGCCCAGAGTAGGGCCTGGCAGAGTCCTTTGTGTGGAACATGTCCAGAGGAAGAGGCAGAGTTCAGTTAGCAGGCTGATTGCAGTGTCTTTAGGTACAACACAAATTATGGCAGTCCATATTGAGGTCCAAGGTGACACAGTGTGTAGCAGAAGACATTGGAAGATGATGTTCCATGGCATGATGCTAAGCAGAGATCCAAGGCAAAACTGACCGTTTGGCATTGATGAATTCTACCACTGTCTTCTCAGCAATATTGCAGAATCATCAACATCTTCATCCTCTGATGTGTCATGTGCCTCCAGTGTGCGTGGTGGTAGATTGTCAGAGGCACTGTGAAGCACTGACACCTCAGGAGGCGGAGACGTGGATGTTGAAGCAGCAGCAGCATTCATCTGTGCCAAACCTTGATGCAGCACTGCTGTGACGAGCAGCTGGAGGGCATGAAAGATTCCAGCAATGTGTCTGTGGTGTTCAACCGTGGCTGCCATTAGCGAGGCTTGCATCCGTTCCTTGTTCTCCATGCTCATTCGCATGACTGCATGCTGACATCGCTGGAGCCACACAGACTGGACAGTTGTTCTTGTCTCTGAGTCAACACTCCAGCAATGTCAGCCATGGAATGCTGGAGAGCATGGCGTGGACTGTGGTTGTCTGTGATGGGCTGTAGGTGGTCCCGAATGGGACTGAGACACCCAAGTAATCCATCTATTTTGGCAGTCAGGCTGTCAAACCCCACCCGCACCTGACCAACCATCTCCTGCTGGACCTCTACCACACGACATTGAAATGCCAGAAGTGGGTCCTCAAGGTCCTGGGAGACAGCTATGCTGGTCTGTGCTTGCTGCTGGGTGGTTTGTGCAGGGGCTGTAGTTTCCACAACACTGCTGGATGGTCCTGCTTCCGGAGATAGGGTGCTAATTGAGTCGAGCAGATGTTGGAGTGTGTCCTGGTCGATGGTTGCTAGGTCTTCCTCTTCATCATTGAAGAGTGAGACAGGCTGCTGTACAGGTGGTGATGTATCTCCCTCGGCAACGTAAAAGGGAGATTCATTTGTATGTGTGTTTATAGTATGTTCATTCATTGTATTGGTGTACAAGCAGATAGCATGACAATGTACATTCATAGGTGCACATGTAGAAGGCCCTATTGGCACAACAACATCACCTATGTTGACATTGTGGTGGCAATTGGAGCTGCGCCTTATGTAAAAGGCACTTAATGTGTCTTAACTATGCCTTGTACATAAGGCCCCCTTTCACGTTATGCTTGCGTGAAAGGGGTGGGCAGTTGGTGTTGCAGTGGCTGTTGCACTGTAACGCCAATTCATTTTTACGCTTCCCCCATGTACATAGGGGTCGTGCAAAAATGAAGACCAGGTAGGTATGAACTATTCTTAGGATGGCAAACCAAGGAGAAAAGCATCATTTTGCATCAGTTTTGCCTTTTTCCATGTGTGCTCCTAATGCAGTGCACATGTACATACAAATTGATTTGGGTCTTGTGATTTCTCATGTGTGCATGGCGTCATGCATGTTTTTCCATGCATGCATTGCTTGCTGCCCTCCTGTTGGCTTAAACGTTGTGAGACTGGTGCAGCGTGACCTTCTATTGTTGTTGATAGCTGAACAGACAGTTACAACAGCCATTACCCTCAATGTTGACACCACATGTAGAGTGTAAGTGGACCTGGATTTCAGGGCTGTGTATTCAGAAATACTCATTTGTACTGGTCAGGCCCTATCACCCCGCCCCCACATCACATTGTGTGCAATTGGCAAGGTGATGTGTGTTTGTGAATATTGCACTCAGATGCTGACATGGATGATGCATGCTGTACTATTTCGGAAATTTTGCTGTCGGTATTTCTGTGCCGATTATAACCATCTTGACTGTATATTTGTTCACTGACACTGTTGACTTTCCCAAAATACTTGTTCACATGCACATCAATGCGTGATGGGCAAGTCACACCAGGACTAATGTATGGTACAGTTTTAGGTATTACTATAGGCCAGGTTGCCCTAGGGCAACCTGGACTCACATGTGCACAGCCTGGGGGGATAAATTCAAAGTAAGTATCCGTTTTTGCTTATGGTAATCACAATAAATGCATCATTTTCACTGCATATGACTTTCATTTAATGAACATAACACAGTACTTATATCTTTCTAGCATTTACAGACTACTTCATTCAAAATGTAATAATCATAGTGATTTACACAAAGAACCAGAAAGAACAAAAAGAACAAAATCCAAATTAACTGAAGCCCAATGCATTTCGGGACTAATGGTGCATGTGTGCTGACATCGATGGGGGCATGCTCACTTGTGCACATCATATGTTGCATTCACACTGCATCCTCATTTTGTCGTCAAAGAGATGAAGCCCAGTGTAGACAAGTGTATGTACATGATGTTGAGGCAAGGGGGACATTTTGCCAGCCTGCTGCATCTTCAGGCTATGTACCACTTAGATCTTTCCTGTTGCCCTTATGTTGTGGTCTGATATGGATCTATGGCTATGTTTAGAATTACTTTTTTGTGCATATTTTCAAGTGCATGACCCCACCAATATGTGTATTGCAATATATTTGTTGACTAGGGTGATATGTGTCTCCACACCCAGAGACAAGAGTATCTGTGACAAGATCTGCAGTCATTGTGGATGTGCACTGGTGAATATTTAATTGTGCATGAGTTACATTGGGCCCATCCACCCCGTTCCCCCAGTCCCTGGTTGTTACTCAATGTGTTGCTGATGTTGCTGGTCCTGTTCAGCTGTGTCCTGTCCCTGGACTCCAATCACCGACTCCTTGCAGATGACTACGGACACCTGTTCCTCCAAGGCATCCAGCTCCTCCTGTGGAGCTGGACTTCCACCTCCGATCTGTAGTGCTGCATTGCATTTGGCTGCCAGTTTCTCCTTGGTCTTGCGCTTAGCATCATGCCAGCGCTCTTTGCAGTTGTTCACTGTCCTCCTCACCCCTCCGACAGCATTCACCATGGCTGCGATGGACTGCCATATTGCATTTGTTGTCCCCAATGACACAGTGGAGCAGACAAACAGCTGATGTTGTTTTTCTATCACCTATGCAATCAGGTCCTGTTTTTCCTGTTGGCTGAATCTGGTTTTCCTCTTTCTCTTCTCCGTGCCCTTCTCCAGGCTCTCTGGCTGGTCCTCCTGGCTGTTTGAGGGGTTCTTTTCTCCTTTAGTACTAGGCCCAGCTTCATCCATGGTTCTCAGTTTGTGATACTTTGCTGGCATTTTGTCGTCGCTTTTCCGGCCTAAGATGAAAAAAAGTGGCGTCACGCTAATTTGCGTCCAGTTTCTGGCCGATGACTGACCTCAAGTTAGCGGCAAGATTTTTATCGCTGTGACGCTGTTTTTAATGTTGACATTTTCCATTTAGATGAGAAACTATCGCCACGTAGCATCGGCTTGTACATACGTAGCTAACGTGGTGATAGTTTGCGGCGGTGCGCAGTGATAAAAAATGTTGCAGCTAACTAAGGTTAGCGATATTTTGAACCGGTTCTTGTACATATGTCCCAAAGTGTTCCCCATTAGTGAATCAGCTAGCTAAAAAAGTGTCCTATGCTTGCAAGTAAGTCAGTTTTGAACTTGTAGGCATGTTGCACAGTTGTTTTTTAAGGAGACTATATGCATTTGGGCTTACTATAGGCACTGTTTGTGGTAAGATCATGGAAATCTACAGTAAAAACCGCCGCCCAAACAAAAAACACAGACCCACAATCTCAAAAAAAACGGCCCGCACACTGACCTATCAGAGCAGCCCCTCGGGCACTCCCTTATTGCCCTGTAGGCCGGCCCAACCATAATTGCTGGTTATGTTATGAAAAATCAAATTGTGACATCAATAATTTAATATAAAATTGTTTTGTTATTGTGGTGGTGTGGCCCAAAGCGTTGAAGCAAATGCTTTTACGAAAATGTGGTGCTTAATATATATGGTACTGCTTTGTTTCTTGGTCAGATACATTAATTATATAAAGCTATAGCAGTAATTTATTTTTACGATAAAGGAAATTGGAATCAACGAAATTAACTACTTTGATTGGTTTTATCTAACTATTTGAAATTGTTTTAATGAAGTAGAAATTATAATTTGTTTTAAGCAATGCGTTTTGGCCTAATACTATATAGATTTTGTTTTGATGTTGATTTAATAAAAACATTGCTTGTTTAATGTACCCAATGTCTTAATAAATAAATAATTAAATGAAAGGCAATGGTTTAACAAATTCAACATCTCAAAACTTCTGATGGGAATTCCAGTGATAAAACAGCAACAAAAAATTATTCCTGGGTATAATAAGTTGCACTTATTCATTGATGCACTTATTGGGCATAAGACCAGAAATCTTGGTGTGTGAACACATGTAGTAAACAAAATTAATTAAGAGCTGTATTTGCAAACTGCACAAAATGAGGTCTGATGTACAAAACACTTTTACAGTCACAAACCCTGCACTTTGCCAAATATCACGGTTTGCGGCCACCGAAGAGTGTTTACGACTGGAAAAAGTCTTTACGACTGGAAAAAGTGGTTCTGTGATTCATTCCAAACTGAAATTAGAAGGGGACTTGAAAGGGGCGCCCTCTCCTAATTGTGATTCGCGATTGTAAAGTGGTAAGGTAAGGCCTACCACGTGTGCTCTCACTCAGACAAGGATGACACGGACACTGGTGTATGGTTAGCCGGAAAGACCACGAGCGGTCTCCCGCTTGTTTATTTATACCTAGGGGCGAGCCCGCCCCGAGGCTGCGTGTGCGTGCGTGCTTAGGAAAGATACATTGTAGGTGAGAGCCCGGGTGGCTCTCTACATCCCTCCTTTATTTTAGTCCTTTTCTGCAGGCACTCTTGGAGACTATTGCTCAGGGAGACGAACAGGCAAAGTCCAGCAACCGTTGACTCGGCCTTGGATTAGGCCGCAAGTTGTAGCGACGATCCTGGGTCCGAGGTAGTTCGATAACCCCGGCCGGGGTTATCCTCGGACCTTCGCTCGCATCCTCGACCCTTGGCTGACTCCGCCCGACATCGGGGCCTGGTGACGCTGGCCTTGGCGGAGTGACCACTCTTGGCGGAGTAGGTGCTGGACTAGGATAGTTGTCTAAGTCCATGTTTCCTTGGTCTCCGGGTTCCGTTCTCTCAGCTCTCTGACGCCCATCGACGTTGTCCGTTATCTTCCTGAAACATGAGACATTTCTCGTCACGGCTTGGCCATTTCTTTTAGCTGTAATCATAGTCCCTTGCACTCGCTCCACTATCCACACTTCAGGCTCGAATGGAGTCCGAAACTTCCACCCAGGATGGCGATCCTTGACAACGACTGCATCCCCCTGCCGGAGGGCTGGTTCTTTGGCATGCCGGTGTACACTCGCTTTGATGTTTGTGGCTTGTCGCCGGGCTTGTATGGCCTCAGCGTCCCTTTCTTCCGGCACCCACGTGCTTGCAGTGGGGATGCCATCCCTTGGAGCTCGCTTGAACAGTACATGGGAGGGAGCACATTTTGTCGTTGAGTGAGGCGTCTGACGATAGGCTCCGAGGAAATCGTCCAGGGCAGTCTCCGGGTCTTCACCATTATCAACCGCTATCTTAAGTGCTCTGTTTAATGTTCGCATCAGCCTCTCGACTTCCCCATTGGCTTGGGGCCACAGGGGTGTGATTTTCCTATGTTTGATCCGGAGAGTCTCCAAGTAGGCCTGGAACTCTCTCCCTTGAAAGGGGGGTCCGTTGTCGGACTTGATTTCTTCGGGGAGCCCCATCGTGGCAAACACTCGGTTTAGGACCTTCTTTACCTGCGGGAATGCAGTGGACGCGATGACTTCCACGATTGGGAATTTCGAAAAAGAATCAACTAGCACCAACATGTGCCGACCGTCCGGAAAGCTTTCCAGCGGATAGCCGCCGTCGCCGGGTCCGCAGATTCGCTGAACGGTGGTATGGGTGCTGCACCGGCGTGCTGATGCGCGTGGGGCGCAGGCGCGGGGGGTCCTACCGGGGCACCCGCTCCGGCTTGGGCTTGAGCCTGCGGTTGAGCAGCGGGCGCAACTGGTGGCGGCTGGATTGCTTGCTGGGGGGGCTGGCCAGCCCCGTCTTGGGCTGCTCCTGTCGCGTCCTGGTTCATGGTGTGGCGTCACTCCGGCCGTGCTGGTGCTTTCCGGGATGGTGGCGGCGTGTGGCGTAGGGCAGAGGCGCAGGCCGCGCCGCATGTCGAGGCGCCATGGGGCGTGACGCAGGAAGAGGCAGCAGTGGCGAGGGTAAGGACCTCAGGGACCAGCAGTGGTGGCAGGTTCTATGATGCAAGTTCTTGTGTTTGCCAATGCTTATTTAGCTGCCCCAGGCTAGAGTCCTTTGCAGGTGCCTCTGCTTGTTTTCCTATGGACGTGTGGCTCACCCCCCTCCTCAAGCAAGGCACCGGACGAGGCAGGCAGCGGGCCCTGCACGGCTGTGCTTGCGTCCGGGGTGCAGCGAGGGCAGGTGTCACACTGGAGGGGGCCTGTCGCTGTGCTCGGCGCGCGCCGCAGCAAGGGCGCCTCATGCGCGTCTTCTCCGGGAGTGAGGGCGGGTCCAGGGCGGGCCGTCACGTGGTGTTCGCCGGGCCTCTCCGAGGGCCTGCTGCCGGCAGGCGCACCTCCTCCGCGGTGGCTGGCGGAAGGCGGCAGGGCAGGGGCCGCGCAGGCGGGGCAGACGATCACTCACCCGCAGGATCTTCACCAGGCAACACGTCGGCCTCCGCCAGTCCCGAGTCCCGCCGGCTGAAGGCGCTCCCTCACGGGAGACGCGTGGGCGGGTCTCAGGCGCACGGGGAGCCGGGATACCACAGCGGGCAGGCACCGCAGCGGGAGGCAGGCGGCAGAGCGACCCGGGGCACCAGGCACACGTGGGGATGAACACCGGCCTCGTCGCCAATGTAAAGTGGTAAGGTAAGGCCTACCACGTGTGCTCTCACTCAGACAAGGATGACACGGACACTGGTGTATGGTTAGCCGGAAAGACCACGAGCGGTCTCCCGCTTGTTTATTTATACCTAGGGGCGAGCCCGCCCCGAGGCTGCGTGTGCGTGCGTGCTTAGGAAAGATACATTGTAGGTGAGAGCCCGGGTGGCTCTCTACATCCCTCCTTTATTTTAGTCCTTTTCTGCAGGCACTCTTGGAGACTATTGCTCAGGGAGACGAACAGGCAAAGTCCAGCAACCGTTGACTCGGCCTTGGATTAGGCCGCAAGTTGTAGCGACGATCCTGGGTCCGAGGTAGTTCGATAACCCCGGCCGGGGTTATCCTCGGACCTTCGCTCGCATCCTCGACCCTTGGCTGACTCCGCCCGACATCGGGGCCTGGTGACGCTGGCCTTGGCGGAGTGACCACTCTTGGCGGAGTAGGTGCTGGACTAGGATAGTTGTCTAAGTCCATGTTTCCTTGGTCTCCGGGTTCCGTTCTCTCAGCTCTCTGACGCCCATCGACGTTGTCCGTTATCTTCCTGAAACATGAGACATTTCTCGTCACGGCTTGGCCATTTCTTTTAGCTGTAATCATAGTCCCTTGCACTCGCTCCACTATCCACACTTCAGGCTCGAATGGAGTCCGAAACTTCCACCCAGGATGGCGATCCTTGACAACGACTGCATCCCCCTGCCGGAGGGCTGGTTCTTTGGCATGCCGGTGTACACTCGCTTTGATGTTTGTGGCTTGTCGCCGGGCTTGTATGGCCTCAGCGTCCCTTTCTTCCGGCACCCACGTGCTTGCAGTGGGGATGCCATCCCTTGGAGCTCGCTTGAACAGTACATGGGAGGGAGCACATTTTGTCGTTGAGTGAGGCGTCTGACGATAGGCTCCGAGGAAATCGTCCAGGGCAGTCTCCGGGTCTTCACCATTATCAACCGCTATCTTAAGTGCTCTGTTTAATGTTCGCATCAGCCTCTCGACTTCCCCATTGGCTTGGGGCCACAGGGGTGTGATTTTCCTATGTTTGATCCGGAGAGTCTCCAAGTAGGCCTGGAACTCTCTCCCTTGAAAGGGGGGTCCGTTGTCGGACTTGATTTCTTCGGGGAGCCCCATCGTGGCAAACACTCGGTTTAGGACCTTCTTTACCTGCGGGAATGCAGTGGACGCGATGACTTCCACGATTGGGAATTTCGAAAAAGAATCAACTAGCACCAACATGTGCCGACCGTCCGGAAAGCTGCCAAAGTCAATGCTGAGTTGAGCCCACGGGGCCTGGGGTGCTTCTTCCGTGAGCACGGGTGCTGGGGCAGGATCTCCGCCCGTGATCGTGCATGCGTGGCAGGACCGTATCATAGCTTCCACCTGGCTGTCCATCGCGGGAAACCACACTTTACTCCTCAAGCGGGCCTTGGTTTTAGCCATACCTTGGTGTCCCACGTGGGCTAGGCTCAGGGCTCGTTGCTGAAGACCTTCGGGCATGACGATGAGATGTCCGCGTAGCACCACTCCCTCATCTCCGATGCTTAGTTCACTCCGTATTTGCCACAACTGCTGTCTGGCATGACTCACCTCCGGCCGGAGGCACGATGCGCCATCAAGAAAATGGGCCCAGCGATTTCCCTCGAGTGCTTGTCTGACCTTCACCAAGGTCTCGTCCGCCGCCGTGGCGTCGCCAATTTCCTGGAGCGACATATTCTCGGGGCACGCTGCTTGTGTGATCATGTGTACGATCTCCTCCACCTCTTCCCCGTCGTCTGCGAGGGCCGGTGGCGGGATGGCATCAGGATGTCGCGACAGGTAGTCGGCGGGATTGTGTGCTCCTGGCCTGAACACCACCTTGAACCGGTAGCCCTGCAGCTGGACAGCCCACCGTTCGATGCGCGGGGGAGCAAGCCGTGACGTTCCCGCAAAGAGGGGTAGAAGGGGCTTGTGGTCTGTGATCACTGTGAATTCCTGCCCGCAGAGGTAGAGGTGAAAATGCTGGCATGCCCATTTGATGGCCAACGCTTCTCTTTCAATTTGGGCGTACCTGGTCTCAGTGTCGGACAGGGCCTTGCTGGCATAGGCAACGGGCTTCCACTCTTCCGGTCCGTACTCTTGCAGCAGAACGGCTCCTAACCCTACTGGGCTGGCGTCGACAATCAATTCGGTTCGCCTTCGTGGCTGGAAGTAGGCCATGGTGGTGTTGTCGAGCAGACTGGCCTTGATGGTCTGGAACGCTTTGTTGGCGGCTGCAGTCCAGTCCCATTTCTGATCAGCACGGGTGAGGGCTCGGAGGGGTTCCGCTATGTCAGCTAGGTTCGGGATGAACCGGCCACAGTACGTGGCCATGCCCAGAAAGCTGCGAACCTCGGTTTGACTCCGTGGGGTGCTGGCTGCTTTGATGGCTTCTGCCTTCTTGGGATCAACCTTCAGGCCTTCCCTCGTAAAGATGTATCCAAAGAAGTCCACTGATTCTTGATAGAAGGCACATTTGGCGCGGTGGAGGGTTAGGCCGCTATCGGCGAGTCTCTGCAGGGTCGCCCTCAAGTTGGCGTGGTGCTCCTCGAGGGTCGTGGAGTATACTAGGATGTCATCACTCAGGTTGATCACCCCCCGTAGGCCAGATAGCACCTCGCGAATGGCGTTCTGGAAGACCTCGGCTGCCGACGAGACCCCAAAACTGAGCCGGGTGTAGCGACGCAGCCCCACGTGCGTCGAAAATGTGGTGATGTATCTGCTAGCCGGCTCTAACTCCAGCTGGTGATAGCCTGAGTTGAGGTCCAGTTTTGAGAACCACTTCGCCCCGTTGAGGTCAGCTATGATGTCATCCATAGTAGGGGTGATGTGCCGTTCGCGCTTGACAGCGGTGTTGGGGAGCCTCATGTCCACGCATAGACGTATGGCCCCCGGCTGCTTCGGTTTGGGGGCGACTACCAGTGGCGAGACCCAGGGTGTCGGGCCCGACACTTTCTCGATTACTCCCAACTCTTCAAGCTTGCGAAGTTCTTCCTCCACTTGAGGCCTGAGGTTGAAAGGCACTCACCGGTGTCTGAGGGCGACAGGTTTCACGGTCGCGTCGATGTGTAGCTTAAACTTCTTTCCCTTGAGCTTGCCGAGGCCCTTGAACAGTTCTGGGAAGTCTTTTAGCATGAAGTCCGCGTGAGCTTGGTGCACTTGGTTGGCGAAGAACACCAGTCCCAGGTCCTCTGCTGTGTGGCAGCTCAGGAGGGTGCCCTTCTTGCCCTCGGTGATGTGGAACTTGGTCACAGTGGAATATTCTCCGTTGACCACGGTGGTTTGGATCACTCCACGAAGAGGCATGGGTTCCGTCCCTCCATAGGTGTAGATGCGTGCCGCGGACGGTGCCAGCGTTGGTTTCGGGGACATGCGCTCATACTGGTCCGAGTCCATGACGTTCACGGACGCCCCTGTATCGATCAGCGCGTTGACACTCGTCCCATCAACTGAGACGGAACACATGGGAGGCGGTCGTCTTTTCGTGGATGCCCGGCTCACATAGGAGATGACATATACTTCGTCGTCTTCATCGTCTTCGTACCTGGGCCGGCGGTCTTGTGCCTCTGTGTCGGGAGGGGGTTTCTCCTGGTCGAGAGACAGCTGCCGGACACGCTGTGTCGCAGTTCTGGCGCGCGGGCCTGCTGCCCGGAATTTCCCTCCCCGGCAGACAGCTGCGAAATGATTCAGACGTCCACACTTGAGGCACGTCTTGCCTTTGGCGCCACACGTGGCTGTGGCAGGGTGGTCTTCACCGCAGTACCCGCATTGACTACTTCTTGGCGGGCCACCTCGCGGCCTTGCGGGCGGGAATCGTCTGTGGACCGCGTCCACCCGTTCTTCCTTGATGGTCGGGGCCCTCGCCGCAGACGGGGCGATCACCGGGGTGCGCAGCGCTACCTCCATCTCCTCTGCACGGGCATCGGACAGTTCATGTGATCTCGCCAGGATGAGGATCTCGTCAAGAGTCATTCCTGGTTGTCTGAGGATCAGCTTCCTCAGTAGCTTTGATTTGCAGCCAACTATGATCTGATCCCTGATTTCGTCACGAGGATTGGTGAAGGGACACGTGCTCGCAAGCCGTCGGAGTCGAGTGTAGTACATGTCGACCGACTCGGAGTCCATCTGCCATGCACGTTTGAACTTGAATTTTTCAAAATCGTTGTTCAGCTGAGGATCAAAATGTGCGTTGAGGGCCACGACAGCGGCATCATAGTTATCCTCAGCTCCGGTGTTAGGGAGCGACTCGAATAAATCGTAGATCTCTTGACCCCCATATAGAATGAGGAGCGACCTTTTCACCGTACCATCAGTTTCCCTTGTGCCCTTGAAATACAGATTGAGGCGTCCGACCCATGCTTTCCAGCGGATAGCCGCCGTCGCCGGGTCCGCAGATTCGCTGAACGGTGGTATGGGTGCTGCACCGGCGTGCTGATGCGCGTGGGGCGCAGGCGCGGGGGGTCCTACCGGGGCACCCGCTCCGGCTTGAGCCTGCGGTTGAGCAGCGGGCGCAACTGGTGGCGGCTGGATTGCTTGCTGGGGGGGCTGGCCAGCCCCGTCTTGGGCTGCTCCTGTCGCGTCCTGGTTCATGGTGTGGCGTCACTCCGGCCGTGCTGGTGCTTTCCGGGATGGTGGCGGCGTGTGGCGTAGGGCAGAGGCGCAGGCCGCGCCGCATGTCGAGGCGCCATGGGGCGTGACGCAGGAAGAGGCAGCAGTGGCGAGGGTAAGGACCTCAGGGACCAGCAGTGGTGGCAGGTTCTATGATGCAAGTTCTTGTGTTTGCCAATGCTTATTTAGCTGCCCCAGGCTAGAGTCCTTTGCAGGTGCCTCTGCTTGTTTTCCTATGGACGTGTGGCTCACCCCCCTCCTCAAGCAAGGCACCGGACGAGGCAGGCAGCGGGCCCTGCACGGCTGTGCTTGCGTCCGGGGTGCAGCGAGGGCAGGTGTCACACTGGAGGGGGCCTGTCGCTGTGCTCGGCGCGCGCCGCAGCAAGGGCGCCTCATGCGCGTCTTCTCCGGGAGTGAGGGCGGGTCCAGGGCGGGCCGTCACGTGGTGTTCGCCGGGCCTCTCCGAGGGCCTGCTGCCGGCAGGCGCACCTCCTCCGCGGTGGCTGGCGGAAGGCGGCAGGGCAGGGGCCGCGCAGGCGGGGCAGACGATCACTCACCCGCAGGATCTTCACCAGGCAACACGTCGGCCTCCGCCAGTCCCGAGTCCCGCCGGCTGAAGGCGCTCCCTCACGGGAGACGCGTGGGCGGGTCTCAGGCGCACGGGGAGCCGGGATACCACAGCGGGCAGGCACCGCAGCGGGAGGCAGGCGGCAGAGCGACCCGGGGCACCAGGCACACGTGGGGATGAACACCGGCCTCGTCGCCAATGTAAAGTGGTAAGGTAAGGCCTACCACGTGTGCTCTCACTCAGACAAGGATGACACGGACACTGGTGTATGGTTAGCCGGAAAGACCACGAGCGGTCTCCCGCTTGTTTATTTATACCTAGGGGCGAGCCCGCCCCGAGGCTGCGTGTGCGTGCGTGCTTAGGAAAGATACATTGTAGGTGAGAGCCCGGGTGGCTCTCTACAGCGATGACATGTATTAATGGTATGTGACCGCAGTTGTGGTCAGAAACAGTTTAGGGGATGCTAACAGCCGATTTGGGGTGGTATCTGATTTGAAAAAGTGAAGCTGTGTCTGTGGGAAAGGTTCCTCTTTGGGATTCTACTAGCCAGTTTTTTTGGGAGCAAACTGCAGTCCAGGGGACAACAGCGTGAACACTTGATGTCTCTGGGAAAAAACATGCAGGGACCGAAGTATGCTGTCCCTTGCAGGCCACCATCCTTGCTTTCGCAGCCAATCTCAGAGGGTCGCAAACTGAGACCTACCTAATTAATATTCACTAGCTAGGTCATTAACCCTCACATGCATCAACCTATTTAGGAAGTGCAAACGGTGCGAATCGGTAAATTCGGCCGTTTGCGCTTCCTAAATACGTTTTTGGGATGCATGAAACATTTTTTCAAAATTCGGTTTTTTTTTGCATTTCCTAAAAATGCGAATGCATTTAAGGAATCGCATTTGTGTGATTCCTTAAATGCAATGCATCAATTAAAAAAAAAAGCGAATTTGAAATAGGAAGTGCAAATGAACACGAGGTTGACCCTCGTGTTAATTTGCGAAATTGTTTCAAAAAGCACAAAAATGCATTTTGAAAAGTGTCATGTTACAGACACACATGCCCTTAGAACATGTGTGTGTAAAACATGCACTTTAAAATACATTTCAGGGGTGCAGGGGGGGTCCTTTTGACCCCCCTCTGCACCCTTGCAATGCATCAACAAATTGCGATTTCCTAAAAAAAGAAATGCAAAACGGCATTGATTCCTATGGGCCTCTAGGCCCATAGGAATCAATGTAATGCCATTCCTTAATTGCGAATCGCAATTAAGGAATCGCAAATTCCGAAATTTAAGAAATCCCAAAAAATGTTAGGATTTCTTGATGCATAGGATTTTGCAATTCCTAAATAGCGATTCCTTAATTTTCGCTATTTAGGAAATGCAAAATCCTAGATTGATGCATGTGGCCGTTGGTGACTCTGCGAACCGACAATTTCCAATGTGACTGGTCTATAAATGGGTCACATTACCTGACTACAAACCAATTGAATGCAATTTGCATAACCTGGTTTGTGAAAAGGAATTAGTACACTGGGGTCTAAGTATATTATTTGGCCACAAGGAATAAACTGCTGACTTTTCCTCATTTTCCTCTCTCTAGCCTAGACTGTGTTAGTAGTTCAACCACCACGAGAACCTCTAAAAGGCATCACCAAAATCTCCTTTTAGAAGAATCAGGGATTTGTTTGCTCTTTACTGTAGCTATGGCCATTTTCCTTAGCAGTCTTTGAAAAGAAAGAAAGAGAAGTAAGGAGAGAGGACATCCTTGTCTGGTACCAAGACTTATTTTCAACATATGAGACAGTCTCCCATTTACTGGCACCCTAGCTGAGGGTGTATTTTATATTTGTTTAACTGCTCCCATAAACCCTCCTTCCAAACTAAAAGGAGACAAAGACTCCATCAAATATTTCCATCAATGGCCTTCATTGCTTCGATAGTCATGACTGCCAGGGGTATATTGTGAGCAGGAACCACGTGTATCCCTTTTGTTTATAATGGTCCAGAGATACAATTTACATTATATGCTGCTGATTTAATGGTATATACATCCAGCTTGGATAAGACATCCCCACAAGTTGAGCATATAATAAAGTAGTGTATCCGAGTATCGGGATGTGCAGTGAGTAGAACAAAAATCAAAATTATGACATGGAATTAACCCAATAATGTAGGCCAAGTGAAAAAGAGTATGAGATATCTAGGTATAATTGTTCATCAAGATTAAGATGGGATCCGAGAGGCAAGCTTAGGGAAAGTTGAGGTAGCAATAGATATACTTTTGGGAAGGTAGAAAAATCTACCACTACCATCTAGGGAAGGGTCAATCTGATTAAGATAGTGGTTTTACCCAAGTTCCCTTTTTTGTGTGGAAATATACCCATGACCTTTGATAAGAAGAAGGTAGATGAACAAAGCAGGTTTATATGAACCGCAAAAGGAATCAGGATTGCACTTTTATATTTTTTCCTTTGCAGATAAATCTTTCCCCTTTATTTATTTATTTGAATAGTTTTATATAGCGCTGGCTAGACCCGGAGGTATCAGAGCGCTTTACATGAGATAGGACATTGCATCAGAACATTGTTACATAGTTACTTCAGTTACAGTTGCAGTTACCAGTAAATGATTGGTAGAAAAACGTGAGATTACACAATAATACAAGAAATTAGCGCGTAGCATATCCAAGACACACTTCATATGGGGAATGGAAGGTAGTGGGGAAAAGGTAAACAGGGGAGAGGAAAGCAGACAGAGTCAGATAGATCTGAAGGGGGAAAGTACTCCAGGGGGAATAAAGCAGTCAAAGTAGTCAAAGAGAGAGACAGATAAAACCATGGAGAACATGGAAAAACAATGTCCGATGCCCCTTCTCCCTACGAATTTGGGAGAGTAATAGATTTACTTTTACCATTGACATGAAATGCTTCTGTTCAGGTTGGAATTGGTCATGGAGAAGTTTGTGAATACCCCCAAACTTTAAAGTGCAGTCCTGTCCTGGAACACCCACTTCCGGACCCTAGAAGATTTACTCCTGCATATTACCATTACAGAGAGCCATTGTGCCATATTTACATGTCTTCTCTGGCAGCGCAAATTAGCAGAAAACATCCAATAGTTAGTGAGAGCTGGATGATATTAGTGAGTCACCTCATTGTGAGAACTTGCGTCTCCTGGTCGCTACTGAGGGGCTTGGTAATTGTCTGTGGTGAAACAAATGTACACTAACCAGATTAGAGAACATTTTCCCTCACCTCATACTTACTTACCAGATCATAATGAGGGCTCGAAATAAATGATAAACTCTGGTGATAGTGTGCCTGGTATGCCCAGATGTGGGTCCTGGGCTATCTGTGTCACTTGATTCAAGATAGCCTGGCTGATATGGGGTGAAGCCCAGAGACAGGTCCCAGGATGCTTGTTTCTGGTCCAGGAAGGACCCGGCTTGGCAGTTCGGGCTGGACTGTTCCCATAAGGTACAGGGTCAGGACTGATTTGCATATGGCTGGGTCCAAAATGGGGTGGCATGGTGCGTAAAAGGAAGATGGATTTAACCCAGATCTCTTGACTCTGGGTGAATGTTTGATTTGCTCTGCATTCCATCCATCATCTGTGTGTCTTTTGATTTTTCCAAATTGTATTCATACTTCACAATTTTTAGATTATGATTTCATGCTAAGTGCCAACTGAGGACCATTGACAACACATGAGAAAATTCAGACTTGATTAGGTGTATGCCAAATAAACACAAATGTACACATTTATTTTGAAACAAAATGACCTGGGAGGCATACTACATATTAAGTACCAAGCATATACTCTGCAATCCAAGCCCAGTAACACATGTTTTGTTTCTCGTTATCTGGGTGGAAAACTTTTTTACGTGTGGTAAAACACTTTCTGTACAGTCCCACCAAAAGAATCAGGTGCTACATGTCATTTTCCACCGAAACTACAGGGCGTATCCAATTAGACTGGTAAAGGAACATTGTTACATCTTTGTGGAACTTCCAAACATTTGCTGTGGATTCCACCACAAGACTCCCCATGCAGGGGTGTAGCTCCAGGAGGGGTGTTTGGGGTGTGACATTCCTCTAATAAAATGGATTCTGGTGAGTGTAGTTGGGTCCAAGGGACTCCAGTCAGGCGAGCAGTGTCTGTGGTCATGTTTCCTCTTGGATTAGCAGCCCTGATCGCGCAGACACACCTCTCCATAAGAATGCAGAGCTTATATACACCCACCCCTCCTCTTCCCTCCCACTAAACAGGCCAAGAACAAACAAATGACTAGATGGCTCTTATGTGGTGCAGAGAGGCCTTTTTAATTGAATACTACTTTTCAACCATTTTGCCATTTCAATGGCAGCAGTGGCCAGGAAATGTCTATTCCCCCCCCCCCCAATATAACTAACAAAGCTGCACACCTGCACCCTTGTCAGCAGCCATGGTAAGAGCACACACTAGTGAGATTAAAAAAAACACATACATATTGGACAGACGTTCTCATGGATGCCATTTAGGGGCCGCCAGGGGTCGCAGCAGCTGCAGCAGCTATTTGCTACCCCTGGCACCGCCTTTACGCCCACTTGTCTCACAGGCCACAAAGGCAGTGTCAGGAACAGAAGGAACACGGGGCTCAGATGAGCTGTGTTCACGTTCGGCAGCTCCTCGAGAACTTGAACGTTTTCATTCATTAGTTTTTATTCCACTTCAGCATGTTTTTATTTCGTATATAGATAACATTCTGAAGTGTGTGCAATGCTCTCTAATACATCAAAAAGTGTTTTTCCTGCAGCCACATTTCATTGTAGGAGTCCCAAGGGCAACAGAGTTCTTGTCACTTTCTTGGCTGGAGTTTGAATGTGCTGTTTCATGGCCCCTCCCACCAAGAGAAGAGAGAAAACCAAATCCTAGCGGTGACCTGGCAGGTTATACCGGAAGGGGGGCTTGGGGGGGTGGGGGGGGGGCAGCCGACCCCTGGGAGGTCCCCCCCCCCGGGCTGTTTGGGAGGGGTGGGTGGGGGCCATGTTAGAGCAGCCTGAGTTTGGGCGGTTTTTGGGCTTCTTTTTGGTTCTGTTTGGAGCCCAACCTATAAGTGGGTTGGGCTCCTCCCCCCGGCCACCATTTTAGGCTTAGGTGACCTGGTGGCCGGGTGGTTTTGCTAGCTAGCTTTTTTGGTCGTTTTTTCTAGGTATTTGAAGGTTATTGGAGCATTTGCTTTTCGCTATGTCTGGGGAAGATTATCGCGTTCTAGAAGCGATTCGCCTTCTTAGTGAGGCGGGCCGCTTGGATTTGGTGATTCGTGACAGGGAGCAGGTCGGGCCTCAGCGTCCACAACGTATGGCGTTGGCCGGAGTGTCCGCGGTGGTGGCTGCGTGTTTATCGCCTAAACGCCGTCGTCAGGATGGTGTAAGTGACCGAGGCCGCTCTAGAACTAGGAGAGCGGCCCCGGGTGTGAAGGCTAGGCGGGGGAGCGTTTCGGGGCTCACTGAGCCTGGGTGTGTGCAGGTATTGGCGGAGGGCGGACCGGCGGTTGTTGAGGAAGGGCAGGCTCCGCTTGAGCAGCTGCCGGGGGACTTTTTGCAGGTTAGAGCCGCTTCGGCTCCGTTAAATAGAGGTCGCCGTGGCTCGAGACAGCGTGGGGGACAGCGGCGCTCTGCCTCAGACTCCGCGGTGACGGTTGGTGATGTCACTGGCGGGGGAGGGGCGGAGGCCTCGCTTGAGCGCGAGGCATTAATTTTCATGCCGGTGCAAGGCGGCCAGGTCGTGCTTGGGAATGACATGTTGGTCCCTTCTCAGGGCGTTTTTACACAGGCTGCTTTTCCAATGCCGCAGGAGGTTCAGGGAGGTTTATTAACTACTCCTTCTCGCCCTCATAGAGTTTCCTTTTTGACAGGCCAGGCGGATGCTTTGTTGTCAGGGGGAGTTGTAGAGACTGGTGCTTCTATGGTGCCTGTTAGCCCTTTATTGTTTTCCTCCCCGGGGTCTGTTAGGGGTGAGGTGGTTTCTGTGTGTAGTGGTTCGGTGGGAGAAGGTGAGTGGGCACAGGTGGGGGGTCATGAGGGATCTTCTTTTTTGCATGCAGGTTTCAGGGAGGAGTCTTTGGTTTTTTCTCAGGTGCCTTCTTTTTCTGGGGCAGTGGACAAGGGAGTGGGGGGGTCTTCTCCTGTGGCGGGGCATTTACTGGGGGCTCACCCGGGGGTTAGGGTTCGGTCTTGGGGGGGTCTGGATATTTTTCCTTCTTGGGCTGAAGGTTTGAGTGACGCCAAAAAGTTTCAGAAAGGTGAGAGTCATGGGGATGCGGTTTCTAGGTCTGGTGAAGTTTCCGGGTTTACAGGTGGGTGGTCGTAATAGGGTGTCGGGTGATTTGGCAGTGGTGCGTCAGGAGGGTGTAGGGCAGGGTTCTCAGGTACAGGGTCCTGCGTCTGCTATTGTTCAGGCACTGTTGGACTGGAGTAGTGATGAGGAGGTGTGTGGCCCCTCCCCCCCAACCCCTCAGTTGGGCACTGTTGTTACAGGGAAGGATCCGGTTTGTTCGGTTGATGGGCAGGCAGGTGGTCAAGGTGTTGGTAGGGCAACAGTGGGTGAGTTTTCAGGTGTTGGTTCTTTTGGTAGTAAGGGTCCCGGCACATCAGTCCGGCCTTTTTCTTTTCAGGATAGGGAGCGGTCTGGAGCAGCAGACTTGGTAGGGCGGAAGGCAGCCCATTTGCGCCAAGGTGAAGTGAGGGTGGAGCCTTGCGCGGCACGTCCCGTACCAACGAGGGATCCCATCGTGGCCAGCAAAAGCAGGTTCAGTGCGACCTCGGTGGCCCCAACGAGGGAAGTCAACACGGTCAGCGTAAGTGGGTTAAGCGCGACCTCGCTGGCCTCATCGAGGGGAGTCAACACAGTCAGCGTAAGTAGGTCAAGCGCGACCTCACAGGCACCATCGAGGGATTACAGCGCAGTTTTCAAGGGCAGGTCCGGCGCGACTTCTCTTGTTCCGCAGGTTCTTCAATTTCACCAGGTGGTTTCGCCAGTGGAGACAGGTTTTGTGAGTGGTAATAATGGTGGGGTGCACCGGCGAGTTCAGTCGGCATCCCCGCCATGCTCGCAGTTAAGGGTTGGTAAGGCCCGTGATCGTTCGCATACCCTGGAACAGGCCCGTAAGGATGTGGTGTTGCCTGCCCCTCCCCAGTTGGATGAATCGTTAATTCTGGACTATGATGAGGATAGCCCAGAGGAGGGTGAAGTACGTGACACGGTGTCTGGGGGGGGCATTTTCATGTATCTCTTAGTTCTTCACAGGCACCGGTGGTGCACGCTCGAGCAGCATTGTCCAGACCACGAGAGCTCGGCCCCTCAGTGAGGGCTCCTTGGAGGGCGGATGGCGTTTCACGTGTGGCATGGAGAGCGGAGCCGAGTCAGCCTCCTTTGTTACGTCCAGGTGAGAATGTGGTTTAGTATCTGGGGGGACTGAGGGTAAGTTATACAAGGGTCGTTATGTGAAGGACCAGAGTGTAGGTACTGAAGGGGTTGATGATGTTGTGGGTGCCAAGGTTGACTGTGGGACTTCTGCAGTCGGGGTGGCAACGGGAAAGGCCTTGCATAGTAAGGAGCTAAAAATTAAAAAGTTGCCCTATATGGGAGTCACTAAGCCTTTGGGGGCTCATTTAATGTTGAGCACGAAGGAGAGGATATGGAATGGTGAGTATGTTGAGCTGTTAAAGTTACTACATAGGGAGGTACGTGCTAAGGAGGGTTCCAAAGAAGAGGAATACGAATTAGCTAAGCGCCCCAAAGTCCCGTTGAACATTGAAAACTGGACAGCAGCCTTTTTGATTTACGCCAGCGTTTATTGTGAGAAGTTCCCTGAGCGCTGCGTCTCACTGTTTAAATACATGGATGTAATTAGAAAAGCGCAAATCACCAGGAATGACTTTGCATGGGCTCAATATGATGAAGAGTTCAGGGCGCGCATGGCCTGGGATCCTGAGGCAAAATGGGGCGAATTGGACACGGACCTTTGGCAACATACTATGGGTGCTTCAGCTAGTGGTAAAACAATCTTTACGGCCAGTGGTTTACCTGTAGTTTATCGCCCCTTTCAGCCGCGACCCACCCGGGGAGGGGTGGGTGCCGTTCCATCAGCACAGTCTAGTTTCGGGACCTGCTGGGATTTCAATAAAGGGACATGCAATAGAGAGTTTTGTAAGTTCCGACATGAATGTTCCCAATGTGGGAAGAAAAATCACCCTTTGTCAAGATGCTGGGGCCCCAGGCCTGCGGGTGGGCAACAGTGGTCGCAGCAGGGTTCGGGAACATATGCCACACCACAGTCCTCTCAGGCTTCCAGGGGAGGGAAACCTTCATCGGGGGTTGGGCCCAAAGGCTCATTCACCGGTTAATGTACTTCATTTGGCTGAAGCTTTGCATGGTTATGGGTCGGCTGAGTTGCGAGAGTTTTTGTTGTCAGGTTTTAGAGACGGTTTTCATCTAGGTTATGAAGGGCCTCGTTTGAGGCGTTGGGCTAAGAATCTCAAATCGGCGGGTGAGCATAAGGCTGTGGTCCAAGAGAAATTAACTAAAGAAGTGTGTGAGGGCAGAATGGCAGGTCCTTTTGACGATTGGCCTTTGGAGGACCTAATAATTTCGCCCATTGGAGTGGTCCCCAAGAAAGAACCAGGGCAGTTCAGGCTCATCCAACATTTGTCATGGCCAGAGGGTGTTTCGGTGAATGACTTTATTGACGATGAAGCTGCTTTGGTTTCCTATTCTTCTGTTGATGTGGCCATGTCATTGGAAGTGGCTGCGGGCCCTTCTGCTCTAATGGCAAAATGCGATATTAAATCCGCATTTAGACTGCTTCCAGTCCATCCTGAAGATTGGAGTCTTCTGGGTATCCATTTCCTTGGGAAGTGGTACGTGGATAAAGCATTGCCAATGGGCTGCTCCATGTCATGTGCGTTGTTTGAAAAATTCAGCACGTTTTTGCAATGGTTCTTCACACAGAAATCTGGTCACACTTTGGTCACGCACTATTTGGATGATTTCTTCTTTGTGGGTGCGGCTGATTCTTCAGACTGCCAGAATGCTTTGGTTATGTTTCGAAAACTTATGGTTCATTTGGGTGTGCCATTGGCTCCGGAGAAGACCATGGGTCCTTGCGCGACCATGTCTTTTTTGGGAATAGAACTTGACTCTCAGTCCATGCAAGCTCGTTTACCCCTTGACAAGAAAATGAAAATGTTGGAGTTGGTGGAGAGGATGTTACCTAAAGAAAAAGTCATGGTGCGGGAGGTTCAAGTCTTGCTAGGTCACCTGAATTTTGCATGTAGGGTGGTCAGGGCGGGCAGGACTTTCTGTAGGCGATTGGGCAGGGCTATGTCTGGTCATTACTTGCCACATCACCGGGTTCGTTTGTCAGCGGGAGTCAAGGAGGATTTGCGTATGTGGGTCACCTTTTTGCATTCCTTTAATGGGGTTCCGCTATACAGGGAGGTTGATTGGACCTGGGATGTTCAGATTTTTTCTGATGCGGCTGGCAGCGAGGGTTTTGGCTTGTACTGGCAAGGTAAATGGTGTGCGCAACAGTGGCCTGAGAGTTGGAGGAATGGTGGCAGGAGCATTGCCTTTTTGGAACTGTTTCCAGTTGTTGTGGCAGTTACTCTGTGGGGCCGGGATTTGGCTCACAAGAAGGTTCTTTTCGGGATTGATAATCTGGCTGTGGTGCAGGTAATCAATAGACAATCTGCAAGGGACGTGCAAGTTCTGAAATTACTCAGAGTCTTTTGTAGTGTAGCTCCTATCATCCCAATAGGCTCTGCGCATTGGAATAATACCTACAGCAGTAAAGGCCTAGACCAGACGTTAACTAGGTCTACTACTGTCGATACTAGACTTAAAGTTTTGGGTTTGCCAGCTTAGCTCAGAGTTCACTAGAAACGTTCTCGAATGTTCAGGTAGGACTTAACTTCCCTGATTAGACAAGAAGGGATTTAGTTTCTGACAACCATAGAACATGACAACTTTGCTCTCCCCTAATCAAGAGTAAATCTCGAGAGTCGTGTGAACAAAAGGCAATTTATTTTACTCAGTCAGTACGTGCATTCTTAGTCTCATCAGAATGTAGAGAAAAGGAAGAGACGGGCGTGTTCAATAAAAAGGTGTTATTTATTGATCAGTCTCTTTTCTCATACAAGAGAAATGGATCGATATTATTGCAATACTTATAGTTAAGTAAAGTGCATACATTAAAAGCAATAGTATAAAATAATACTGTAAAAACAATGATATGGTTTCTAAGCCATAAGATGTTTAAAATGATTAAAATAGATTACATACATATATACATTTGACTAAACGTACTCAACTGGTGTTTCTAAATACGCCTACCCCGTGTACCTGACCTAAGCCTAATACGTGGGCGGGAATAGAAAGTTACAGTTTAAGTTAAGTTTGTTTTTGCCAAGTGAATAACTAAAGAATTCTCTGTGAGGGGTTATTCAGTTCTGTACCTGGAAGTTAGGATGAATGAGGAATGGTATCTCTTTCTCTGCTCTCGATATTCCAGGCTGCCTGCGAGGGCTACCCGGAAGCGCCGGTGCTGGGTCTCTCGGCAGGAGAAAGCAGCTTCTCTCAGCGCGTCAGGAAGGCGGGGCTGCTGCCAGCGGGGTCTGCTCTGCTCTGGGCTTCGGCAAGTATGGCTGCTCCGTCTCGTCACCACGCGTGTGTTTTGCATAGGGCAAGATCGGTAATATTTATACCTTTAAGGTGCCGAGATTGACGTAAGGATGGACATAGATACGTCAATAAAGATGTCATACGACTTGCTCGTTAGCACATTCTTTTGCTGAAGTTCTCTGTGAAATCAAAACAATGGCCGCAGGGTTTTGCCCAGGTTGTCATAGGTTTGATTTGTTATGAGAACTCCGTATGCCTTATCAGGGGCTGGAGGAATATCGCTTGTCTAATTAGATCTCAAGCGTTATGACCTAATCAGATAACACGTTCCTGTGCCGTAGTGTGACTGCGTCAGATAACGGTATCTGCATCATGGGGGTTTTCCTTGCCTCATGGGCTGACTGCTAGTTAACTTGTTGGTTAGTTTAACTAGAATAGGGTCAGGAATAGGGGGATCGATTCAGAACCTATAGGAATACATGACACCCACTCCACGCTAACTATGGACATATTTACTAATCTAGGCATAGTATAACATAGTACAACATACTATAGAGTAGTGTGTATACCTTACCACCCCAAAATACATAAATGCATTTCGAAATTTTCAAATATACGGAAAATTGCAGTCATATAAATTGTATGCACTCAAGCTGTATAATAATGCCAAAGTAATCACGCATTTGTATACATTATTGCTTATTTGGTATATGAGAAATTACACATGAATTGGCTTCTTAAATACAGAAAAAAGTTTCGAGACCATTCCATCACAGAATAAAATATATGTGAACATACCAGCGGGTAGCTAATGTCTATAAAGTATCTAAAAATAGAAATCTTAGTTCTCTAGGAATAGTTTCTTACTTTAAGCAGAAGATAGTGTCCCGAATAATTGTAAAAATTAATTTGGGGCTTCTAAAAATTGCTGTCCGTGAACTGGAGGAAAAATTGTTCATGTGACTTTATTTTTAAAGTTGAAGGCCGAATTCAGGAAACGCCGAGTGCGAGCTTGCTCAAAAGTCTCTATTTCTGTTCGGGTGAGAACATCATATCATTTAGGCTTTCGAAAAAACTGTCAACAGCTTCCTGGGAAAGTTCCACTAACTCGGAAATAGGTGTAATCATGCATTTGTGCGCATGATTGTCTCCATTGACATTCTGATTCATATTGCTGACAGAAGGTCGTACCTGATCGATGCTGCTTTCATCTTGAACTTCACTACCCCTCAGTCGTAGTGGTGAAGCTTCCACGAATGCCGTCATCAGGATTGGCAGCCTTTGAGGGCAGCACAAAGCATGAACCTTTATCGGGCTCAACAATGTTTCTGCATCCATTGGCGCATCTTGATTGTAGCGTTAGACAGTTGTCTAACACGCATTCTTCTCCGCATAGCAGACACCTTAGTACAGGTAAAACACATCTTTGCCACATTGGTCGAAATGAAACCAAGTCATGTTCAGGTCTCTAAGCCGGGAGAGTCCCAGGATTTTTGATATCCGGTCCCGGTATCCAATGGCTAGGATTGTTTCTTCCATTGTCGCGAGAGTTTGGTCTGTGACATGGGTTGCCATAACGAAAAATAAGGACTAAGAATAGGATTCCTGCAATTAGTCCCAGGATCAGGGGAACTCCGCCAAAAATCGAATGGACGAAATCTGGAAAAATACCCAGTATGGCTTTGAATGGTGTTAATGCCATCGAAAATACTGTCTTAAATACCTTTGAGACCCCAGTGGTATCAGAAATATTTAAGATTTCCGCGAAATGTACGGGGGAATTAGTTGATAATAATGTATGTATCTCTGCAGTCGTCCTTGCGACTTGTAGATCATACGTTTCTTTTGATGACGTGAGCCTTGTAGGCGTCTGAAGAAGCACTGTTTTCATTCTGCTTAAAGTATCTATTCGAATAGAAGTAATTTTCAAATTGGGCCATGCCCTTGCCTCCCTGTCTGGGAAGGAGCTGGGGAACAATGAGCGTCCACAGCACTTGACCTTCGCAGTCGTAGTTACTAGATAAGGAGTCCCGGGCATAAGACTACAGCATCTGCGGTCTACAATTAGAATGTAACTCCCATTATAGAGTCTTTGAAAGAATGGTTCTATCTCAGTTGCAGGTGCGCCTTGTTGGTGACATGAAAGGTTGTATGAATTCCCTTCACAGGCTCCATGCAAACTAATTCCGTTACACAGAAGCGTGCCACTTAGTGACATCGCACAATTGTTGCCACTAAGAAACACTTTCTGTCCTTTATTACTGACACATGCATGTGAATAGGGCAGGTTCCATGTTGTTTTAAGGTACCCCTTTCCCAATTTCTCGTACATGCCAGCCTGTATATATTTTTGGCAGTATTGAAACCTGAAGGTTGAGATTGGAATATTTATTATCCCATGTATTATCCATTCACTGACAGGTCGTTCTGACATTGTCACTGGTAATCTTTCTAGTTTTTCAATGCTCAAGATTGTATAATCAGCACCCTTTTGTGCCATACTGATTTGTCTATCAGTAAGGTTAAAGATTTGGAATAATGACGTTGTGTTGATTAAACACCAAGGCACATAGCCTGAACGCAGATTTTGTAACGTCCAGCCAAGCTGTACAATAGAACGCAATTGAGACTGACCGTGTTGTAACAACAGTAAGTCCTGCGATAATATGTCGATTGCTGAAGACACAATGCTGTCCAAAGAAAAAATTCTGGAGGACAGAGTCATTAACTCATTGTCCACTACAGAAAGTGATTTTTCCAAATTAATACGGTCAATTTCCCGTATTCTCTCTGCTGTTTCAATTTGAGTAACCTTCCAGGCCTCATTGTATGCTGCATATACAGAGGCTGCTATGAAACGCTTTTGACGCTGTTTGCGTGGTCCCATTATGAAATCACGCAAGTCAGCACCATCAGTAAGTAAAGTTAGGTGTTGCTTAATTTCTGCCAGTGTGGAAGTTTGTAGCCATTGAAGGCATAATTTGCCCACACTGTAGGTGGTTATTATCCCTGGGTGATGTCTTTGAGGATATCTAGGGTCTGGCCTGGTCATTTTGAACCCCTGTGTTTTGTTCAGGAATCTGTCTTGACAGTTATTAGTATCTGTGGGCCAGATCAACCACTGTTTCCAATCAGGATGTGTTCTGTTTTGGTTTAATATATGGTTTACGTCTATCTCTTCATCTATAGAAGTGTTGCTAAACATTGCTGGCTTTGGAATAGACGGTTTATTTAGGTCTTTGATTTTGGCTAAGCCAAGACAGGTGGTTTGTTGGACAGTGTCATTTAAAAATATAATTTGTTCCGGGATCATGCAGGCTCTAAACAGTGATTCTATACCCTGTACTTGCCATTCTTTTGTACCCCAAACACTTTTCAATTCAACATTTTTGTCCCAATAATCAAAACCAAAAGTATTCATTTTTTCAAAGAATAAGTCTGAATATATCAATTTTGTGTTGGTTATCATGGTTTTCATCCCTGTCTTGTTCGACAATTTAAAATAAAATGT
The DNA here is from genome assembly GCF_964261635.1 of Lissotriton helveticus. Lineage (NCBI taxonomy): Eukaryota > Metazoa > Chordata > Amphibia > Caudata > Salamandridae > Lissotriton > Lissotriton helveticus. The sequence goes on along the minus strand of NC_136057.1, from coordinate 1,268,576,155 downwards.
TTCAGCATTACTTGTGTTAAAACCTGAAAAATATGAATATTTGTCAGAAACGGTCCTTGAGCTCCCTTTTGGAGGTGTAGCACAATGTTCCCATTGATTATAATTTAAAACATTTCTAGGCTGTGCAGATCTATGTAGAAAATGGTTACCATAGTGGTTATAGCAATACATACTATCATAATTTGTAGAACCCTGCAAATAATCATGTTTGGTAAATTTAGCAGACATTACTAAGTCAGACATCATATTATTAATGCTTTCGAAGTCCCAATCATCAGCAAATGAGTTCGGTTTCACAAAGTCACTCAAGGAGATCTTAATTTGGTGTGGATATTTCAGGATCTCGACCGGACCATAAATTTCATAGTCAGTGTTGTCCCAGGCTACCCCACCCGGTATCGGATTGGCTGTGAAGTTGGCTGAAGAAAGTTCTCTTTTCTCGACGTGTGAAGATGTGTGTGGTTTGAGGATCAAGTTGATTTTCTGACTTGCTGTGTCCATTTTAGCATATTTTCCCTCAATGAAGCATCCCAAAGTTAGTATCATGATGAGCCACAGTATGAGGATAAATGCACCAAAACCCACCCAAAATTCAATCCATGGAGAAATCAGATATGTTTCTTTTAGTTGTTTCAAAAGTTCTTTAGCTTTATCTTTAAAGGATTTTGATGATGGCTGTGTCTTTGATTCACTGAGGCTTTCAGAGGAATCATCGAAGTTTATGAAGTAGCCGGATGCAGTTCTGTCAATTGTTCCAATTGCTTCAGGATTTTTGTTTCTTGCATTTTCACTTGGTACTTCATTGTAGATTGGTGTGTCTCTGCTAAATGTTTTTATTTGGGTTTTCAGAGGTCTGAGTTCTATTGCATTGTTGCATAGTCCTTGTTGTTCTTCTGTAGGCGTTTCGAATGTGATGAGCCTCTTCGATAGGACCTCTGTACTGGTAGCAAACCTTGGTGTTCTGCTACTTATTGGGAGTCCACTTGGCCTACTGTTTGTTATCGGCCACATGATTGTGGTTTTACCAGGTCGATGGATACAACTCGGTTCTCCTTTTTACCAGCAAGTGGCGGTAGTACAACTGATCTTGTCCCGTTGACAGACAAGACAGGAACTGCTTTTCTGTAAGAAGGCCCAAATTCCTTCTTTACCGCGATCTTTTCCCTGACTAGATCCCCGACTTTTGGAATCCAGACAGGTCTTGCTGGGACAGGTGGTGGTTCTTCAGTGGTTGTTGGCTGTTGTTTCAACTTTATGTTGCTCAGGTCTTTTCTTGTTTTGTTTAAGTCCTGTAAAATAGCCAAACGGTCTTTGATATCAAAGCTTTTTTCTTTCACCACTGAAGTCTGACTGTCAAGGTCAGAGATAATCATCCTAGTTCCGAATAATAATTCGTATGGACTGAATCCCTTCAGAGAATTTCTTGGCAAGTTATTTAGACTACGTTGGACACTTATTAGATGTTTGACCCACCCAGCTCCCGAACCTAATATCCTTTCCGTTATAGATTGCTTTATGCCTTGGTTTTTTCTTTACACCATCCCGTATCCCTCAGGAAGGAAGTGAGAAGATTCCCGCTGTGCTATGCTCATTTGGCCATGATTCCCCTCAGGCTTAAGGGCTGGAGTGAAAACAATGGTCAAACGTAGCACGCCCTTAGCGTATATGCCATTTAGACTCGCAAATCTTTGTATAACAGTCCAGACGTCAGCCGAGTGCCGAGGATCTACATTATAAGTGGAAACTAGCCTGTATATGTTAATCGCAAGCCATGCTCTTTACTGGTGACATTATCTGCAATCAGGTTCCACCGTGTTACACTTTTTCTCTCCCCACTGCGATTTCTGTTGCAGTTTGGGCAGTTTTTTACAAACATGGTATGATGCAGGCTCATGCCTGGCCACCAGTACCTTGATTGTAATTCTTCCAGAGAATCTTTCAGTTTGAGGTGTCTGAGACCCTCGCCCATATGTGCGTCTGCGATTAACAACTTTCTCCTGTCCATGTTTGGAATCACTCTATCCCCCACTCCAGGGATTCGAGCAAAAGGGACGGAGTTTGCATCGATTATGTATGTATAATTGAGTGGATAGTTGATCGGTAACGCTGAGCAGTCGCCTTTTGATGACGTTTTCACCGCCAGCACTGTTTCACCGTCAATGTATTTTAATGTACGCTTTTCTCGAACTACGGGAGCCGATTTAGTGGCTGCCGCTGTGGCTGTTTCAGCCAATGAATTCCCTGCAACGTGAACGCCATCACGTTGATGACTCAGTGAGTGTGTCACGTGAGTCTTTGGTAGTTCTTTCTGTAAAAGAGCTATTTGTTCCCAGAGCATTTTCTGCTTTATTGGTGCATCATTGTCATCTTTGTAACCGTTTTGAATCCATGTCTGCAAATCCTTGTTGTATGATTTGACGCAGTAATATGAATCAGACACTATAAGTGTCGGGAATTCGCGATCCGCATTATCTAGCGCCATTTTCAATGCTATTATTTCAGTCTGTTGTTCTGAATTAGTTTCTACTGAGTGTGTTTTTGTTAATAGAGGTCTTAGTTTACCTCCGCGCCACACTTCTTTTGTAATCCCACATGTGGGGTTGTATGCTTGTTCTCCCCAAACGGAGGGTTGAGCATGTCCGTCTGTATAAATTACACAGGCGTAATGTCGTAAAGGCAGAATGTCGATTGGCAGAGGGAATGTTTTTTCATATTCTAGATTTTTTAACTCTTCTAGTTCTGGATCAAGGTAATAGTATACTTTGTCCGTAGTGATTGAATTCACCCATTGTATCCACTTTGGATTCAATGCTGTTGTTGGCAAATTACATGGTGTTGTTAATGCCTCAAAGGCTGGTTCTGCTGTTCTGACTATGATATGTCTACCGTCAGCTTTATCTTTTTCTCTAGCTATTGCGGTTTGAACTGCATGAACAATTTTTTCTTTATTGCTGAATTTCTGTTCAGCTTCTGTGTACAAGTGTGATTTGAATGCAATTGGTACCTTTTCTCCCTCATTAGAGGTCAGGTATGTGAATCCGCATCTCCCTGGGATGACTCGAATCACAAGATTGCGTGTATTGTCACGTGTTTCTAATTTTGTTTTAATTAGCATGTCTGTTTGTAAGGATCTCAGAATTTCTGTGTGTATTTGAGTCCAATTGGATCTCTTAAAATCTGGTTTTATTAGATCATAAAGGGGTTTAACCCTTTCTGCGTAATTTGCAATGTATGTTCTTCCGAAATTTAGGAAGCCTAGAATTGACTGTAGGTTTTTTAGTGTTCTAGGAGCTTGGATTACGGCACATTTCTCTAGGAAATTGTCAGCCAGGCTTTTGCCTTCACTTGATAATTCATATCCTAAGAACAGGACTTTCAGATGGGCAATTCTGGACTTTTTAAAGTTGAATTTGTAACCCTCTGCAGCGAACCCAAGTATTATGGTGTTCACTCTCTTCAAGTGAGTCTCCAAGTCATCATCTGTTAAGTAAATGTCGTCGACATAAGACAATGCTTCATCATCATATATTTGTAGTAATTCTGTTACTCTCGCTGAGAATACTCCCGGGCTGTTCTTGTACCCCTGGGCTAACCGACAGAATTGTTTTTGAGTGCCATTTATTGAGAATGCAGTTAAATATCTGCTCTCTGGTGCTATGTTTTGACAAAAGAATCCATTAGAGATGTCTAAGGTTGTTTTGTATTTTTTGCGCACTATGTTATTCATTAGTGCAGCACTGTGTGAGTTTTGCACTGCAAAGGTTTTGCAACATGTGTTAAGGTGTCGGTAATCCAAAACTAGACGGTATGAATTGTCTGGTTTGGAGACCGGAAACAAAGGGTTGTTCATTTGTGAGGTGCAAGTTTCAATCACCCCCTGGTATTCTAGCTGATCTAGTATTTCATTTACCTGTTTTTTAGCTTCTTGCTTAATTGGGTACTGCCTTTGTGCAGCAGGTTGTGATTTTAACTGGATTTTGTGAGGAGGGGAGTCCTCATCCCATCCTACATGATTTTTATATAAAGCAGGAGCTAGAGCCACTGCCCACTTTCTAGCAAGTGTGTATTTTTTATGAATTGGGATATGATTTGAGAAGGCAGGCATAATTATTTCTTCGCCATGAGGGCACTCCCTGACAAACTCTGGTGGCCAGTCTTTTTCAGCTAGAAGGATATCATAGCCCTCGGAAAGATTATCCCAAAATAGTCCCCTTATTTTCCTAGTCTTATCTCCCTCTATACGTAGTGTTATTTCGTATATTTTGTGAGGTTTGCTAACTCTGTTGTCCGCAGTTTCCACTTGAAGATATTCATTCGTGTCCACTGTCTCCAGATGATTCATAAGGACTTTGCGAGCTATGCTCACTTCTGCTGCGCTGTCTAGCATTGTCTGAGCCCATTCTCCGTTTTTCAGTTGTGTCCTCAGTATTCTCGGCATTGTTAACTACCTTGATACTGGCTACCTTCTTTTTTGGAAATAGTAATTTCTTTTTTAGCTGAGCAGGTTCCTTGTCTTTGGACTTGGCGTGCTCTTCTCTTTGTTCTGATCGTCCTCTTCTTTCCGATTTCTGCGAGGAAGTCTGAAAAGATTGAGAGGGACGTATATCAATGTCTTGATATCTATCAGGCTTTTTTATATTATCCCTATTTCTAAGGTTATATCTTTTCCCAGAAGGGTCACTCTGGGGTGACCTTTGTCTCTGGTTTGGAGATTTTTCTCTTCGCCTAGGAGACCTTCCTCTGGACTGGAATTTCTTTTCTTTAGGATTGGATTGTTTGTTTCCATCCCAGTTCTTTTTTGGTGAATTATTATTAAAAAATATTTTTTCAGGACTTTCAGTCAGTTGCGGTTTTACTGGTATTCCACCTAGACTGTCTCTACCTAGTTCCTCATAGGATTTTTCTATGATTCTGGCAATTTCAGCTGGTTGGTCTGCTATATCTGTCTCTTTTAACCTCTGGCGGATCGCCACATTTGCTGCTTCTCCCTTTATGTTGGCTAATAGTATAGCCGAGACCTGCTTGAAGTCTTTCAGTAATTTCATACCAAGAGTTAAAGCGGGTTCCGGACCGTATTCGTCTTGAATTTGTTTTAGCACATCTGGTATTACCGAAATGGATGGAACACCGTGCGTTTTTGTGTAGATGGAAGCAAAGACTGTACCCCAAGTGTCACAGTCCTCAATGTGTGGTGCGATTCCCATTGGAAGACAGATAGTCAGAATCCTGTGTTTTTCTAATGGCGTGGTGTCAGGAAACACCGCCTCTATTTGGGTGATTTTTTGTGCCAACCAGAATGGTATTTGTTCCCGTTTAGCCGGTACTTTACCTAGGCAGGATTGGATGTTCTGTGGTGTAATTTTATTTGTGTTCCCCTGGTGAGGGGTCAGCTGTGGAAGTTTAATCGCTGGCTGAATTGTTGAAGTCCGCATCACATACTGTACTAATTGTCTATGAATTTTTATTAATGTTTTTAGCTGTGTTAACAGCTCTGCTGTAGACATCCCTTCGATGTCTGGATGTGGTGTGTATCCGGCTAGTACCGGCCACGTTGCTCCTGGTCTACCTAAAGGACCGAGCCTGGTGATGTGATTATTATGTTTTAGGGCGCCATCAAATAAGAGCAAATGCTCTTGAAATTTGAGTGGTACTTCCACCTCCTCGAAAGGAGTGTACTCATTAGGAGGTTCCTCTATTTTGTAATAGTGGAAGTACTTTGTTACAGCATTTGCTGCTGGAAAATGTATCCATGAATAGTATACCTCTGTCTGCCGATATTCGTGTGCCTCAATTACGAATATGACTGTGCCACCTCTAGGTGTCAGTCCATTTTCTATAAGTTTTAGAGTTATAGATCTCCTTTTGATGACCGGGATGAGTATTATATCCCCGTCCGCGTCTTGCAGTGCAGTGTCAGCTGCTGCTATTTCAGCTGCTAATCTAACTGCCTCTCTGTCTCCTTCACTGTCTGACATTGTATTGTCCAGAAGGTTATTTTGTTTGTTTGCAGATCAGGTTTCTTATGGAAACAAAGATTAGATGCACAATATTTTGGAACAGTGTATCCTTCAACGTTGACTATACCAAGGACCATACATAGGAGTTCCCTCCTGCGAGGTCTGGCGGATATAACCTTTCACCCACTCCAGACGTCTTTGGAGTATTGTGGGAAAAGGGGTCTGAGTGAGAAAGCACGACTGAGTTACTCTAAATGCCTTACGTTAGTTTTATCGCCCTTTCCAAACGCGTTGGGCGCCATGTAGTGTAGCTCCTATCATCCCAATAGGCTCTGCGCATTGGAATAATACCTACAGCAGTAAAGGCCTAGACCAGACGTTAACTAGGTCTACTACTGTCGATACTAGACTTAAAGTTTTGGGTTTGCCAGCTTAGCTCAGAGTTCACTAGAAACTTTCTCGAATGTTCAGGTAGGACTTAACTTCCCTGATTAGACAAGAAGGGATTTAGTTTCTGACAACCATAGAACATGACAACTTTGCTCTCCCCTAATCAAGAGTAAATCTCGAGAGTCGTGTGAACAAAAGGCAATTTATTTTACTCAGTCAGTACGTGCATTCTTAGTCTCATCAGAATGTAGAGAAAAGGAAGAGACGGGCGTGTTCAATAAAAAGGTGTTATTTATTGATCAGTCTCTTTTCTCATACAAGAGAAATGGATCGATATTATTGCAATACTTATAGTTAAGTAAAGTGCATACATTAAAAGCAATAGTATAAAATAATACTGTAAAAACATTGATATGGTTTCTAAGCCATAAGATGTTTAAAATGATTAAAATAGATTACATACATATATACATTTGACTAAACGTACTCAACTGGTGTTTCTAAATACGCCTACCCCGTGTACCTGACCTAAGCCTAATACGTGGGCGGGAATAGAAAGTTACAGTTTAAGTTAAGTTTGTTTTTGCCAAGTGAATAACTAAAGAATTCTCTGTGAGGGGTTATTCAGTTCTGTACCTGGAAGTTAGGATGAATGAGGAATGGTATCTCTTTCTCTGCTCTCGATATTCCAGGCTGCCTGCGAGGGCTACCCGGAAGCGCCGGTGCTGGGTCTCTCGGCAGGAGAAAGCAGCTTCTCTCAGCGCGTCAGGAAGGCGGGGCTGCTGCCAGCGGGGTCTGCTCTGCTCTGGGCTTCGGCAAGTATGGCTGCTCCGTCTCGTCACCACGCGTGTGTTTTGCATAGGGCAAGATCGGTAATATTTATACCTTTAAGGTGCCGAGATTGACGTAAGGATGGACATAGATACGTCAATAAAGATGTCATACGACTTGCTCGTTAGCACATTCTTTTGCTGAAGTTCTCTGTGAAATCAAAACAATGGCCGCAGGGTTTTGCCCAGGTTGTCATAGGTTTGATTTGTTATGAGAACTCCGTATGCCTTATCAGGGGCTGGAGGAATATCGCTTGTCTAATTAGATCTCAAGCGTTATGACCTAATCAGATAACACGTTCCTGTGCCGTAGTGTGACTGCGTCAGATAACGGTATCTGCATCATGGGGGTTTTCCTTGCCTCATGGGCTGACTGCTAGTTAACTTGTTGGTTAGTTTAACTAGAATAGGGTCAGGAATAGGGGGATCGATTCAGAACCTATAGGAATACATGACACTTTGTGTTGGGTTGCCTTAAGTTTGACATTTGCTTTAGGGCCCTGCACATTCCTGGTGTGGACAATGACATTGCGGATGCTTTGTCTCGTTCACAGTGGGAGAGATTCCGTGGGCTAGCTTGCCGGAGCATCTGTGGACGGTAGGCAACACAGGGTCTTTCAGCTGGTGGTAGGTTCTTTGGCTCCTTCTACTAGAACAGCTTATGAGTTGGCGTGGAGAGATTTTTTGTCGTCTGGAGCTAGTAAGAGAGAACTGCATTGGCAGAGATCAGAGGATGTGGTTCAGTTTATTTTGTGGTTGATGGATAAGGGTTTATCTAGGGTTACTATTGCTGGGAAGTTAGCGGGTGTTTCCTTTATGGGTAAGTTGTTCTGGGGTTACTCGCCGTCTGCGGGGGAGTTGGGAAGGAGAATGTTGGAAGGGTGGGCTCGGGAGCGGGGAGGTGTTCAGGCGGTGAGGTCCCCTTTGTCGTGGCAGAAGTTGGCAAGTATAGTGTCAGTTTTGCCGGTGGTTTGCAGGGACAGGTCGGAAGCTTGCCTTTTTTCCACTTTGATGGTTTGGATGTTCTTTGGAGCTTTCAGAGTTTCTGAGTTGTTGGGTAACAAGTTTAACAATGGTGTTCTGTGGGGGGATGTTCATTTGTCTGTTAAAGGAGTTCATATTTGGCTTTCTCATTCAAAGACGGATCGGAGGAACAAAGGCAAAGGTATTTGGTTGGAAGCTGTTTCCTCCCTGGAGACTTGCCCTTTGCGTTGGGCGCGACACTGGTGGGAGTTTTCGGGTGGGGTTTTGGAGCATAATGTTTTTCAACACTTGGATGGTTCTGTGGTTACTAATTATCAATTGCGCATGGTGTTGCGGAAAGCGCTGCGTCAGCTTGGCTTTGATGAGTCATTATATTGCACGCATTCCTTTAGAATTGGTGCGGCAACAGAGGCTTTTAACAGGGGCTGGTCGAGGGAGGACATAATGCGTATGGGGCGCTGGACTTCAAACTGCTTTCAGCGCTATGTCAGACGAGAGGTTAAGGAAGCGCCTGCGTCTTCTTCTGTTTTGCCTATCTGATACTTCTTTTTCTTTCAGGTTCCGTGGCTGGTCCTCGTTCCGAATGCTTGACTATTTGGATTGTGGGACACTCCTTCATTAAAAGAGCTCAACTTCAAGCTCGTTTGAGTTATTTTGGCACTATGCTTGGTTTTAATGAACGTCTATTCAATGTTGTTTGGAAGGGTAGGGGGGGTATGTTATGGAAGGATCTTGTACCAGCTCTTAATTCTTGGTTAGTGGGTGGGGTTTGTCCGGATGTTTTGGTTATACATCTTGGGGAGAATGATTTGTGTGCGGTTAAAGGTGTTGTGCTTCTTAGAGCCATGAAGAAAGACCTGTCTTTGTTGCATCAGCAATGGGCTGGGTGTCACGTCCTTTGGACAGAATTGATTCCTAGGCGGCTTTGGAGGAATGCGGTTAAACCTACGGCTATTGACAAGTCTCGCAGGAAGGTCAATCTCGAAGTATCTAGGTTTTGTAGAGATTTGGGTTTTGGTCGGGTGGTTCATAGTGACATCCGTTATGAAGCTGTAGCCTTTTTTAACAGTGATGGGGTTCATCTGTCCCGTTTGGGGATGGATTTATATCTCTTGGAACTGCGGGAGGTGCTGTCACGCTGTTTGAAGGTTCAAAGTTTCTTAGGTTAGTGGGTTTTTTCTTCCTTCTGCCTTGTCTTTTCTGCTTTGTCTGCATTCTCCCCCCTCCGCTTCCCATTCTTTGTTGGGGGGCAGAAAGGTGGGGTCTGGTGTTCCTTCCCCCACTGCTTTCTGGGTGGCGGATTATTTTGATTGACAGTTTTGGGCATGATGGGAGTTGATAGTTTTGAATTGGGATTTTGTCAGGGGAAGTTGTGCAGGTTGAATTGGGGTTTGGAGGCATAGGCTGGGGGATCTGGACTGGCTTGGGCTGTAATTGGGGTTTTGAGATATGGTTTTGGGGTCGGTTGAAGTTATAATGTTTTAATGGGGATGTTGTATGGTTTTAATATGTGATGGGGTATGTACGGGTGGGGGCGGGTTTGATGAGGGGTGAGGGGCGGGCGGGTGTTTTGGGGGTTGGAAAACAAGACAATCATTTGGTAAAGGTTTAGATTGTTAGGCATTTGCCGAGGTTATTGTTGTGTAAATGTGCACCTGTTTCATTAAAGCGGCCTTTTTCACACTCTATCTGGTCTCTTGGTCTGCTCACCTCCCCCCACCCCTCCCTCCCAAGAGGGGCTTGTGTGGGGGGCAGCCGACCCCTGGGAGGTCCCCCCCCCCGGGCTGTTTGGGAGGGGTGGGTGGGGGCCATGTTAGAGCAGCCTGAGTTTGGGCGGTTTTTGGGCTTCTTTTTGGTTGTGTTTGGAGCCCAACCTATAAGTGGGTTGGGCTCCTCCCCCCGGCCACCATTTTAGGCTTAGGTGACCTGGTGGCCGGGTGGTTTTGCTAGCTAGCTTTTTTCCCTCCCGCCCTCCCTTTATGAATTTTTCTCCGTGTTTTATTCTTCCCTTCTTTTGATAATTTAATCTTTATCTTTTTTGGTGCAGCTGGTTGTAACAGGTGGACATGGGGTTTCTTTATATTGTTATTCTTTGTCGCTTGGAACAGGTGCGGTGCGGATTATTTTGATTGACAGTTTTGGGCATGATGGGAGTTGATAGTTTTGAATTGGGATTTTGTCAGGGGAAGTTGTGCAGGTTGAATTCGGGTTTGGAGGCATAGGCTGGGGGATCTGGACTGGCTTGGGCTGTAATTGGGGTTTTGAGATATGGTTTTGGGGTCGGTTGAAGTTATAATGTTTTAATGGGGATGTTGTATGGTTTTAATATGTGATGGGGTATGTACGGGTGGGGGCGGGTTTGATGAGGGGTGAGGGGCGGGGGCGGGTGTTTTGGGGGTTGGAAAACAAGACAATCATTTGGTAAAGGTTTAGATTGTTAGGCATTTGCCGAGGTTATTGTTGTGTAAATGTGCACCTGTTTCATTAAAGCGGCCTTTTTCACACTCTATCTGGTCTCTTGGTCTGCTCACCTCCCCCCACCCCTCCCTCCCAAACACACCCATTTATGACAGCTCTGCTGCTGCCCACGCTATACCTATTTGGTGTGTCATGGACGCTTCATTGTGTATTTTACTGAAGGTTCTGTGGAAAAACTGAAGGATGTGTGTGTGCGGGGGCACTGAGCGAATGTTGGCTTTTGGCTGGGCGTGGGCATTTTGAGCTGCGTCACAGCACATGGGTCACCTCAAAGGCGTGTGCTGATGCATCATGCTGGTTGCATCTGGGTGACGCCTGCTGCAAATCTGATGTATTAAGGCAGCTCTCCTCCTTTTTACTTACATCTTCTCACTGCCTTAATGCCATTAGGTCAAAGTTCGAGTGACAACATTTTCTAACATCAGCAGGGTCAAAGGGTCAAGGGCATTGCATATGGCTGGGTACAAACTGGAATGGCACGGGGAGCTAAAACACGATGGATTTAGGCCCAAATCTCTGTACTGGGGTGAATGTATGACATTGTTCTGCATTCTGTCCATCAATTGTTTTGTTTGCACTTCAGCTACCCCAGACATTTTCGTGAACCGACGTCTGTTTGTTTGGATCAGGCTTCTCCAACAAGTAACTTGTGAGCTACTGGTAGCTCTACAGCTCCCTGCTAGTAGATCTCCTGTATTCGCTACAATTAATTTCATTAGAAGCTTTTGCTTGGCGGAATGAATTTATGTTTACCAACACCCGAAAAGCATGCATTTGAAACAGAAATGTGTGCATTTTCAAAATTCCTAAACTGATGCTTGGAAAAAAAATGTGAATGTCCAAAATATATTTAAAGCTGATAAATATCAAACGATGCTGGGGAGAATATTACTAATATTATTGACTTAGTGCTAGGGCGCTTCAGCTACGGCTGTTATGTATTACCCATGCTGAGGCATTCCACATTGACATGACATTTGTTTACATTTCTGTTGGCAACCATCCCTGAAGCACGAGCTGATCATTGCTAGTTATCTTGCATACGGTGGGCACTAATAAACGTGTCAAATGTTGTTACTACTGCATCTCTAATAATATTAGTAGCTCGGTAGGATTTCCATTGCACACAAGCAGCTCTTACCACAGAAAAGGTTGGAGACTCCTGGGTTAGATGTATTTTTTTCTCCTAAATAGTCTGCTGCTGGTTGTGTTTCTAGATAATACTGGACCGCTGGTGCCACAAACTTTCTAGTCCTTGGGGCTGACAATGTCTGCTGTTTGCACCAGCTTGTGAATTGTGTTAGTTCTATCTCCACATTTTGATGTGTTAAGGTGGAGATAAATCAGAGGTAAGTCCTTGCGAACATGCCCCCAGGTCTTTTGCACCCAGACAGCTTAGCGTATACTGTCTGGTAGGCTTAACCTAAAAATTATTTTTCATATCGTGTGGCCAAACACTGTTTCAGCTCTCGTGAGCTAAATTACAATATTTGAAGATAAAGTTCACATTAGAGTAGAGCAAACAGAGAATTACAGCTGTAACAACTAGAGACAACTTTTCTCACTGACTTTGAAACTTGCACTCAACATGGTGTAGGCACAATGAACAGATTAGCTTTTCTTTTCAAAATTAACTCACCCATTTAGTGTTAATACTGCACATAGGAAACTAATACCGAATGAATTAAAAGGCTATTACCTAAGGTATAGATATCAGACAATTGGGGTTCCTGGAATAACGTGAAAGCTGAGATTCAACAAAAAAATTGACATGATGACTATGGCATGATTAAGGTTTTCAGAAACTTGTAAAAATGGTTTAGTTGAGCGAATTAACAACCCAATTAGATTGCCAGTGTTATTTTGTGCAGGTGCTTGGAGGTGGGGGGGCGGAGTGTGGGGGTCAGTCATAGCTGGAAACTGTGACTTTTTGCGAAATCAGACTATGACCCAAAGCAGAGAAAACACAGACAGAAAAGGAAGAAAGAATAAGGAAGAGAACCGGAGGAAAACATTAGCAAAGCGAGAAAGCAGGGATGAAAAAACAAAAAAGAGTGCCAAAAAGAGACGGGTAGGGTGGTGAAAGCAAAGGCATGAAGTAATATTTTGCAAACCTGGCATTCGGCAGCAGCAGGTTCCTGAGAAACTCTTTGTCCCCAGGCACTTATTTTCATTTTACCAATAAGTCACATCACATGCCATTGTAAAGTGCTAACAAAACCTATTATGATTACGTTAAACAACTGATCAAATGAATGGTGCGCAAAGCGTAAGTTTCAAGCTAGCATTCAATGGCCTGCTCTGAATATGTAAGACGAGCACTCTCGAAAGTCTCTTGTGGATGGTTGACTACTGAGCTCAAAACAGCTGAAAGACTCCCTCTTGACCTATAAATACTTTTATCACGGGAGATACCTCTTAACCAAAGGGCATACACAAAACATATCTACACTTATTTTTGGATTTTACTCATTTATTTCATTTTTCTGTAAAAACAAATGTTTCTCATTTTCTTCATATTTAGATCAAATGACTTCGGTCACATATTGGACAACAGATACAATGCGACAGGATGTTTAGTGTTTGCTTTTGATGGGTTGTATGCTTGAAATGTATGTATGAGTATGTGTGGTGTGGCTCTCTACCTGGTTTAGCAGAATTGACTTTGTTTTTAGAATATATGAATTTGTGTAACTTATGTTCTAGATATATATTGATGGTTCTAGTGTGTTGATAGAATATCTTTTAGGAGCTTTGTGAGCAATGCACATCTAATAACGTTTGTCTTAAGAAAAAAAGATATAAAGAAATGAGACATTTTTGTTTTTACAGAAAAATGAAATAAATGAGTAAAATCCAAAAATAAGTGTAGATATGTTTTGTGTATGCCCTTTGGTTAAGAGGTATCTCCTGTGATAAAAGTATTTATAGGTCAAGAGGGAGTCTTTCAGCTGTTTTGGTATTTCTCTTCCCCACTACTCCCTGACCTGAAATCATTTTGAGAGGGGGGTCCCCATTCTACTCTATTGACTACTGAGCTCAATCAGCTAACAGTAGTTTATGTAGTTAGGAGCTTTAATTAACTGTATGCAGGGATAGGTTTTGTGGCCGCGGCGACCGCTTTTCTTACAGAGTGCCGGTTTTGCAAGCAGTTCTTCAACATTGGCCCCCTGTAAGAAAAGCGGAAGAGGTGCTTCATTGCTGCAACCAATATCCACCGCTCCCAGGGCCAGTCGAGCAGCAACCTGCCAAGACTGGTTACTGTTCCCAGTCTGGCCCTGGTTGCATGTCAGAATATCCTTGACAAAAATATTGATTGACAGACATTATTTACGAAATTATCTTCCCAGTTGGTGCAGATTTTCTGTCATTGACTCCAGTAAGGCAATCATTTTTTTAACGATATTTAGGCCGCAATATTTTTGACGGACAGCATTTAGTTAACGAATGCTCGTACCACACCCGTTAAAGCAAAACTTGAAGGCACTACTTAATAATTATTAACTCACATACTAAAGCCTGAAGTTACTTTTTACCACTTTTTTCTACAGCTGCTCTGCTGCCTTTACCACCCGAGCTCCACAATTGGCTATTTAGTATATATCTCCCTTAGTACGAAAAACATCCCTGAGCTCTTTCCTCTCAATAACGGGATTGGAGCCCGTATCGTGAATAGGCATCATAATCTGAGGAGGTTCCCTGGTGATGAAGCATGCCACCTTTGGTGGGTAAGGGAAACTAAAAAAGGAACTCTCCTGGGTGGTGGCTCTGTGCCAGCTAGGTTAGTAATGCATTTAGACCCAAGGGTTTATATTTGTGTGTTGTTTTTGAAGAATGCCAACAAAAAATGCTTCATAAAGAAGTAGAAATAATGAGCAGAAGAATTGAACTACTCATTTGTACTTCGATTTCAGCAATTTAGGTAGAATTTGCATTAGTTCAAAAATAAAAAAATTAAAAAAGCATCTATTGATTTTTGGTGAGAGTAGGTAACCGAAACAACAGTCACCCCCTCAGGAGCTCTAGTTAACGTAGTATTTAGCAGTGGTGGTAAGAATGGAAATTTGAATATCTGTGGGAGGAGGGTACATTATTAAGGCAGTGAGGGCCGTATGTATCATGCATTTTACTGTTCGCAGATGGCCCGATTTACAGAATCGGGCCGCTTGCGGTAAAATACATTTTGGTATGTATGAATTTGATTTTGCGATTCAGGCACATGTTTCCGAATCACAATTTGAAACTGCACATGCATACCGATTCAGTATTAGGAAGGGGCGTGTTGAGGGCGTACCTTCCTAATATCGAATCGCAGTGGTATGTAAGAATGTTTTGCGGCCGAAATGTGGTTGCAAAACATTCATATTTTACCACCTACTTCACTTTTTTGGGAATGACAGTGAAAATATTTTTTCAGAGCACACAGTGGTCCCACAGACAACTGCCTGCTCTTAAAAAATGAAAAGAAAACGTTTCACTTTTCTTTTTTAAAAGCAACCCATTTTCCTTTTCCTTTAACCCCTTCCGCGCTCATGACGAGCTCAGCTCGTCATGAGTGACGACGCTCGTACGCTCATGACGAGCTGAGCTCGTCATGTAACACTTTTTTTTTAAAACGCAGCGCGCAGCGGGAAAACCGCTAGCGCGCATGCGGTTAAGGAAAACGAGCTGCATTTAAAAAAAATTATTGCTTTATTTAAAAGCAATCATGGGCATGGTGGTCTGCTCAAAATAAGGTGCAAGGCAAGAGCTTAGGTATGCTAATAATGACATTTCATTCAACACATCTGGAATTGTTTGAAATGTATACTGTTAAGCCATGAATCATTTAGGCGAATTTTGGCTTGTGAATTCACTAATTCGGCCTGGCAAGATCTCAGTCGACTTTCAGTGTGTAAATGCTAAGTAGAGATATTTGGGCTATTACAAAGATTGTATTGATTATTGATTATATATATATTTAATATAAGATATTTAACAGTCTGTAGGGAACAACAGGAGTATGCTTTAACCCCTTCACTGCCAGGCCTCCCCCCTCCAGTGGTGAGCCTTTTTTGGGCTATTTGGGCTTTGTTTGTAATTAGACCGCCATAACATTTTTACTTACAAGCTATCCATACCAAATTTGTGCCATTTTTTCAAAACATCCAGGGGATTGTAAAGGTACCCAGGGGTTGTGGATTTTCCAGGAGGGGGCCAAGAAGTTTGCCAAAATATTGCTATATATTGTTTTTTTGTGCAAAAATGAGAAAAAAGTGCTGCCGAACAAAGTATTTTTTTTCCTTGCAAATGGCATCAACAAAAGGTTTGGGGTGCTAAACTCACCATCTTCCCAGCTTTCAGGAACAGGCATACTTGACTCTGAAAACCACATTTTTTACCACAATTTTGGCATTTTACTGGGCGATAGCACATTTTTCTTATTTTTTGTGCTTTCATCCTTCTTCTAGTTTGTGGAAGAAACAGGTGTGGAACCCATGGTGAATCTTGAAAAGCTATACATTTCTGAAAATGAGACATAATTCTGAATTCAGCATGGGGTAATTTGTGTAGATCCTTCAAGGTTTTCCCAAAGAAACTGAGGGTCTGATTTAGATCCCGTCCAACGAAATATAAATTCCCTCATATCCTATGGGTTTGTGATGGAGTAACCTGTCCGCCGAGATTTAAATCAGGGCCTAAGTATTGATGTAAACATTTGTTACAAAAATTTCATATGTAACTTCTCGTCACATGGGCAATTTACAAAAGCAGTATACCATTACATCTGCTAGACCTTTCTGGCTGTGGGGATATATAGAGTTTCTGGCTTTTCCAGGAAGTTGAGGACCCCACAGCCAATAACTGAGCTACACCTTCAAATGCTTTTTCATTGTGTACTGGGTACAGAGCAATTCATATGGTAAAATGTAAAGAGTGAAAAATAGGTATCAAGGAAACCTATGTATTTTCGAAATGGGCACAAGACGTGGAGATTAGAAGCAGTGGTTATCTGCACATCTCTGAATTTGTGTGTGCACATCTCTGAATTTGTGGGTACCCATACTAGCATGTGAATTGGAGGGCATTTCTCAAAATATCTTCTTTCTTACACACTGGCTTACATTTGGAAGGCACACGTGTAGAGAAATACATTTTCTAATAACACTTGCTCTTCTATTCTTATTCCTCTAAGTTTACCAATAGAAAAAGGGTACCACACTGGTGTAGGTAGACCTAGTGCCTGTGATAAGAAAGGGCCCAAGGCATTTTTCCACTGAAAACAGACCCTTTTTCTGAAATGTGCCTATCTGTGGAGTTTGGGTCCTATGTCAGCAGGCACCTAGGGAAACCTAACAAACCTACACATTTTTTTTAACGAAATACCTGGGGAAATCCAATGTGGGTGACTTGAGTTGTTCTCACCAGAAGCCCTTGCAAACCTCAAGTAAGTAAGATTTATTGTACAGTTAATAAAAACTCACAATATAAATAACATACAAATGTGTACAAAAAGCAATCATGGTTACAGTTAAAAATTTAAAAAACAAGTGGGCTTGCTTATTGAGATCATAAAAAGTCATAATTATATTGTTCAACGCCATAGGGATTTAAGCAAGCAAGGTGCTCCAAGGGGCTTAGCTCAGCATTGAGTAGACTTGTGCTTAGTGTGAGCCAGTTGTCTGGATCATAATCCTTTTGGTCACTATGTCAAAGAATTTGGTTAGTCTACAGTTTAACTGAGTCTCCTCAGGGTTAAAGCACAGCATCACAGCCTGCCTGCAACTCATTATGCCCTTCTGGTTCCATAGGGCACGGAGTAGAGATCGTCTTATGTCCATGAGTTTTGAACAAATGCAGATTATGTGGATTAAGTCCTCGTTTCCTGATAAGCAAAGTCGGCAGCAGCTTGCTGAGCTTCCCCTTTTCCAAGGTGCCAGGTGCGGTAATATGGGAATAATGCCAAGGCGCATGTTTAAGAACTTATTTTTAGTTGACTGCGTGAGGCCCATTTTTAAATATTCTTGGGGTTTCAGGGCACTGTAGTCTTTCAACACGGCCCATCCGGGGGCCCTCTTTGTCAGGGTGGCTTTATCCTCTATTGATGAGATCAACTTGGTTACTTTCGTTACCACTTTTTGGAAGGTTTTAAGATCAGTTGACGACTCCCAGAGGTTTGTTAGGTCCAGGATCTCCAATGAGTCTTGGAGGTATTTCCTTGCGGGTGAGTTGCCTCTGGCGGATAATTCTCTCCAGAGATGGGCGTTTAGGGATCCGTGGTCGGCATCTCTGATTTTTCGCCACGTTTTAATGTATGCCCCTCTCCTCTCTACCGCTTGTTTCTGGAGCCCAAATTCCAGACGAATTTGAGCGGGCGAGGTGTAGGTGGGTGGTTGGAATATTGCCCTATATGCGTGACTGATGGTGTTGTCTAATATCGTGGCATCTTTTCCTTGCAGGGATTCGCTGCCGTACGTAAGCATGGGTTGCAGTCGTGCCCTTATCACCTGCAAAAGGGGGCCGAACGACCGGTCTGGGAGAACTTTCTTCAGGGGTTTGATTGACCAGTGGAAAGTCGTGCCCTTCCGACGAATGGCCTCTAGTTGGGGCCTAAATGAGCCTTTGCTGTCTATGAGGACACCTAGATATTTATAGGTTGCTACCTGTTCTAACATCGGTCCGCCCAGAAACCAGGCAAGTTTCCTTTTTTGTTATAGTTCATTGTCATTACTTTTGTTTTGTTTAAGTTGATGTTTAGTGAGTTATTTGTGGAGAATAAGCTAGTTGTGTCCAGCAGATTTTGGAGACCAATAGGGGACCAGCGGGCCATGGGATTTGGTTCTTCTCTAGTTCCCCCGGGAGATCAGCCAGAAAGAGGCTGAACAGCCTTGGGGCTAGGACACAACCTTGTTTCAGGCCTTTGGTGGTACTGATTTGCCTTGAGATGTGTGTTCCGGAGCCCAATTTCATCCTAACCCAGGTGTTAGTATGTAGCATGATCAACTACTGAAGGAGTGGGCTTGGTATCCCCCATCTTTCCAGCTTCTGCAAGAGTTTGCTCCGGTCTACGTGGTCAAATGCGGCGCTGTAGTCAATGTAGCATAGGTATAATGAGCTCTTCATGGATTTTGCTGCATCTGTTAAAAGGGTTAGCGCCATGATATTGGTCGTTGTGCCCTGACCTCTGCTGAATCCGGTCTGGGTAGCTGGGATGATGTGGTTTTTGTTTGCCCAAGATGTTAAGTCCTCCAGAACGAGGGCCGCATAATACTTTGCCTATATATCGACTAGCGCTATTAGTCGATAGCTGCTTGGGTTATTCCTTTTCCCTTTTTGTAAATCGGGCTTATAATTGAGCCTCTCCAGGTTTTTGGACATATTTCTGTTTCCCTTATTTCCTGGAAGACTGGTGCCATGATGTTACTCCAAAGGTCAGCGTCTTGTTTGTATATTATTGACGGGATCCCATTCGGGCCCGGGGCACCTTCAAGTTTGCCCTTTGTAATTTGTGAACTGATCCTAGCCGCTATTTCCGAGTTTGTGGGTTCCTCTCTGCTTGTGATTGGTACAAGTCTTGTTGTTGCTTCCTCGTTCAGTATACCAATGTGGTGTAGGGATGGTATCCTTGTGTGGGCATTGATCAGTTCCTTGTCAATTGTGCCTGTTTTATCAGGGGCCTGATCCAGACCAGATTTCTGGGCTTTGCCATTGGGCGAGCGCCCCACTAGGTTTTCGGTATTGAAATGAGATGATAGGTAGTTTGCCCAGACTAATTCCGAGATGTTTGAGTTGATTCCCTTATGATCTGGACGTTGGAGGGAATGAATTAGTTTCCAGAATCTAGAGCTGTTCTTTTCTTTAGAGTCTTGTAAGATTTTTGCCCAGAGGTTATCGTTCAGCTGCCTTTTCCTTTCCCATGTTTTTTTCCTCAGCTGTGCTTTTAGGGTGTGCAACGTCTTTT
Source organism: Lissotriton helveticus (assembly GCF_964261635.1). Lineage (NCBI taxonomy): Eukaryota > Metazoa > Chordata > Amphibia > Caudata > Salamandridae > Lissotriton > Lissotriton helveticus. Next base: position 1,268,556,575 of record NC_136057.1, on the reverse strand, counting down.
GCAGACCTTCGTTGTTTGGGTCTTTTCGGAGCTGTCTCAAAGTCTGGTTTATTCCACTTTTTAAGGTTTTTATCTCTGGTGTTATTACATTGCCGACTATATTCCGTGCTGTTTTACCTTTGACGATCTTTTGTTCTTTGGCGTGTTTCGCCCCGAGTTCCGCTATAAATTCACCCCAGGCATCTAGTGGCCTTTTGTCTGCGCTAGATATTTGGAGCATGATTGTTTTGGCACTAGTTGATAGTTCCTCAGCTTCGTCTATCTTACACCTTATTCGCCTGTAGTTTGAGGTGTACTCTGTACAGATGTTTGTTCTTTCCAACACTGGATTCCTACAGGACATGGCCAGTTTCACTTCTAGCGGCAGATGGTCACTTTGGCCCCTGTCTCCCTCTTTGAATGAACTGATTTTTCAAACAATGGTAAGGTCACGAGAGCAAAGTCAAGGTGAGAGGAGGTGGTTGAAGGCAGATATGTTGGAACTGGTGGGGTGTCCTCTACAAATCGACCGTTAAGAACTCTCAAGTTTAACTGCTCGAGATCGATCAGTAGCTCGTTTGAGGTTTTTGTGTATTTGTTTAGTAAGAGAGTTACTTGATTCGGGATCTCCCATGCGAGGTGCATTATCTTTGTCATCTCGTCGACTGGTTTCTTTCCGAAAAGATGAAGGTTGAAGTCGCCAGCTACGAGTATGTTGTCCATTTCCCTTTCCGCCATAAGTCTTGCCAATTCGCTAACTAGTTCCCTTCCCCCCGGTTGTCCATGCTTTGGGTGTTTGTATGTATTTATGACAAATAATAATTGAGTAGACTGATTATTTATGGTTGTTATTACTAATCCCTGAACCGCACTCGGGGGAATGATTTTTATCGCAATTTCTTCCATTGCCCCAATGGTTGGTATAGAGGCGAATGATGGCAGGCCACCTGAGCAGTGGCCGTAATTGGAGCCTCTGGTTGCCGGGTGGATTAAGGTTGTGTAGTCTTGTAGTGAGATCTCCTGTCTTCCCAGGTTTCTTGTAGTTAGATCAAATCAAAAGATTTTAAATAGGTTAATATTTCGGGGTCCTCTAGTTTGTCTGAGAGGCCATTGATATTCCAGGTACATATACTGATTTTGTGGTTGGCAGCTTTCTTGGAGGATAGTGATGTTCCTCTATGTCAATTGGTATCTCTTAGGGTATAGTCCGCCGTATTGTTATTCTGTTTGTTCTAAGTTGATCAGGTATGAGGTGTTGTAAGTGCGGTCGGTTACTATCAGCTCCTGGCGAGTGGCAGCGTGCTCCTTTCAATATTGACTTGGTTGTTTGAAGGCATTCTTGGGCCCTTTCCTCAAGGAGCAGGGTTGGATAGGCTGGCCTTTTTCCAGCTTCAAACTTTATTCCCCAGTGTGAGAATCGAAGTGATTCCGCCATTATTGTGCTTGCAATATCGTTTTGTTTTCCAGATGGTCTTTGTTGTTTCGTTGCCTTGTTGATCCGTGGCGGGGAGAAATTCAATTCCAAGCAGGTCTGTTGTATTGATGTTTTTTAATTTATCGATAGAGCCTTAGAATGTTGCCCCTGTTTAGGGTGTCCCCTCGTCCTCTGGAAATAAATTCTGGAATAAAGAGAAGTATGTCAGACTCTTTTTCCCCAGGGGATAAACTGTGTTGGTGTGTGTATGACTCACTTTGCTTTGCCTCCTGTGCTCCTTGAAATTTGGTTGTTTCGGCATGGCGTAATTTGCTCTCTCCCTCGGTGTGTTCCTTAGTCTGTGCACTAGCTACCTCTGTAATGCCTATTATCCTAGGGTTCCTTATGGAGTCGTGGGTAATGATCTCGGTTCTTTTGCAGATGCATGTTTTAGGGGAGACAGCGCTTGTGGTATTTGTGCTGGATGTTGCAAACTCCTCTGGCGGCTGAATTATGGCCTCCATGACAGGTTGTGGTGTAGCTTCCGAGACGATGCATATAGAAGGGTAGTTTTTTCTTTGTCCTTTGTTTTCCAGGTGTGATGAGTTGGTGGGTGGGGGATTATTGATTTGGCAACTGGACTTCAACTTTGTCTGTTTGCTCGAGTTCCTGTTATATGGCAATGTGTTTGCATTCGGAGAGTGTTTATTTGCGGGTGGTGATTTTGTGTGTTCTATTCCTGGCTGGTCATTGCTCCATGGTGTGGGTTGATCATTCTCGTCAGTGCAGTCTGCGCCTGCCGACTTTCGATTCCTACCCTTTCTTTTTTGTTTGCGGCGTGCACGCGCATTTGCTGGACTGAATGGGTCCCCCCTTTTTTTGATTGAGATATTCTGGGGGGCTCTTCTGGCGAAGCTTTTGATGTGCATAGTTGATGCCCTTGCGTGATTGTTGCTTGAGCGTCGTTGCTGGATCTTGATGGGCTTTTTTTGGGGTTTGGTCTGCTGGGCATTGCCTCTGTTGTAGGTGGTGGTATAATGTTTAGCTTTAAATCCCCAAAAAGATTTCCCAGCATCAATGGGAGTGTAGCTAGTTTGTCAATTATTGGTGAGCAGACACATTTTGTTCTTTTTATTTGTACTAGTTTTGCTGCCTCCTGTCCTCTTTTTATGAGGCCGTTAAGGTCTGCGCGTTTTCTTTCTATCCCTACAGTAGCCTCTGCTAGAGTTTGTAAAACAGTTAGCTGTAGGTCTAGTTTGTCCGATTGGTACTGTAGGGCTGTTGACGACAGATGAATAGTAGTGAGTAGAGTTGCCCAGAAAGATTCAGTGGGGCTTCTACTCACCTCAGTTGGTTGGTGCGAGCTCTCTTTACTAATGCTGTTTGAGGATGACTTAGAATTGTATGAAGCCACTTGGTCGTTCCATTCTTGTGATGCCAGGAAAGTCATGTCCATATCTGATAAGTTTAGGTCCCCGCATTCCTTTTTTTTCTTTTTATCCTCATTTGCCAACTCGCCACCCAGTTTACTAACTATTCCACCTGCTGTTTTTTTTTATCTCATATGTAGGCTTTCCTGTTTTCAGTTTCTATTCTTGGGAAATTCTGGTGGTGTTTTTTCAGTGTTTTCCAGTGATTTTAATACCTCAAAAAAACAGTGCTTTTCAGTGGTTACTCATTTTCGCGCCATAGAAAATAACTGAAATAGTGTTTTACCGGTGTTTATGGAACACTTTGCTTTTATTGCTTTTTCCATTTTTCTTCAGAAATTGTATACTGCTCTACATTTCAGAAGCTTAATACAGTCATGAAATACGTTCCATTGTCCTTTGAGTCCACAACTCAGATTTAACAAGCATTTGCAATGCAATAGGTCTCGCATTTATGCGAGTTTAAGCTATTCGTGTTGTAAATGTCAAAGCCTTTTATTTATGTTTTAAAAACGAAAACAAAAATACAAGGCATTGTTAGTAGCTCAAACTCACGTAAATGCGAGACCTATTGCATTACAAATGCTTGTTTTAAATAAAAGTGTTAATTGGTCACTCAGCAAGTTGGAAGTTACAGTCTGTGTTCCAGAGTCGCTCCCCCTCTCCTGCTCAGGGAGTGTTTCATTGCATTGTATCATCGAGGGGGTAAATGGATGAGAAGGAAAAAGAGAAGGAAGAAGAGAAAAAAAACTGAAGGAGAGACCGAGAAGGAAGGAGACAATGGGAGTAGGGAGAGAGGGGAGGAGGTAAACAAAAGGAGGAGAGAGGGAAAGAGATAAAAAAAAGAAGGGGTATCAGTGAGATTGGAGGAGAGAGAGAGCTGGCCAAAAGCAGAAATGGAAGTGGAAAGGCAAATGTGAGGTACTTGACTTGGCTATTGCAGCAAGTGAGAATAGCCAGACATGCGCTAGGCAGCTCAGTTGAATTAGAGAGAAGATCTCAGTTAAGAAATTGAACACTGATGTGCTCTGCTGTGAATTACTGTACTGTTCCCTGGAAGCTGGCGAGCTCCCTGCACCTTTTGAGTACAGTGATTAGTGTCGGTGGGCCCCCAAATGTTATTCAAGACGTGCTCCATCTTTGCTGAGGGTCCCCGTCTTTATGTGCCCCACAGGTTCAACTGTGCATGCTAACCTAGTACATGCATGCTAGGATAAACTAAATGCTTCTGCACATTGAGGTTGCCAGGGAATGGTGAGCAGTAATGGTTCAGGTGTGACAAGTAATCCTTTATATGTTTGCTTTCTGCTCTACATTTAAAGAGGCAGTGGGCAGGCGGAGTTTCAGACTCCTCTCCTTTGAGCCGGTGGAAATTGCCCTCGCACTGAGCTCTTTCCTAGCTTCTCAGAGACAAATCCAAGGGCACCAGACCACAGAATGCCGATTCGTTCGAAAAGCATGCTGCATGGATTAAAAAAACTTCCGTAGCCCTGTGGGGGCTGCAGGGGGTAGTAGCAGTGTGACAGGTGAGCATCGTGCAGGCATCGGTTGGCCCGCCTCGGCAGACCCGCACCCTCAGACTCAACCCCGAGCCTCTGCTTCTCCAGTTATTATATTTTTTAGCAGAAGGCAAACGGCCAGGAGGCTTCCAGGGCAGCTGCTGGCAATTCTAGGCCTGTGACAGGCAACCCAGGGACCTGAGTGCAGCCTGATCGGTTCTGCGCCTGCGAAGCAGAACTGCAGGGGCGTGGAACACAGGAAGGGTGCTCGGGGATGGGTCGGAAGGTACAGGTCTTCTCACTGAGCCTCCCCCTGGGCATGGGAAACCTAGTGATTAGGGAAAGTCTTACAGTCGTGTGTGGCAGCCAGGGTGAGACAGCTTCCCTGTCACACACACAGTAAGTACTTCACAGGTCTTTAAAAGACCATTTGCTTCTTAATGAGGCATTGTTGTTTCTCACCCCGTCTTAGAGCCCCTGCAACTCCACAACTATTTCTGGAAGAATCAGACGTCTCTCCCCCCCCCCTGAAAAAAAAATCATAGCCCCATCAAAGCCTGCCCCCCGCCCCTCACGCCCCCCAAAATTTGGCTCTAGTTGCGCTACTGTGTGTAAATGCACAATTTACAGTCGTCGAGGAGAGTAAAATTAAGCTTATTTACATAGTGAAGGTTTTCAACATCATTGCCATACCATCAACGCATTTCTTTTTTCACTCCTATGTTTGTAATGGAAAGAGGCCCACTTCACCTTTCATCCCAATTACGCAGACAAAAGCACAGTTTCAAACACAGTAAATATATGCTAAATAAATTAGCAACAGTGGAACATGCAGCCATGCCAGGACACTACAAAACTTCTGAGTTACAGTGAGTTTTGTACACGACCGGCACCCACTGACTGTGGCAGCTGCCTGCCGATCGCGTGCTGTCTCATGGAATTAATTAATCATACGCACACAGTCAGTGGGTGCATTGCAGCACCGGCTTTCTCACTTAATTCTTTAAATTGCAGTATCTAGACCTCGAGCCACTGCAGGAATAACAGATTGCCGCGTGCCTCCTCAGAGTCCTGCACTGAGATGTTGCCGGAAAAAATAAAGTCTGCCTTCCACCTCGTGTCGTTTTGAGTTCGCTTTAAGAGCAACACATTTTATAAATGTACACAATTCGGGAAACTAACAAGTTCCTTAAACACCTGAAGCCTCATGGTGGAATTAATGTAATCAAGTGACGAGCATTTTTTTTAAAGGCTATACTTACAGACCGAAGTTGGTGCCCAATTAGAAGTAGCTTAGTTTTGTGGTGCGCTAATTCTGATTGGTGGTGCTTCCTACTGTCCTTTTGAATGTACAGCGGAGGATTTAACATCAGCCATTTACTCATCGCTTTTACTAAGTTTTCGACGTGGTTCTGCTCACCATTTTGTGTTTGCAAACCATGATTTCTTCTGTTTATGGGTTTGGCCGGGTACGGCGGTTCTTCGGCTAACGGGCTGGATAGTAGTGTCTTCTGCAAATGAAAAGTCCTTCAACCATGGCCAGCTGGGCACGTCATCATGCCCTGCACATTTTATTAGCTTTAGAAAGAAAACAATCGATCTCCTTGTTAAGTAATGGTATTTTTAAAGGGCTGTTAAGTGCTCAGTTGCGGCCGCAGTAAGACAGACTGCAGACCACAACAGCTCCTCTCCCTCCCACCTGAGCCAGGCAGGGGGCCTGGTGTTGATCTGGCCCGTGGGCCATTCACACCTCGGCCCCATGTGCAGACCAGTGTTTTCCCCCTGACACCTCTGCGCCGGGCCACCACAGGCAGGCCAATGGAATGCTTTGGCTCCACCAATTGGCCAAAAGGTGCAACAACTATGAAAATCAGTGACACTCGGTTTAATTTAAACCAGGTCAGCTGATTTTCATTCAGTAGGGTTTTCTCGGGTACAGTCGTTTTAAACCGAATTCCGAACAGCCTACTCATATGCTAGTATATTGAGGAAAAGATATCGGGGTCACCTCCACAAAGTCCGGCCAACACGTTATCCGAGCCCTTGGTGCCTTTTGACCCATCCGGTGTGCCCATCTAGTCCTCATTCCTGGAGCCTGAGTGTCAACCCAAATACTAGCGAGATAGGCGTGGGGCTTAATCATAGGATTGATCTTGCTTTGTTCAATGGACAATTCAAAAACAATTTTTTCCCACATACCAATCACCTAAAATGTAAAAGAAAAGGTACCCAGAATGCTAGTTTTTTTTTTTTTTGCTGCTGTGATTCAACATATCTAATTTAGCGGTATATCTCATTGACTTTATCCAGTCCAAAACATTTGGAGAGAGGGAGGAGACCCATAACTTACAAAGTTCTCTACGTGCCAGTAATATGGCATAAAAAATCAATTTCACATTATCATTAATTCTGTCTTCCTCTGGGTCAATCCTCCCAGTAATTATAAGTTCGGGGCTTACCTCTATTTGTAGATTCAGAGCTTGAGATAGACAGTTACTCACATCTTGCCAGAAGCCCCTTATCTCCAGGCAAGAGATAAACATATGGAGGTCGTCGGCGTTGGGGGTCTTACATTTGGCGCACTCCACCACTCCACTTGTTTTGAGTTTCGTCAATCTGCGTGGAGTCCAGTAAGCCCTGTGGATTGTGAACAGAAGGTTTCTCCTTAAATTCGCAGGTTTAACCACTCTGTATAGTAAAGCCATAGATACTTGCCATTGGTTTTCTGTTGCAATCTTTGGCAAGCTTTGCTTCCACAGGACCTCCGGAAGTAAGAAAGGGCCATCTTCCATCTCCAACATTGACCAATACCACAAGGCCACCTCTTTCTTGAAAGACCCCTCCATCGCCAATTTTGCCTCGAAGTCATTCTGTGTTCCAATTCGAGATTCGACGCCCTTCGCCCAGCTCTGACTCTGTAAGTATTTATATCTTGAGAAGACTTGCCCCCACCTTTGTTGGCATTCGCTCCATGCCAACAAATTACCCTCCTGAAACAGGTCCTTCCGTCTCTGTACTGAGCCCTCTCTCTTTAATGAAGTTGCCAATGAATCCTTTGTCCAAGGCGGAGACCCTGGTGAGTCCCATATTGGAGCCATACAACTCAAATATGGTATCTTTAAAAATTTCCTGATCTTGTACCACATCTCCGCCAAATCATATAGAACTTTCAGCCTAACCTTTTTAAAGAACTTAGGATCCGAAAACTTATACAAAAAACCAAAATCTGTATAACCACCATTCTTTAACATCACACCAAATAAATCACCAATTGGTGACTGAAAGCAGGTACCCAATAGCATCCTACAATTTTTCAATCCAAAAGCCCATGCATAAATTTGCAGGTCCGGGGCAGCCAACCCTCCTTTGCAAAGGCTCCTTCTTATTTTCTTCCATGACAGTCGTGACCCCCTTGATGCCCAAATAAAAGAAGCTATCTCGCTCTGGAGTTTGACTAACCACTCCTTTCGAAATCCAAGCGGAATAACCTCAAACAGAAAAGTTACCTTTGGCAGGATCAGCATCTTCACTAAATTAGTTCTGCCATATAATGACAAGGGTAAATTCATCCATCCTTTAAGCATGGCCGAAACTTCTTGTTTAACTCTGAGGAAGTTTGTTTTCGCCAAATCAGCAATCTTATGAGTAACCCTCACCCCCAGGTATCTCATATCCGCCTTAGTGACTAGCCCCTCTGTGGGCAGGTTCCAAGCCATAATCTCAGTTTTTTCTTGGTTGATTTTATAACCCGAGACAGCTCCAAAGTCCTTAGTAATAGCTGTCAGGGCATCCAAAGAGCAATGCAAATTTGAAGAAAGAATAACAATATCATCTGCATAAAGGCCTATTTTCTTTGACCAATTTGCCACCCCAAAAGGCAGAATCCTGTTTGAGCTCCTTATTTTATAAGCCAGTGGTTCTATATATAAATTAAACAAAAGTGGTGACATAGGACACCCTTGTCTCGTACCGCGCATAATTTGCACGGGTGGAGTTAATAATCCATTAACCATTATTGTGCTTGCAATATCGTTTTGGTTTCCAGATGGTCTTTGTTGTTTCGTTGCCTTGTTGATCCGTGGCGGGGAGAAATTCAATTCCAAGCAGGTCTGTTGTATTGATGTTTTTTAATTTATCGATAGAGCCTTAGAATGTTGCCCCTGTTTAGGGTGTCCCCTCGTCCTCTGGAAATAAATTCTGGAATAAAGAGAAGTATGTCAGACTCTTTGACTCTTTTTCCCCAGGGGATAAACTTTGTTGGTGTGAGTATGACTCACTTTGCTTTGCCTCCTGTGCTCCTTGAAATTTGGTTGTTTCGGCATGGCGTAATTTGCTCTCTCCCTCGGTGTGTTCCTTAGTCTGTGCACTAGCTACCTCTGTAATGCCTATTATCCTAGGGTTCCTTATGGAGTCGTGGGTAATGATCTCGGTTCTTTTGCAGATGCATGTTTTAGGGGAGATAGCGCTTGTGGTATTTGTGCTGGATGTTGCAAACTCCTCTGGCGGCTGAATTACGGCCTCCATGACAGGTTGTGGTGTAGCTTCCGAGACGATGCATATAGAAGGGTAGTTTTTTCTTTGTCCTTTGTTTTCCAGGTGTGATGAGTTGGTGGGTGGGGGATTATTGATTTGGCAACTGGACTTCAACTTTGTCTGTTTGCTCGAGTTCCTGTTATATGGCAATGTGTTTGCATTCGGAGAGTGTTTATTTGCGGGTGGTGATTTTGTGTGTTCTATTCCTGGCTGGTCATTGCTCCATGGTGTGGGTTGATCATTCTCGTCAGTGCAGTCTGCGCCTGCCGACTTTCGATTCCTACCCTTTCTTTTTTGTTTGCGGCGTGCACGCGCATTTGCTGGACTGAATGGGTCCCCCCTTTTTTTGATTGAGATATTCTGGGGGGGGTCTTCTGGCGAAGCTTTTGATGTGCATAGTTGATGCCCTTGCGTGATTGTTGCTTGAGCGTCGTTGCTGGATCTTGATGGGCTTTTGTTGGGGGTTGGTCTGCTGGGCATTGCCTCTGTTGTAGGTGGTGGTATAATGTTTAGCTTTAAATCCCCAAAAAGATTTCCCAGCATCAATGGGAGTGTAGCTAGTTTGTCAATTATTGGTGAGCAGACACATTTTGTTCTTTTTATTTGTACTAGTTTTGCTGCCTCCTGTCCTCTTTTTATGAGGCCGTTAAGGTCTGCGCGTTTTCTTTCTATCCCTACAGTAGCCTCTGCTAGAGTTTGTAAAACAGTTAGCTGTAGGTCTAGTTTGTCCGATTGGTACTGTAGGGCTGTTGACGACAGATGAATAGTAGTGAGTAGAGTTGCCCAGAAAGATTCAGTGGGGCTTCTACTCACCTCAGTTGGTTGGTGCGAGCTCTCTTTACTGATGCTGTTTGAGGATGACTTAGAATTGTATGAAGCCACTTGGTCGTTCCATTCTTGTGATGCCAGGAAAGTCATGTCCCTATCTGATAAGTTTAGGTCCCCGCATTCCTTGTTAGGTGGGGAGTTTTGGGGATCATTTTTTGTATCCTTTGTTTCGGCTAGCAAGGTGTCCCCTTGGATTTTTGTTTCTACGTATTTGTTATTGTTGTATGTGTGTGGTTTAAAGCTCTCTTGTTTGTTTGTGACTTGTATCTGCTCGCTAGATGAGGGGGTATGAATGGGGGATGACAGGCATCTTGAGGTATTGTTAATATGGTCCTCCAGGAGCCGTTAAGTTTAGGTCATGGTCGACTTCCCTTGCTGGTAAAGTAATTTGGCTGATGTCATCCTCTGTTGATGCAGATCTTCTTAGTACTTGTGCTCGGTCCACGTCTGTCCCAACGGTGCTTCTTGTGTGGGCCGAGCTCTCTGTTAGGGTAGGTGATGTATGTATCTCTGCAACTGTGTAGGTCCGTTCCTGGGGAAGCGAGCAGTTTGCGCCAGCGGGGCGCAGTGGAGACTGTAGGCCAGTGATGAGGTCGTTAGTAGAGTATATGGCTTTACCTGGATCTTTTAGAAAAGTACATTTAGAATACATTTTTGGTTGGAAGTAGCTTTTGTTTTCCTTATAGGCTGATCCTCTATGGTGATTAGTTCATATGGGTTTTTCCTTTTTTCATTCCTAGGCGTTTGTGTTTGCGCTTTTGCATTGCCTTGCTGTGGTGATGTTACTGGGCTTTGGGCTTTGCCTATTTGTTCGCTTTCAGTCAGTGCTGTTGTCGGTTTCTGCCAGATTCGTTTTTCGTGCAATGATGTTGTCGCAAACTTTTTTGTTACTAGTGCTTGCATGATTTTTATCAGTGATCTCTGGGCTTGTGGCCGTTTTGTTTCTTTTCCATTTGGTTGGGAGCCTTATTGGGGGTTTTCTTTCTCTTCCCGATCTCATTTTGTCCTGCTTGTTCCTTCTCCCGTGTCTCCTGTGTCGCCAGTGTCTCCCCCAATGACTACCCGACTGACCCGGAGAAGACGTAAGGGTATGACAGTGTACTGAGCCTGAGAGAAGTATTGGAACAATTTGTCCTGGTCTGGATTGGTCATGGTGGCAACAGCACAGGGACGCTATCCCCCACTCGTTTCCCTTCCCTTCCCGCTCACCTGGAGACCAGCTCACCTGCTCGCCTCCTTGCGTTGGGGGGCTTGAGTGGGTTATGGAGTTAAAGTCGTGGTCTGGGTTGTAATTGACTCCTGGGTCCGCTCGTAGGTTGTTCCTGAGAACAGTCGTCTCCTTCCGCTCAGCTCCTTAGCCGTGGCTTATGGGCTCTGCTGCTGCCACTCCGGCTTTCCCAAACCCACAGTAATGCTCACTCCTTTTTAATTCTCGTCGCTGCTTTAGAGGCGGGGGCCAGGGGAGCGAGAAGCGGGAGCTGGAGCCACCCGGGAGCAAGGTTGGGGCTCTACCGCTCACCGCCAGTTCGCTCTACCCCTCTCCCCTCTGACCCTCTGGTGCTTGCAAGCTTCAGGAGCTCCAGGAAATTATAATGCTCCGAGGCGCAAGCTCAGCACCCTGGTGCGTTATGCGGGTCAAGGCTCTCACCTCCTCCCTCTGCTGCAGGGTGCTTCGGCGGCTCTCTCTGTGTTCGCTGTCTGCAACAAAACCCGGACCTGGTCCTAAGCCGGAGCAATTATTTCAGCGATTATCGTGAGTACGGTGGAAGTGGAGGCGAGTACAGTGTGTACAGTGGAGATGGATGAAGGTATCCCAGCCGCTGTTGCCAACGCTCGCGGCTCGTGACTCAGGCAGTCCTCTCACTGCCCCCCCTCACCACTCCGGCTCACGGCACAGCTGCTCCCTCCTCGCGGCTCATCACAGGTAGCGGCTCGCTCCGCTGTCTCCTCGCAGCTCCGCCGTCAGTCTGTGCCTTCACGAGGGAGGGAGGGAGGGAGGGGAAGGGAGGAGAAGGAGAAGGGGAAAGATGCCAACTGTGTCCACTGCGAAATACCGGGTCGTGGCTCCGCAGTACCTCGGTGGCGGCGTGCTCTCCTCTCTCCTCGGACGCCTCGACCTAGGCTCAGACTCAGCTCAGCTCAAACTCGTCTCAGCAGCGCCTCCTCGGGTAAGAGTGCTCCCACTAGTAGAATTAGATGCATGTGCTCCTAACAACGTGACCAATTTGTGCAAACCTCAAACTTTGACTACAAAAACACATTTTCCTCACATTTCTGTCATGTAAAGTTCTGGAATCTGCAGCAAGCAACTACTTTACTGACACCTACCATTCCCGCAAGTCTCCCAATAAAAATGGTACCTCACTTGAATGGGTATGGCTGGTACCTGCAACAGGAAAGGCCCCAAAACGTAACATGGGCACATCACATTATTCCACTGAAAACTGACCCTTTTGTTGCAATGTGGCTAGCTTTGAACTTTGAGGCCAAGCTCTGCCGTCACTTAGAGAACCCTCTCAAACCTGTACATTTTTTAAACTAGACACCTAGGAGAATCTAGGGTGAGGTGACTTGTGGCTCCCACCAGGTATTTCTACCCACAAGCTCTTTCAAACCACAAACGTTGACTAAAAATACTAATTTTATTCATATTGTTTTGTGAGGTAAAGTTCTGAAATCTGCAGGGAGCAACTTAGTTCCTACCACCTACCGGTACCCCAAGTCTCCTGTTCAAAATGGTACCTCGCTTTTGTGTGTAGGGCTAGTACCCACAACAGGAAAGGCCCCAAAACAGAACATGGGTACATCACATTTTTCCACTGAAAGCAGACCCTTATTTTGCAATATTCCTAGCAGTGAATTTTTGGCCCTAGCCCCGCCGGCACCTAGGGAAATCTAGCAAACCTGTCTGTACATTTTTGAAAACTAGACACCTAGGATAATCTAGGATGGGGTGCCTTTTGTGGCTCCACCAGGTTTTCCTACCCAGAAGCCCTTGCAAACCTCAAACTTTGACTAAAAAAACACATTTTCCTCACATTTCTGTGAAGGACACTTCTGGAAACTGCAGCGAGCAACTACTTACCTACCACTTACCATTCCCCAAAGCTCCCGATAAAAATGGTACCTAACATGTGGGGGTAGGGCTAGTACCCATGAGAGGAAATGCCCAAAACGCATCATGAAAACATCACATGTTTTCACTGAAAACTGACTCTTTTTTGCAATGCGCCTAGTTGTGGATTTTGGGTTCTAGCTCAGCTGTAACCTGGAGAAACCTAGCACACCTGTACCTTTTTTTAAACTAGACACCTCCGAGAATCCAGGGTTGAGTGACTTGTGTGGTTCCCACCAAGTTTTCCTACCCAGAAGCCCTTGCAAACCTCAAACTTTGCCTAGTACTGTGCATTTTTCTGCGACAGGCACTTTTGGAATCAGCAGGCATCCTCAAAATGTCTTCCATCCAGCATTCTTCCACTTATCCAATTAGAAAGCTACCCCAATTATGTAGCTGGGCTTAGTATCAGCTGTAGGAAGCTGGAACAAAATGAGGTACATTGTGTAGATTATAGGCAAACCCTAGTTGACTAACAGAGGCACAAATGATAACCCAAATGCTCTCTTTTCTGGTAGTGTGGGCGAGCAGTTAGGCCTATCACAGGGTAGTGCTAAGTATTTATTACACACACAAAGGCAGTAAATGAGATTCATGCTCAATACATAAATCCAATACCAAAGTCTAAAAATAACACTTTTTTATATGAATTTAGATACCAAGATCATCAGAATCAGGTAAGTACTTTTCGAGTTATGAATTGTTATGCGTTTCAAAAGCTGACAAAGTGCAATTTCTGGAGAGGTAATGTTATCCTATAGAGGAAAAACATGTACTACATTTGGGCATTTAACAGTGACTTACAGGACTCTTCTCCAGGGCTTAAGATGAGTATGGCACAGCGTCCAAGGCCACATGAACAGGTCACCTCGGGAGTCTGTGGGGTGTCTGGGTGTAGAGACTGCAAGCTGGGACTGGGGGCCCAGTCCGGGGGAACGCACAGGGGTGCTCAGTGCAGTGGTGCCTTTTGGCTGTGGGTTCAGTGGCTGTAGGGGGCCTGCAAAAAGAGCCTGCAGAAGGCCACTGTAAGTCCAGTCTGGCCAGAGCCAAGGATAGGCTCAGCTCTTGTGGGTCTCAAGATTCCATGAGCACTGTCACCTCCCTTGGACTGAGGCTCTGGAGCACGGGTGCAGAGGTACTTTGAAGTGTCTGGTGGCAAAGGTTGGAGGCTCTCTTCTTTGTCTTTGGTCTGCAGGAGGGTTCAAACAGGACAGCTAAGCCACTCTCTTTAGGGGAGTAGCTCCTCTACTCCAAGGGAGTTCTCTGGTGATTTGCGAAGCACTGTCAGCCCTCCAGGTTTCTTGGAGTCTGCACAGTGGCAGGCCTATTCAGTTTCTCCATGAGGGTCGGGTGCAGAAGGCAGGCTGGCAGGGTTGGCGTAAAGTTAGTCGTTGCTCCTCTGTTCTCGGGTCAGCAAACATATTTGTCCACTCATTCTTTGTGTCCATTGAATCTGAAGGCCTGGCTTCAGGGGTGTCACCTAACTACTGTATTTAGGGGCATTACAGGGAGTGTCAGGTAGTAGCCAATGGGCTGCTGACCTTTAGGGTGACTACACCCTCTATATGACAATTTGCTGTGGAAAGGGGGAACAACCTTTACAACGCAACTTTTACAACGCACTACCATTACAACGAAACTTTTACAACGCAACATCCATTACAGCGCATGTTTTTACAACGCAACCATTACAACGCATGACACTACAACGCACACCACTACAACGCATGTCATTACAACGCAGTCATTACAACGCATAGCATTACAACGCATAGCATTACAACACATAGTACCCCTACACTATCCAACACTTACCCTACTGTTGCACCCCCTGGAGTTAGAATAGTAATTTTTACCCCTACACTATCCAACACTTACCCTACTGTTGCACTCCCTGGAGTTAGAATAGTAATTTTTACCCCTACACTATCCAACACTTACCCTACTTTTGCACCCCCCCCTGGAGTTAGAATAGTAATTATTACCCCTACACTATTCAACACTTACCCTACTGTTGCACCCCCTGGAGTTAGAATAGTAATTTTTACCCCTACACTATCCAACACTTACCCTACTGTTGCACCCCCCGGAGTTAGAATAGTAATTATTCCCCCTTCACTCTCCAACACTTACCTTACATGCAAAGTAATGTTATGCGTTGTAATGGTATGCGTTGTAAAGGTAGTATGCGATGTAATGTAATGCGTTGTAAAGGTAGTTTTTAAAAATTCGTTGTAAATGCATGCTTTGTAATGGAATGCGTTGTAATGGATGTTGCGTTGTAAAAAATGCGTTGTAAAGGTAGGCGTTGTAAAAGTATGCGTTGTAACGTCATATATCCGTGGAAAGTGGGCTTTTAATGTGGATGTCTAAAGCAAACAAAGTATGTGAAAAACTGAAATGCTTCAAAGAACAAAGTCAGAAATATTTTCTGCAAGCTCTTCATGTGTCATAATACAGCTGGTTGCTGCATGCAAAAGGCCTTTACATAGAAGCAGCATTGAAAAACAGTTTCAGTTTTGGGATTAGAGAAAGGGATGACCCACACCTTGTTTTCTTCTAGTTTTGGTATATAGAAAATAAATTCATTGCTGTGTTTGTCGAATTCATTCCTGTCTGCCTCTCAACTGAATTAGCAGGCAGCCATCTCCTCTCAGCACCAAGCCGCCCTCCCCTTTGCTATAGTTCTAATGAAAGCATTTACAAGCCTGTAGATAACGGTACTGCATTTATAACATGGATTTTACAGTGAAGTGGGTGAAACTATGTTACAAAATAACATATTTTGTTATATAATAATACCAGTTACCAATTTAGGAGAAAAGCATTACTTCCACAAGTGTTTGCATTTATTACAATAGAGCAAAAGGCTATACCATATCTTTAAACACATTGTAATGCAATGGTTATACATCATAACAATACAAATATTAGTCTTACATTTCATGTAGTGATATTACATTTTAGCTGTGTAAAACTCACAAATGCCACCTTGAACATGTTACATTTTGAAATAAATGGAAAAGGGCTAAATATGTCAAGAAAAAGAATTGTTATAGATATAATTACAAGAACACAGCATTAAGCACAGAATGTCGTACATGTGAGAGTGCAATAAGGTGCATACGATGCAACTATCACTTGCTCATTCCTGAGATTTAAATTCTGAGAGACAATAGCGCATTACAATTCTGCCACCTAGTGGAGAAAGGTGGGATGGGTGACACACTGAACTCAAAGTGCTATGAAATCCAACATATTTTTACGTGGGACCAATTGCTTAGTTCAGAATCATGCAGTTCTTACTTCATTTGGAGATCAACCCACTATAAAATGAACATAATGCTGTATCAGATGTGTTAATAAAAATGAAGTTGCTATTTTTCATGCTCATCATTTGGCTGCACGTGAAAGGGGAACTAATTTAATAATCCCATTGTCATGCAGAAAACGCGAAATTTAAAAGGAGAAAATGTCTTTGCACACAAGAAAAAAAATGTCTGAACCGTCAGTTAAAAGTTTTTGCCATAAGAAAGCCAGTCGGGCGAACAGCATGGACATAATATGTAAATGCTGAAACTGTATTGCAGGGTGAACAGCCTTTACGACGCGGCTGTTACACCGCCGTGCCGTTACAACGCAGTCTTTTCAACGCAAGTCGTTACCACGACTTGCGCTGGAGGGCGCTGCAGGACAAGGAATTTTTTAATTTACTATCCAACACCTTCCCTACTGTACGTAGGCTGGTGTTGGAATAGTAAATTACAAAATTCCTAAGTCCGCACCCCCTCCAACGCAAGTCGTGGTAACGACTTGCGTTGAAAAAAACGCGTTGTAATGGCACGCGTTGTAAAAGTACGCGTCGTAATGCCGTTCATCCTGTATTGCAGTGGTTTGAAATGAGCTTGAATTTTTCTGGAAATGCGTTACACTTAAATATAAATCTGCAGCGCGGGTTTAGTGGAAGAGAGGACCGGTAAAATCTTTGCTGAGACATCGCTTCAAACAAGTACCTGCTTTTTTTCCTACCCTAATCAATGTTATATCCCTATATGCAAAACATTCGTAACTTAGTTAAGAGTACTTTTGTTCATTACAATTGTATTGTATTGTGTTGCACTGTGTTGTCTTGTATTGTATTGCAATAAATACCACTAACAAAAGGTTCGGGGTAAAGAATAATAAGAGCCAAATGTACTCCCACAAATTGATAAGAAAACATTTTTTGACAAAAAGAAGAGAGAAAAAGTGTTTAGAGAAGCCCTATAAGACAGAATTATTGGAATCAAAATTCCATATTTATTACATCATACAACAATAATTCTACAAACCACAAATATACTCAAGACAAACGTGCTGGTGTACATAAAAGAAAACATATCACAAACCAGACAAGTCGCAAACAAAGAACGTTACATGTTGGGATAAAGGAACAACATAAACATAAATATTGTGTCCTTAAATCAATTTGGGCCACAGAAACGCGTCGACGGCGTTTCGACCGCTATATTATTATGCAGTTATCTTCAGGACTTGAAATTTGCTTGAGCAATATATATTGTAAGGTTAAAATCCGATTGAAGCAATCTTTATTTATGGTCGTCCATAGAAACTTTGTGCAACAAAAATAGCGGAATTAGCAGATCAAGACACCTGGCAGCTAACTTGCTTCTTAGTGTCAGGGCAGTGGCTCCAGTGCGTTAACCAACTGATTGCCTCATAATTTGGCGCTTTTAAAAGTTCTAAGAAGAGTAAATCATGCCGCGTCTGTAACCGCTGCAGCAGTGCCCAGACTTAGGAGGGGTGGCTGGATAGGACTCCCACCAGTGCCCAGACATAGGAGGGGGGTGTGCACAGGACTCCCAGCAGTGCCCAGACATAGGAAGGGTGTAGATATGACTCCCAGCAGTGTCCAGACATAGGAGGGGTGTAGATATGACTCCCAGCAGTGTCCAGACATAGGAGGGGTGGCTGGATAGGACTCCCAGCAGTGCCCAGACATAGGAGGCGGTGTAGATATGACTCCCAGCAGTGCCCAGACATAGGAGGGGTGGCTGGATAGGACTCCCAGCAGTGCCCAGACATAGGAGGGGTGGCTGGATAGGACTCCCACCAGTGCCCAGACATAGGAGGGGGTGTGCACAGGACTCCCAGCAGTGCCAAAAACATTGGAGGGGTGGCTGGATATGACTCCCAGCATTGCCCAGACATAGGAGGGGTGGCTGGATAGGACTCCCAGCAGTGCCCAGACATAGGAGGGGTGGCTGGATGGGACTCCCAGCAGTGCCCAGACATAGGAGGCTGGATAGGACTCCCAGCAGTGCCCAGACATAGGAGGGGGTGTAGATATGACTCTCAGCAGTGCCCAGATATAGGAGGGGTGTAGATATAACTCCCAGCAGTGCCCAGACATAGGAGGTGTGGCTGGATAGGACTCCCAGCAGTGCCCAGACATAGGAGGGGGTGTAGATATGACTCACATCAGTGCCCAGACATAGGAGGGGTGGCTGGGTAGGACTCCCAGCAGTGCCCAGACATGGGAGGGGTGGCTAGATAGGACTCCCAGCAGTGCCCAGACATAGATGGGGGATGTAGATATGACTCCCAGCGGTGCCCAGACATAGGAGGGGGTGTAGATATGACTCCCAGCAGTGCCCAGACATAGGAGGGGGTGTGCACAGGACTCCCAGCTGTGCCCAGACATAGGAGGGGGTGTGCACAGGACTCCCAGCAGTGCTCAGTCATAGGGGTGTGCATTTTCACCATCATCCAACAACTACATGCCTGTATGTGTACATCCCTAACCTGTTATACTCATGATAGTTGCATATCAACACATCACTCACAGCAATGACCTACTCCACGGAGGGTGGTATCCTGTCACACACTGCATGACACACCATATGTGGGTGTTTTGTCAGATCCCATGGAGGTTGCAGGCACCCACACACCCCTCCATCATGACTAAATAGTGTCTAGTCATGTAACAGCCCACCAAACAAATAAAGCACAAATGGACTAATGAAGTGTCATGTACATCCCGGCCATGATGTGAATGTCCAGGTGGTGAAACATGTACTCCCTCATGGAAGAAACAGGGTGGAAAGCTCCTAGATACATAGCACCGAAATGTGAGTCGTGTGCACAAATTCCCGGCATTACAATTAGAAACATAAGGTCAAGGCTGATAACATTTTCATGCATAGTGTGAAAAAAGTATGATTGTTTCCCTGAAGGCATTACTACATAGTACAAACCCAAGCACAGTGAGTAGCATGGATGGCACAGACCAATGATCAGAACTCATTTGTGAGCAGGCATGGCCATTGCTGAAGGGAATGTACAAATATATAGGAAATCTACACAAAAGTCACCACAACAATTGTGCAACTGTCTGTAGTGAAGATCTCATCTGTCACTGAGGAAGGGACACTCTTTGGGACTATGTGTGTATACAAACTGAACACACAAAGAGTAATTGCTGCAACATTGTGATGGCACATAGATACCATGGTCCAACTCATCACCATCATGAAATAGACATCTTTCACAATCCCTAAACATTACCATGACAACAACTCCTAGACACCCAGCACCTAAAGCAAGCACATGAAATGCAAATTTGTGGAAAGAAAAATAAAATGCTTTATTCAGCTCAAAAGGAAAAAGATGATGGAAATGAGTCCCGGATATAACAAGGCCAATGGCCAGTCCACAAAATAATTCTTGTTTGGGGACATAGTGGAGTATCACAACCCCAAACTTGCCTGCACACGGATACATCAAAGGGTTGGTGACCCATGGGAGGCATCATCAGGAATAGGGTCCGGCACCACAGGGACAGTAGAGGGAAGGGTAGGTGTTGTGGGTGCAGGGGGGGAAGGAATCCTCCTCAGTGGCGACTGCAGCGCCAAAGGTGGTAACATATAAACTGCTGCACACAGCTGCCAGGTCCGACAGGCTACCACCTGCACCCGGGGACGAAATGGGAGTGGAGGTAGAGGGCTCTGCGTCTTGTGGAATATGTGTGTGGCTGCGTGCGTGATGTCTGTCCCCTCTCCCTGTGGGTGTGCCTACATCCCTCTCAGATTGGGTGCCTGGAGCTCTGCGCTTTGACTTCCATGTGGGTGTGCTGGGTGTCTCTGTTGGGGTGTGTGATCTGGTGCGTCTGCGTGTATGGTGGACAGGTATGGGAGAGGGGGATGTGGATGGGCCTGAAGGAGGGGGGTGGGACGCTGCAGGAGGGCAAGTGCTGCCGTCAGTGAAGATGACATGCCCTCCGTGAATGACAACAACTGTGTCAAGATTTGTGTTTGTCCATGGAGGACAGTCAGCATGGACTTATGACCAACGTGAATCTGCCGGAGTAGGTCCACAGACTCGGCACTGAGGGCAGTAGGGAAGACAGGGGCAGGGGCTGCGGTGCCGGGGACGAAGGAGACACGGGGGCAGCACGGACCAAAGGGACCCTAGCAACTGGGAGGGTGGAGATAGGACTGGAGGAGGAGGGGACAGACATAGTGGTGGCAGATGCTGTTGCTGCGTATTCCCCCTCCTCCTGGGAGTCTGAAGCCGAGCCGTTCGCATGATAGGAAGTGTCTTGCTTAATAGGTCCGGCCGCCTGACTCCCCTCACCCTCTGTGCCACTGCCTCCCTCTGGCTCCTCAAAGCAGGTGGCACTGCGGCTGGGTCCCTCCGCCTGGTCTGTGCTTGTGTCTCCTCCCGTTTCGGTTGATGATGCTGTTGGCAAGGAGAAATGAAAAAAAAATCAGTCACCTTTACACATCAGACATATGAGCACAAAATCATTTTGGCACATTTTCAATTCATGGCATGCATCATGAGTAACATTCCACATAACTCAGCACATATTTCAGACTAGTACTACGCAGTTGTAATAGACACAACGTTCCTTGGATACAAAGATACAAGTAACAGACCAGGCCACAACTTGAATCAGAGTCACAATGATGAGCCACTGTATGTCAACAGAGCAGGTTTTTATCCATCACCGTTCTGTTGCCCACTCTGCTACCCCAGTACAGACATGCTCATGTGCAAATCAGTCTGTGCCACATGGGAACAGTCCTGCCCGAACTGCCAAGTAATGCCATCCCAGGACCGGAAACAAGCTTTCTAGGACAGGTCACTGGCATCACAGCCGTCTTTAGCCAGGCTTGCGTGACACCCAGATCTGTATTCAAGCAAGCATGGCTAAAGACGGCTGTAATGGCCGAAAACGGTCCCAGAAATATTGTTACCAGTCCAGGGAAAGCATGGCTTGGCATATCTGGCTGGACTGTTCCCATGACGCACATGGTCAGACTGATTTGCACATGACCATGTCTGAACTTGGGGTGCAGAGTGGGCAACAAAACGGTGATGGATAAAACCCTGACCTGTTGAATGTGTGTGAGTGTATGATTGGTACAGATGCTGCCTCCATCACCACCCCCTTTTGTGACACTCCTCACAGGGGCATCCATCACCAGTTCATACAGTTCCTAGCACATAACACACACTGGCTGTCAAGTGAAGTGGCCCACATGTCCAAAATCCTGACAATGCCTAAGCTAATGTGCCTGCAGTTGTGAAGATCAAAATCATTGCTGCATTGTTGACACACCCTCAACCACATGGGAAATGTGAACACAGTAGTGTGCACACCAAGACAAAACAGCATTGCACCACCAATACATACATGTAGCACAAACCTATGAGGATCAATCATCTCTGTGAGCAAACAACATAGCCTGTAAAGCCCCCAATGACAGCATTGTCCAGCATCACAGGGTAAGTGCATAGTGATGAATTCACATCAGAAATTACATACACAGCTCACCACTGACAAGGCTAAATAGGCAGGCCCATCACACCTCTCCTGCACAACACCCCCATCACTCCGTCAATGTCAGTGATACAGCTCAAGAAGTGTAAACTCTGAATCAGGGTATCAATAACTGAGCAGCAATTTAAATAAACCCAAGGTCACCTCGTGTGGCTGGCCATCCATACTAGTCAGAAACCACCAGCAACATATTCTTGTGAATAGGCACACAGTCACTGCCCAGTGTGAGTATGCACAAGCCAAATTTTGTATACATGGTCAGTGTGCACATGTAGCAGACACATGAGTAATACAAAGTATGCCAGGGACAAATGCCACTGAGGCAGACTCATGCTGAACTCCATGTTGAGACTCATGATCAGTGCCAAAAATCATGAAGGCCAAACACAGTGCACAGGTCGTGGAACAGCTAAGGTACCAACACGTGTCACAGACCTCCCTCCAACATGATGATGTGCTAAGCAATGTGCATACTCATACCTTGCACCCTAGGAGTACATGTGCAAAATGGAAATACACAAAGCAGGTGACACATGTTGATGAGGGGAAGGGATGTAAAAGAGCATCAGCCGAATATGGGGAATTGAAACTACAATGCATAAATTGCCTGTCTGACCAGACCCCCCCAAATGTGGGAGTGTTACCAGGCTTCAGAGCACCGCAGGTAGCATGTGACACACAAGACAACAAACAGACATGTACCTACCCCCTCCTTGCTGCTGTCCCTCCTGCAACTGCCTGTTGAGGTCTAGGAAATCCAATTCCAGGACCCGGAGCATGTGGGGGGTGAGGTGACAGCCGCCGCCATGCCGGCGTAGAGCTTCAAGCTTAAGCTGTACCCGGGCGATACGCCGGGTCCAGCACCGGATGTCCTGCCACCTCTTCCTGATGTTCATCAGCTTTCGCCGAGGGCTCCCCACAGACCTGACAGCCCTGGCAATGTCCAACCAGATCTCCCCCTTCTCATAGGTAGTTGCCTGTTAGGAAGTGAAACAACATCACTACACCTCCTCCATGTCCCAAAGACACACACATGCACCACATTGACGATGACAACAGTCTATAGCATGCTGACAGGACTTGCATCATTGTCCATGTGAATGTGGCCTGTGAGCAAACATCAATGCACTACATGCCTTTGAAAGGCCACAGATGCCATAAGGGGTGCAAACCACTCACTGAGCATGGCACACACTGAACAAGACATGCAACTGCAGGGTGGTGGACAGCACGTCACATGCTGTCACATTTCCCACTATACGTAAGAACCCTCAGCAGACCACACATACACACTCTGGCACAGATCATTTGCTTGTCAGTGTCAACAGTGTATACAACCCTCACTTTGCACATGTCACACTTGACAAAGATGTGACCAGGCGTCATGCTAACTGTTCAAGTCATGCACACAACACTGCATACTTGTCACATGAGATGGCTAAGCTGTGGCATACGCCATTGCAGCTGTGTTGCAAGACATCACATACACACTATGCCTGGTGACAACGAACATTCACACTCTTCAATCTCCATGAGTTCAAACCAAGCATTTGTCCAACATCCACACAGGTCACCAAAAACAATTAACAACAGTGAGTACATTCATCTGTCACTCTGGGGGGAACACTGTTACACCTCAGTAAATCATGGCAATAAAACATGCAAGGTGTGGCACAGCAGAATGTGTGATTCACATTGCATTGAATGTCACAGTTAGCACAATGCAGGTAAGCAGTGAACTCTATTTAACTACATCATTCACTGCATGGGAGATAAAACAATGTACACACACGGCACTCAGTGCCAAACCACATTGCATGTCTGTTCCACAAATACACAATGGCTGTAGTGACACACACAACAGGTGCACAGTCCAAGCTAGTGCAGTCATCACTCACCTGCTCCTCTGGTCTCCCATACAGTTTGCTGTAGTTTGGTAGGAGGGCATCCAGCAGGGCCTGGTTCTCCTCCTCACTGAATGCAGGTGCCCTCTCCATGGTCAGCAAAATCCGAGTCCAGGGAATGCAGAGACAGCAGCAGTGTGGTCCACTCCAATGTTGTGCAGGCAAGTGCCCTCTCCCAGACACATGCTGCTGAGGGGCTGTCAGTATCATGAGTACAGTGTGATAGGCCAGATTACTTAGCATCCTATGTTTCATCCAATCCCATTCCACATAAGGCCCTGACACACATTTGCATGGTTTAAAAATTAAGCTTTAGCTCAACAACAAATTTAGCAACATTGTATAGTTTTGCCCAACTGAATTTTGAAGGACACCTGTAGCACACACTCCAATCTCAGTTTCCTTGACAACTAGCCTGCATTCTGGGCATTCTACTCGTCCCCTAGGTGTTCCCTATGTATTTTCTGGGATCCCCACACAAGTACGGTGCGTTTTTCGTCGCGAATGCCACATATTCAATAGTGAAACGATGCGCGCACACACACGCGCAATGCCGTGGTACGGTCCGCTCGCGTATGGCACCATTACAATGGTGAAACGTCCCGCACTCACGCACGCACTCTCGGAGTACGCCTCGCTCGCGTATGGCACCATTACAATGGTGAAAGGTCCCGCACACACGCATGCACTCTCGTGGTACGCATCGCTTGCGTATGGCACCATTACAATGGTGAAACGTCCCACACACACGCACGCAAAGGCGTGGTGCGGTCCGCTCGCGTATGGCACCATTACAATGGTGAAACGTCCCGCACACCCGCACGCCCTCTCAGGGTACGCCTCACTCGCGTATGGCACCATTACAATGGTGAAACGTCCCGCACACACGCACGCAATGGCGTGGAACGGTCCGCTCGCGTATGGCACCATTACAATGGTGAAACGTCCCGCACACATGCACGCACTCTCGGGCTACGAAGCGTTATACACAGTGCGTTTCACACGCCCATGTGAATGCAGGTCTACGGTGCGTTTTACACAATACGTTTCACATGCTGGAGTGAAAGCAGGGGGGTGGTACGTTCACACGTTCACGTATTGCTATTGATATGAGGCGCACACATGGTAGGGATGTAGCAGTGCAGTTGACACAAGGATGTCTATCAAGTTCTTGTCATTGCATACTGACATGAGCTAGGCCCTAGGTGTGGCAGGCACTGATATAGCACAGCATATCATTTCATGGTGCACAATTGATGTGTGATGACCTGGTGACACATGTGATGTGTGGTGGGGCACTATGTGGTAATGAAAAAAGTTGTGACTCGCACACCTTTGTTTTAACAGGTTCATCTTAGTTAATCCTTTTATGGAGCTATCCTGGTAAGCGCTTCATCCATACAGCGCCAAGCATATAAATCAAACGAAACACTGATATACAAAGTACTATCAGTCCCAGGATGCATCACACCGTATTGGTTGAAAACCTTCATCGTAAATTTAGAATTAATCCACAGTCCACTGTTTACGTTTCATATTTTTGATAGTTTATTGTTCGTTTGTTGATATATTCAAAACAAGGTAATTTCAATTTTCAAAATGCATGTATTATGCCCAATCGCCTTTGATACAGCATGTAAAATCCCTTGCTCCATAAATATATGCAAATGTTTAACCCAATGCATTTCAAGCCGTTCTGGCCCTTCGTCAGGGGTGCATATCTGTAGAGTTAAAATCAAATATATTGCCATTAACATCTATAATTTATGTCCACATGTCAATATTAATCATAAAGTTGTTTGCAGTGCCCCATTGCATACCATGTTGTCCCTCCCGTAACCGTTTTCCCTCTATAAGCAAAACAGTGCCATCTACATAAGTCACTAAAACGGCTTGGCGAGTTATGCCCTCTGTACTTATCGCTTTAAAGTAACGGTCTATGATGCCAATATACAAGATTCCCACTAAACAGTGAACCTAAGGATTACGAGTATTTGACCGGTAGATAAGCGGTATATTAGCGTACCTTTCTTTGCTAATCAGCTACGAACATAACGTTCTGGATCTTCTCCCCCAATTGCTATTCTTGTCCTTCTCTAGTTTCAACTTGTGTTTTAAACACCTTAATCCCGCCCACATCGTTACCCTTTTCTTATCTTTCCTCTCCAGGATTGGAAACTCCCATCTACCGCATAATGTTGGCCTCATTGAATCCCTCCAAACTCAGGTCTGCCGTAATCCAACCCCCCTCAATCACTATTAATTGCCCCGCCCTACCCTCAGATGTTACATCACTACGCTGTTTACGCAATAGCTGTTACTCGACACAAACTTATAAACACAAACTTATAATCTGCGAAACATGTGAGCAAAGTCAAACATGAGGAACATTCCATGTACTTTCTTTATGTCCAATGATACAATACGTTGATTTTAAAATTTGTGTGTAATTAATGTTCATGCGTTCTTGACGTTCTTCGGTAGTCCACACTTTATTATGGGTGCTGAGTCAAGTAGGATGACTGTCCAGACAATGAAAAAAGTTGTGACTCGCACACCTTTGTTTTAACAGGTTCATCTAAGTTAATCCTTTTATGGAGCTATCCTGGTAAGCGCTTCATCCATACAGCGCCAAGCATATAAATCAAACGAAACACTGACATACAAAGTACTATCAGTCCCAGGATGCATCACACCGTATTGGTTGAAAACCTTCATCGTAAATTTAGAATCAATCCACAGTCCACTGTTTACGTTTCATATTTTTGATAGTTTATTGTTCGTTTGTTGATGTATTCAAAACAAGGTGATTAAGCATGGGCGTAAAATCCGCTCCGATCGCGGATTTTTCGGATTTTCGGCAAATTCGCAATCCGCGAACTCTCGCGAATTTGTCGAAAATCCGTGAATCCGCTCGCGGCGGATTTTTTGCTTGGTTGCGGCGCGCGGCGTGGTGCACGGCGTTCACTTTCCGTCATTAAGCGTTTGCCGAGTTGTTTTTCTCGATCATATTTTTCTAGTGCCGCGCCATTTTAGATCTTGCTGCGTGATCCCGCGGGAGTTTGGCGCCCGCGAATACGTAATTGCGGCTTGCCACCTTGCACAGCACACCTCGCGAGAGTTCGCAATTGCGAACACGTAGTTGCGGCGGAAAGGAACAATCTCGCACTCGCGAAATAGAGATTTTGCAATTCTGCACAAGAAAATCACCAGCAAACAGGATAAACCTTCAGAAAATTATGGTTTTTATCAGAATCACTCCTCAGGTTGACATTTGCATGGCATTTTTTTTTGCAAGGAGTCCATTTTTGGGGGGGGGGAGGAAGGAAGTGCCCCACAGTCTCCAACTTCCTGTTCCTGTCCAGCAGGCTCCTCCCAGTGCTTTGTCCATCTCCTGGTCACTTTCATTTGGATCTGGAGCTGGAAGGATTACTTTTTGTGGGTGCTGCTGGATATTTGGATTTGAGGCCTTTTTGACTGTCTTTGGATCACTTTTGGATTAGAAATCAACTTTCACAAGTAAGTTTGTTTGGGGCATTACAGTTGCTGCAAGTACAATTTTGGAACTTTTTCAGAGCATTAAATAAATTATATTGTGGGTAGCCACAGTATCCAGTAGGACCAGGGTTGGTTAGGGGTGCATGATACAACTGTTTTGTTGAATTTAAACACCATTGAGGCCATGGATGGGCTGGGATTGTGCTGATTTTTGTCGTTTTTTTGGGCCTGCTGGTGTGGCCCTTTGCCCAGGGGTGGTGACTGAGTGTTGCATGGGCCTAGTCTTTCTGTGGGGTGTCTTCTTGAATTTAAACATCATTGAGGCCATGGATGGGCTGGGATTGTGCTGATTTTATTGTTTTTTGTCGTTTTTTTGGGGCTGCTGGTGTGGCCTTTTGCCGAGGGGTGGTGGTGCATGGACTGAGTGTGCCTGTGGTGTGGTCTCACTCTCTTTAATGTAAACATCATGGATGGCATTGGATTGTGGGGATTTCTGGCTGGTTTTCTTTTTTTTTGGGGTGTACTGTTGATGTGGACTGGCCATGTGGGTGGTGGTGGTGGCCATCTTGAGTGCTGGCTGGTACAGGCAACATGTGCTTGGGGTGTAAGGGGCCATTTTGAAGAGAGGCAGTGTCTGAGGCCTGCACTTATTTTGCCTACTTTTCATCCATTATGCCCAGGGGTAGTGAGTGTTGCATGGGCCTAGTGTTTCTGAGGGGTGTCTTCTTGAATTTAAACACCATTGAGGCCATGGATGGGCTGGGATTGTGCTGATTTTATTGTTTTTTGTCGTTTTATTGGGGCTGCTGGTGGGGCCCTTTGCCCAGGGGTGGTGACTTGCATGGGCCTAGTCTTTCTGTGGGGTGTCCTCTTCAATTTAAACACCATTGAGGCCATGGATGGGCTGGGATTGTGCTGATTTTATTGTTTTTTGTCGTTTTTTTGGGGCTGCTGGTGGGGCCTTTTGCCCAGGGGTAGTGGTGCATGGACTGAGTGTGCATGTAGTGTGGTCTCACTCTCTTTAATGTAAACATCCTGGATGGCATTGGATTGTGGTGATTTTTGGCTGTTTTTCTGTTTTTTGGGGGTGTACTGTTGATGTGGACTGGCCATGTGGGTGGTGGTGGTGGCCATCTTGAGTGCTGGCTGGTACAGGCAACATGTGCTTGGGGTGTAAGGGGCCATTTTGAAGAGAGGCAGTGTCTGAGGCCTGCACTTATTTTGCCTACTTTTCATCCATTATGCCCAGGGGTAGTGAGTGTTGCATGGGCCTAGTGTTTCTGAGGGGTGTCTTCTTGAATTTAAACACCATTGAGGCCATGGATGGGCTGGGATTGTACTGATTTTATTGTTTTTTGTCGTTTTTTTGGGGCTGCTGGTGGGGCCTTTTGCCCAGGGGTAGTGGTGCATGGACTGAGTGTGCATGTAGTGTGGTCTCACTCTCTTTAATGTAAACATCCTGGATAGCATTGCATTGTGGTGATTTTTGGCTGTTTTTCTGTTTTTTTGGGGTGTACTGTTGATGTGGACTGGCTTGGGGTGTAAGGGGCCATTTTGAAGAGAGGCAGTGTCTGAGGCCTGCACTTATTTTGCCTACTTTTCATCCATTATGCCCAGGGGTAGTGAGTGTTGCATACTTGCATGGCCCTAGTCTTTCTGTGGGGTGTCTTCAATGTAAACATCATGGATGGCATGGGATTGTGCTGATTTTTCTGTGTTTTGTCGATTTTTTGGGGTGTATAACTGAACTGATGTTCCTCTGTCTTCCATTGCTTTTAGGTGCACAAGACTCAAGAGAACCACCAGTGCCAGGAAGAAGTCCTGCAGCGGTGTGTGTGTGCAGCATAACGTCACGCGACGTCACGTCTGGACACAGACAACTCTGCAACTCGTGCAACTGCTGCCTGCTGTTCTGACCTGCTCTGAAGAAGATGGCCCCAAAAAAAGTTACCCGTAGCTCCTCTAGCAAGAAAGGTGCCAGTAAGGAGCAGAAGAAGCAAGTTACCAAGGAGACTGGTGTGCCGCCCGTCCCTTTTTTTGGGAGTAAAAAAAAAAGTATGCCTGCAGCAGCAGCGGGATCTGCTGGGGACCAAGCTGGCAGCAGCACCCCTGCTCCATTGGGCTCAGTGCCACCACCACCACCACGCCAACTTAAGTCCAAGCCCTTGAGTGCTGCAGAGGCAGCCAATCTACTTGTTCAATCACCATCGACCAGTGATGTTGGCTCATCGCAAGAAAGCAGCAGCAATGTCCCTCAATCAACACAGGTTGTTGTAGCTCATCTGACGAGTGTTGAACAACCACAGCCGCAACAACAATCACATGTGCAAGTACAAGCCCAAGTACATGTGGAAGGAGAGGCAGCGCAAGGAGATGCGCAAGCAGAGGTGCATGGAGGGTCACAAGTGCCCACAATAGTTGTCCCTCCCGAAGTAGGGGCACATCAGGAAATCGACAATCAAGGCGAGGTATCATTTGAGGAAGCCACTCCTCCTGATGATCCTTCATTGTCTTCCACACCCCTAGCAAGGAAGAGATCGAGGGTGGTGTCTACATCTTCTTCAAGCACACCTCCTTCTGATGATACGGATCAAACTTGGGAACCAGCAGCACTGCCGTCTGAGAGTGAGGCACACCATGATCCGACAAAGGTAGTTAAGCGTAAAAGGAAGCTCGTCCAAAGTCTCAGAGTTATGGAGTGTGATGAGGCTCAACAAGAAGTGGCGGATACTGCTGCTGATGAAGACTCTGCCAACGACGACCCAGTCATCATAAAGGTCACTGCAGCCCCAGCGGGCATGCAGCAAACAGACATTTTGACCCTAGCCCGAAGAGCTGTTGAGCGTGATGATGATGATGTTGTCGATGAGGAGGCAGTGGAAACACCACAATCATTGGAGTTAAGTAGTACACCAACTCGTCCCGCTTCCATATTTCTTTCTGGCAAGAAGAGACCTCCATCCACCTCGACCTTAATTAGTGGCGGTGAAAGTGCACAACGTACAAAAGTTGGGCAATCCAGATCCTCCACTTCATCTGGCATTAGCTTCATGACCACCACCACCAGTATCGCCGCCTCCTCCAGGTCCCACAGACACTTCAAGTCCCCAGTTTGGGACTTCTTTACTGTTTGTCAAAAAAATCCAAAGTTTGCCATTTGTACCCTTTGTAAGGTTGCAGTTAGTCGTGGTAAGCCAGGTACCAACTATGGTACCGGAGGCCAGAGAGGTCATCTTAGGAGACAGCACACTGTCCAATGGTTTGCGCACCTAGATGCGATCAAGAAAGGCCGAATTCAAGGAAACGTTGATGTTGCATCTGATGATGACGAGGAGGAAGAAGACGTGTCAAACACTTCCCTTACACCCAGTACCCCTGTCAGCAGCACACCCAATGTGAGGCACACTAAGAGTGTTGGAGCGAGTGAGACACCAACGCACAAAAGTTCACCAGCGAGCAAAATTGGGTCAACAAAGTCATTATCAGCCCGTAAATGCTTGGTCCAGGGCAACATTAGAACAATGCTTACTTCAGACGTGCCATATGAACGCAACCACCCACTGACGCGTCTGTATAACACTAAGCTGGCTAAAATGCTAGCTGTGGACCTTCTCCCTTTTTCTTTTGTAGAAGTGGTAGGTTTTCTAGAATTAGTGGCAACGCTCTGCCCTAAATGGAAGGTTCCTAGCCGGTTCTATTTTGCCAGAGTTGCGGTTCCAGCACTACATGAAGATGTGCTGGAGGCGATTGGGGCAGCTTTGCAGAAGAGTGCTGTTCACACAATACATCTGACAACAGACATGTGGACCAGTGGCGCAGGCGCTGATTACATGTGCATCACTGCACACTGGGTCTCTTTTTCAGGTGTTAAAGCAAGGCTAAACGCAGGTGTTGACACGGACAAAGTTTTCAAAGCTGCTCGGAAACATGCAACACTAGCCATGTTTGGCTTGGAGAAAAGTCACACATCCCAAAACATTTTGGACGAGTTTGACAAAAAGGTCTTGAAAATGCTATCCCCAAAAAAACGCCAGATTGGTTATGTTTCCACGGATAATGGCGCCAATGTAGTTAAGGCCATGGCGCTGGGTCGCTATTTTAGAGTGCCGTGTTTGGCGCACTGTATCAACCTGGTAGTTCAAAAATTCTTGAGTGATAGAGACAGTGCAGCGTTCGCGGTAATGGCCACCTGCCGCAAAATGTGCAACCATTTCAGCCATTCTTTTAAGGCCCGGAAGCATCTGAGGAGGCTGCTACTTCAAAGTCGAATACCAGTGAAAGCACTCATCCAGGAGGTGGCAACACGTTGGAACTCAACCTTCTACATGCTTGAGCGTCTGTATGAGCAGTATACGGTACTCGATCACTATTTCTTCACAGAGGGTACATCTCAGAAGGAGGACATGCGGATGGGTGCGGCGCAATGGGACATAGTTAAAAGCCTGACAGACATGCTTCGTCCTTTTGAGTTCTTCACGCGTGCAGTCAGCCAGGAGGACTGTAATTTGGGAAAAGCTATCCCATTGTTGTGCATGCTGGAGCACCAACTGATGGCGGTGTCTTCTGAGTTTGAAAAAGATGAAAAAAAAAGACCATTTTATTTTGTCTGAGAAATTATTAGAGCGCCTACGTGGTGATGAACGTCTTCAAAAGATCAAGTCAGAACAGCATTACATTTGTGCTACTATTCTGGATCCACGCTACAAAAAGGCGCTGGCAGGCGAAGCATTCTTTCCTTTTGCTGATGCAGATGTTCAAAAGTACAAACATTGGTTAGCCTGGTCAGCCAAGAGGTTTGAAAAAGAACGGCAGGTTATTGAAGGAGAAGACAGTACATCAGCATCAGCAGGCCATCCCCAGTCACATGAATCCACTTCTGCACCTGTGGCTGGGGCACAAGTGACCTCTCAGCCGTTAAAGACACCGGCAAGTGGATCATCTGCACCACACACAATGACAACACTAACAGTGGCTGCGGAGGAGGATTGGCTAAGTTTGATGGGGTATGGTTCTCGAAAAAATGTCACAGGCACAGCAAAAAGTAAGCAAAGTGGAGGAACAGTTGATGACCTTGAGTCGATGGTGCAGGACTATCTGAATGACTCAACAGAGGTCTTTCTTAATGATGAGCCATTGCAGTATTGGCTTGGGAAAAAACAATTGTGGCCAGAGCTCTCCAACCTGGCTATAAACTATTTGTCTTGCCCACTAGCAAGTGTGTCTTCTGAACGTGTTTTCAGTGCTGCTGGTGGCATTGTAACTCCCAAACGGAGCCGCCTCTCGCCCCAAAATGTGGAGTGGCTGACAATGATCAAGATGAATCAGCACCTCATACCACCAGATTACAAAGTACGAGAAAGCACGCCGCATGAAGACGAGGAGGACGGCAACGTAGATGAGGGGATTTGTTCTCTGTTCGGTGGCACTGACCTCATCCTGCCTGAATTCGCAGAGTATGATGACGAAATCTTCTTCTTATTCCCTGACACAGAGCCCTGAAAATGAGACAATGAATAAAGAACTTTCTTTTTCGTCCTTATTCACTTTTATTCCTGTGTGTCTCTCTTTCTTTGTTTTGCACAGTTAATTTAATTCAAACTTTAATCACCTAATCCCAAAAACAAGACCATCAGCAGAACTGTCTTTACTTGTTTGCTTATTGATTTGAAGGTGCCGCAGTCTACATTCCTCAGGTTCACAAGTTCTGAAGAACATGCTCCTCTATCCTCCTCCTCCAGACTGCGATTTCCCTCAAAGCAGAGTGCTGGATTACGCCCAATGAAGAAAGACTCAGCACTTGTGGGGGTGTTGTACTTCTTTGCGGGTGAGTTGACGGATTTGGGCCCATTGCTGTGAAGCTCTAATAATGGACAAAAGTGTTTTGGACCAAATATGAGGTGGAAATTTCTTGCCGTTTTTGCTGACTTGCTTGCCATTGAGGTGCTGTTTGGCGGGGTTCCGGGTGTTTGTGGGTGATTTTTGATGTCTGGGAGCACTGCTGCGACAGTCTAATCTTGATTGCATTTGCTTTTCAGGAAATCCGTGGTGGAAAACAGGAGTTATGATGATTGATGATGACCTAGCTGCACAGCGCCGCGTTTGGACCGAAGGCCGAGAGATATTGTAAGTATGAGATTTAGCTTTTTCGCTGTTTGGGGGTGTTGTCGGGTGGTTTTTTGCAGGTGGGTTGGCGGGTCTTGCCTGGGGCATTCCTGGGAAGGCCTAATACCGGATAGAAGTGTTTTGGACAAAATCCTTAAGGAACAGCCTTTTTTTTGCTATTTCTTCTGACATCTTGTTCAATGTAGCGTTTTGGGGGGCTTCCTGCTGTTCGTGGGTGGGTTGCGGCCGGGGTCTCTGTCGAAGCACTGCTGCGACAGTCTAATCTTGATTGCATTTGCTTTTCAGGAAATCCGTGGTGGAAAACAGGAGTTATGATGATTGATGATGACCTAGCTGCACAGCGCCGCGTTTGGACCGAAGGCCGAGAGATATTGTAAGTATGAGATTTAGCTTTTTCGCTGTTTGGGGGTGTTGTCGGGTGGTTTTTTGCAGGTGGGTTGGCGGGTCTTGCCTGGGGCATTCCTGGGAAGGCCTAATACCGGATAGAAGTGTTTTGGACAAAATCCTTAAGGAACAGCCTTTTTTTTGCTATTTCTTCTGACATCTTGTTCAATGTAGCGTTTTGGGGGGCTTCCTGCTGTTCGTGGGTGGGTTGCGGCCGGGGTCTCTGTCGAAGCACTGCTGCGACAGTCTAATCTTGATTGCATTTGCTTTTCAGGAAATCCGTGGTGGAAAACAGGAGTTATGATGATTGATGATGACCTAGCTGCACAGCGCCGCGTTTGGACCGAAGGCCGAGAGATATTGTAAGTATGAGATTTAGCTTTTTCGCTGTTTGGGGGTGTTGTCGGGTGGTTTTTTGCAGGTGGGTTGGCGGGTCTTGCCTGGGGCATTCCTGGGAAGGCCTAATACCGGATAGAAGTGTTTTGGACAAAATCCATAAGGAAACACCAGTTTTGGCACTTTTTGTAAGTTAGGGTTCGTTAGGGTTCGCCCTAGCAGCAGGATTGCATGTGTTTCGGGGGGTTCTATTGCAACGCAGTTCTGGGGTTTTAGAGCACTGTTGGAGCGATGCTGGCTATGGATACTTTTGCTTGCTTGCAAGTGGTTTGAATAGAATCCACGGTCTGTATTTGGGCCTACTGTTACTTTCAAAGTACGTTTTGTCACCATTTTTAGGTCTCGCCTGTCGATGCGCATGCGCATCGAGCTTGCGAGACTATGGGGGCTTAACCACTCTTTACCTAACTTGCAAGGAATCGTGGCGATTCCTTGCAGTGCCCGTGACTTTTAAGCTAAATGCGCATGCGCTTAAAAGCGCGTGCACATGCCCCCAGCCGCCTGCCTGCCCCTGCTGCTTTCACACCCTCTCGCCGTCTGTTCCCCCTGCTGCGTCATCAAAGGCTTTCACGGCCGGCCGGCCGTGCTTTCAGTTTCACTGCCGGCCGGCCGTGTAAAGTGCACTTCAAAGGCCGCTCTCCCCGCTCCGCCCCCTCCCCTGCCCGCCGTGTCGCATTTCTCCTCCTCCCTCCCCTTCTCTGCCTTCCCTCCGTCTTGTATTTTCCCTCTGCTCTTTCCTTTATTCTTTTTCTCTTTCCTTTCAGATTCCGTTTCTTTCCTTCCCTAGTTTGTTTCTTTTTTCCTGTTCCATTTTAAACCTATTTAACAATTCTTCCCTTACTCATCGTTTGTTCGATCTGTGTGACTTTGCCGACTTACACCTCCCCTCCCTACTTTCTGCCCTGGCCCCTCCCCCTCTCCTTGAGGTGAGCTCGGCATCACCCTCGCTCATAGCCTCGAATCCATCGCCCTGCTTCCAGTATGCACACCCCGAGCACGTCCTTCGAAACACATTTCCATTCTGTCCATTCCTATGCATCATTCATTTATCACGCAGACACCTCTCTGATCCGTTTCAAAGCCAAACTGCAACTTTCTTGCATTTCAGTTCTAAATGATTTTGTAACGCAGGGCTGCATACCTAAACTGAATCTGTAGTTCTACAGAATTATGTCGTGCACACTAATTATCTTATTTAGATGAACATTTCTTTTAATACATTCTTTTAACTGCCAAATGTCATGGGGATTTCACAGAAGAATACAACACAGTATGTTTTGCAGCATGTCCAAGTGCAAAGCAAAGATGCACTGTCGTCATGCCCCCCTAATCCGAAACCCGCTCCGCCCCCTCCCCTGCCCGCCGTGTCGCATTTCTCCTCCCCCCTCCCCTTCTCTGCCTTCCCTCCGTCTTGTATTTTCCCTCTGCTCTTTCCTTTATTCTTTTTCTCTTTCCTTTCAGATTCCGTTTCTTTCCTTCCCTAGTTTGTTTCTTTTTTCCTGTTCCATTTTAAACCTATTTAACAATTCTTCCCTTACTCATCGTTTGTTCGATCCGTGTGACTTTGCCGACTTACACCTCCCCTCCCTACTTTCTGCCCTGGCCCCTCCCCCTCTCCTTGAGGTGAGCTCGGCATCACCCTCGCTCATAGCCTCGAATCCATCGCCCTGCTTCCAGTATGCACACCCCGAGCACGTCCTTCGAAACACATTTCCATTCTGTCCATTCCTATGCATCATTCATTTATCACGCAGACACCTCTCTGATCCGTTTCAAAGCCAAACTGCAACTTTCTTGCATTTCAGTTCTAAATGATTTTGTAACGCAGGGCTGCATACCTAAACTGAATCTGTAGTTCTACAGAATTATGTCGTGCACACTAATTATCTTATTTAGATGAACATTTCTTTCAATACATTCTTTTAACTGCCAAATGTCATGGGGATTTCACAGAAGAATACAACACAGTATGTTTTGCAGCATGTCCAAGTGCAAAGCAAAGATGCACTGTCGTCATGCCCCCCTAATCCGAAATTGCATTAATAACTTACTTTAGCACATTAAAAAAAAAGGCACCACCACCGCATCCACCACCACATCCACCACACCCACATCCACCGCATCCACCACCACCACATCCACCACCACCACATCCACCACCACATCCAACACATCCACCACCACTTCCACCACCACCGCATGCACCACCACCACCGCATCCACCACCACCACATCCACCACCACCACCACATCCACCACCACCACCGCATCCACCACCACCACCGCATCCACCACCACCACATCCACCACCACCCCCACATCCACCACCTCATCCACCACCGCATCCACCACCACATCCACCACACCCACCATCACTTCCACCACCACATCCACCACCACTTTCACCACATCCACCACCACCACCACATCCACCACCACATCCACCACCACCACCACCACATCCACCCCCACATCCACCACCATCACCACCACATCCACCATCACCACCACCACATCCACCACCACATCCACCACCACCATATCCCCTAGATCCACCACCACCACATCTATATGTGTGTGTGTGTGTGTGTGTGTAGGTGCAAATGCAATGTTCTTGAATTTTCGTCACAATAAAATACACTGAACATAATCTTCACAAAAGTTATTTACAAACGTTTAAGCTATTGCCATTATAAATTACAATACATTTTATTTCAGTATTTATTATTTACAAAATTAAAAGCCATTGTTATTTGTAATATCAATACATCTAAGTCACGTAAATACAACACACATTGCATTACAAATGATATAGGTGTCACATTTGCGAAAGTTAAAACTATTGACATTGTAACTGACAAAGCTATTAATTTTGCTATTTTCAAAACCAACGCCACTCAACCACGCAACGCCACTCACCCACGCAACGCTACTCACCCACGCAACGCCAATCACACACGCAATGCCACTCATCCACGCAACGCCACTCACACACGCAACGCCACTCATCCACGCAACGCCACTCATCCACGCAACGCCACTCATCCACGCAACGCCACTCATCCACGCAACGCCACTCATCCACGCAACGCCACTCATCCATTTGCAAAACGAAAAATGTAAAACTCTTCTATTGCGAGACCTATTGCATTTTCAATGCTTGTTCTGCTAGGCATCGTTTTTGGAGATCTGATTGGGGGTCTTCTACATTTTTGCGACTGGCTTTAGTAAGGGTCTTGGTGGGAGCATTGCTGGGAAGGTCAAATTTTGTTCTAAAACACAGTTTACAGTACACCTACCTTGAGGGGAAAGATCTGCTATAATATTTTGGCCATACTTATTTATCCTTAAAAAGGTGACTCAGATAGAGCACGCAATTTCAAAAATATTGTACTGTCTATTAGGGAAATCAAAGTGTCACTTTTTGCACCACACAGCGTACATACCTTTCATTTATTTATCAGTGGTATTGTAATAGCACTTCCTGTTTTCCGTTCAATAATTACAGGCCGGGTTTCAGTCAACATCCACCAGGCAGGCAGTGGACAGGGTGTCTTCTGTCAGTGGTCACCAACATTGATGGACGAAGCGTCAGCTGGAATGGAGGAGTGCCGCCAATAAGAGGAATTGTTTGCTGCATGCAACTTACTTACCAAATTCAACAGGACAACTCCAACAACATACGCAATACAGATACAGTATCCATTGTTTTATTCTATGAGTGTGACTGCATGTGCTTAGCTTTAGTTTGTACCCAAAGATTCTCTTTATCTTCAATTATTGTTTGTCCATGCTGTGCTTTTTTTTCCTTCTCTCAACAAAACCTACCCAAAAAGAAACCCCCATTCCCATCCATTTTCCAAACCCTAACCCTCTTCCCCCGGGCTGTGTTGTTTTGCTTGATGTCTGACTAAAATAACATCAATAATTCCACACACTTGCTGGGGAGGATAAGGTCATAGCAACAGGCTGGTGAAGGAATACGAGGATATCTTCTAGACTTACTCAGCGTCAGTACTATATCTTCTAGTAGTAGGAGCCAATGTCAAATAAATTCAAACGCAAGTACTAGTTATACTTGCAAGCAAATACTTTACCATTTGTTAGGCTACATTATGGCACTGTTCTAGTGTACTGTCACCTGCTATATTCTCGATGGTACCGTAACCGTTGTAATGCTACAGTAAGGACAAACCAGGTTTCGTTTTCTTTTTTTCCATAGGCATGCAACTGCCACTGTGTCACACCACTAGTACCACCGCAATGAGGAAATTTCACCCGCCCAGGATTGCCAACGTTAATCCCCATTTCACGTGGAGCCAGCCCTGGGCCTAGCCCTAATTTCTAACACAAATTACAGGTAAGATAAGCGTTTGGTGGGAGGTAGTATAATGGAGTATTATTTAGGACTAGACGAGAGATTGACGGTAGTACTACTAAAGTCCTACGACTGTTCAGGAAAACAAACTTACTGTTACACCCCCGTCCCCCACCCACCAGACTGAAAAGCAGTAAAAAACAGGTATGGTCAGATAAAGTTTAAAAATGTATATTTATGTAGCCCTAACAAAATAATCTCCCTCAAGACCCACCCTAACCCCAACGATTGTCTTTGAAAAGTCCCAAAACGATCCCAACTCCCAAATCCCACCCCCCAAAAGTCTATAAAAAAAGGGCAAGGGACACTCCACCACTGGAGGGTGCTGGACCTGGTGCATTTTGCGGCATGGGCATCATACTCCTTGCGGAGGGTGGCAAGCTCGAAGCGGAGGCCCTCTACCAAGTTCTTATAGTTCTGGACCTCCTGCTCCAGGTAGGACATTCGGACTCCTAGGCGGCGTTGGCGTGCCTTGCAGCTCCTGTGGGGGGCAGCTGGTCTTTCTGTTGCTTGGCGGTGGCGGTTGTCTTTGTTAGCCCGGCTCGGTCCCGCTGGAGCACTGCGCATGCTGGCGTCCCGTGGGGTCACGGAGGAGGATGCAGCGGTCCCAGTCGAGGATGTTGTTGTTGCACCGGTCGACTGCGTGTCCTCCTCCTCCTCCAGGGCCACCAGCCGCCGATATTCGGCGACAGTGGCATCCAGCCTCCGTTGCCGGGCTATTCGCGCCTGCTCCCTCCGTGATGTTGATTTGGAAGGAGCAACTATATGAAGAAAGAAAGACATAGTCTGTAACCAATGCTCCTTAGCATTAATAACACAAAGTGATTGAGCCGAAAGTTGGGTCACAGTACAAGTAGCAAATTGAAAGCACAGTACATAACTATTGAGGACAGTATCTATGTAACCTCCCACTTCTGCATCCTTGCTCTAACATTAGTGGTAGTTTAATGAACAAATTCTACGACCACTATGGACTTCCATTACAGTCGACTATGACAGTACACCAGTCTTATTCTTCTTCTTCTCTCTTGTTTAGGAAAATTGGTACGTTATCTTATGCAAGCCGGCAGAATGGCAGCACAGTGAACTTGCACCCGAGAAAAACAGTTGCACACCATGATGAGTGAGACAGACTTGCGTTACTGTACCCGTCCAGTACATGCGGGTGGTGAAGCTATTACTTTTCTATTACGGGTGGCACTGAGAATACTCTGTTACAAGGGCTACTGCTTAATTAATTTACCTTTCACCCTACAGTGCAAATGAGTACTAGAAAAGGAAAATGAAGAAGCTAAATAATTTGATTATCTATCACTTCACATGGGACGTATTTGATGACATATGGGATGACTTTAGGTGCTTTGCTTAATATTGAGTGAACAGTGATACACCCACACATGAATGACGCACTACAACTAAACTAAAGTTATTAAGAGAGGTACGGAGTGTCCACCGTAATAACCAGATATATGCTGTGCTTGCAGTTGCAATACAAAGTACTACTACTATTCATGGTAGTATTGGACACATTTACAATTTCTTTTCTTTGCCTTCCCTACACTGGAACGGACGTGCGGGTGCGGTGGTACATGCTCTTCAAGGTAACACTTAGTTCATCCAGCGACCATCTACTCTCTATAGATACACATGTGCTATCTAAGAGTCAGAGAATACCATGCTCCAGGCATCCATTCATTCTAAGTATACGCACACATACAGTTTCTGTTTCACCCACCCAGGCTGATGTCCTTCCACCCATCCTTGCTTCATCATTGACCCAGCCATGCACCATACCATATTCTTTCCTTCCCAGCCACCTCGGGGGCCAAGCAAACACATATCGTTCTTCTTTGCCAGCCATCATACAATTTCGCGTCCCACTTACCTACACCCTTCTTTCGCTTTTCGTTCATCCCATCCATCACGTTCGTCTAAGAACTTATTGGGATTCTTCTCACCAAAAACTTCACAGCTAAGTCGAAGTACATTTCGAGGAGGCTACTACCTGGTTGATTTGTAATACACCCGTGCAGAAAGCACACTATGCAGTCTTCAATCTCAATAAGTAAGGAATATATAGCTTACCTGTTCCCGCCACCACCGTGCGAACCCCCACAGGACCGTCCGCCGGCTCTTGCACCGCCTCCTCCCCAGAGTCCTCCGAGTCCTCGCCCAACACCGCCACCTCCGCGCTGGCCCCGTCACCAGATGTTACACCTACAAAGTACATTTAAGAATGTTAGAATACACCACTCACTACTATATAATATTTGGTCTAGGAGAAATGTTAAAAAAACAGAATACAATGTAATAATTTGTGACTGTCTACTCTAAAGTAAAAATGTCCCTTTTTCCAGGGAAGGCTGTTGTCTTGCTGCACTTTTATGCACAACTGATGAATGCTTGCTTTTTATTTTTAACACGCACCACTTTTTCT
Organism: Lissotriton helveticus; assembly: GCF_964261635.1. NCBI lineage: Eukaryota > Metazoa > Chordata > Amphibia > Caudata > Salamandridae > Lissotriton > Lissotriton helveticus. The sequence continues at coordinate 1,268,515,809 of NC_136057.1, read as the reverse complement.
CCTAACAGACAGAAGCTTGACTCCTAAGAACACGACCAGGATCAAGTTCAAACCAGGTGAGAGCTCGGCTCGACCACAAGAAATGTGTCCAATTAATCGTCAGCACTAAGCACTTTTCCGTTTTCAGTTAAATAGTTTTATGACAAAGTAGATTTTAATAAATGTGTTTACTTTTAATAAAGCTTTTAAACTTAAATAGACTCTGTGGTTTTTGGTCCTCCAGACTAGAGTGGATGAGCTAAAGGTTTTGGAATTTTTGCAAGCATGAGTGCCTCTGACACTTCTTGACTGTGCTGTGACTCCGTACTCTCTTGTCCTGCGTACGATAATCTAGAGATCATTGGGGATCAATCATCGGTGACTTCGGGACTCGGGAGCTGAATGACTCTGCCACACTATCTAGTCAGTAAGGAGACAGTGCATAGAGCTATTGCTGAATAGAATGGGAGTCCAATGGAATTGCCAAATGTCCAATCTTAGTTAGCTACACAGACAGACTAATAAGAATAATCTACTAATACCACAGGGAGTCATATTCGAGCCAGGATAAGAAAGTATATCCAGTCTACAAGAAGATCAAAGACGATTTAGAAAAAATCGAATGAGGAACGCTAGGAAAAAATAGGTACTCTTTATTACAATTAAAACTTACTGGGGCCAGCAAAGGAGCCCTCGCCTGCCCGATCCTGGCCTGCATCCTGAACAGCACCCTCCTCCTCCTGTGTCCTCTTGCCCTTGGGGGGAGCTGATGTACAACATGAAAGAAAGAAAGACCAGAAAACATGGATGAGATTTGTCAACCAAATCAACCATTTCAAAAGAACAATAACAACATTTTTTGGAGAAATAGCAAATAGATAGACAACTATTCCACGGGATCTATCTCATGTGGTATACTACGTTATTCGTATTGCCTGATTTGCGGACCGTTGACTTAGAAAGTTCCTATGTAACTCAATAAACAGACTACTAAAGAGGTTTGCCTAGGCCTGGCACTGCAGGCAGCAGTCCGCAGCACGCGAAGTGACAGACAAAGTCCATCCTGCTTGCAGATCAGTGAATACTCAAACTATCAATCCACCCACCACCACCACTATTTCTTCTTATAGCCATGTGTCTAAAGGAAGGACTGGACTTCAGTCTGTTGGGGCTGATTTAGAAGTCCCTTGCGGCTCATTTTCCTCCATTGTTGCGTGACTTTTGTGACGCAGCGGCAGAACAAAAGACTCGCCATGGTGTTGGTGCGGCGTATATATTTAAAAAAAAAATATGGGCGATGCATCACGTTGTAAAGCCCTGCGCCATCAGGGGGCGTTCCGGCGCAAGGGAGGGCGTACCTGCGCAGGGACGAATCCTAAAAGTGGCTGAGGGAAATCTACAAGATGTCAATCAGTCACTTTTAAGACAATGATGCATGAGTCAAACCCTGTGCGCTTGAAGCCGACGTACGGCTTGATGCAGCATTGGGGAGATAGGGTACCCCAGAGCATTGCTGGAGCTGCGCCATCGTTGGCACGCAACTCCAGCAATGCGCCGCCTTTACGCCACAGATGCGTAAGGCTTCTGTGACGTTTTGGGCCAATGGGTGGTGGTGGCATGGCACACAATTACTGCCGCATCCCTGCTACTTTGCAGGGATGCGCCGGTAATTGAAAATATGACCCTTAGTGTCTAGCATTACGCAGTTCTTATCTTTACACTACACTCATACATAATTTCTCAGGCCAATGAAATGAACACAATTTACAAAACAAATAAGCATAGTAGCAAGCAAGGCTACTGAGAAGGAGAGCAGTGCACCTGAAATGCATAGAAGATTTTGAAATATAATTTACCTACAATGTAATCGGCAGCATTATTGCTCTTGGTAAAGAACAAAGATTTGCAAATAACAGAGCCGGATAAAACAGAGTAGTGATGAATAGCTACTACTACTCACCAAGCCCGGGGACCTCTACGCCGAGCGCGTCCAGCAAGTCCCGTTCCCGGTCCATGACATCGGTCCAGCGGTGGGTGGCCTGGTTATATGTGCGCCGGACCCCAGAGAGCTTATACATGGCCCGGCACACCTTCTCCCACCGCTTCCGGCGCTCCCGGATGCCATAGCCAGTTGCGATCTTGCCGCCTCCCAGGATCGTCTTGGGGAGGCGGCGCTGGACGTGGAAGATGAGCGCGGCCACCTCCTCCGCGCTGAAGATCTCCCGTGGCACCACTTGCTCCCCCCTCAAACGCCCGCACGGGAGCCGGGCACGGGGTGCGGGACCCTTCCCCTTCTCAGGGTGCTTCCCGGCTCCCTTTACCATGGTCTGGCCAGAAATAAACTTAAATGATAAAGAAGAAATAGAATAGTGAAGAAGAAAAGAAAAGAGTTTAAAAAAGTAGTTTAAAAGTAACTAAAAGTAGCAGAAAACACAAAAATATACAGCTAGAAAAATAGAGGGATAGATAATAAGTAAAATAGATTAAATAAACTTCAAACAAGCAAAGGATGGAAGAGATTCAGAGAGGATACAGAAAGCATGCCCAGAACCATAGCAATGAATGAGAAACAAGATGGCCGCGCCCGTTCACGACCGCGTGGGTAAGTTCGCGCGAGATTTTCCTCGCGAGCACGCGCGAAATTGTACTAGCGAGCAGCACAGTTTGCGAGATTACACATAGCGGCCGGAAACGGAATTACGTCAGGGCAAACAAGATGGCCGCGCCCGTGTACGACCGCTAGGGTAACTTGGCAAATGTATAGCTACAAGCGCCTCGCGAACACGCGCAAAAGCACGCGAACATACACGTCGCAAAAAAAAATTAGTGTATTCGCAAGCATTCGCGGCTTCCGAAATCGATCTCGCACGGATTCGCGCCCCAAAAAACGCGCGAAATTGCAGAAAAAAAGATTTTTGCTAAACTGAAAGCAATGAGCAGGTGCAAAAGTTCAAACTTAACATTTGTAACATTCACTGTAGTGCTTCCTGAGGGGCCCCTCCAGAGTTTGCAACTATTCTATGACCCTGCTATGACCCAAACAGCAGGCTCATAGAATAGCTACAAGTAGACCATAAAGGTCCTGTGAAAAAAAAATTCACTGCAACAGAAAGCAATTTAGAGATAAGGAAGGAAGCAGGTGCCAGCCAGTCTGGAACTTGCTAAATAACTGACACATTAATCAACCCCAAATTAATTCATGGCAGTTGAAGTAGGGGAGGTGTGCTTGCTTTTTTCACCCCCCATAAACTACAGTGATAAACAAACCTAATGGGTGGCAGTGAGGATGTACCAGAGGGTGGCATGGGTGTCCCAGAGGGTGGCAGTGGTGAAACAGAGGGTGCTGTGAACCTGTGAGATAAACCAGATGTAGAAACAACATAGTCGCGGCCGTTGCGTGCAGAAAAGTAAGTTCGCAATTGCGAAATTGTCCCAAAATCGGCGCGAACGCTCGCCAACACAAAAAACGGGAAAATCCGCAAATCCGCAAGAGTTCGCGTATCTTCGCGGATTGCGAATCCGTAAATCCGCAATTTCGCGTACGCGAGATCCGCTAGATCCGCCCATGCTTAAAGGTGATTTCAATTTTCAAAATGCATGTATTATGCCCAATCGCCTTTGATACAGCATGTAAAATCCCTTGCTCCATAAATATATGCAAATGTTTAACCCAATGCATTTCAAGCCGTTCTGGCCCTTCGTCAGGGGTGCATATCTGTAGAGTTAAAATCAAATATATTGCCATTAACATCTAGAAGTTATGTCCACATGTCAATATTAATCATAAAGTTGTTTACACATCACCTTTCCACTTGCCCCCTGTGTATCATTATGCACATGTTGTCATGCACAGAAGCACTGGGATTGCACAGTCATCACTTACGGAACCTGTCACATGATGGCAGGGACCGTGGCAATTTCTCAGTTGTCATATTGACTCTAATCAGGTCCCTATGTAACAATGTACTGTGTGTGTAATTCTTAATGCAGATTTTTCAGTTTGGGGTCCGTATGATGCATCTGCTGCAGGTGCATCTCTAATGGGTCTGTGTTGTGACCGAAATGGTTTTGCATGTACGCACACCATGGCACATGTGCCTTTTCAAAGTTTTTGGTGACTGATGGCATCATACATCAATGATCCAAATGCATACATGTCTGCATCTTGACAATTGCTGTGGTCTTGCATTGTCACATACACACCTCATTAGCAAGTTGTATGATATATCCAATAGATATTCCATGTGACCTGGGTCTGTGCCTTGCAGTCAGCTGTCTGTATGGGATGACAACCTGCTAATGCATGTCTGGTGATGTGTGTCACTCCTGTGATATCTTGCTCTGCTCACTCAGAGCAGCCCTGAACTTTTTTTGTGTGCATGTAAAGTGTATTACTATTACTACAGATGTATGTTGGTCATTTTTAAAGTGCCATGAAGCTGCCACATGTGTCCAGGATGTATTGCTGACACCAAACCCCATAGTACCTTAATGTGTAGTAGCAAGGTTGCATGTGCTATGTACATTGGAATAGTATTTGGATTCTTCCCAAATATGTCCTGCAGGGCACCGCCTCTACCAAGGCCTTTTCCTGACTTGGAGAGTATGAGGGAACGTGATTGCATCCGACGATACAGATTCTCACGAGATTTGATCCAGGACTTGACGGACAGGCTGGAACCAGATCTCCAACCGCGACACAGGTATCCAACTGCGCTGACACCAAAGCTAAAGGTGATGGCAGCCCTACATTTTTTTGCCACAGGTACGTTTCAATTTACCATTGCAGATGTGGGGGGTATGTCCCAGACCATGTTCAGCCATGTCCTACGTGATGTCTTAGCTGCCATGTTAGAGCACATTGATGAATTCATCAAATGTCCAAACCCTGAAGAGTTGAGAGATGTCAAGGGTGAATTCTATGCCCTGGGAGGGATGCCACATGTCATTGGGTCCATTGATGGTACACATGTGGCTTTGGTGCCACCACAGGCTCAGGAGCAGGCCTACCGCAATAGGAAGCATTATCACTCAATAAATGCCCTTGTGGTGTGTCTTGCTAACATGCTGATTTCCCATGTTTGTGCACGTTTTCCAGGATCGTGCCATGATGCATTCATCATGAGGCGTAGCAGGGTATCACATATGATGCTGCAGCTGCGCAACGATCGGGCATGTCTTGTTGGTGGATATACTCTGTTTGTCCTGTATGTTTAACATTTTAAATTGCTCTGACAAAATTGCTTTACCCTACATTTCAACACGCTGTATATTTTTAGGAGATGCAGGATATCCCAACATGCCGTGGCTCATGACACCGCTCCGCAACCCAAGGACAGCTGCAGATCATCGGTACAACAATGCACACGGGCAGACCAGGCGTGTGATTGAGCGAACGTTTGGACTCCTGAAGAGCAGATTCCGGCGCCTTGATAAGACCGGTGAATCCCTCTCATACGCCCTGGTTAAGGTGTGTAACATCTTCATTGTGTGCTGCATGGTGCACAACTTGGCAGTTGAGAAGGCCGTGCCACTCATCCTGGATCCTGATGATCTGGAACATCCACCCATTGAGGATGAAGGGCTTGGGCACGATGCAAGTGATGAGGAGGAGGAGCATGATATCCGGAGTCAGCTCATACGCAACTTCTTCTCTTAATGGTGAGTCACTGGGTAGTCGTGTGCAAGCTTGTGGCATGGAGTGACATGTGTTGCATACTGTGTGTCCAGCTGACTGTATGTGAAAACACTTTGATTTTTGTTGTGATGTGTCACACAAGTGATGACGTAATGACACACGCATATGTGCAATGAGTGATTTTGTAATGTACATATGTACTACATTGTGATGTTTTTTCACATGACCATGTCTGTATGCAATTATTATTAATGTGTCCCCTTGTGTGCCTGTCTTTTCCCAGGTCGCTCTGCCTGTTGTCTGTTTGTGTCATCTTGGTACTCCTGCTATTGATCATGATGATTGCACTGTGTGTCGAATCACCGTTCCATGCACAGACCTGTGGAAATGTCAGTTTTGCTAAGATATCTAAACATTGTTTTTTGGGTTGGTATGCTATGGGAATGTGTGGGAGCTGTTACTGTGCTTATTGTTGAAGCATACATACATGTGTCATTAACATGGATCAAGATGCCTGGAGAATGCATCAATGTGTGCAAACCATGGTCCAGAGACATTGCGGATGTGACTGGATTACATTGTGTGTGATATCACAACCACAGGCTCTGTGTGGATTTGCAAACTCACTGTGTGCAGCAGGATGTGTTTGGCTCATCACATTGATGTTGTTGGCCAGTACAGTTAGGTTTACCTATTGACATGTTGAAAAGGTGTGGACCACTGTAGGTCCCACATGTTCTGACAATTGTCCAGTGAGTGTGTTCGTATGGATGCCTTGCCCCCTGTGCCAGTATGTAATGTCACTGTCAGGTCGCAACATCTGTGCCGGTGGAGATCACTGCTTTGCAAGCCTTCTTGGTAACTTTATGTCAATTTTCTATTCCCATTATTCCAAGAATGTTGCACTGATGACGTAGGAACGTAGAGGTGTTGGTACTGTAAACACTTCTGTTACACCAGTTGGTTGACGTTAATTACAGACAAGTCTTGTGCCGTGCTGCATATCATGGTCACGGTAGGGGTGGTTTACTGGGTTTGTTCCTCATTACTCTCTGTAGAGTTTGCTCACACCTGCTTGTCATGTTTGGCATAGTAAGGCACAGTTTGATGAGCCAATGCTTGGCTCTTGCTAGGCTTCCTTGTGTTTAAATAATCCCCTTCCTCGTTGCGTCAGCTAAGTACGGCTCTAGCAGGTGATGTGTATCTTACAATCATGAGCCTTCCAAGGGCTGACTACAGTAATTTGATTTTTTGTGAGTAGCACTGCTACACATTCAATTCACTGTATTTTTCGAGCCACATTCATACACTGTGAGTAAGATTGTGAGCGCCTGGTTCTAATTGCATTGAAGCAGCCTGGTGAGTGTTAGACCCCCTTCATTTTGGAGACAAACTCTGCTACCTTTTATGTGTCCATGTTAAAAACTGTGATGTACTATCATTTCTAAACATGTGCAGACAAATTGGATACAGTGGCTGTGGTTAATGTACACAGGTGTAACAGTTACAGAATACGTCATTAGTATAATGTGAATCAGTGCCAAGAACAGTTGAATTGTAATGCTTGTTTACCTTTGTTTCAGATCTCCCTCCCTGCTGTTCCCATCCTCTCCTTCCCTCGCCTGATCTCCCTTTTGAGTCTGGTATGCATACTCAGACCAAGGGGCTATCTGGAGATGGACCCCTTTGAGCATCAAACAAATCAGGGGATCAAAGGTACCGACAGTCCCTGGCAGTCGTGTGGAGATTGTGTCACCAGCATTACAGGTACCCTCATTGCATGACAGTTATTTTCTTCAGAGCAATGCCACGGGCCATGTACATTGCCAAAAGCAGCATGGCCTCACAACAAACTTGCACCATTTATGTATGAAATGTTTTCCTAAGTGTACATTGTGCCCCATTACTGTCACCGTAGATCTCTTGTCAGTCTGCATGCGTCATCTATGGAATACTTTACATTGATTGTGCATATGTGGTTATGTGTACTGGTTCAACATGCATGGTGTTTGTAATAGGTCATGGTCCATATTGTGATTGACATACATGGTTGTGTATGTATTGTTTGAGCTTAATACCCACAACGGACATCCAACACTTGCTGACGCTGTTTGTCCTGTGCCCCGCTTGGCCTTTTGGTGCATGGTCCTGTTTCCGTCATATTTGGTGATTGTTTTAACATTTCTTAGCAGTGATCCATGAGTAACCAGACACCCCTTCCTTTCCATACACATGTAACATGCTGCTATGCAAATATCCTTGTCTTTGTGTGCCACTTTTGCATGGTGTCTCACACCTTCAGCCTTCATGTGTTCAGACATTCCTGATGCTGCATCCCCAGTGACACCGCAAAAGCCAGTGGTCAGATTCTGCAATACACACGCATCCAATATGCTCCACCATCAATCAATACATTCTTAAGGCAGACAACAGATTGTCCGTGCCACAGTTGCACCACATCCATGACAAAGGGAGGCCCGTCAGCGCCTGCAACGTGCACAGTGCAAGGCCCTGTGGTCATTGATTGACACAGGTTACAATACCGACCGCAAATATAGTAGCTTAGGGATTAGTATACGCCTTATATTTCTGTCCATCTTCTGATGAGCAATATAGATTGGCTTGACCAGCGCCATTTTGTGGCCTAGTCTGTTCCTAGCCTTAGTAGAAACCTACTATTACATTTAGCAAACACCGTTCTCTTGAGAAATAGTCTGACAAATGTAACGAGCTGCTGTCTCTGCACGTTAGCTTGTCAAGGTTGTAGGTGGGGTAGGCTGGATAAGCACATTCCAGGAGGCGCTGTACGGACTCTCCTAAAACTGGCAGAAGGGAGTCACCCACTTCGACCTTGCTATAACGAGCTGAGCTAAACTGAGAATGCTTTGTGTTCCATATATGGTCTTTCCTTTGCAACAACCTGTACCAACTTGTATTTTTCCTTCTTAGGTAACGGTTTCGAAATGTAACAATATATATGTGGTCTCTTGATAATGTGCCAGCAGTCTTCTTGGCGGACCTCGAGGGGTTAGGTCGCGAGAAACTCCTCTGGCAGAGTTATTGTTTAATAAACGATTGAACTTTCTACACTGCCAACTGACTGATTATTGGTAATTGGTATTGGGGGCTATTAGTAAGTATAGCTCTATATGGTATCATTTATTTTTTGGTACTTCACAGCAGCCGGCCCACAGCTAAACGTGAAAAAAATATTTTAGTGGGAGAGCTACTCCTGCTTGGAGAACATACACACCACCATCCTGCTTTGCTACATCAATGTTTGCATCTAGTTCACCAAATCCACACGATTGCTAACTCATGATGCAAGTCCCTACACATGCTGGAACCGACCTTCAGATGGATCCACTCCTAGTCAAGACAGACAGCCACCCAGGTCCACAACAGCATCCGCATAAACTACATCAACAAACTCTACACAGGAAGAAGAGCCAAACTCCAGGAGGACATTTGCAAACCACAGGCACATGCGCACACCTCATCATCAACAACCCCTGCCAGAGCTGCATGACCGTCCAAATGAGATACCTACTAGAGTCAAGAGTGACCCTTGACCCTGCTTGCAGGCCAGCTAGCCCCCCTGCCACCAAACAGCTCCACCTGTTCCCTGCCTGCTACTGCATGTAGCGTGACTTTGCAACTGCTGTGCCCAGCCTTCCACTGTGCACCTGCGGTTGCCTACTGCACTTTCCACAATGATTTGTAACTTGTATTATCTTCCACCTCCGTGTACGCTGTGCCCTGTGTTTCCATTGTAGCCGCTAAGGCGTGCTCATACAATTTAAAGTAAACACCCGCACCCTTGCTTCTACGCACCCCTTCCCGCTGCTGCCCCTGCGGCAACGCCCCCTTGCCACCTCCAGCCTCCCAGATGCACCTCCCTCCATGCTTTAAATTGTCAGACGCTGTGCGTCCGCACAGTGGACGTACACAGTGGGTGCACTACTGGCACACTAAAAGTGCACCAAAGGCAAGGCCATCTGTGCCCGTCCGTGCCTGGACCACATCCAGTGCCAGTACCCCGGATCCCCAAAGCCACCACAACACCAGCCTGCTTTACTACTCCAGCACCCTCCACGCACGCAACCCCGGACGCAATGACTCCTGCTACAGGGCTACCCCAAAAAAATACCAAGGGACCTTCACCTGCTGGAACTGTAGCTTCTACTGCATCCAGACCCCTAAACCATCTAACAGAGTACCCACCACCTGCAATGCATCCTCCTCAACACCCACTCTGCTCGCAAAGACGCCATCATACTCTGGGACCTCCTACACTCAACCACCTCTGACGTTGCCTTCCAGACGGAGAGATGGCTGAAAGTCACCTCGGCACAAGACATCGCCATTGCCATCCAAGAGGGCTACCAAATCTTCCGCAGAGAGACCACCAACAGAGTGGGAGGGAGAATCGCCATCATCCACAAGGACTCCCTCAGAGTCACAAACAACACCAACGACACCCTCAGGACCGCCAAGCATATGCACTTCCACATCCACACTGTCCCACAAACCAGCCTCAGAGTGACTCTCGTATACAGACCACCCAGACCCCCCACTTCAGCAACACCATCATCAACCTCATCAGCGCACACGCCCTCACATCCACGGACTTCATCCTCCTCAGGGACCTGAACTTCCAACTCAAATACAACAACAACGCCAAATCCACCGCCCAGATCGACAACCTTGGCAACCTCAGACTAAAACAGCTTGTGACAACACCCACACACGCCACTGGACACACAGTGGACCCCATGTTGTCTGCAAGTCCCCACTTCTCTGTCAACCACACAACCAAACATTAGTGGATTGACCACAAATGCGTCCACTTCACCTTCAGGAAGCAGACCAAACGCCACACCACCCAACAGTTTCCACGCCACTGCTGGGGCAAGGTCAACAAGGACCAAAGTACCACCACCCTCGCCCTGGGACAAACCACCGCCCCCACCAACCCCAACCCCAACCCCAACACCACCACCATCGACATCATACAGTGGATCGACAACTGCGCACACACCCTTGCCCCACACAAGACCTCCGCAACCAATCACAACAACAAGAAAGCCACTTGGTTCACCAAAGACCTCCAGCCCTCCAAACACACCTGTCGGAAACTGGAGGAGAACTGGCTCTGCAACTGAACACCAGACAGCTACACAGGCCACAATAATGGCACCTGCAAACAACACCAACTGGTCAGGACTACCAAGAGGCCCGCCTTAAAGGACCGTCTACACAACAACACACACAACACCAAAGAGCTCTTGAACATCGGGAAAGACCTCTACAACCCCAGCTCCAACACCAATGACATTCCACCATCACAAGACCTGTGCAAATCAGTGGCCACCTTCTTTCACTGCAGGATCACCAACATTCACGACAGCTTCAACAACGATACCCCCTCATCTACCACCAAGCACACCACCCCTGCCACCCCCACACGCACCAGTCACCTGACCACCTGGTCCAACATCAGATACAAACACACCATCAAGTCCATGAACTCCATCCACTCTGGATCCCCATCTGACCCATGCCCCCACCATGTTTTCAACAAAGCAAGCACAGCCATCGCACACCATCTCCAAAAAACTATCAACATCTCCTTCAAGACAGCAACCTTTACTGTCAGCACGCCGAGATCAACACCCTACTGAAGTAACACAAGGCAGACCCAAATGACTTAAATAACTTTCGGCCCATCTCCTTGCTCACTTTTCCTGCAAAAGTCACGGCAAAGATTGTCAACAGACAGCTGACCCACTACCTAGTAGACAACGACATCCTGGACCCATCACAGTCCGGCTTTTGCAGCAACCACAGCACCGAGACGGCCCTCATCACCACCACCAACGACATCTGAATCCTGATGGACAAAGGAGGACCAGCCGCACTCATCCTTCTGGACCTATCAGCACCCTTCAACACGGTCTGACACTGCATCCTAACAGCACGCCTCCATGACGCTGGAATACAAGAGATGGCCCTGGCCTGGACCACATCCTTCCTCTCCGGCAGTACCCCGAATGTACGCCTCACACACTTCTGCTCCAAGACCACCAAGATCTTCTGCGGCATCCCAAAGGGATCATCCCTCAGCCCAGTACAGTTCTATATCTACATGGCACCACTCGGCCACGTTGCTCAACAACACAGCCTCAACATCATCTATGCCAACAACACCCAAATTATCATATCACTCACCAGAGACACCCACACCACCAAAGCCAACCTCCACAGGGGAATGAAGGCCTTAGCAGATTGGATTATGGACAGCAGGCTGGAGCAGAATTCAGACAAGACGGAGGTCCTCATCCTCAGCAACACCCCATCAGCCTGGGATGACTCATGTTGGCCAACATCGCTAGGAACAGGCCCAGCACCCACCAACCACGCACACAACCTGGGGTTCATCCTGAAATCCTCCCTCTCCATGACCAAGCAAGTCAACGCTGTCTCCACATCATGCTTCTACACCCTGCGATAGCTCCGCCGGATCTTCAAAAGTATCCCCTCCAACACAAGTAAAACCGTCACCCAGGCCCTCATCACCAGCAGACTGGACTGCAGGAACACCCTCTATGCAGGAAAATCAACCAAGCTCCGGAGACAGCTGCATCACATCCTGAATGCCTCGGCACAACTGATCCTCAACGCCCCCAACACAGTGACATCACATACCACCTGAGAGGCCTGCATTTGCTCCCCGTCAACAAGAGGATCGCCTTCAAACTACACATCCACGCCCAAAAAGCCCTACACAACGCCGTACCAACATACCTCAATGACCGACTCATCTTCTACACCCCTTCCCGCAGCCTCTGGTCTGCTAACCTCGCCCTCGCCACTGTTGAACGCATCCTGAAATCTACCGCCGGAGGCTGATCCTTCTCCCACCTCGCCACCAAGACCTGGTACACTCTCCCAAACAACATACATCAGACCCAGGAGCTGTTGCCTTTCACAAGACTCCTCAATACCTGGCTCTTCAAACAGTAGCAGCGCCCTCCCCTCCACCCAGCGCCTTCAAACCATCACGGGTATGAAGCGCACTTTAGAAATATCCTGTTTGATTGATTGTTTGAGAGTGCCACTGTCAACTACGGGCAGACCTTCATACTCCTCAGCTACACTCAGTAGGCACTCCACAACCACAACCAAAAAATACTAATATGGACGTCTCCCATCCAACACCATGTTGCCTGTAGTCCGTCCAGCCACCCTTGCCCTGGACAACATTCATCACTTACACAGTACAACTGCATGAGGCTGATAGATTTCCCACATCAAGAAAAAGATCTGATAGTCCCTCCCTGGACGCTAACACATTAGCCATGACCTGTACACCTTCATGAGACTCTTATGTAACTGTCTGTCAGAGCAGTATGGCAACCCCCCCCCTCAGCAGATAGTAACCATCAGGTGTGAGGTGAGTATTTACCACAATGGATGTAGTTAATCATACATTATGACCTATGTGTGTCCACAACCAGACTCAGATCCCAGTGTATATATGGCTTGTGTTTGTTCAACACTCTGGCATACTTTGACATATCCCAACACGTATGTTGTTGACTCTGGGGGAAAAATACTTTTACATCAATACCTATTGTATTATGATTATTTTATTCTACATCTTGTGAGTGAAATGTGAGTAGGTGTTAGGTGCTGTACAAAAATCTGGGGAATCCAAAGTTCACATAAGGAGATGTGATGCCTTGCAGTTTCTGTCAACAGAGTCCAGAACACAGTGTATGGCATCATTGGTGAGACTGCGGCCAGCAAGTCCATGTGGGAGTGTGTGATAGTCAATAGTGTGTTGCTGTTGCACAGAAAGGCAAGATGCCAGACCAGGTGACCTGGGAGATGTGCATGGCCCCCTCTGCCTCTCAACGTCTTTTCCGTGGACGATCCGCCTTCCTTGGGGGACCCTCATATGCAGGCCTTGACGATGCCTGGGACTCTCCGTCGGATGTATCCACCTCCTTCTCCCTCCCTGTGCCTGTTGCCAGTGTTTGCCTGGATGTTTGTGACCTAGTGACACAGGGAGGGTGCTGCATGTTGTCAGCAATCCGACGGTGTGAATAGCTGATGTCCCTCTGCACCACCAAGAGCTCATCCAGTCTTGCCTCCATCCGTCCTTGGTTTAGTAGTTGACTGGCGTGTTGCTCGGCCTACTGGTTTTTCAAAGCAATGAGGTCCCCACTCCCTGGCTGAACTTCCTGGTATCCCGCCGGTATCCCTGCATGATGTTTCTGAGTTCAGACATACCGGGCCTGTCAGCTTGCTGGTCAGGTTCTTGCCCCCGCCTTGAGCCACTCCCACCCCCCCTGCCCACACGAGCCTGGCCTGCTGTTATGGGCACATCGGGTCGACGGGACCCCTGAGGGTTGACAGTGGTGGTGTTGTCTGCCTCCTCCTGGGTGTCCGCCAAACCTTTTTCCTCATTGTCAGACTGCCTCAGTTGTGGATTGTGGACAGGGCTCCGAGCTGTCTGCTGGGATGTGGCAGGAGAGGGTGTGGTGGTTGGCGCAGATGCCCCTGATCCAGCTGCTGCATGGGTTTGGGATCCAGAGGTGCCAGGTTGGTCTGTGTCATCCATGGAGTGATGAGAGGCATCGCTGTTGGTGGGATCAGGGTCCTGTGGAGCCTGGGACTGTGATCCTTCTCTCCCCTGGTTAGGGGTAGATTGTGCACATTGCCCTGTGTGTGAGAGACAGAAGATGTTAATGGCATTGAATTCCAAAAAATATGTTTCATATACATTTTCATTATCACTGTTACACCTGCTTTACATTTTTCACACTGTTCACTGGTGGTGTCAGATTGATCTGTGTTCAGAACACATTTTAATGTGAGGGTCTATTTACATTGAATGGCACTGGCAGGCATTTCAGCAGTGATTTGACAGTCATTGTGCACCACACCTATGCCAACATGGATACAACACTTTCACACTGTGGATCCCCATAGTGTGATAACAGTACAGGTGTTTCCCGCATATGTGCCATGGAAGTGGCACATTGCTTGCGTTGTGTTGCGTTTGCAATGCTGATCCAGCAATGCTCTGTGCAGCCCAATCTGCACAATGCTGTGTTAATCCTTACGTCTGCTTCAGGCATGCACATGTTTTTGAGGCAGCATGCGCATGAAAGTGGCTGAGTGAAATTGTTAATATTTCAGTCAGCCACTTTTGTGAGGTGTTGCTGTGCCGTGACAGGCAGCCAATGCACACCACACCACAACCACACCATGACCGGTCGACATACTTCTGCCGCAGGGCTTTACAACGTGTCACATCTCCCATGTGCATCACCTTGTCAATACCCAACACCATTGCAGTAATATGTGTGCGTGCGCTGCGTGAGTAACGTGTAGCTATGGCATCGTGGTATAAGTGCAATTGACTTGGGAATCAGGCCTGTGCATGTTTTAGCTTAGATGCTTCATCAAATCTGTATTTGTGATGTTACATGAGGGTGGTGACAGTGGAACACTACATTGCCTATCCTAGCTGGCTATGTTTATGTAAGGTGTGTGTGTGAGAGGCTGTGCTGGTAGTTTGAGTGTGCGTTGGAACTGTGCCTCACTCATGGTGTGGCTGTCCCCCCATGGAGCATGGTGCCATGACCATGTTTGTGAGTTCAGGTTTAAGATATCTGACCTTGTTGTCCTGATGTTACTGTTTGCATTGGTCACAGGATGACCTTTTGCAGCATACACCATGGCCCAGTGTCAGCTATGTTGTCAGTACGTTCTCACTCCCTGTATATTGAGCATGGTCCATGGGTGTGTACCTGGTCCATATGGGATGCTTGCAATTGGGCTTGTGCATACACAGTAGTGGTGATAGGGTTGTCCTTAGTTTAAGCTTCTTCACCATCCCCCTTGCAGCCTTCTGGCCCTGAGCCTTGCACCCACCCCCATGCTGTTGACCAGTGGTAGGAGTCCTACGCACACCCCCCTCCTATGTCTGGCCACTGGTGGGAGTCCTACGCACACCCCCCTCCTATGTCTGACCACTGCTGGGAGTCCTATCCACACCCCCCTCCTATGTCTAGGCACTGCTGGGAGTCCTATCCAGCCACCCCTTCTATGTCTGGGCACTGCTGGGAGTCATATCTACACCCCCATCCTATGTCTGGGCACTGCTGGGAGTAATATCTACACCCCCTCCTATGTCTGGACACTGCTGGGAGTCATATCTACACCCCCCTCCTATGTCTGGGCACTGCTGGGAGTCCTGTGCACACCCCCTCCTATGTCTGGCCACTGCTGGGAGTCCTACGCACACCCCCTCCTATGTCTGGGCACTGCTGGGAGTCCTATCCAGCCAGCCCTTCTATGTCTGGGCACTGCTGGGAGTCATATCTACACCACTCTCCTATGTCTGGGCACTGCTGGGAGTCCTATCCAGCCACCCCTCCTATGTCTGGGCACTGCTGGGAGTCCTATCCAGCTACCCCTCATATGTCTGGGCAATGCTGGTGGTCCACCCATGTGACATGAGTTGTTTGTATATTCACCAGGCTCCACGACTCCTGGAATTCCATGTACTCCCACCGGTGGTAGCAGGGCCATGACCTTCTCCTCACAGGGCTGGTACTGTACTGGTCTGCGGGGACCACCACCTCCAGTGTGATGAGCGTTGGCGTAGTCCTCATCCATCTTGCATTGGACCATCCTCCGCAGATCGTACCACCTGGCCTGGCAATCCTTCCTGGTGCAACAGCATTAACCCTATCAACGATCCTCTCCCACATGTGTGTTTTGTCCGCTATGCTGGTCTGTCTGACCAATGCACCAAATAGCTGTGACTTAACTCTGATGACTTCATCTGCAAGGAACTCCATCTCCTGGTTAGTGAACTTTGGATTCTTTGGTGTAGTCATGGTGTGGGGCAAATGTGAATGGGGTGACTGTGTGTACGGATGGGGGGTGTGGGTCAGAATGTGGGTCAGAATGTGAAGGGGGTGTGTGGGTCTGAATATGATTGTGGGTATGTGTGAAGGTGGATGTGTGCAGTTGTTGGTGTGTAGTCAGTCTCTGTAGGTAAGTAGGTAAATGGGTATGTTGCAAAGGATGATGGTTTGTGGGTGTTGGCCCTTTTTATTGGTCCATTTGTGGGTGTGGCTTATTTTGAATTTTTGGGTGGGAGTGTTATAAGGGGTGGGTCTGAGTTGGGCCCTCTGTTTGCCACTTTTGTTTTGGCCAGGACATTGCTTTGTACACAGGAGATATGTTTGGTAGTGTTGTGTGACTCTTTACAACACTCCTTGTGCTGTTTTTGGGGTACGCGTGTGTATTTTTTGAGGGGGGTTAGTTTCGTACTTTATTGTGTAGTTCTCTCATACGCGACGTATTTACGGGGTACGCGTGCACTTCTTTGAGGGGGGTTCGATTCGTACTTTAATGTGTACCTCTCTCATACGCGATGTATTTACGGGTACGCGTGCGCTTCGTTGAGGGGGGGTTCGAATCGTACTTTATTGTGTAGCTCTCTCATACGTGACGTATTTGTGGGGTACGCGTGCCCTTCTTTGAGGGGGGGTTCGAATCGTACTTTAATGTGTAACTCTCTCATACGCGATGTATTTACGGGGTACGCTTGCGCTTCGTTGAGGGGGGTTCGAATCGTACTTTATTGGGTAGCTCTCTCATACGCGACGAATTGGCGGGGTACACGTGCGCTTCGTTGATGGGGGGGTTTACTTTCTATTTGATTGTGCAGGTCACTCATACGCGATGTTTTCCGTACAAATAGCAGCTCATACGCGACGGCGTTTTCACGTACAAATCGCAGTAACGGTCTCCGATCAGGATCGTACTTGGCGGGTCGTACGCCATGTTTACAAATCGTATGGTTCAGTAGCCGAGTCCGTATCGTACGGTTCTTCGCTGGTTTTTCGAACGGTTCGTAAACATTCGGACAGAATCTTTGGAAACAAATCGTACTACGCAATTCGGACGGCTTTGTATGAATCGTACGGAAACGGCTACAAATACGAATCGTATGACGGTTTTCTTTCCTGAATCGGAATCGAGCCCACTGTGTTTGAAAATACCACTTTTAGAAAGTAGGTCTTTTCTTGCCTAACTATCCAATCCTGCCTCTGCTAGGTTGTGTATTCCTTGTCTGGAGTTAGAGTGACAGGGGCTGGGGGATTCCAGGAGACAGGGTTAGTCAGCACAGGGCTGAACAGAGAGATCTACATGCTGATGGGAGGGAGGAGTTGCACCTGGGACCTGAATAGGGCTGTGCCTTCCCTCCACAATGCTGGCTCCACCTCCTGTGGTGTGTCTGATGTCCCTGGCCTACGCTGTGAAAGGAATGAAGGCCAGGGACATCAAAGTACTACAGGGCTGGCCAGAACTTGTTTGGACTAGGCAAACGCCTATCTGCCTTCAGAGAACAAAGGGAAAAGGAGAATAAATATTAGGACCCAGACCCTAGAACTTTAGATCACTTCTGGGAATCAAGACAAACCTTTGCTGAGGAGAAGAACCAGGAAGCTGAAGGAGGAGACTACCCCTGTGCTGTGTGTTTGGGGTTTGGCCTGCAGTGGTTGCTTCATTACCAAAGAAAGGAGAAGAGGACCGAGTGTGCTTTCTATCAACTTGAAGAAGAACCTCCAAGGGCTTGAACTAGAGCTTGCCTCCTGCCTGCCTGAAGTCTCAGGGATACAAGACTTCACCAACCAGCTCCCCCCTGAATTCCCTTGCTGGGAATTGAAGTGCCTGCTGTTGTGCTGGGCCTTCTGAGAGACTATGTGTCGCTGGGAGCTGGAAGTGTGATGCAACAACGAGAAGTGTGTCGCCGCCACAGTCGCTGTCGTCATATTGCAGAAGAAGCGAGCCGCCGCTGCCGCTGTCATCATCGCATCGCCGATGCGTGGCGCATCATCGGAGAAGCGAGGCGCCACCACAGAGGTCACTGTCACATCACCAGGGAAGTGCGTCGCAGGGCCTGTCGTGGCTCCAAAGATCATCGAGTCGCCGCACGCCCGTTGGGCGTGCAAGCATCACACCAACGTTGTCGCATTGTAACCAAGACGCCATTTTGTCGCATCGCACCGGAGAAGAGTATCGCATCGAGGTGCCAACTTGTGGCATCGCACCGGAGCGCAGCAGTAAGGAAACTACGCATCCACTCCCCTGAGTGTAAGGAACCGATGCATCAAATTCCCTACGACCCTTTTGTTTTATTTCTGTTACGCATTCAAGGTACATTGAGACTAAAGTGTTGCATTTACAACTTGAGAGAACTAAGCTATTTTATTACATTTTAAAGTCTATTTTTGAGTACAGTATTGTGGATTTTTTGTCGTTTGTTCTTGTGCTAAATCTATATAAATATACTTATTTTTATAATAAAACCTGTGTGGTGTCCATCTGTAGTGTTGTCACTGTATTACTGTATGTGTTCACAAATGCTTTACACACTGTCTCTGAGATAAGCCTGCCTGCTCGTGCCAAGCTACCAAGGGGGTGAGCAGGGGTTGTTTTAGGAGTGTTCCCCCTTATCTTGACACAAGGGTTCCTATTTGGTCAAAGGTACCTACCTCTGCCAACCAGAGACCCCCAAATCTAACACTTACCATGTGATACACTCACAAAACCTTCTCGCGTCCAGTCAAATTCATTTGAAAAAACCTCTTGCTGAACCCTGTGTAGCTGTGGCTTTGAGCAGGAAGACTTAAACAAAGGAACAACTGTAAAGCATTTAGAAGCACCAAACTGGCACCAATTTATAAAAATAGATTATATTTTAATGAATTTTTGACACCGAGATACAGGTTTTTAAGTCAAATGTAAATCTCAACTTTTTAGTCCAAAGCTCAAACAAGCGTTGATAAACGTACATTTTTTAAACTTTTGAAATGTTGAAAGAATTGTGTTCAACTACTCAGGTTTGGAATGCTCGACCAGGTCAGGGGTGCATAAGGAGTATTTGCACACTTACTTGGTCACTAAAGCAGTCTCAAATCCAGTTCCACACTTTACATCAAAGCTGTGATGGACTTCAATAGATTGGTCTGGATGCTGGGGATGCGGGATGCTGAGGATGCTGAAAGATGCTCTGGGTGCTGTGCAGTCGATGTGGGTCTTCCTGGGTTATTCCATGGCAAAAGGTAGGGCGACTTTGGCCACAGGGGTCGAATTCCCTAGAAGTCCTCTTTGAGCCAGTAGAAGCCTAACACCAGCTTGGTTACCGATCTCCAGTCACAGCGGGTCCAGTTGTATCCTTTGGTGAGGGCTACTGTCCATCTTTGGTGACCAATTCACACTCTGGCAACTCTCCTGGGTTCAGCAGACACAGGAGCAACTTTTGAATCTGGAGTGGAGGTCTTCTTGGCTGCACGTCAGATGTCAGTGGTGATTCCTTGCGAGGGGCAAATTCAGCTTTTATGGCCCCTGTGCTGGAAAAGGCGTTCAGTCAACTGACCCTTGGAGTCACTACTTCGGTCTGGGGCTCGGGACAAACTTTTCCATGATCCAGGCACCACAGGCACAGTCCTCTCTATACTAACCTAAGGAGCAGCAGGTGCAGTCCAGCTGTTTGTGTAGCCTCTCTTGCCATGTCTAGGGGTCAGCACGGCAGGCTTTCTTTGGTCCTAACTCCAATTCAGATGTGATCTGAGGTTCAGGGTGCCCAGAAAGTACCTTGGGGTGATGATGTGGTCACTAGCCAATGGGCTACCTGGATCCGTCCCGCCCTATATCGACTTCAGCCTATCTGTATCATCTAGGAATCCCAGAGTGCACTATTCTACCCACTCTCAAGATGTCTGAACCCTTCCTTAGATGTTAGGAACTTGGTAGCTACCACCATAGAGGTGTGACTACCTGTGGTGGGCTACACTCCCATGGAAAAACTGGTGTGGCAACTGGTGTCCTCTTTCTGTTCTCACCATCTGCCCGTCTACCTGAACAGAGGGGCATCCCTATTCAAGTGTGATCACCATTTGCCCACCAAAGGCAGGTTCTCCATTGAAGCTCGCCTTTTGGGCCAACACTCTCTTTGGCTTCCTGTAAGGGGGCTACTCTGTGGCCGGCCTCTATTGTTCCTGAGCCTCAAAGTCATTCACATTACTCCTAAGGAGGGCACAATGTTGTCTGGTGGCCAGCACTGTGAAACGCCACTGGATAAACTGGGTAACAGAGTGGCAACTTTTTGTAAATTGTCGGGCTAATGCCATGATTAATTTGATACCTCAAGTGCCATTTTAGTAGTCCCATTCAGAAGCAGGACCGAGATGTCAGCAGTAACACTGCACTAGCTAATAGGGATACTAGCTTTACCAGAGTAAAATTGCAATTTGAATGTTTAATGGTTTGGACTTGTTAAATTAATTATCCCATTTAATAATTTACAGCTTCCTCCCTAAGGGGCTCAATAGGCCTTTCTTAGAGGATACTTATATGTATTGTTAAGGGAATAGGGGGGCTTTGTCCTTGGTTTAAATGGCAAAGTCGAACCAGCAGTTTTAAAACTGCTCTTCCAGGCTGCAGTGGCAGGCTGGGAGCCATTTTGTACTTTGTCACACGCAGGTTAGCACAATCATTGCTGCCGCCCTTGGTGGGCACCCTAAATACATGCACTGGGTATCCTTGGTACAATATGCTATCTATATAAGTAAGCCAGCTTATGCAATGGGAAGTAGCCAATTCAACATACATTTTGTAAAGGGTTAGAACAAGGGCACTGAGGTCTGGTTAGCAGGCCTCATTGCACTCTCAGAGTCATAAAACCAGTAGCATCAGTCGAAAAACTTTGGGAATAATCATCATGAGAGATTGGGTTATTGGTGAAATGGGGGGGGGGTTAACCCCCGTTCAAGCAACTGCCACTATCCCTGCCAGGGTGAACCACAAAGTCAGTAAATTAACTTGTGCTTGACGTTCTGGTAACGTGGCACAAAAACAGTCAGTCTTAACTTAAGAGACAATGTGTAAAGTACTTAAGAAGCACTTAAAGTAAAACCACAACACAAGATAAATCCCACATTAATTTAGAGAAATAGAGTAGATTTAATAAATAATTTGACTCCACTATGAGAACAATCCAATCAGTAGAGTCAGAGTTATGAATTTCTAAAGTTTAAAGTAAAAGAAAAGATCAAAGCACCAACCTCTGACATCTACTCACGTGAACCTGGGTCAAAGTCGAAAAACATGGCAGACTGCAATGGAGCACGAGTCGGATACAAAAAATTGGATTGAGTCCTGTCAGAGCCTACCTGTGAACTTAGAGGACATTTTAAAGAAAATGTTCTGAGAAGGTAAAGCTCAATGGTGCAAGGCTGCAGGTTGTGTCAGAGAAGGAAGCGTTGTTGTTCGGGAGCCGCTGGACAAAGCCCTAGGGAAGATTTCTGTGTTCGGACAGTCTCTTTTTTGGAAGTTAAAAATCTCTAGTGGGATGAAGCTGGAGGTTTTAGCTGACAAGAATTTCAGCAGGCTCGATACCCCTTTGCTGAAGGGTCGTTGAACAGGATTTTCTGCTATGGGGGAGAAAATAGCCGGGGCTGCTACAAATTAAGCCAGACTGGCGATGCACCTCGGGTGGACAGACAAGCAGGTTGGTCCCAGTCTTCTCTCAGTTTTTGGAGCAGTTTTTAGCCAAAAATTCTCTAAGTCCCACATTTTTTTTAACACCAAAGCCAAGAGACCAGGACTGAAGGGGCACCACTTGGGGACTCACTCAGGCTGGGATCAGGTGCAAGTTTAAGATGGTTGGAGCCTTTTTGTGTCCCTTAAGTCCTGACCAGGAGGCCTGACAACTAAATCTTGGAGTGACTTTGATAATCCTGGGTTCAAGTGATAAAACAGAACTCAGGCAGCAGGGCAGGCCTCTGAGGGTTCAAGGCAGTCTCCAGGTAGCAAAGATGGCCTTCCAGGTGCAGCAAAGCAGTCTTGGGGAGCACACAGCATGCCACAGCAGCAGACAGCCCTCTGAGAGTTGTTCCACAGATCTGGAAAGTGAACTGAAGGGTGGGTTTGAGGATCTTATCTTTATACCTGGTGCCTTCTTTGAAGTAGGAGAAGTTTCTAGAGAATTTCATTTGAAGTGATTGAAGTTTCCTGACTCCCTTGCCCTGGCTCCAAGCCGGGTGCATGAACAATTCAGTATTGACAAGTCCTTTGTGTGAAGACAAGGCACAGCCTATTCAGTTGCAAATAGGTCTGTGCCCAGCTCCGCCCACCCATCCTGTCAGTTGATGGCCCATCCAGGCACACCTAAACCCTCTATTGTGTGGCTGTCTGAGAGGAAAAAACAAAGTCCAGCTAGACCAAATCATGTGAACTAGGACAGGCTGCGGGCACCAAACAGGGCAGGTAAATGGCAACTTTCTAAAAGTCACAACAACATAGGGGGTGATTATGATTGCGGTGAACTGGCCACTGGCTGGCTGCCGGTGGTGGGTTCACTGCCATTCTAAGGCCTTTTTCCGCATGCCATATCAGGATAGCGGGCGGGGTGCCTGGTGAGTGGAAAGCCCACCCGCCAGTGGTCTGACAGATGCAATCATTACAATTGCCTGTCGGACCCACCATGCATCCACATAATGGTGGCGGTGCCTAGCAGGCACCGTCTGACAGATTTGGATGCTGCATCCCCGCCAGCATGTCAATGGAGGTTGAACTGCCATTGACAAGCTGGCGGGCTGTTCTTTGGGGGCCCGTTGCAGGCCCCCCTTGTGCAGGGACATGTGCATTTTGCACCCCCCCTACAGGTTCCTGCACCAGGTGGCAGGCACCGCGTAGTGCCTGTCATGTAGTGCAGGGAAATCCACAGCAGCCAGCAGCACCCACCGCAATGTTAATAATGCCTTTTGCTGCTGCCGTGGTGGTGGCTACATTGTAATATAGGCAGGCGGTCCCAAACCCCGAGACGATGGCGGACGGACTTAAGTCCAACTGCCATCGTAATTACCCCCATAGTGTTTAGTTGTCAACTTACATTCTGTTTTTTTATTTAAACAGACTACGACGAAACATTTAATATATTGATCTACAATATTTTATTTTATAGTCATTTATATTTTTATCGTTCATTTACCAATATTATTTTTTAATGTCAAAAAGCAGAGAAAAAATAACTTTTTTGAAGCATAAACAAACATTCAACATTTTTAAATCAAAATGCAAATGTGAAATACATACAAGGACAGCGCAAATACATGAAACATCATTACATTTCTAATTTGAAAAAAAACCGTAATCGATTTCAAACCAAAGCAGCAGCAATACAACCAACACATTTTGCAATTAGTGAATTCTTTATCAACCCTGCTGCCCTCTGGGAACCCATGTTATAACTCCAGAGGTTGGAAATTGTCTACACATTTCCCTAGATTGGAATTTAATCAATCAATTAATATGTTCCTGTTAGACCTGGCATTTCTTGGCGTGATTACCCCTAACTTTTTGCCTCTACCTCCTCTATTTTTGGTGCTGTGATAGATTTTGTTTTGCCAACTTAGATGCTTTGGACACTTTGCCATTGCTAAACAGTATCAAAGTGCAAGTGCTCACTGTATAAAGTGTAATGGTAATTGGTTGTCCATTATTAGTATGTTTGCCTTACTAGTAAAGTCCCTAGTAAAGTGCACTCTGTGTGCCTGGGCTACTAGTGGGCCTGCAGCACTAATTGTGCCACCCACACGAGTAGCCTTAAAAAGGGAACTCAGGCCTGCCATTGCAGTGCCTGCACACAGTTTATTAAACTGCCATGTTATTCTAACAAGTGCACCCACTTGCCAGACCTTACCCTTCCCTTTCTATGCACATCAGACACCCCTATGGTAGGTCCAGGGTCAGTGGCGTAACGAAACGTGAGGGGCCCCCCCTGCAAAACACAATGAGGGGGCCCCCCAGCACCCCGACGCACCACCTACCACTTTGCCCCACCAACAAAAATAAGCCGTCACCTAAAGCCGTATTTTGAGCACTTATCGATGCATACTCCGAACAGCAAATATAAATAGAATGCACTTTAATTGTGTTCTAATGCTGTCTGAATGATGAGATCCATGACTGATAACTAAAGGGAACAAAGACAGAAAAGTCACATTACAAATGAATACATACTTTTTTATTTATAACCCTATTTAGTGCCAAGACAAGGTCTTTCCAGGCTCTTTAAACACATAGCTGGCATTTTTCTTTTGGCAAGCCTACTTTATATTCCTTTTCATGAAATGCATTCTCACACTACAGTATTACATGTAAATTTCAAATGCAAGGAATATGCAGAGTGGGGGCCCAGGGGGTACTGGAACAAGAAAAAAACTAAGCCTCTGTAAGCAGTTTACAAAGGTATGTTGGATGTGCACCTCACATAGAGCATACAGCTGACTGTTGTGGTGCACTGTAGCACCCAACAACACTTTTCAATAATGTACACCACATGCAGACATGTAATAGCGCTCACTGGGTTGAGCTTATATAGCACGTAGCTCAGAAATACCATACTGTCTGGCTAATTTAGAGATGACCCTAACAACAGTTAATTATTAACTCAATATACATTAAAATGGAATATTTCCTGCCACCCAAGAAATTCCTATTGTTTTGGGGCCTGAAACAGTCCAAACTGTCACTCTTGTAAGAGTGTGAATGTTAGTACTTGTGCTGTCACTATCACTGGCTGCAGTTGGCAGGGGCAATGTGCAGTGTCCTCCTGATGACAGCCCTGGCATTTATTTTTATGCAAATTAAGCACTGCTCCAAATCTGGTAGTGGGCAAAGCACTGGGTCAACACCGTGCCCTTCTCTGGGGTGGTTGCAATAACTCCCGGCAGCACCGGCACTGGTATCCTAGAAGTAGGCATAACAGGTAGCCCATTCCCTAGATCCGCCGTCTTAAGAAGGAACAGAAGGCAGAGCTTCCTTCATCATGATACACATGCCTGCACTGACTGCCAATGTGAGGATTCCCCGTTCTCCTCGCGGGTAGCCCCCCTAGTGGTAAGGACCCCACAGGGATTCACATACGGAGTGGCCTAGATACCTGGTGAGAGAAACCACAAGGGGAGTTCAGGTTATGGGCTGATCCAACTAACCTGAAGGCAGGGTGTTTGGAAGACCTTTTAGGGTTTTGTGGGAGCGTTTGTTTCTCTATGTGACCTCTGACCATATCCGAAACTCTGGGTGATCGCCCCAATGTGTTTGTCCCTGTGGGAGCGACCTGTACCTCCCTTAATACATGAGTGTTTAGCACTTTGCTTTGGCATCCATGGTGGAGGAGAAGGGGAGAGGCACGGGTGCAGTGGCAGGGTTCTTCAGTTCCTGGATGACTAAAACTCCAAGTTCTAGTTTAGTTGTACGGAGGTACTGTACAAGGGAGGACTTGCACTTCACACACCCCACTTCCTCCTCATTCACCACCAAAGTATCTACTTCCTAGGCATGTGGCGACAGTGCGTTACACCCTGATCTAAGGCCATCATTGTAAGAAGTGAAGGTGGGGCTCAGAGACTACCGAGGGAATGGAGGAATTAAGGGGGTGAAAAAATGTTTAAAGCGAGAGGGGCTACTGGGATAAAGGGTTTAAGGAGATAGGGATTTAAAGGGGTAGAAAGAATAGGCGTGCAGAGGCTCAGGAGGAAGAAGCTGCGGATGGTTTAATTCCCACCTCACCCACCCACCCACTGAGGCTCCTCGGCACCACGGACCACTCCTGCCTCTGCTCGGACAGACTCACCTGAGGCCTGGCCTACAGCTTCAGTGGCAGGCGCAAGCGGGCAGCAGAAGAGGACAAAGGCAGGGGCTAGTAATAATTAAATTATGGCCGGGCGCGGCACGGTGACGACCTTTCTCAGTAGTCTGGCTGGGTTCTGGGATGCCTCACCTCACTCCTCACGCGCACTTTTAATTGTGCTGCTATGCAATGCGCATGACTGTATGGCATTGGTCACCAGCCCCACCCTATGCCCCACCGTGAAGACGCACAGACAAGGAGACATCTGTTGAGCTGCCATGATTTCAGATTGCCGTGCGTGACATTTTCCTAATTTCAGTGTAATTATAAGTGACATTGAACAACCATGAGTGACACTTTCTCGCAAGCAAAATCAAGCAATGAAGGCAAGGGAAACAAATATCAGAATTCACGCGCTCCTAATAAAGTAAATTAAATGAGTGGCACAACTTTGCAGACAGACTAATGACTGCTGAGTTTGGAGTGCCCTCGATCTCTGTATGACTCGGAGCACTGCACGCATCAGGTCTTGGCCCCATGAGCAGAAGGCCTCAAACCGTCCAGTATTTATTGCACTGCCCCTTTTGGCTGCAGGCCTTACTTTCTATGTATAATAGACTGCAGGTTTATTCTGTGTGTAGCAGTGGGCACCATAGAGTGTACAGCTGTGTGAGGCTGTTTGCTTGAAGGTGGCTTGCATCTGTGTGCACAGTGTAGCGATGCACAATGCTATGTGCATGCAGGAGGCTTGCAACTGTGTGCCCAGTGTAGCTGTGCACTATACTGTATAGATGCAGTAGGCTAGCGTCTGTGTGCACAGTGTAGCTGTGCGCTATGCTTTATGGGTGCCGGAGGCTTGCGTCTGTGTACACACTCTAGCTGTGCACGGTGCTATGTGCATGCAGGAGGCTTGCGTCTGTGTGCACAGTGAACTGTGCGCTATGCTGTATGGGTGCAAGATGCTTGCGTTTGAGTGCACCGTGTAGCTGTGCATGTTGCTCTGTACATGCAGGAGGCTTGCGTCTGTGTGCACAGTGAACTGTGTGCTGTGATGTATGGGTGCAGGAGGCTTGCGTCTGTGTGTACTGTATAACTGGGTGCAGCAGACCTTAGAGATCACGGCTCGGGCCGCATCTCTTAGACTCTGCCTACATGCGACCGGATGTCTGTGTGCAGCAAGCTTCAGACTGCATACAGTGCGCCCAGGCCCCAAACTCTGTGCAGCACCCCTCAGATTTATCATCCAGCCCCATGGCTCTGACTCTGTGTGCACAAGACCCCTGTCTCCAGTTTAAGGCTTTTGCTGCTCAGCAGGCCTCTGGCTATCTAGCGAAACAGGCCTCGTGGTGCTTAAGTTTAGCATTGTGAGGTTCAGTCTCCCAAGTACACGTTTATTTTACTTTGCCATTTTGTATAGCGCGAACAAGACCCTATGGGGTATCCGAGCACTTTATAATTACCCCTAGGCACACATTTATTTGAAATTAATATGCAGCTGTATTTACATATATCTGATGCCAGCAGTCTTAGTACTTTTAATCTGTTTGAAAAGCACCTGGCTGCCAGTAAATACAGGTAATTCCGTTCCCGCTTTCAGTATTGCTGAAATGAAATGTTTTCAAATATCCACGGTCCGGATCGCATTTCATTCCAAGTCAATTTAGAAAAGCACGCCTCTTAACACTATATTTTCAGCAGTGAGCGAGGGGAACAAACCTGAGACCTGCAATAGACCGCTGATCACTCTTTTCTTAAGTGTTTCTCTACTATTAACTTTTTAAGGACATTGCAGATGCCCCAATAAGTGTAAATCAACCCTATTACTCTGAAATAAATTAACACGCGTTACCTCATTGTCTTTAAGCCTAGGAGACAGATCATTGTCTTTCACACTGGAACAGACATGGCATGAATTGGGTAGTAGAACCTACTTGTTCAGGCGATTGAGGAATGAAGATTACTGGCCTCTCTGTGGCGAGGACGGTCTCTCTGCAAATTAGTTTTCCGTGGCACGAGAGGGGCAAGGGGGAGGGTGGCTGTTTGATTTTAATTGCAGCTCTTCTGATAGCTGAACATGATGCGGTGGGACGGTGCAAGCAGGCAGCTCTGCTGCAAGCGCCATTCTTTTGCGCAAATAGCTCTAGCCAGCCTCAAACAAACGGAAGCAGGATGTGACGTCACCGGCGCCAGGAATCAATCACCTTTTCTGACTAAATACTCTGGCCCTGGGGCGCACCATTTAATTAAAGAGGAGGCCATGCACCATTTAATTTATGAAAGAGGCTTGGTTGGAGCAAGCAAGCCTCTTTCTAAATTAAATGGTGCACGGCATCCTCTTGAATTAAATCAAACAGCCACCCGCCCAAGCTGACTGAGGAGCCCCCCGGAGCACGGGGCCCCCCCGCAACGCGTGGGCTGCGGGGGCCTGTGTTACGCCCCTGTCCAGGGTACCCCCTGGGTAGGGTGCAGTGCATGCGAAAGGTAGGACATGTACCAAGGTGTGTACCAGGTGCTGACAGTGAAATACTCTCCATTTCGTTTTTCACTGTTGAAAGGCCGTCTTGCCTATAGGATAGAATGGGAAGGCTGTATAATATGTTTTCCAGCCTATCTTCCCAAAGGCTTAAGATGGAGAGGTGAAGTTTAGTATGCCTGGACTTATAATGTAATAATACATCTTTCTATGAAGGTGTTTTTTGCATTATGTGTTTAGAAGCCACTCTTTAAGAAGTTGCTGGGTTTTTGTGCTCTAACATTTCTGTGTGTCTCTGCCTGGTTGTGGATTGACTGTCTGGATTTGAAAGCGATAGGATCTGGGGAATGTCTTGACCCAGGGGAGAAGGTGAGGTAGCAACAGGCTGACCTGCATCTGGAGTGTAGGGGAGGAGTAGCCCCTAGAGGTGACGAGGCCTGGGTTGCTGCCATAAAACAATTCTCCCATCACCTGCTGAGTGATTGAGAATCCAGAACCCCACTAATCAAAGGACGAAGGTGTCACTGACAGGGAGGCACCCTGAAAAGGTTTAAACAGGGGTCAGTGCCCCCTGAACACAAAGACTTCAAAGCCATTGAGTATAACTATGAGAGCTGAAGTCCCTGAACTTTGGAGAATGTCTTGATCAAGATTGAACAAGACTGGAGATACTTCATGGTCGTGTTTGTGGAAAGTTGTAAAAATATCTTTATTGGCATTTAAAAATTTTCAACACACACATTACCATAAAGAAATACATGCAGAGGCAAGACAGTCCCTAAATGAAATATCAGGAAAATCACGGATTATAGCAACGTCTACCTTCTCAGTGCACAATCATGAGCCCCAAGTGCCACATAATGATAAACATGGGATCAATCACCATTATTTCAAAATGCCCAAATAACACAAACATCAATCAATTTAAGGATACTCAACTGGGGCAAAGAAAAGTAAATGGAAAAGAAAAACACCACACAAATGAAAGACCTGAAGTAGAGGAGGAATCCCCGTGAATAGTGTTTGGGGACAGGTAATGCGGTGTGGGCAACTCTCCGGTCCACTGCAGTCGCGTCTACGAAACGGCCGTTTGAGTGGTGAGAGGCTGCCTGTTAGTGGAAGTGGCGACCTGACTTTGGCGACCATTTTGGAGAGGTTAGTGTTCTAGCTGCTAACTCTAGGGGGATAAATTCAGCGCGTGTTCAGACGCCCAGCGGTATTGCACACTCTGAGACAACAGACAGACACGCGCTGCCTGACTTTCAATAACTGTGATTTTACTGATTTTAAAGCATTTTTATAGCAAGATGAATTGTGAATATTTGTTTGGGGAAAGTTAATGCGGCGTGGGCAACTCTCTGGTCCACCGCGGCTGCCTGTTAGGGAAAGTGGGGACCTGACTTTGGCGGGCATTTTGGAGAGGTTAGCATTCTAGCTGCTAACGCTAGGGGCGTAAATTCAGCGCGAGCTCGGACGCGCCAAAGGCATGCCTAAGGCAAGCCGTCTGCGCCCATCCGCGCCTGGGCACTGCCGGTTGCCAGGAAACTCTGCCCTCTGTATCAGGTTAAAAATTACGGTCTTAAGGTATTCTAAGGATAAGCTGTTGTATTTAAGGGAGAACACTTTGGGCAGGGGTTGTGTGGGAGAGCTCTCAAGAGATATAGGGACACAAGGCGGGAGGTGTGGTCAATGTGGTGGTCGGAGACACAGTTTAAGACAACAGCTGATCCCCTTCACTCTCAGACTCGAAGCAAGCTAGCCAACAAAGCCAATAAAGTATTTAGTACTGGGAAAAATACCCAGGGGAAAGCAGCGTAGGAGCCCTTCCAGACCCTGTATATCAATGCTAGATCTATTCCTAAACACTTTGCGGAATTGTGGGACCTGCTGGAGGATTTGAAGACGGATATGTGTCTCATTTCTGAGACCTGGTTGCAAAGTCACTCCACACCAGTCCTGGGCTTCGCGTTTCCTGAGGAGCATACCGTCACAAGATAAGATAGGGTAAACAAGAGGGGGGGGGGGCCTGGCTATAGCCTTACGTGCCCCAAACTATATCAAAATACTCAATACAGTGTTGACGGACGGTATGGAACTGATGGTATTTTGGCTGCAGTCTTGGAAAGGGGCCCGCGGAATGGGGGCTAGGGTGTATCATCCTCCAGGAGAAAGTAAAAAACAAATTGCACTTCACTACTGGAGACCCTCGCCCCGTATAGCCTGCAATCCGAATTCTATTTATTGGTCAGAGACTTCAATCATCACTTAGATGACCCCTCCAACACAGACGCAAAATGATTGCTGTCTGCCATGGAGTCTTGCTCCAAAAATTAATGAACCTACACACATCGCAGGGCATACCCTGGACAACATCTTCCCAAACATAGGTTTATTAGTAGAACCTCCGTGGACACTAACCTGGACTGATCATTTTGCACACAAATTCACTGTTAGCAGACAGACATAGGAAGCCAACCCCAACGTAGAGTGAGTCCTCGCAGAGCTTAGAGAAAAGTCACCTCTGCGGCGTTTAGTCAGGTTTTCAGACCTCCCTCTTTTGACAGAGGAGAGGGAAGTGACAAAGCCTTAGAAATATGGGAGGCTTCCATTGGGCGGTGATACCATCGTTTCATTGAGCAGTTGTTCAACATAAGCCTGAGAACAAATCTAAGCATTTATTTCCAAGCGGCTGCAGTAGTGTTGGTTTACATATGTTAAGGAATATTTGTATAAAGTCGGTTATAGGAATAGTTTTTTGTTGTTGGAATTTAGTTATTGATTATTTGCGTAACAGAAAATAGTGGTTTATGGGTAATTTAGTCACTAATGGCGCTGGTGATAGTTCAATCAATGAGCACCAATCAGGGAATGGTTTGGGAGTGGTTTTGGGTTAAATAAGCAGTGTTTAACGGGGAGAGGAAGCCTGTCTAAGCAATGGATGACAGGAATGCTGTGAATCAGATGTAGCAGGTATGTGAAGTGTAAAGACTGACTCGGCTGTTTTGCGCTAAGAATGTGCTAGTGGGATAGTGATTTTGAAGTGAAAGAGCGTGGAGAGTGAAGGGTGAAGACTGACATGACCGGAGTGCGCCATTAATGTGTTAATAGAACAACACGATTGCCAAAACTGAGACAGCCTCCTACAAAGTCTTACAATAAACCTTTATGAACAAAACATAAACGTCTGCTTTTTAATTACACCATCTATTGATGTATTCCACTTTTTTTGTTTTCATGAATTTTTGCAAAAAATGAATTCATTGTGCATAATATATATATATTTTTTTTAATTGTTTTTATTGTGGCGAAGATAGGAAGAAGGCACAAAATATACAATTATTGACTCAGTACTCATGTAAACAATAGGAACAGAGAGTCCCAGAATCAATACACAGCCGTGTATGGCCCACATCCCAGAGGCCGGGCGGCACAGGAGTAAACATACATTAATAAGGAAAAGCGCAATCGTGCCTCAAATAACAATAAAACAGTGTCAATGTCCTCGCCATTTTTCTTTTATGTTACATTCCTACACTACATACTAGCTAAAACTATAACAAACTACCCCATGAATGACACTTCAGCGCAGATCCGAACAGAAAGGAGACACATGCAGGGCCAGCTAGGGCGCAGTCACCCCAATGTTGTGCGGCCTATAGGGAATCTCATCTAATCCAAGCATAGCTGTTAAGGAACAGTGACGTGACTACCATGGGACGCTACACCTACTCAAACACCTCGCTCTAGACCCCCCTCCTCCCCCTCCCCAGACTCCGAGGACGCAGAGGAAAACAGCTCAGCGCTAGTGGCGTCTGAGTCATCCTCCCTCATCCCTTCCATACACATAGTTCTCCAGGCGAGTAAGTCATCCTGGAGTTTCTCGTCTCTGCGAGAGCGTTGCATGTGCGTCTCCTCCGCTAGGGTCCATTCCTTGACATCCCGCAACCAAAGGGAAAATTCAGGCGCCCTCTGACCCATCCAGGTAATGGCCACCCGTCTCCTTGCCAGCACCAACAGAAGTTGCAGTAGTTTATAGGACAGACCTTTCTTTTTTGGTTTAGGCACTAACGCTAATAGGCAGGGAAGTGGGTCTAGTTGTAACCTAATATGGGTGGTACGGGTAATAAGTACCACTGCTCTGCGCCAAAAATCCTGGACTAATGGACATTCCCACGCTAGGTGTAAGAACCCCGCCCTCGCCATCCCACACCTAGGGCAGTTGTGACGTCTATCCGACGATATACGGTGGAGGGAGACAGGTGTCATGTAAGTACGGTGGACGAAATTAAAGTGTATGAGTTTAAAGCGGGCGTTGCAGGACACTTTACGAGTCAACATTCCAATCCGCTTCCTCTGGGCCGGGTCCAATCCTATCCCCAGATCCGCCTCCCATGCTGCCCAGGCCGGCGCTAATGGGGGAGTCGAGTCCCGGCGCATGGCGGAGTAAAGGAGGGAGATCAGGCGCCTACCTCTCCCACATGACAAGATGACGTCTAGAGTATGAG
Organism: Lissotriton helveticus; assembly: GCF_964261635.1. Taxonomy (NCBI): domain Eukaryota; kingdom Metazoa; phylum Chordata; class Amphibia; order Caudata; family Salamandridae; genus Lissotriton; species Lissotriton helveticus. The sequence goes on along the minus strand of NC_136057.1, from coordinate 1,268,482,483 downwards.
TGAGCTGGGGTGCCTCTGGGAAAGTGGGCCACGTCGTCCTGGCCACCTCTCTGAGACTTCCATAGTGTAGGTATTGGCCCATTGTGCATAATATTAATATTAATACAAGCTATATACAAACATATAATGTGAACAAACAATCAAAACAAAATATACAATATTTATAACTGACACATTTAATCCAACTTCATACACACTACTCTCATACTTCACACACTCATACTACAAACAGGTCCCAATGTACACAACAATATACATCAACATAGGAATGAAACCAACTGTAAAGAAAAATTTGAGAACTTTTATATCTTTTTACAGACAGAATAAAGCTGTGCTTTTTTATGTTTATAGAAAAATAGGAACGACAAAAGGCTCTTTCTATGTGACCTGGGACCAGGTCGACGCGTTTCGAACCTGTGAACTAGTGGGGTTCTCCTCAGGACCAATAAGACTCTTAAGTCTTCTGGGTGACTCCCTTCATACGTCACTCTGATGTGCCAGTATCCCCGAATTTAGAAGTGAAGCTTTTTGGGCACCAGGACTCCCAAGTCATGTCCTGCTGCCTCCAAACCGTGGATGCACGTGGGGCGATTCCTTAAATGTGCCCTTTCAAACCACAGGAAGGTTTATAAACAGCGTTCCAGAGTAAATCAGCTGCTGGGTCGGGTGTGAGCCGTCATCCCGTACACGGACTAAGTTACGGTATTCTTACTTCAAGCTGAACTATGGACTTCCCGGAAGTCACATGACCGTCAGCAGGCCCATAGGAATGTATTGGAGATTGCATGAGCAATTTGCGAGTACCAGTAGGTACTCGCAAATTGCTCATGCAATTTCAAGGGTGCAAGGGTGTCAAAATGACACCCTGTTGCACCCCTGAAATTGATCTATGTACATATGTTGCACACACACATGCTCCGCTGGCAACCATTATTATATCCTGTGGTTTTGAGACAATCTCGTATGCGGGTGACACTCAGGTGATAATCCCCATCGAGACGGACCCAGCGGAAACGAGAGCTAAGTTTAAGTCCTGCATGTTGAAAATTGCCACCTGGATGAGTGAGAATTTCCTGCAGCTAAACTCCAATAAAACAGAGATCGTCCTATTTGGGAAGGCAACGGAGCTATTGTCCTAAGGGCATGTGTGTGCGAAACATGAAACTTTGAAAATTGCACAAAAGTGCTTTTTTCAAAGTTTTAGCAAGTTACCATGAAGTCCAACTTCATGGTAATTTGCTCCCCCTATTAGCGAATTCGCTATTTTTTTGACTTTCATGCATTGCATTTAAGGAATCTCAATTTGGGATTCCTTAAATGTAATCGCAATTTAAGGAATCTCAATTTAGAGGTTCCTTAAATTGCGATTTTTGCATTTGGGATGATGCATCCCAAATGCAAAAATACCGGGAGCAATGGGGCAGATTCTGAGAATCTGCCCATTTGCTCCCGGTATTTACTTTGATGCATCTGCCAGTAGGTTTTTTGGGGATGTATTTGTTAATGGAATGATTATGACATTAGTGATGAATCGACATAGAATTGATAAAACGTATAGCCAAATATAGTTAATGTAGACAAATATAGTAATACAAATATTTTTAATAATTGCAATTACCCCTGAAGAACTCGAAATGCATTGGGTTTTTAATGTGTTCGAAGTTACCTTTAGTCCACCAACCTTTTCCAGCGGGGTTGGGTGTTGTCGCTAAGATGCTCCTTGGAGCGGTAGTAGCGCTATACAAGTGTGAACTTACATTACATTTAATAAGGGATTACTGCTATGAACAATCATGCGAGCCCATTGTGTTCGTGAAAGAGGCCTGGATGGGCACAACATGAGCATATAAGTTGGGAGAGAGCATGATTCCTTACATGTGGATGAAACTATCCAAGAAGGTTAAAGTGATGGAAAAATTCTGTTAAAGAAGGAGAAATGGATTAAACGTTTTTTGAATATTGGAGCAACTCCAGAAACTTGCTGTGCTGTTGGGGTGGGGTGAAATGCGCCCTCACAAGGCCAGGCTTCCATTGGGGACACGTTAAATACCATTGCGCCACTTAGAGCCGCGCGTACGCTGGAAAGGGCTGCCTCAGCCCCCTGGTACTCTGAAAGTCTTAATAAGGAAAAGGCCCTGTGTAGAGGAAGAGAAAGAAAATGGAGGAAAACCAAGCGGCCAGAGGATAATCAGGCCTTTTCAGTGTCACACAAAACACATTTAAAGAACTGTAATACAGCAAGAAGAGACCACTTAGGCTCGCAAATACGGGAGGCAAACAACTCTTCCAAGGAGCTTTTTAAAATACTCAGAGATCACAAACCCTAAAGTAAATACTCCTTCTATTCCCCCCGACACAAACGCTATGTGATGATTTAGCAAATCATTTCAAGGACAAAATTGATAAGATCTACAGTTCACTGGTGGCAGGAGAAGCATCGAAGGGGTTGGCCCCCCTGGGAGGGACCCTTTACTACCCAGACTCGACTCATTCAAACCTATCACCACAGAGCAAGTGGAAGCTGTGCTGGCGTGGACGAAATCAGGTGCGCCCACAGTCTCGGCTGTGCCATTTATAATGGCAGAACTTGCCCCAATTTCAGCCCCCTCACTAGCTGAGGTCTGCAACATTTCCTTGGCTACAGCCAAATTTCCTAGGAAATGGAAAAAGGCTCATATAAAACCTCTGCTGAAGAAGTCACTGGCAGACCCAGCGGATATGCAAAATTATAGACCAATTTCCCTCCTCCCATGTAGCTCGAAGGTCATGGAGACACTGATAAACAACTCACGGGACATCTGGAGCAGCATAGTTTATTGGACCTCTCGCAATCAGGATTCCGTGCAGGCCACAGCATTGGTGGAGGTCACGGACACTATCAGGATGTCACTGGATAGAGGGAGGCCCACAATGCTGGTGCTCCTTGATTTGGCGGCAGCCTTTGACACCATCTCTCACCGTGTCCTGCTGGATAGGCTGCGGGAGATTGGTGTTGAAGGCTTGGCCTGGACATGACTGCAGAGCTTCCTTAACAACAGAACACAATGTGTCCAATTAGGCACATTTGTTTCTCAGACCAAGGCAGTGGACAAGGGGGTTCCGCAGGGCTCCATCTTAAGCCCCACATTATTTAACATCTATGTGGCTCCGCTGGCAACCAATATTATATCCTGTGGTTTTGAGACAATCTCGTATGCGGGTGACACTCAGGTGATAATCCCCATCGAGACGGACCCAGCGGAAACGAGAGCTAAGTTTAAGTCCTGCATGTTGAAAATTGCCACCTGGATGAGTGAGAATTTCCTGCAGCTAAACTCCAATAAAACAGAGATCCTCCTATTTGGGAAGGCAACGGAGCTATTGTCCTCGGACTGGTGGCCAGTGGAACTGGGGAGGCACCTAACCCAACCATTCAGGCACTGAACTTGGGTATCTTGATTGACAACACGCTGTTGCTGGAATCAGAATCAGGCACTTGCTTTGGCATCATGCGGATGCTGAGAAAGATTTTTCCATGGGTCCCTTTGGAGGCCAGAAAGACCCTGGTACAGGCACTACTAGTCAGTAGACTAGACTACGGAAATTCACTACTAGTAGGAATCAGGGAGGACCTCGCATCTAGGATACAAGTAATGCAAAATACAGCGGCACGATTGGTCCTTAATAAACCAGTGTGTACCCCTTCTCAACCTCTCCTGCAACTTCTGCACTGGTTGCCTATGAGAAAGAGAGCAGTGTTTAAGCTTCTGACAACAGTGTTTAAAGCACTGCAGGGGACGGGCTCAGTATATTTAAGGAGGAAGGTAATCCCTTATATACCGGCCCGCTCACTGAGATCCAGTAAGCGGAATCTGCTCCGTCCCTGCAAAATCAGGAAAGCCAAAATGGGAGGGAGAGCATTTTCTCATCTAGCCCCTCGCCATTGGAACCGTCTGCCGGAAGAGCTACGCGCTTGCACAAGCTTGGGGCAGTTCAAGAAGCAGTTAAAAACCTGGCTGTTATAAACCGCAACTTTGTCTTAGCCACCAGGACTGTGCAGCCAAAAGGGCCGGAGATCCCTGAAGGGATGATTTGTTGCGCAATACAAATCCTAATAATAATAGGAGGAACCTTTACCAAGGAAGAAACAACTGAAGAGACTGAAGGAAAGGACTGATCCTTCCTGTGTGTTCTGGGGCTGGCCTGCAGTTTGCTGTTTTAACCAAGGAATGGCTAAAGGGGCTTTGCTGTGTGCTGTGTCCCCCTGCTTGAAAGGACTTTGCTGTGCTGTGTCCTGAAGTAACTTATCCACAAGGGCCCGAGGTGAGCTGGCTCCTTGTTGCGGAGACACAGAAACACAAAAGTTTCCAGGAGAGTCTCAGCGATGCTGTGTGCATGTGCTTTGTGCAGCATGAGACCTTCATGAGGATTGCCTTGTTAACGTGCACCCAGAGTTAAAATGAGTCTCAGGGACGCTGTGCGCGTGTACTTCTTGCAGCCTGATACCTTCATGTGGAGTGCCCGGTGACTGTGCACCCGAAGCGAAAGGGAGTCTCAGCGACGCTGTGTGCATGTGCCCTGTGGCAGTCTGAGATCTCCGTAGCAGTAGCAATCCGGAGCAGCAGCCCCGGAGGAGCTGAGCCGCCGGCCCGAGCCCGCCTTTGCCAATTCACAAAGATTGCATCAGAGGCCCAAACCGCTGGTCGAGGAGAGGAGAGTGAGTTTGCTCCCCCAAGGTAACCTTTGTCGACCCCTTGGGCAGGGTTCGGGCTCGGAGGGAGACGCTCTCGGCCTCTCTCTCATTCAAGCAGCGGCACAAGCCTCTGCTTCAGCTCGTAACCCCGCCTGTATTGCCAAGGGAGTGGCAGTACAGGGACCGGAGTGAGGAGCTGCACTTTTTGTTACACCATACCGGTGTTGGGGGCAACTGGTGACAGAGGCTGACTGCGAGTCAGAAGAAGTGGCGGAGAGGGCGCATTATTCCTGCATAACGAACTACTGGATTAGTGCATGACGCATTGCATTGTTTGTGCATAGCAAACTACCTGATTAGCGTATTACGCATTGCGTTATTCTTGCATAACGAACTACCTGATTAGTGTATTACACATTGCCCTATTTCTACATAACGATGTACCTGGTGGTTGTATTACGCATTGCATTATTCTTACAATGCAAAGTGCCTGGTTGTTGCGTTATGCATTGCATTATTTTTACATTGCAAAGTGCCTGATTATTGTGTTACGCATTGCATTATTTTTAGATTACAAAAGTAACTGATTCTAACATTACGAACTGCATAACATGGTGTTAGATTTACAGTGGAAAGTTTAGAAGTGCTCATTAATATTGCCAGAACTTACAAGGGCTGGCTGGCCTAACAACCGACCAGGAGAGAGAGCACACATATTCATATGTTGGATTTATATTGTGTGGTCTTATCGTATATCTTTTTATATAAAATGTATACTCGTTTTTATAAAACTCGTGTGGAGTCTGTTTGTAGTGTCATCATTGGGTTAGTGTGAGAGTGGTTGGAAATACTTTGCACATTTGCCTTGAAGATCAGCCTGGCTGCTCGTGCCAAGCTACCCAGGGGGTGAGCTGGGCTATCTCAGAAGGTCACCTTCCTTTCCCTGATTTGGAAATGAGGGTCCTACCTCAGCCAACCAGGGATCCCGGGTCTAACAGTTCCCACATCACACACGGTTCTGGGAAACTTGCCATCTATGCTCGGTGTGCAAAGCCCCTGGTTCTCCTTGTTGGCGCATGCGGTGTAGTCCAGAGTTTCCGGACTACACCGGTGTATTGCTGGACTACACCAGTTGGTGTTGCATTTGCAGAACTTAAAGTGTAAAGCGTTAGACCTCATCCCTAAGATTAAAACGTGCCTCTATGTTCTCAAGAGCACCCAGTTCAGGTCCGGTGTTACAGATTATTATTTTTAGGTCAATTAGTTCAGTTGAAATACACCAAATGAACCACTCCCAGAATGCATTAGGTTGGTCAAGGAAAGCCCCGGAGTGGAAAGTGGTGTACGTGTACATGAAGGTATCAAGTAACTGTTTCCCAGTTCCGTGCGTGAGCATAGCATTCAGTTCTTGAACTTCCTGTGCATCCTGGCACCAGTAGTCTTAGTTTTTTAGGTCGAGTACCGTCGCACTGCATAGCAGTGGGCGGAGCCTGAGATTTAATGTTTCTTAGAGGGGGCTTGGAACCCGCCCCTCTTCTCCATTGGTTGGCTTCCTAAACGGAGGCCAGCCATTGGAGGAGAGGGGCATCACTCCCTTTGAGCCCCGTCTTTTTCGGATTCGGGGGCGTGTTTTTTAGGTTCTTTCTATCGGTGACGTCATCCGTCACTCAAACCTAAAAAACACGCCGCCCAGTCTGAAAAGGACGGGCTTAGCTTCAAAAAATGAAGAGCGCTTGTTTGTGTTTGAAGTCAGAAACCACAAATTAGCACGTGCTCTTGCTTCCTGCAGAAATCAACTTATAATTGGCTACTCCAGTCTTTGTCATCACAGGCCGACGGAGAATACCGCTTCGCATCTTTATAAAAGCATCATGGCGCCCATTGAGAACTTGTGACGGTCTAAGTAATCACATATAAAATAACGCATAAACATTTTTAATCAATGTGAATTCCTCGTATCTATTTAAACATGATTGTCCTGTGAATAATGACAATTCAACTATCTAAATAATTTATGTACTCTATGTTTTCCAATATTGGTTTCGATAAGGTCTTGCAACTGAAAGATTGCGCAATTCGGTGTCCTTGTTTGTCCTTTGTCTATTTCCATAAATGCAGCCATCAACCGAAATGCGTCATTACAAAAAAAAACTGTTTTTTCGAACTGGCGACACCTTGCGTCTGTCGGCAACTGGGGCGGGCCCAGAGGGTACTATTGAATTTATTTTCCGATTGGTGGAATCAGAAGTCCGTAGAAAAGGAGGACCAATACTAGCTGTGCTGAAGTCGCAGAGGCTATGGCGGGACCCATGAAAATGGAGACCGAGGCTTGGGCCTACCGTCGGCGCAGGGAGATGCCAGGGATGGGACTTCGGGCACTTTCACACTTGCTTCTTATGTTGCTGGGTTTCTGCGGTTGTTGCAGCGCAGGTGAAGTGAGCGGCGTGGTGCAATCTGTTTTTTTACGAATCATTCATGGTGCTACCCTTCTCTGTGGAAGTGGCTTCCTCTGGGATGCGCTTAGCACAGGAAGAACTGCAGTTACATATCATGGAGTGTTTTGTCATTTGTTTTTGTGCGATTGACACTAATTACTTCATTCAGATTTGAACTGCATTGAACCTGGAGATTAGATTATAAAATATGAAAGGATAAAGTTGACTGTTCGTCATTAAGTCTCAAGTGGAAACAGTTGATTCAAAGGAATACGTAGTTGTAAAGACTGGGACAGAGTCTTGTGGAAGTAAACAAAGCGATGCAGGAACCCTTCATTTTATGCAGCGCCGTTGAAAAAGCTCTTCGACTTCCGAATTAATCGGATCTTTTTGCACCCATTGAATGACTGGTAAGTTCCAGTGCATGCTACGTCATTTACTTGTTTTCCATTTGTCTCCCAGGAGCTGTACCTGCTACAAGTGTGTTTTTTGCGGGGTTGGTGGCATGGTGGATTTGGTGAGGTGTGGAGAGGAGAGTGTACTGCTTCTGAAAGATTTTAAAAACTGGGTGCTGTTTGTAGACTATTTTGAGGATTGTCTTCCATCCACCTTATACCTTCCCATGTCTTGGCCCCAAAGTCTCCTTACTTAGCTGCTGCGTAACGTACTCAACGCTTTTTATGGTCGGTCCTGAGAATGTTACCTTTTGACCATGGGTGTAGAGTCTGAGAAGTAAATACATGGTGCACTCCTGAGAGTTCCATGGTCACATCCTGTTATGCACTTTCCTAGGCTCAACTACTCCTTGCTGAACTTCTACCGCAGCGTAGCCTTCCAGTGGATGCTTCTTTTGAAGCCAGTCTGGACACCGGGGATTGGTCAAAGCTACACAGAGCCAACAGTGGATTTGCATGTGATCATTTCACGACACACATTTTTTTGCTCGCTTTCTTTAATTTTCCCTTATTTCCTCTACTTTATCCTCTCTGTTACTGTTCTTGATATCTTTGTTGCCCCTCTTCTTTTCCTCTAACATTTTTCTAGCTGACCCACCTTTTTCATGACCCTTGATTACACACTCTGCCCTCTACATCTGTCCCCTTCGCTCTGACGCTTACTGATTCCTGCTCCTTTCTTCGCCTTGTCCCATTTGCTCCTTTCCGACCCCTATCTGCCACACTCCACTTCTTGCCCTTCTCGGTCCCTTGCATCTCCCCCTTCCGTCCCTTGCCCCCTTTGCTGCATTGCACCCTGCCCTCTCTGCTCCACTCTGTCCCATGTCACTCTCTGCCTTAGTCTCCCATTTGACTGCATCGACCTCTGTAGTGGTTTAAAGCCCAGCTAATAGCATAGGAAACATAACGATTCAAATGTGTACTTACTGAATTTCTTGCAAGTTAATGCAGGGTATTAGGTTTCCCAGAAGTAAAAAGTAGGCCGGGGAAAATCTGCGTCATTTCCTTTGCAACCAACGTGGTATAATGATGTAATTTGGGGCATTTTGTGTAGTAAATGCCCTACAAAATGCCAACAATTATACCAGATGACACCGGCATAAGCACAATTTTGCCTGAACCTAGTATTAACAAAGTTGAAGCTGCCTTGCTCGGTGTAAACATTACATTAAAAGGTTGTAGGGGGGAGGAGCCACGCCAGCGACCAAGATGGCCGCTTGAGCATCGGCTCCGCCGACCACTTCATACTGACTTGCCATCCGGCACATTATCCTGACCCCCGTCCCCGCCACCAGGTGGGGGACCAGCACCTGAGCCACCAGGTGAAATTTTGGAAGATTTGGACGCACCGGTGACCTAATACCGTCGTCTGGGAAATTTGGGCCTTTGGGATACACCCCCGGGACCTTGCGTGTGGCACTGTCCGTTCTGGAGTTCGACAACTACGGCGAGTGGGACCGGAAGTGCTCGGGGACACCCGATCCTCGGAAGTCGTATCACACCCGCGGGACCCCGGGGCCCCCTCTCAGTCTGGTTCACACGGGGCCGCCCTGTCTGGACAGGAGCACCAGCGATCGGCTGGCTTTTGATTGACTTTGTGGCAGATTGACTCGGCTCTGTCCCGCGAAGTTGGTGTCCGGACGGTGGCTGAGAATGGCGGCGAGAGGGGACCCTGAAAAGCCACCTCCGAAAACATCGCGGACTACCAGACTAGTGCAGTCCCATAAATTGGAAAAGTACAGTTTCTCTAAAGGTTCCCCGGGGGACGAGAAGCGCGCACAAGTGAGCGGCCAGGAGGGAGATCCATCCGGAGAGGATCCAGCGCTGAAAGATCTAATGGCAGCGATCACCGGGATTCAGTCATATCTCGCCAGGATGGATTCCAAATTAGACACGGTGACCATCGAGGTGGGCCTCATCCGTGCGGACCTCACCAGAACTACGGAGAAGGTCAAGTCACTGGAGGTCAAAACATCGAGCCTCACGGATGATGTGTCCGAACTCCAGCGAGAGGTGAGGGACCTGAAGGTGTCTAGGGCCCAATTTGACCGTAAGCTGGACGAGTATGAGGGGCAAGCGAGGCGCAACAACGTCCGTATCCTGGGTGTACCGGAAAGGTCGGAGGGGCAGGCCCCGGATCTTTTCGTGGAGGATCTTATCCTGAAACACCTGAAACCAAAGGGTCTCAGTAACTTTTTCACTGTGGAAAGAGCCCACAGAGTTCCCGGTGGTCGCCCGAAGGAGGGGTCGCTCCCCCGCCCCATGATTACACGAATACTGAACTTTCAGGATCAGGACGCCATCTTACAGGCTGCTAGATCATCCGGTCCTCTGGCATTCGAGAATGCCTCCTTGCTCTTTTTCCCTGACTTTACCCAAGCGGTCCAAAAACAACGGCAGGGTTTTATGGCTATCAAGCGCCGGGTGCGGGCCTCCGAAATCAAGTACTCTATGCTGTTCCCAGCCCGCCTTCGGATAGAGCGGGACGGAAAATCTTGGTTCTTTGATCATCCTGAGGCCGCTGCGGACTGGCTGGACAGAACTCAGGTGTCGGACCCGGAGAGAGACTCCCAGGTGGACCACGAGGACAAATGACTTTATCTCTGAACTGGTCGACTTGACTTTGTTGGTGGGGGTGCTGGTTTGATCGGGGCGATCTTTTTTTCCTTTCGATCTTTAGCCTTTTTTAGGTTTTTTTTCCTTTTGGGAAGATATTTTGATGGGGTTTGTACGCGGGTTGGGGTTGTGGAGGTCGGCGGCCTGTTGTAAGGTCCTCCTCCGTCTTCTACGTTTAGATCATAGTCCTGGGGAGACAGGCACACTGCGAGTTGGGGATGTGCACGAGTTGCATGCAGGGGTGCAGGGTGGGGGGTTGGCAGGTTGGGTTTGGGGGGTTTTTGTTTGATTGTTTTTGTTGTGTTTATGACCATTGTCTTGCTATGGGTGTCACGGACTGCTTCAGAATTCTCGGGGGATGAATATGGCTTCCACTGGGTTGGGCATGGGTGTATCTGTCCTCAGCTGGAATGTGAATGGTTTGGGAGATAAGATTAAGCTCGCAATGGTGGGGCAGCTAATTTGACGGCGATCGCCAGATGTGGTTTTGCTATAGGAGACCCACCTCATGGGGAAGCGATGTATGGCACTACACCGGGGAGGGTATAAATTGGTGGCCCACGCCGGCTTTACCTCCGGCTCTAGAGGGGTGGGGATCTTAGTTAAGAGCTCCTTCCCGCTCACCATCCAAGCTACCTGGTCCGATAACCGTGGCCGCTATGTGGGAATCTCGGGGCTCTGGGAGGGTAAGACTGTCACGTTCCTTTCAATTTATGTCCCCCCTGCATTGCAGACAGACACCTTTAGTGACTTGACCAGGGTGTTTTTGTCGCTGCCTATTGGTATTATGGTGATTGGGGGGGACTTCAATGCAGTAATGGATGGCGAGTTGGACAGATCCCCCTCCCGTGTGCTGCTGCCCTCTCGTAGATGGCTGTCTGATTTTGCCTCTGCAACTGGTATGGTTGATGGTTGGAGACTCCGGCACCCTAGGGACCTGGAATATACACATGTGGGGTGTCTGACCATTCACCGATCTGGTTGCGATTGAATGTCGGACAGAGTAATGTGGCCAGGATTGCCTCGATTAGTGCGTGGCGGCTAAAAGACCCCACGACTAAAAAGGAGATAGTGCGTATCACGGATAGCTACTTCCGGGAGAACGCCGGGACGGTCACTTCTGGTTGCTCCCTCTGGGACTCCTACAAAACCGTTGTCAGGGGGGAGGCGCTCTCCCTAATCTCCGGGCAGAAAAAGAAGAGTAGGGCGGAAGTCGATAGAATTGAGGCGGAGCTACTGGTCCTGGAAAGGGAGGCCTCCATCGCTGAGGACCCGGGGACGCACATCGCCTCGGTCTCCTCAGAGATGAATATAAACAATTGGCGCGTGATAGGGCGAGAGTGTAGCATGCCGACACACAAAGCAGAATATATGAACACGGCGATAAGGCTGGGAAATTGATTGCTTGGTTGGAGAAGGGTGACTGGGGGTCTCGTCTGGTGCCGGAGCTGCTGATCGTGGGCTCGGGTGTCACGACGGACCCCCAGGTTATAGTGGCTGAGTTTGCTCGGTATTACGAGGAGGTCTATACCTCGACAAGCCTGTACACTGTGGAGGAAAACGTGGAGGTCATCCGAGACATTCCAATGCCTGTTTTGTCAGTCGCGCACAGGGAGTTCCTGGATTCTACAATCACGAACGATGATGTCGCGATGGCGATCCGGGGGGTCCACTCCGGGAAAGCCTCGGGTCCGAACGGTATCCCTGTAGAACTCTATAAATTGCATGCAGATCGTCTGGCCCCGTTTCTAGAAGACATGTACCTCGAGAATAGAGAGGCCGGTATTCTTCCTTACGACCAACGCATTGCTAATATCATTGTATTATATAAAGATGGCAATCCCCGGATGGAGTGCTCCTCCTATCGCCCAATTTCTCTCCTAAACGCAGAGCCTAAGATTCTGGCTAAGTTACTTGCTAAACGGCTAGTGAAAACTGTCTCGGAACTGATACACCCTGATCAGTCCGGTTTCATGCCGCGTCGTAACACTGCTCTCAATCTTCGTCGCCTCCATGGGGTGGTGGCGGGGGCCTCCCGCATACTTGAGCCGGCAGTGCTTCTGTCTCTCGATGCCACAATGGCGTTCGACAGGGTCGAATGGTTTTACCTGTTTGCGGTGTTGGAGAAGCTAGGGTTCGGACCGGAATTTATACGATGGATCCGTCTTCTTTATTCGGCTCCGTTGGCCCGAGTTGTGGTGAACAATCATAAGTCCCGCGATTTCCAGTTAGGGAGGGGCACCCGCCAGGGATGTCCCTTATCGCCACTCTTGTTTGCCTTGGCCCTGGAGCATCTCGCGGCTTGGGTGCGATGGGATAGATCTATAAAAGGGTTGCGGTGGACCCCGGTATGGGAGGACAAAATCTCGCTTTATGCGGATGATATTCTCATGTATTTAACCTCCCCCCGACAGTCCCTGATGGTTTTTCTAGACATCTTGGAGATTTATGGTAGGTATTCGGGCTTCGCCATTAACTGGACGAAGTCGGTCCTCTTTGTGTTGAGCGGGGATCCCCCTAGAGTGCCAGAGAATTGTCCGGTAAGAGTGGAGTTGATTGGTTTCCGCTACCTCAGTATCCACATCTCTAAAGACCCGAAGGTGCGTTTCGGCGCTAACCTGGGACCACCTCTGGCCCGGCTCCGCCGTGATATCGCCAAATGGAAAGGGTTGCCACTCTCCCTGTTGGGCCGGGCGGTGCTGTTCAAAATGATGCCGCTACCCCGGTTTCTGTACGCTTTGCAGAACTCCCTTGATCCAGTGGCCCCTTCTTATTTCAATGAGATTGAATCATTGCAGCGTCAACTTCTCTGGGCTGGGAAGCCACGGATTACACTGTCTAAACTGATGTTACCCTGGTATGATGGGGGATTGGATTGCCCAATGTTAGGAAGTACTACTGGGCCTCCCAATTAGCTCCTATCAATCACGCGGTCTATGGCTCTCCGGTTGACCCCGGGTTTGTCATGGATCGCGGCCAGTTGCCAGGGGGTGAGTATACTAGGGTCTTGTATGCTAGGCGGGGTAGGTTCACTCTGCTGCGTCCGACGTCAGTTTCGGTGCGGGTCTGGCATGCGGCTAACCGTGCGCTCAACTGTGAGGGCAAGATAACCATGGCCACCCCGCTTTGGAATTCGGAGGCTCTGGGTAGTCTGTGGAAGTCGAAGGGTTTTGACCGCTGGGATCTGATCGGCATCTCGCAGGTCCGAGACATGTGGGGTAAGAATGGGATACTGATTTTGAGGAATTGCAAGCCAGACATCAATTGAATGAGAGTGAGCGGTTTCGATATCTACAGATCAGGCACGCCCTGGTGACAGCCTTCCCTTGCGAAGTGAAACCCCCGGTGGCCTCTCCGCTGGAGGATCGAATCTTGGACGGGTACCTCCCCACCAAAGCGATCTCTCTGGTTTATAGGAAATTGATCAACCATACCGAGGACCCCCTGGTGTGGATCAGGGAACAATGGATTGCGGATGGCCTGGTCTTGGACGAGGAAGACTGGGGGGAGGCTGTGGCGTCCCCCAGGGAAGTGGCGATTTCCATGAGGCTTCGTTTAGTACAGCTCAGAATCCTTCACCTATCCTACACCACGGGTCCAGTGTTGCGTCGTATGGGGCTCACCTCCAATTCAGACTGTCGTAGGGGTTGCGGTATGCCTGGTACATTTATGCATATTCTATGGGAGTGCCCGGAGATCCACAACTACTGGATCAAGATTCATGAGAGAATGAGTGAGGTATGGGAAGTGCAGATTGTACTTGAGGCACGTCGTTGCATACTTAATGTGTGGGAGCCTTCCGACCTCTCGACCCATGGTAAAGTATGGGTCACTCTTGCATGTATGGTTGCAAAACGAAACATAGCACAACTTTGGGGTGCCGGCCGGGCTCCTCAGCTTGGGAAGTGGATGGAGGACCTGGATTGGTGTATGTTTCGGGAGAGGGCGGTATATGTGGCCAGAGGTCGACCCCGTAAATGGGTGAAGATATGGGAAGCTTGGAATGCTTACAGAGGGGATATATGTACACCGCCAGACTTAGACCCAGTTCTGGGAGAATTGGATGCACCATGAACCCACTTCATACACTCCTTTTTTGATTCTGTAATGTTGGAACCTACATTCTCCGATAGTGATTGGCGATACCTACGGCACGATGGTCATTTTGTTTGTGTTTGTTGATTATGTTTAATTAAAAGAATAATAAAAAAAAAATAATAAGGTTGTAGGGTTGGGAGGGCTCCACGGGCCCAGAGTGTCCTCGAATGCTGTGTTTCCGTGAGACTCAAAGCAGCTGCACCATGAAATGGCCTCTCGGTTGCTAGTAGAAGTGGGCGGGAGGGACTGTAGAAAGATGAGTTATTTTTCTGCCCCTTCCCCGTACAGCTCTAAAGCCCCCCCAGGCCGGGCTTAGCTGCCCCCTTGATGTGTGGGGCAGTAGAAGCCAGAGTGGCCCATAATTGGCGGCAGTGAGTGACGGCGGGGCACTGGCATGCCGCAGGTATGTGACTGGGGTTAAAATGAGTTTTTCAGCCCTGGACTCCCTTTAACATCTTGGTGCAGTCGGGGTATTTTTTAAATCCATTTTCGTCACATATCAATAGCTACCAGCAATATTGTTGCACCAGGCTGCTGATTTGTAGTGCTTCTTACTAGGCGAAAAAATTGCTCCTAGAACATATTACTAGCAGCCATAGAGCAATGCGCTGACGTTAGGAGGCTGTCTGTTTTAGTCACAACACCACAGAAGCGCATCACACATTGCTAGCAGCTAATGTTTGGGACATTACCCAGACGGCAGCTGCACTTGGTAAAGTGATAGATCAAATTCCCCATCTTGGTGTAGTTGTACTTATAGCATCCACAGTCCGTGGTAGCACTCATCGAGCAACATTGGCTTGATAACTCTACTCACTGAGCAGAAACACCATAATACTGCAGCCCCAAAATGGTTCTGGGAGCCCCTATCAGGCAGCCCCAACCATCTGATGTTTTTGACAGCACCCCGATGTTTCCCGGTAAACCTACTTAGCCTTTATATTCCTGAACACACACATTGAACAACACCTAATGTTTATGGAGGCCTCTATTGAGTGGCGTCTTAATGTTTCTATAGTTCTTATTAAGCAGGGCTTCCTGGTGTTATGGGAAATGTAACACGCCTGATCCCAGTGAACGGTACAAAAGGAGGTGGTGATGGACGGAGCATCAGAACCAATCAAACACTCACACCCAGTCAAAAGATCTGGGTTTGATCCATCACCGTTCTTTAGCCCACTCTGCCACCCCAGTTCAGACATGGCTATATGCAAATCAGTCTGACCCTGTGCCTCATGGGAACATTCCAGCCCGAACTGCCAAGCCATGCCTTCCCTGGACCGGAAACAAGCTTCCGAGGACCGGTTTCTGGCATTTCAGCCGTCTTCAGCCCGGCTTGCTTGAATCCAGTGGCAAAGTGAGCAAGGGACTCACGTCTGAGCATACCCTGCCACACTTAAGGCGGCCAAAAGCGGTACAAAAGGGGGTGGTGATGGACGGAGCATCAGAACCAATCAAACACTCACACCCAGTCAAAAGATCTGGGTTTGATCCATCACCGTTCTTTAGCCCACTCTGCCACCCCAGTTCAGACATGGCTATATGCAAATCAGTCTGACCCTGTGCCTCATGGGAACAGTCCAGCCCGAACTGCCAAGCCATGCCTTCCCTGGACCGGAAACAAGCTTCCGAGGACCGGTTTCTGGCATTCCAGCCGTCTTCAGCCCGGCTTGCTTGAATCCAGTGGCAAAGTGAGCAAGGGACTCACGTCTGAGCATACCCTGCCACACTTATGGCGGCCAAAAGCGGACTGGACTGTTCCCATGAGGCACAGGGTCAGAGCTGATTTGCATATAGCCAGTGTCTAACCCAGGGTGGTGTGGAGTGCAAAAAAACAATGGATTTAGGCCCAGATCCTTGTACTGGGGTGAATGTATGACATTGTTCTACATTCTGTCCATCAACTGTGTTTTTTGCAATGATCCCAGTGAAGGCAGATATCGTATCAAGAACACCCATTATACAGGCAGATGCATTTGCCTCATCCTTGTGGTAATGGCAAAATAAACATTTTAGTGTAGCCATAACGGTAATAGAACATTAATACTTTGGTGTTTAAGGTATCACCATTGTAGAGCAGCATTTTAAGCTCTTTTTATTAAGCTACAGGTATGTTTGATATGTATGTATTTGGATGGGGGTAGTGCACGACTCCGCATCCTTGTAGACTCCACTCATGCAGCAGCACACCCCATCAAGGACTTGAAGAAATATGACCACATCACACCACCTCCTATGCCCGTGCCACCATGAACCAGCTGCATCATATAGATACAAAGCAGTCACAAACATACCACTTCCCAAATGACTGATAAGTTAACAATCTCTGGTGACTTTCGGCATACCAAAGCCAGGACACCATAAGACTGTTTATGAAGAAAAGCAAAAAATATTACCGGCCTTCTGTATCTATTGGTAAAGAATCTTGAACTACATCTCTGTAGCCATCCGAGATGCCGAAATCCTGACTTAATTTAGGAAAAAGTTGTGAATACATTTCTTTTAAAGATCACTACATAATGCTGCACTAACAGTTCAGAAACCAGCTACACTAAAATCATTTGTTGGCTGCATCTTTACCTTGGCCTCTCAACAGTGCTGCAATATTGGCCCCCAGTAACAAAAGCAGCAAGCAAGTGAAAGAGCGCCAAACAGAAGTAACATTTGTAGGGGTGTATCATATGCACAAGTAGTTAACACCCGCATATATAGAGGATTTACTAATCGTGTTCAAATGCAATGTAGGGCTGAATACTAATGTACTTGGTATTAGAATTACATGGAGAGCTAATGTTAAGAGTTTGAAAATCAATAATGCCGTTTTAACATAGAGATGTCGTTTGATGTGAAGTCTTTCATTAATACGAGATGTGTTTTAATAGATCATCATTGTGACTCTAGATCTGCTTTATTAAAATTCATAGTTGTACCTTTTAAACGTGATAAAATTGCTTGAGATAGAAAAATGTATTTTGCTTTAAAGATGGAGGCTTAAAGAACGAAAGATATTGTTTATGCTAGGATGTTGGGCACATAAGCGTGCAGAGGCCCAGTTCATGAAAATCGTGTAGGCCAGATCGAAGATGCCTTGCTTAGCATTACATCGTAGAAATGTTTTTGGAGAAAGCTGCCTTTAGCTAAAGTCAATTGCAACATTAAGAAATTGTGAGCCGATTCACATGTATTCCTTTGCAGGTGCAGGACCAAGTAGATAGTGGAGTAGAAGGGCCCATTGTGTATGAGTGTTAGGATACGAGGCTCAGACATGGAGGAGTAGCCGAGGAATTTAAGGAAGCAACTTGAAGCAAAGGAGAGCCTGGGACCCAAGGACGTTTTAACGTACAAGGATGGAAAGGTGCCATAATGGAAAAATCTGAAAACCAACACCTTCGAGAGGGGCGTACTTGAAGGCGTGTCGTCCACATTGTGGGGCTTTGTATTAGGGACAGCACCCCGAGGGAGAAGGTAGAGTAGATGAGCCGAGGAGCGAGAGGGAGCGGTTGACCAGGCAGAGAGCTTAACTATGGCTGAGGAGTCTTTAGACTAAGTCGTAAGAAAGAGAGTGAACTTCTTTGGAAGTCGCCACTGCTGACACCTTTATTAGATTGGGCTATTGTTGAGTAGGGATGTCACTTAGTATAGTGTAGGGACAGATTAACCTGAATTGATACCTTTTATCAATGCATAGTAAAACTCAGGTTATAGCAATTCTTGTTAGCCTGATGATTCTTGAATTGATTCTTGAATTATTCCTGAGCCGTCTGAGACTCTTCCGTAGGATTATGTTTGTATTAGTGCCTGTTTATCTTCTAAACCTTTTGCTGAGGTGTTTATACATTCAGTTGTTTTTGGCTTTGTAATAAATCTTCAAACTTAGTCCTTAGTCGGTGGTTCTTTGGGGGAACAGGGGGAATCGTTGAAATTGATTGACTATTGGTAGATAGATTGCCTAATTCATTCTATGACAGGTAAAAAGGTCCAGTCGACCTGAGACGGGATTCTAGAGAATGAGATGCAGACTCTTGAAGGAAAATCCCGCCCTTTCAGTTGGTAGCAGAGTAGGATGGTTTATCTTCTGGAGTGAGGGTAATCTAGAGTAGGTTGAGATTTACCCGAGGCCCATAGAGATCCAATGACGAGCATCCAGAGAGTCGCGGACGAAGGATGGCGTTCCTTGGAAACTGACGGAGAGTGACGGTGCGGCAGAAAGCAGCAGGTCGTAAGAGAGTGAGTATGAAAAGAGTCATGCGTTGTTAGATTGCGGTGTTACGTTGTATTGTTGTGTTGTATTGTTTTGCGGAGTTGAGTGCCTGTAGTGTGAAAGGAGATCAGGTTGTGAGCGCTCGCAACCAGTGAAAATCTTAGACTCAAGGGGAGTTTAAGTGGTTCGGGTGTATCGAACACCCATAGTAATTGAAGACCATTGTTAAGGGGGTCATGAGGTACCACTGATCGCCCGCAGGACCGAGATAGGGGGAACGAATGTGTGAGTGCGTGGGTAACGGACGCTGGTCGGAAGTTGCCGTGTGTTTGTAACCTATCAGTTGAGGCGATTGTCCGGTCGTTTCGTGGACAGACATTTGCCAGTTCAGGTGACAATTACAGTCAGACTGTGGACGTACAGTCAAGGAGGTGGTTTCTTGGTCGGAAGTGATCATTTCCAGTGTATGATTGAGACGCATGCGTGACCGGGAGACAAGCTGAGAGAGGAGGGGAACTGCTGCGAAACGGAGGCGAGTGACGTCAGAAGGAGCTGCGCTGGGATAGGGCGGTTAGTGTGGAGCCGCGCTGGGATTGGTGGATTGTCATCGAGAAGTAAAAGAGCGCTGTAAACAAAGAAACGTTGTGGTTTTCATCATGAAATGGTTAAAAGGGTTGCAGAATTGTTTCAAAGGTGAAAGGAAGTTAGAACCTCGGGGTGGGGACGAGGCTCCACCGAGGATACTCCAGCCCATTATATGGCTACGAATGTCGGGTTGCATACCATATTGTGGCTTGAGAATTGGTGTAAAATGACTGACGGAAGCGAGGAATTGACTTTTCCTAAATACGGAACATTTAGATTGGAGGTGCTGTATCAGTTAAAAGCGACTATGGCTTCTTTGCGGCCTTTGCCCAGACCAACACAGTTTGAAGCACTAAATGCGTGTATCAGGGCAGCCTATGAAAAGAACAGAGATAGGAGACAAGAAAGAGTGAAAAGATCAGTTAGGGCGGTTCAAGATGCAAGATGGGAGGCACTAGCCAAGAGGTGGAGAGTGCAGACCATCGAAGGGGACAGGTTGTACCCGTTGTTGGTCAATACAGGGGATGCGCAGAGAAGGGGTACTGAGGATGAGGACAGTGAGACAGATGACAGCCTGATAGAGAGACTGTTGTTGGAGAGATCACCTCCATATAATCCCGAGATGGAGGAAAGGCCAGCACCCGCAATGGGCAGGGAAGCCTCTGTCGTGGACGGTGGCGTCCCAATGGAGAGCGGCTTGGGCCCCTTAGGGGACAGGTTTCGGCTCGGTGGAGGGAGAAAGGGCACCTCAACTTTCTCCAAGGACGAGAGTAGTGGGAAGATTTACGGTACAAAATGTACAAAACGAAGAGGGTGTCGATTCCCAGAGACTGCCAGACGCTCTTACGGTACCAGTTACCATAGGTCCCATAGTATCAGTGTACAATCCAGAACAGATACAAAGAGAGGGTCCGCCACAGAGAGAGAGAGAAGTGACAGAGAAGGAAGGAGTAATGTGGCGGACGGATGGAGCCAATTGCCAAGGCCTGTAGAAAGGAGCACCCCTTTGGCAGCATCGGCAGACTCATCTGGAGAGCAGGGGGGTTTGAGAGGACCGATGGACTTGAGAGGACCACGGCCAAGGTCACTTAGGGAATTAAGGCCTGATTTGAGAACTTGGGAAATGATTGCGGATACCCAGAGCAACAGGTCAAGGGATGATTTTGACCATGGAAACCAGGAAAATAGGGGGGTGTCTCACTGCGCGCCTAGCGGAAGCAGGCAGGAAAGGGATCGCGGGAGTGTGGAAAGTAGGGGGGCGTCCCACCACGCCCCTAGCGATAATAGACAGGATTGGGACCGCGAAAGTTGGGAAAACCGAAGGGTTCCCCATAACACACCTGAAGAAGACAGACGAGTGAGTCAGGACTGTGGCGGGAGGGACTCTAATGGAACTTCTAGCCAAGGTACATTGAGGCGGCGATAAAGGCAAGAAGGATTGATGTGATGAGACTTAAATCAGAAGTGGAGGAAATAGTGGAAGGCACATTGCCACTAGAGAGAATCGAACTCTATGAACTAGATGAACTGTTGTTTGTGGCGAAAGATGTTACTCGAAGGGCTAGGACAGCTCATGAGAAATTGTCTGAATTAGCGAATAAGTATGCTGTGGATTTGACAGGGACGAAAGCATTACAGGGTGGCCATAGGTTGCAGTACTCGGACCAAGATCTAGAAGAGAAGAGGGTGATCGGATTAAAAACCCACATCAAGGAATTGGTTGTGGGACTCCGAACCTGGATCCAATTGGACAAATGGGAGGAAAGGTGGTCAAAGAAAAAGAGTGTTAGGTGAAGCGCCATTGAGACATCTCCGGGAGGAGGGTTGATGCCTGTGGAGGCATACCCCTTGCGGGAGGTGGCTCACGGGGGATATGTACATGTACCCTGGAGTAGGGGAGATTTGGCTGCCTTTACGAACTCGTTTCCAAAGTTGCGTGAGAGTCCAGTGGAATGGTACAAACAGGTAGAGAGGTTTGTTAAGATCTCAAAGGTACTGTGGATTGATCTAAACACACTGTTTGACACTGTGGTTCCAGGAGACCTGTGGATAGCATGCAAGGTCAGTGTTGAATGGCCCACTGTGGAGCCAGACCGAGATGCTGCCACGAATGGACCCTCACCCAGGGTGATGATAAAGTATGAACAGGCGATCACGTGGTTGAAGACTAAGGTACCACCACAGGACATTGACTGGGTGAAGATAGATCGGACTAGGCAGGAACCGAAGGATACAGTTCACGAGTATTATGAGCGATTATTGCAGATTTTTAAGCAGTACAGTGGATTGGATGTGATGGATCCAAAGGACATGGGACAGTTTGTGTCTAAGTTTGTTCTGGGACTGAGACCTGATATCTGTCTCATGATACAACAACATTTAATTTGTTGGCAGAACAAGCCTCTGGACGAGATCCTCAGGTACGCGAGGTATTGCAGTGATGAGATAGACTCTAAGACAAAGAAGCTTAAGGATAAACTGATGTTAGTCCAGATGCAATCGGGAGGACAAGGTCAGTCAGGAAGTGGAACATTAGGGAGAAAATCGGGGGGACAAAAAAGGGACAACGAGGACGGCCCAAGACCCAGGATAGATCTGGCGACTCTGAAAAAGACGACCAAGTGTCACCAGTGTCATGAGGTCGGACATTGGAGACGTGAGTGCCCCCATAACCCAGAAAATCAAGGACAGGAAGAGGAGGAGGAGGTACAAGCCCCTCCGGTACAGAAAGTAACAGTAACTCAGTTTAAGACGGCTAAAGGGGGGACTTCAGCCCCTAGGGCTCCGGTTCCCCAGCCACCGAAGATTTCGACAGGGAACATGGTTTACAAGCAGATGCCTTTCATAGTAGAAGGGGACGAGTACCCAGTGACAGGACGGTACCTGAGTGGGGAGGAGGACTGTACCCTCGCGGCAGTTTGGGAGGTAGACCAGAGGGGACCATTCGTAGAGGCTGATGTAGATGGACATCCCACCACCTTTTTGGTTGATACTGGTGCTACCCGTTCTACTGTACGGTCTGCGGTAGTCCCCAACTTACCCCTTTCAGGACAGACTATCCAAGTTGTAGGCGTTGCAAAGAATGACGAACCCACTGACTGAGCCGGTCCCAGTGAAGATCGGAAGTTTCAAGGACAAACATCAATTCGTAGTGTGTGATTCCAGTCCTGTGTGTCTGTTAGGAAGAGATCTCCTGTGTAAACTCAATTGTACCATCTACTGTACCGCCAAGGGAGTGGAGTTGCAGCAAATGATGATGATGCTGCCTTTAAGGTTGCAAATACGCGTGTGTGCATAGAATTGTATCCTGCTTTAACGGTGGAAGAACTCCCTTGGGATTTGAGGGATACAGTCTCACAGGAAGTGTGGGACTTTACAGGAGAGGAGATCGGTTTGATTAGAGGAGTAGAGCCAGTTAAGATTCAAGTAAGGCCAAATGCTGAGTTCCCAAGAACACCCCAATACAAGTTGACTCCGGAAACTATTGCAGGAATAAAACCTGTGATCGAATCCATGATTAGACAGGGAATTCTGAAGGAAGTCATGGGCAGTCCATGCAACTCCCCGATCATGGGTTTGCAGAAGCCTAGCGGGAAGTTCAGGATTGTGCAGGATTTACGAAAGGTGAACAACATAGTTGTTCCATGCTGTCCAGTGGTACCGAATCCATCAGTGATACTGTTTCAGATACCGTTCCAAGCTGAGTGGTTTACTGTAATTGATCTGTGTCAGGCTTTCTTCTCGATTCCCTTGCATGAGGTGAGCCAATTTCTTTTTGCGTTGAAGCTGGAGAATCGTGTTTTAACGTGGTGTCGTATCCCTCAAGGGTACACGGAGAGCCCATTGATCTTTAATCAGTTGCTGAAAAGGAATCTTGAGAGTCTGGTACTGCCGCAGAACTCTGTTCTCGTACAGTACATAGACGACCTCCTTGTTGCGTCAGAGACAGAAGACGCTTGTAGAGTTGACACCATTGCCTTGTTGAACCATTTGGCAGAGAATGGACACAAGGTATCCCCCAGCAAGTTACAGTACTGTTTGTCTGAAGTACAGTATCTGGGTCACAGGATAGAGAAGGGAAAGAGGAAAGTGTCGCCTGACAGGATTGAGGCGATCATGAAAATGATGGTGCCTTCGACCCAGAGAGAGGTTAGGATGTTCCTGGGTATGGTTGGCTACTGTCGCCAGTGGATTGCCAATTTTTCCCTGAAGGCGAAACCATTGCAGAAACTGACGCACAAGGATGTGAGTGATCCGGTACCATGGGACAAAGACTGTATGATGGCTTTCCTTGGGCTGCGAGAGGACTTGTGTCGCGCTCCGTCTCTGGGAATGCCCGATTACACCAAATCATTTTCACTGTTCTGTTGTGAGCGGAAGGGGTGTGCTTTGGCAGTCTTAGCACAAGATCATGGAGGTGTCCGTAGACCAGTTGCTTACTTCTCGGCTACCTTAGACCCAGTAGCCGCAGCGTTGCCCGGATGTCTTAAATCCGTTGCCGCAACAGGTGTCAGCATTGAAAGGTGTGAAAGCATTGTGA
Source organism: Lissotriton helveticus (assembly GCF_964261635.1). Classification (NCBI taxonomy): domain Eukaryota; kingdom Metazoa; phylum Chordata; class Amphibia; order Caudata; family Salamandridae; genus Lissotriton; species Lissotriton helveticus. Next base: position 1,268,458,881 of record NC_136057.1, on the reverse strand, counting down.
TGGGTCATTCACTGACTGTATATGTTCCCCACTCAGTGGAATTGTTGATGACCAGGACCAAGACGCAGCACTTGACAAATAATAGGCTCACACGCTACGAGTAGGTTATACTTGCTGCGGAGAATGTGACCCTTAGGAGGTGCTCGGTCTTGAATCCTGCTACTTTGATGCCATTGCCAAATGCCTTAGACGATGATTGTGAAGACCATGATTGCCTTGATGTGACTGAACTGTGCACCAAACCTAGACCGGATATTGTTGATGAGCCACTGATAGACCCTGATGAAATTTTCTTTGTCGATAGCTCATGTGTAAGGGACAATACTGGTCAGTTGAGAGCAGCTTTTGCTGTTTGTACTATTTCTGGAATAATCGAAGCGGCCTGCCTGGAAGGAGTACACTCCGCTCAGGTGGCTGAGATAATTGCGTTGACGCGTGCCTGTTTGGCAGCCAACAAGATTCGGATCACCATATATACTGACAGCCAATATGGGTTCGGCGTGGTTCATGACTTCGGTCAGTTGTGGTCTCAAAGGGGTTACATGACATCATCGGGTTCCCCTATCAGGAATGGAGAATTTGTCAGATTACTGCTGGAGGCTTTGCAGGGTCCAGCAGAGATAGCCGTTGTGAAATGCACTGCACATAGCAAGGGTACGGACTTTGTGTCCCTGGGAAATCGTTATGCTGATGAAGTTGCACGTTACTGTGCCGAGCAGGGATACTCGTTTACTGAACAAACTGTCGAAGGGGCGCAGGGAAGGACTGAGTTAAACATGATGCTCGAGGTGGCTGACACCTGGGAAGAGTTGAAGAGCATGCAGGAGCAGGCGTCAGACTATGAGAAAAAGGTGTGTGGGACAGCTGGTTGTGTCAAAGGAGAGTTGGATTTGTGGGTTTCGGCTGATGGGAGAGCGGTGTTGCCGAATGAACTGGTGAGTCCGATGGCACGACAGATACATGGTCCTGTACACCTTGGAAGAGATGCGATGATGCGTGTGTTCAGACAAACTTGGTACAATCCGAAATTCCGAACAGCTGCGGAAGCAGTATGTCAGAGGTGTGTTACATGTCAACAAATGAACGTTGGGAAAAGAACACCAGTTGCATTGAGTCACATTGGGAGGTCCGGCGGACCTTTCAATAGGATGCAACTGGATTTCATTGAGATGCCGAGGTGTAATCCCCTCTGGTATGTCTTGGTGATCGTGTGTGTGTTTTCCAGGTGGGTTGAGGCATACCCAACTCGTAGGTGCGATACACTCACAGTAGCAAAGTTATTGTTGAGGGAGCTTGTGCCACGTTTCGGGGTTCCGACCTCTTTGGAATCGGACAGAGGGACGCATTTTAATAGCGAAATTGTGAAAATGCTCTGCTCTGCACTGAACATTGACCAGAGACTGCATTGTAGCTATCGACCAGAGGCTTCTGGCATAGTGGAGCAAATAAATGGAACCCTCAAGGCCCGAATGGCGAAAGTGTGCTCATCTACGTCCCTGAAATTGCCAGATGCATTACCGTTGGTGCTAATGAGCATGCGTAGTACGCCAGACAGGAGAACAGGTCTCTCACCTCACGAAGTATTGATGGGGAGGGCTATGACGCTGCCATCTGTTCCTTCAACAGCCTTGCTAAATATCACAGATGATCTGATTCTTGATTATTGCAAAGGACTTTCTGATGTCATCCATTCTGTGTCCCTTCAGGTGCAGACTGCTGAAATTCCGGCTTCTAGAGACCTTTGTCATGACCTGTGTCCGGGTGACTGGGTCCTGGTGCGGAAACACGTAAGGAAAAGTTGCCTGGATGTACGCTGGAGAGGACCGTTTCAAGTTATCTTGGAGACGAACACTGCTGTGAAGTGTGGAGGATTGCCAAACTGGGTCCATGCTTCTCACACCCGACGAGTTCCAGCACCTCTGGAAGAAACAGCTCCTCTTGTAGATGAAAATCCAGCCGTGGAGGAAGATCCACTGGAGGGGACAAGTCAAGCTGTGGGAGTGTCTGAAGAGGCCGGTAACTTATCTGATGGAACTGAAGGAAATCACGACGACAGTGACACTGAGTCTACCTCTGAATGGGGAAGTTGCTGCAAAGGTGATTTGAGCGCAGAACAAGCTGAAAGTAGTGATGAGCAGGGTGTGCAAATGAGAAGCAGAAGAGTGAGAAGCGCAGAGGCTCATTGGCCTGAGAGGCGGAGGCGATTGAACGTAAGACTGGCTTCCGAAAGAGATCTTGCTCATGTATCTGAAGAATCAGACCAGGAAGAGGGAGAACAAGAAATAGAGCAAGGAGGTCCGAGAAGGTCCAGGAGGGTGAGAGTACCTTGTCCAAGATACGCCACTCCTGAGTGGACCTACCCTGTGACAGTTGCCCGGTGTACTGAGATCAGGGAGGGTGAGGGCTGTGACAGTGACCAGTACGAATCCAAATGTTAAGTTGGATGTGGTGCTGTTGGTACCAGGACTTGAGATCGAAGGCGTACTGACACTCACCGTTCCTAATCCCCCTTACCTAAGCAAGATACGTGATTTAATCCTGCATAGACTGATTTTTCCTACATTTGGTCCAGAAATACCATCTCACGAATCGATTGTGCTTCGCATGGAACTTCTGGAATACGTGCTAAGTGCAGTTGGAGCAAGTGTGATCATTGATTACTAAAGACTTTTGTAAATAGCTGTTGAACTAACCTAGAGCCGAGTGGAAGAAGAAGAAATTTAGGGACTTTCCACAGAGGACGGGGAAGGGCTAGGGTTGTCTGTTGTTGATGCAAGTGAAGAACTAAAACGGGGATTTCTGCTCTCAGAGGTGTGGTTCGAGAGACTCAAATAACCAAGAAAGAGACATTGGATTGTTGCTGAAAACGAACTACATTGTTCCGAGACCTTGGAGGCTGGAAACCCGACTCGTAGGGCTAAGTGCATTGTAGGCACCCTTATAGGAGGAGTGATATTCTTTATTTTCTTAGTAGTTATAGTTTCCTATTTAGTACAACACGAGCAGGCAGTGGAGGTTGAGGGAACACCGATACCTACCACTCCTAGCAAGAAAGAGGTCAAATTAGGAGCATAGAAGGCTTTGCTATCAGAAGAGAGTCGTAGGTAACATGCAGATCTGTCTAAAGGCAATTTTAAGCAGAATGCATATGCAAAGTTGTTGTATGAATACATTGATGCGATGGATGCGAAAGACTGCTATGTGTGTATGCAATTGCCGGCTTCAGTAGATGAGGGTATTAGATACCATCACCTTCCATTGACATGTGGAATTTCATGTAGTTTGCTGCTTAGCATATTTTATGGGCGAAACCATTTTGAGTATTTCTTTTCGAATTATGATGTTGTGCTTCCAGAAGTCCCTGCTTATAAACACCTGAATAAGTTCGATTATTATAAGTCAGAGGATAGACTTGGATATTTCTTCATTCCAACACAAGAGTTAGACACCTCATATGCTCACCGACACAATTTGACATGTTTGCTATCAGAGACAGAGAAAAAGTTCATAGAACAAGTAGAGGACAGGTACAAAAAGCAAAAACAGTTGCGAGATTCAGGGCAAGGTAAAGTTGATTGGACGGATGAGGAGAAGCAGCACAGGTCAAGAGGGAGTTATGGTCCAATAGCTCTAGATGAAGTGCAGAAAGGGAAGTTGTGCATTCACAGACCACAGACGTATTATGAAAATGTGTATGTGGGTGATACTATATGTGAACACACTTTCACATTGGAGTATTACACGAAGGATTTCTTGCAGAACGTGGTGCAGGTGATTCCTACAGTTTATTTTGTCTGCGGAAGGAATGCGTATGTAAGATTACCGGAGAAGTGGTATGGAACGTGTTATCTAGCGATTATTTTTCCCAAGATTTACCATACTGAGGATTTTGCTCCCTCGGAGGGAGGACATCAGACGAGGGTAAAGCGAGGTGAAAGTGCTGGTGCAATAGTTGGAGACGTGTTTGGAGCAGTGATACCCATTTTGGGAGTGATTTTGAATGACGTGAAGATACGGCGGTTGGCAACTGTGGTGGATGAACTGTCAATGAGTACAGCTAAGTCATTAGTGTTGGTTGAGGGTGAGATGTTGTCGATAAGGACACTGGTTTTACAGAACCATCTTGCCTTAGACGTCCTTCTAGCAAAAGAAGGAGGAGTCTGTAAACTTTTGAAGGTACAGGAATGTTGCACGTATATTCCAGACAATTCCAAGGATCTGGAGAAATATATAAGTAAGATTACTGCCATTCATTATGAAATTGAGGATTTAACGCAAGAGAACGTGTGGGAGAAGGTTGGCAAGGGAGTTGGAAATGTTGGAAACTGGTTTGCAAATCTGGGAAGGAGTTTCCTTGGGTTTGTACTGAAACCCCTCATCATAGTTGTGGCATGTGTGATTGGGTTGTGGGGTTTGGTAAGAGTGTACAAGTGGTATAGGTCAACTAGATTGGAAAGATCGATGAGAGTGCAAGAGCAAAGAATGGAGAGACTGCAGGACAGTCAATATCGGAGCTTGAGATCGATGGAGATGCTCAAGCGGGGGAAAGTGGCGACAGGCTCTGTTTAACTCGGTTCTTACCCTCAGGGATGGTGTGATGATGGTGATGACACAGGTCATCAAAGGGGGGAACTGAGAGAGCGCCAAACAGAAGTAAAATTTGTAGGGGTGTATCATATGCACAAGTAGTTAACACCCGCATATATAGAGGATTTACTAATCGTGTTCAAATGCAATGTAGGGCTGAGAACTAATGTACTTGGTATTAGAATTACATGGAGAGCGAATGTTAAGAGTTTGAAAATCAATAATGCTGTTTTAACGTAGAGATGTCGTTTGATGTGAAGTCTTTCATTAATAAGAGATGTGTTTTAATAGATCATCATTGTGACTCTAGATCTGCTTTATTAAAATTCATAGTTGTACCTTTTAAACGTGATAAAATTGCTTGAGATAGAAACATTTATTTTGCTTTAAAGATGGAGGCTTAAAGAACGAAAGATATTGTTTATGCTAGGATGTTGGGCACATAAGCGTGCAGAGGCCCAGTTCATGAAAATCGTGTAGGCCTGATCGAAGATGCCTTGCTTAGCATTAAATCGTAGAAATGTTTTTGGAGAAAGCTGCCTTTAGCTAAAGTCAATTGCAACATTAAGAAATTGTGAGCCGATTCACATGTATTCCTTTGCAGGTGCGGGACCAAGTAGATAGTGGAGTAGAAGGGCCCATTGTGTATGAGTGTTAGGATACTAGGCTCAGACATGGAGGAGTAGCCGAGGAATTTAAGGAAGCAACTTGAAGCGAAGGAGAGCCTGGGACCCAAGGACGTTTTAACGGACAAGGATGGAAAGGTGCCATAATGGAAAAATCTGAAAACCAACACCTTCGAGAGGGGCGTACCTGAAGGCGTGTCGTCCGCATTGTGGGGTTTTGTATTAGGGACAGCACCCCGAGGGAGAAGGTAGAGTAGATGAGCCGAGGGGGAGAGGGAGCGGTTGACCAGGCAGAGAGCTTAGCTATGGCTGAGGAGTCTTTAGACTAAGTCGTAAGAAAGAGAGTGAACTTCTTTGGAAGTCGACTGGTAGTAGGATCAGTGGGTCACTGTCCCATCCTGTGTTGCACACCCTAGTTCCTCTCCTGAAGAAAGAGGTTCCAAACTTTGTTTTGAAGTTTCAAATATGCTTTTATTCAGCAGTATTTCATTCTTTTCTTTTTTAGTAGCTCATTTATTTCGTTTTTTGCAGCATTTTTGCAAGTATTCACTACATATTTAATATGTCAGCACTGTCCTTTTATAAACATCCAATGCATTTCGAGGCATATCCGCCTCTTCATCAGGGAAAAGGATACTGAAATGGAATAAAACATAAATCGTGATGAATGTTGGGCTGGGTTTGTGGAGTGTAAGTGATGTTTGGGGTTTAAAGGTGAAGGAAAGGAGGGAAGGTTGTGTTTGGAAACGTGTTGTTTTACAGTGGCACCTTAAAAAATGTCCCGCAACCTGTGTAACGTGGTCAGAGATTATCGTCACCATGCTTACGTGTAGCGCTGTTCTATGTGCTCGTACAATCTGTGGATTACAAAGTAGCGGTAAGGGTAATACTACAGTTCTCTTGGGAGAAAGTTCTCAAAACGTTAGTGCGCCGGAAGGCTGCCGGGGTCTCTAAGGACTGACCTGTTAATGGGTGCTGGTTTCGCTGAAACGGTTCCAAGCTGCCGCGGTGTTCCGAGCAGGAGTGTTAGTATCGGTTTGGTGATCGGCTCATGTGATGTTAGTTGCGATCACGTGGTCATAGAAAGTGAAGAAAGCCTATAAATGTCCGTGTTCGAGCGTGTGTTAGTGGAGTGTCCTATAATTCACTATTATATTTAAAATCGGTGGGCCAACCAAAGTAGTTATCAGAGAAGTTACATTATAAAGATATAACGAACAAGGATAAAAATAATATAAACTGAAAACGGTAACAAATGACAGTGAAAAACAACTGTGTGGGGGTCGACATGAGAATACACAGGTGTCCCATTGTTGCTCCATTCATGAGATCACATTGTTCCTAATCATAAATAGCAAGAGAGTTCAATTCTTTCATTGAGCCCAGATGGCTTCTGGGTCGATAGTCTTTGAATCCATACATTCTCACGTTGCAGGAGATATTTGGTATTGTCTCTACCTTCAACTTTCACGATGGTTTCCAATACAATAAATTTCAATTGGGAAATGTTGTGGGAGTGTTCCTGAAAATGCGTAGCCACAGTGGATTTACTGTTCTTTAGCCGTATGTTTGATTTGTGCTCAGTTAGCCTTGTCTTGATTTTTCTCTCTGTTTTCCCGATATAGAGTTTACCACACGGGCATTTTAAAGCGTAGATAAGGTTGCTCGAATCACATGTAGCATTCACTTGTAATTTTATTGTATTGCCTCTCATGGGGTGGCTAATTACATTTCCCTTCATGACGTTGTTGCAGTTCCCGCAGTTCATGCAAGGTTTGGTGCCCGTGTACTTTGTAGTTGGTGTGTGTCTGTATTGAACTAGTTCACCAATGTTCAGTGCCCTTGTAAACGCAAACAAGGGAGGTTCCTTAAATATCTGGTTGAAATCTGGTTCCAGATTGAGTAGTGGCCAATGTTGATGTATTATACTTTTGAACTTGGAACTGGCTGTAGAATATTTTGAAACCGCCACTATGCGGGCTTGTACTTTTTCCTTTCTGGGTTCTAGGAGTTTAGATCTTTCTATTGTAAGAATCTTGTTGGTGGATTCCTTAATGATTTCCTGGGGATAGCCTCTTTGGTGGAATTTCTGAGCTACTTCAGTGATTCTCAACATAGATTTGTGGGGATCTGATGTTATTCTTTTGGCTCGCGCCATTTGGGAAAATGGGAGATGTTTTCTGAGGTTGGGTTCATGGAAGCTCGAAAAGTGAAGCATGTTGTTCCTGTCTGTGGGCTTCGTAAATAGGTCAGTTTCGAATCCTTGAGGGTTGACTGTAACTTTGACGTCCAAATAATTAACACTTGTGTCAGATATTTCCCAAGTTAATTGGATCCTTTCATCAATCGAGTTAAATTGGGTTAACAAGTTTGATAGTGTCTCTTTACTGTTTTTCCATACGATAAAGATATCGTCAATGTATCTGGTTAACAGTTTCAGGTTATCCGTCCATTCCTTTTTTGTGAAGATGTGGGTTTCTTCGAATTGTTGCATGAAGAGGTTAGCATAGACGGGAGCTGCCGAGTTGCCCATGGCCATGCCCACCAGTTGTAGATACCAGGTATCTTGGTATTTAAAATAACTATGATAGAGAGTGAACAGCATAAGTTCCATGAGAAATGTTTGGAATCCACTGTCTATGGAGGAGTCTAACAAAGCTTTCTCAATCGCTTCGATGCCCAAGGAGTGGGGTATGGACGTATACAAGGAGCGTACGTCTGCTGTACATAGAATTAATTTCTCTTCCGGATTAATTTCAATGCTGTGTAGTTTGGAGATAAAATCAGTAGTGTCCCTCGTATAAGTCCTCATCGATTGTACTGCGGGTTGTAGATATTTATCTATTAGTTGTCCCACGGGTTCGTGGATGCTTCCACATGTGGAGACTATTGGTCTCATGGGAGGGTCCATTAGATTTTTGTGTATTTTCGGCACCATTCTCAGAGTGGGACTCTTCGCATTTGATTTAGTCAAGAATTTTTTTGTGCGTTCATTGATAATACCTTGGTCGTATGCCTTTTCTAAAAGGGTTGTCAATAGTTTAGTGAATTCCATGGTTGGATTGTTGTCCAATCTCATATAGGTGTTTGTATCAGTAATATGTTCCATAACTTTTAGGTTATACATACTTTGGTCCATGATGACTAGGGCTCCCCCTTTGTCAGCTTTTATGCATTTGATTTGTTCATTTGATAAGATCCTTTTTAACGTGTCTGTGTCTTTTTGTGTGATGTTTTTGTGATGTTTCTTTCCATGTCTGATCTTAGTAAGATCTTGCTTGACTCTATTTTCAAAGAGATCCAGTGTTTTATGGCTTATGGGTGGTTGGAATGTACTGTGAGGTCGTAGTCCTAATAGTTGATCTGGTTCATCTTTGGGTGGTTTGGGCACCACATTCTCAAAAAAATGGCGTAGTCGTAACTTCCGCATAAGTTTAAAAAAACTTACTTCCAGTTCTAGGTTATCAGTGTGGGTGGTGGGTACAAATGAAGTGCCTTTTTGTAGGAGTCTTTCTTCGTGTTGGGTTAATTTGTATTTACTAATGTTAATGACTAATTGATCTGGATTTATTTTTTCGTAGATTTCTTGTCCTTGATCGTTCCCGCTGTACTCCTCGTGATAGGAGGTTCTTTCTCCCTCTCTTTGTCTTTTTCTTTCTCTCTGTCCTTTGCTCTGTCCTCTCCTGGGTCGCCTCTTTGTGACTGGCCCTGCTCTAAAAAAGAATTTGGTTCTACAGGTTGACTCGTGGTTGGTTGCTGTGCTTGATCAGTCTCTGGATGGGTTCTTGTGGGTTGAGCTCGTCTAGATCGTTGTGAGTTGTCACTACCCGAAGAGGATGTATCTGTCTGCGAGTTATATGGTCTGTTCCTTCTTTTTTGGGCGTATATATCTGCCCATGTATATACTTCCCCCAGTCGATAGTCTAGGGTATCCCTCTTATACTTTCGGATTTTGCGTTCGTTTATTTCATTAGTGTGTTTATCCATTTGTGTTTTTATATCTTCTAAGATGGTATTCAACTCTTCCTCTGATAGCATTTTAGATAATTTTGTAGACGTTTGTGTAATCTCAACGGTTAGTTCTTCCAATATTCCGGATAATTCCTCGATAATTAAAAGGATAAGGTCCAAGGAACATTTATTTAGGATTTCGTACCACTTATCCTGGAATTTTTTAGAGTTCTTACACAGGGATGGCTTGAGGGCAATCCGTAGGCCCCTAGGTATGCGTTGGTTCCGATGGTATTTGACCAATGTGGTGGCATGCAATTGTTGATTTATACGTCTCTTGCTTAGATATATCAGTTGTCTGATATGTTGTTCTTTGGAGCGGATAGTGGTTTCCTGTGCATTCTTTTCCCTGATCAGTGCATAAATGCGGTCCGCTTCATCTGGTTTGAATGCAAATGTTGAGGCTCTGGCCTCCGTGCTTTTGGCGATGTCCTCATAAGTGTTCATGTTGATCTTTATGGCGTGCTGTCGGTTGTGGACACGAACTGTATAACAAAAGTATTGACTCGACGCACAGCGAATTTTTATGGGATATGTAAGACGTGTTTTTGGGTGCAGTCACAGTATCGTCGCGTATCCCACGGCGTAAACTATAAACTGACTGGTAGTAGGATCAGTGGGTCACTGTCCCATCCTGTGTTGCACACCCTAGTTCCTCTCCTGAAGAAAGAGGTTCCAAACTTTGTTTTGAAGTTTCAAATATGCTTTTATTCAGCAGTATTTCATTCATTTCTTTTTTAGTAGCTCATTTATTTCGTTTTTTGCAGCATTTTTGCAAGTATTCACTACATATTTAATATGTCAGCACTGTCCTTTTATAAACATCCAATGCATTTCGAGGCATATCCGCCTCTTCATCAGGGAAAAGGATACTGAAATGTGCGTCGAGTCAATACTTTTGTTATACAGTCCACAAGAACAACAAGAACAACATATCAGACAACTGATATATCTAAGCAAGAGACGTATAAATCAACAATTGCATGCCACCACATTGGTCAAATACCATCGGAACCAACGCATACCTAGGGGCCTACGGATTGCCCTCAAGCCATCCCTGTGTAAGAACTCTAAAAAATTCCAGGATAAGTGGTACGAAATCCTAAATAAATGTTCCTTGGACCTTATCCTTTTAATTATCGAGGAATTATCCGGAATATTGGAAGAACTAACCGTTGAGATTACACAAACGTCTACAGAATTATCTAAAATGCTATCAGAGGAAGAGTTGAATACCATCTTAGAAGATATAAAAACACAAATGGATAAACACACTAATGAAATAAACGAACGCAAAATCCGAAAGTATAAGAGGGATACCCTAGACTATCGACTGGGGGAAGTATATACATGGGCAGATATATACGCCCAAAAAAGAAGGAACAGACCATATAACTCGCAGACAGATACATCCTCTTCGGGTAGTGACAACTCACAACTATCTAGACGAGCTCAACCCACAAGAACCCATCCAGAGACTGATCAAGCACAGCAACCAACCACGAGTCAACCTGTAGAACCAAATTCTTTTTTAGAGCAGGGCCAGTCACAAAGAGGCGACCCAGGAAAGGACAGAGCAAAGGACAGAGAGAAAGAAAAAGACAAAGAGAGGGAGAAAGAACCTCCTATCACGAGGAGTACAGCGGGAACGATCAAGGACAAGAAATCTACGAAAAAATAAATCCAGATCAATTAGTCATTAACATTAGTAAATACAAATTAACCCAACACGAAGAAAGACTCCTACAAAAAGGCACTTCATTTGTACCCACCACCCACACTGATAACCTAGAACTGGAAGTAAGTTTTTTTAAACTTATGCGGAAGTTACGACTACGCCATTTTTTTGAGAATGTGGTGCCCAAACCACCCAAAGATGAACCAGATCAACTATTAGGACTACGACCTCACAGTACATTCCAACCACCCATAAGCCATAAAACACTGGATCTCTTTGAAAATAGAGTCAAGCAAGATCTTACTAAGATCAGACATGGAAAGAAACATCACAAAAACATCACACAAAAAGACACAGACACGTTAAAAAGGATCTCATCAAATGAACAAATCAAATGCATAAAAGCTGACAAAGGGGGAGCCCTAGTCATCATGGACCAAAGTATGTATAACCTAAAAGTTATGGAACATATTACTGATACAAACACCTATATGAGATTGGACAACAATCCAACCATGGAATTCACTAAACTATTGACAACCCTTTTAGAAAAGGCATACGACCAAGGTATTATCAATGAACGCACAAAAAAATTCTTGACTAAATCAAATGCGAAGAGTCCCACTCTGAGAATGGTGCCGAAAATACACAAAAATCTAATGGACCCTCCCATGAGACCAATAGTCTCCACATGTGGAAGCATCCACGAACCCGTGGGACAACTAATAGATAAATATCTACAACCCGCAGTACAATCGATGAGGACTTATACGAGGGACACTACTGATTTTATCTCCAAACTACACAGCATTGAAATTAATCCGGAAGAGAAATTAATTCTATGTACAGCAGACGTACGCTCCTTGTATACGTCCATACCCCACTCCTTGGGCATCGAAGCGATTGAGAAAGCTTTGTTAGACTCCTCCATAGACAGTGGATTCCAAACATTTCTCATGGAACTTATGCTGTTCACTCTCTATCATAGTTATTTTAAATACCAAGATACCTGGTATCTACAACTGGTGGGCATGGCCATGGGCAACTCGGCAGCTCCCGTCTATGCTAACCTCTTCATGCAACAATTCGAAGAAACCCACATCTTCACAAAAAAGGAATGGACGGATAACCTGAAACTGTTAACCAGATACATTGACGATATCTTTATCGTATGGAAAAACAGTAAAGAGACACTAACAAACTTGTTAACCCAATTTAACTCGATTGATGAAAGGATCCAATTAACGTGGGAAATATCTGACACAAGTGTTAATTTTTTGGACGTCAAAGTTACAGTCAACCCTCAAGGATTCGAAACTGACCTATTTACGAAGCCCACAGACAGGAACAACATGCTTCACTTTTCGAGCTTCCATGAACCCAACCTCAGAAAACATCTCCCATTTTCCCAAATGGCGCGAGCCAAAAGAATAACATCAGATCCCCACAAATCTATGTTGAGAATCACTGAAGTAGCTCAGAAATTCCACCAAAGAGGCTATCCCCAGGAAATCATTAAGGAATCCACCAACAAGATTCTTACAATAGAAAGATCTAAACTCCTAGAACCCAGAAAGGAAAAAGTACAAGCCCGCATAGTGGCGGTTTCAAAATATTCTACAGCCAATTCCAAGTTCAAAAGTATAATACATCAACATTGGCCACTACTCAATCTGGAACCAGATTTCAACCAGATATTTAAGGAACCTCCCTTGTTTGCGTTTACAAGGGCACTGAACATTGGTGAACTAGTTCAATACAGACACACACCAACTACAAAGTACACGGGCACCCACCCTTGCATGAACTGCGGGAACTGCAACAACGTCATGAAGGGAAATGTAATTAGCCACCCCATGAGAGGCAATACAATAAAATTACAAGTGAATGCTACATGTGATTCGAGCAACCTTATCTACGCTTTAAAATGCCCGTGTGGTAAACTCTATATCGGGAAAACAGAGAGAAAAATCAAGACAAGGCTAACTGAGCACAAATCAAACATACGGCTAAAGAACAGTAAATCCACTGTGGCTACGCATTTTCAGGAACACTCCCACAACATTTCCCAATTGAAATTTATTGTATTGGAAACCATCGTGAAAGTTGAAGGTAGAGACAATACCAAATATCTCCTGCAACGTGAGAATGTATGGATTCAAAGACTATCGACCCAGAAGCCATCTGGGCTCAATGAAAGAATTGAACTCTCTTGCTATTTATGATTAGGAACAATGTGATCTCATGAATGGAGCAACAATGGGACACCTGTGTATTCTCATGTCGACCCCCACACAGTTGTTTTTCACTGTCATTTGTTACAGTTTTCAGTTTATATTATTTTTATCCTTGTTCGTTATATCTTTATAATGTAACTTCTCTGATAATTACTTTGGTTGGCCCACCGATTTTAAATATAATAGTGAATTATAGGACACTCCACTAACACACGCTCGAACACGGACATTTATAGGCTTTCTTCACTTTCTATGACCACGTGATCGCAACTAACATCACATGAGCCGATCACCAAACCGATACTAACACTCCTGCTCGGAACACCGCGGCAGCTTGGAACCGTTTCAGCGAAACCAGCACCCATTAACAGGTCAGTCCTTAGAGACCCCGGCAGCCTTCCGGCGCACTAACGTTTTGAGAACTTTCTCCCAAGAGAACTGTAGTATTACCCTTACCGCTACTTTGTAATCCACAGATTGTACGAGCACATAGAACAGCGCTACACGTAAGCATGGTGACGATAATCTCTGACCACGTTACACAGGTTGCAGGACATTTTTTAAGGTGCCACTGTAAAACAACACGTTTCCAAACACAACCTTCCCTCCTTTCCTTCACCTTTAAACCCCAAACATCACTTACACTCCACAAACCCAGCCCAACATTCATCACGATTTATGTTTTATTCCATTTCAGTATCCTTTTCCCTGATGAAGAGGCGGATATGCCTCGAAATGCATTGGATGTTTATAAAAGGACAGTGCTGACATATTAAATATGTAGTGAATACTTGCAAAAATGCTGCAAAAAACAAAATAAATGAGCTACTAAAAAAGAAAAGAATGAAATACTGCTGAATAAAAGCATATTTGAAACTTCAAAACAAAGTTTGGAACCTCTTTCTTCAGGAGAGGAACTAGGGTGTGCAACACAGGTTGGGACAGTGACCCACTGATCCTACTACCAGTCAGTTTATAGTTTACGCCGTGGGATACGCGACGATACTGTGACTGCACCCAAAAACACGTCTTACATATCCCATAAAAATTCGCTGTGCATCGAGTCAATACTTCTTTGGAAGTCGCCACTGCTGACACCTTTATTAGATTGGGCTATTGTTGTGTAGGGATGTCACTTAGTATAGTGTAGGGACAGATTAACCTGAATTTATACCTTTTATCAATGCATACTAAAACTCAGGTTATAGCAATTCTTGTTAGCCTGATGATTCTTGAATTGATTCTTGTATTATTCCTGAGCCGTCTGAGACTCTTCCATAGGATTATGTTTGTATTAGTGCCTGTTTATCTTCTAAACCTTTTGCTGAGGTGTTTATACATTCAGTTGTTTTTGGCTTTGTAATAAATCTTCAAAAATTAGTCCTTAGTCGGTGGTTCTTTGGGGGAACAGGGGGAATCGTTGAAATTGATTGACTATTGGTAGATAGATTGCCTAATTCATTCTATGACAGGTAAAATGGTCCAGTCGACCTGAGACGGGATTCTAGAGAATGAGATGCAGACTCTAGAAGGAAAATCCCGCCCTTTCACAAGTATTGTCTTTTGGCTAAGTTTGTGCTATATAAAAATTACATACACACATATACAGCTATATACATATTAACCATTAGCTCCAGCAGTCATTTTATATTAACTAATGTAGAATTCTTGCCCATGGCATTGAGGTGATCGTTAGGATATTTATTTTGACTTGGTTATCGACCCAGTGTGATTTATTGCAATGTAACCGTTGTTAATGTTTGATAGTTTACCCTTCATTTGGACACTCCTTTTCCATTTAATGTACTTTATTGTATTTTATGAGGCTACACTTACTGTGGTGTTATTTGTTTCTACGGGTATTTGACAGGGCTGATGCTATTGATTGTGTTTATTGGAATTCTTCGCTGCTATAACATTTGGAGCATGGAGGTGAAAAAAAGTCAACTACCAACTTGCGATAAGTAGGGTGCTCTATCGCCAATGGTGAATCTCTGCACAGACTACAGCTTTTTGAATTTTCTTCTCCAAAGTGAGTGGATCACATTTAAAGTGCTGGTGGTGTGGCTGGTTTCTTTAAATCATACAGTTTAGCTGCTTGAATCTGTAACATCTTGAGCCTGTTATCCCAGAGATGCCCTGACTTAGAAACTGTAGTAATCCAGTCTGGAAAGGTTAAAGTTACAGTGAGTTTAATAAAGTGGTTCCTCTGCCAGAGTGAAGGATTCTTCCTTTCTCATCAACTTGAGTTGGAAAGAGGTATTTGGCTGTGATCCGATTTGCAAAGTAAAGCTCTGCTAAACTAACCTTCAATGTGCTTGCTCTCCTGCCCCCTGGCTGTGCTTGCTCCCCTGGCTGTGCTTGCTACCCTGCCCCCTCGCTGTGCTTGCTTTCCTGCCCCCTGTTCCCTCGTTCTGAAAGTTTTTTTCTGGCCTCTGTTCCCTGTGTGTGGCTGTCTGTGTGTGTGTGGCTGTCTATGTGTGTGGCTGTCTGTGTGTGTGGCTGCGCAAAGCTCTCTAGTCTTCATCTTACTCCTGGTGTGCCCACTGCCTTTGTCTTACTCCTTCCATGAAGCTCTCTAGTCTGCTTCTTGTCATCCCGGTTTTTCTCTGCCTCTGCTCCCCTGGTTTTTCTGTGTCTCTGTTCCCCCGGTTTTTCTGTGCCTCTGTTCCCTGCTTGTCATCCCGGTTTTTCTGTGCCTCTGTGTGCGTGGCTCTGTCTGTGTGTGTGTGTGTGGCTCTGTCTGTGTGTGTGCGTGGCTCTGTCTGTGTGTGTGCGTGGCTCTGTCTGTGTGTGTGTGCGTGGCTCTGTCTGTGTGTGTGCGTGGCTCTGTCTGTGTGTGTGCGTGTCTCTGTCTGTGTGCGTGCGTGGCTCTGCCTGTGTGTGTGCGCGGCTCTACCTGTGTGTGTGCGAGGCTCTGTCTGTGTGTGTGCGTGGCTCTGTGTGTGTGTGCGTGGCTCTGTGTGTGTGCGTGGCTCTGTGTGTGTGCGTGGCTCTGTGTGTGTGTGCATGGCTCTGTGTGTGTGCGTGGCTCTGTGTGTGTGCGTGGCTCTGTCTGTGTGTGCGTGGCTCTCTGTGTGTGTGTGGCTCTCTGCGTGTGCGTGGCTCTCTGTGTGTGTGTGTGCGTGGCTCTCTCTGCGTGTGCGTGTGTTTGTGTGTGCATGGCTCTGTGTGTGTGTGTGCGTGGCTCTCTGTGTGTGTGTGCGTGGCTGTGTGGCTCTGTGTGTGTGTGTGTGCATGGCTGTGTGTGTGTGTGTGTGTGCGTGGCTCTCTGTGTGTGTGTGTGGCTCTCTGTGTCTGTGGGCGTGGCTCTCTGTGTGTGTGTGTGCGTGCGTGGCTCTGTCTGTGTGTGTGTGCGCGGCTCTGTCTGTGTGTGTGTGCGCGGCTCTGTCTGTGTGTGTGTGTGTGACTCTGTGTCCGCGAATACTCTCTACTACTCTCTAATGTTCACCTATTGCCATTGTAAATGACAAAACAATTTATTTATGTTTTGAAAAAAAATGAAAAAAAATGTCATGAGCAATGCCAATAGCCCTACCTTTAATAATGCTGAGACCATTGCATTGTAAATGCTTGTTTTAATATGTTGAATGGGACTACAAATCCCAGTACTTGAAGAGAGACTCACTTGTGAAACTGAGTCATTTGAGAACTCTAACCTTACTCGGCTCTGGGTCTCAGAATGCTGCGTTGCGGGTAACAAAACACTCCATAAATTCAGCTGCATAATTCGTGCACAATGCTTCCCAACCCTACTGCTAAGGCAGCTGCCTCGATTATTTGTTATTCTAACTCCTTCGGTAGGGGGAGGGCTGCGTCTTTTGGAGCTGGGGATCCAAGCCCCAAAGGCGTCAGTTCAAGATCCTGTGATTCTGGGCGCATCATTTAATCTCCCGGTATCTAAAAATGAACATGACGTGTGACGTAATGCTCCTCTAAAGCGCTCCAATGCCTTTGAGTCGTGTTCGTGCTATATAAAAATATGTTTTAATGTTTGTATTGATAGAACACTAGTTTAGAGCGTTCAGCATCGTTATAACTACCCTTTTCTTCCCCTGGGTCTGAGGCTGGAAATGGCCGGGAGCCTTTTGTTATGCTACTGAGGTTGATGGCTTTATTGTGCTTCCTGCAATGGCCACCGCCCAGAACGACTCCTACTGCCTTTGAAGTCTCTTCAAATTTCCCCAGGAGGGAAGGGGGTAGTCCGTCTGTGAATGGAGTGTAGAATGCAGTAAACGGGGTGATAAGTCGTCACATGGGCAAAGGTTTAGAAAGACAACACTCCACCCTCCCCCACCCCACTGGGTCATCTGTTCCTGCATATGGACTGTGAAGGAAAGACGAGTATCCAACAGGGAAGTCGTTATATGCGATGATAAAAGCAACATGTTCTATAGCTGGTCAAGTGGGTGGCGAGGCTTGCAAGAGAACACCTTCAGGCGACAATGCTAAACCCTTGATCGGATGAGAATCGCCCACCAGGTATTTCTTACGGCATGCTTATGGAGATTGTACAGGGCTGCCCTTGTTTCATTGTTTCCCCCCCCAACTTGTTGCATTCTGGGAAATGCAGTTTAATTTTAGAGCTGGCTTGATAGTGCAGCTTTTGATAGACCTTATACGAGCACCAGAGAAAGAGCTTTAAGAAACGCTATTGAAAGAAGAAATAATGCTCCGCCCACAGGCTGATCTGCTTCTCTACAGCATTTGATTGGGCAGCAGATGTGTGCATCTGCTCAAAATTAGTGCTAGTCTTTGGGAAAAGGTTTGACAGGTGCCATAAGTGTGGGGTTGGGCACTAGGTCCTCGGACTTTAGACTACAGAAGAAAGATATGTGTCAGGAACAACAAAAGACAAATGGAGCAGTAAACGAAAACCCCGCCCAGCTGATCACAGCCCATACCCTTTAGACAGTCCTGCAATCACTGTGGCCACACCCGGAGCAAGGGGAGCGCAACCCAGAGGTGTGAGCATGAGACTCGTTAGACCTGGCATCCTTGGCGTGGTTTCCACTGATTCTTTTGCCTTCAGGCCTCCTGTTATGCTGGCTTTAGGAATCTAGGCACTTTACGGCTGCTAACCAGTGCCAAAGTGCATGTGCTCTCTTCATAAAATATGGTAGTATTGGCTTATCTACAATTGGCATATTTAATTTTTAAATATTTAAAGTCCCTAGTAAAGTGCAATACATGTGCAAAGTGCCTGTAAATTAAATTTGAATAGTGGGCCTGCAGCACTGATTGTGACGCCCACTTAAGTAGCCCTTAAATATGCCTGAGACCTGCCATTCCAGAGACTGTGTGTGCAGGTTAAAACTGCCATGACGACTTGACAAGTTGACCCTCTTGCCAGGTCCAAACCTTCCCTTTTAAAACAGTCCTGCACCCTTGGAAGTGGGTTCAAAGAGCTGCTCCAGCAGAATCCACTCATCGCTGCCGACATAAAGGACTCGGAACTGGTGCAGCTCCTCCACTGTGGACGCATCTCTGCTGTTGCAAGGATCGATGTCTGATGCATCGCTGAATTAGGCGGCGCGTGGACCTCATTCCCAATACATCTTCGCCATTTGCACGGCTCGGAACCAATGCATCACCTACCTGTGTGGATCGACGATGATCGACGATGATGCATCGCTTCATCTGCACCCCGCATCTAGTCTTTGATGATGCATCGCTTCATATGGACCCCGAATCTCGTCTTCGATGATGACGCAACTAAGGTACTTTTCAGCAGGACATGGCTGGTCCCTGTATCCGACAGATGGTTGGCCTGAACTTTTTGATTGACCCGTTTTAGCACGACCAGCTAAACCTGGTTGGCACTCTATGTTTTTAAGCACTACATTTCAGTTTATGTTTAAAAAATTCAAAATTCCGGTTCTACTTATTGTATTTTTGTCGTTTTGGACTTGTTATGTTCATCAAATTAAGCTCTATTTTTCTAACCAGGTGTGGTATCTTTTTGTATGATCGTTTCACTGCTTTGATGTTTGAAGTGCTGCACATATACCTTTCACATTGCCTCGTAAGTCAAGCCTGACTGCTCTGTGCCAAGCTACCAGTGGGTGAGCACAGATTAATTTAGGGGGTGTTTGTGACTTACCCTGACTAGGATTTTGGTTCCTGCTTGGACAGGGTGCATACCTTTACCAACCAGAAACCCAATTTCTAAAAGGATTGATACACCTGTCTGAGCACAGTGAAGGCCATGAGTGTATTCCATCAGCCTGAGCGCTGGACCACTGCACCGCAAGGCGGCACAAAGGCAGGAACCTGCTGAACCGCCAAAGCGGGTGGTAGGGAAAGCCCCAATAGCAAACAACCAGAGCACCTCAGACAGAGCACCCCATGCTGGGAGAGCGTGAGAACACTACACACTTGCCAGAGGTGGCCATCTTGAAAAAATCAAGAAAGCAAAGCCCCACATGCAATTTTAAAGCACCCGGAAGCTGCTTACTCACTGGATGACATTATCTTAAACTGGACAGAGAGACCCATGTACAAGATACTGGAGAAAGACACTTTTACCCTCTGAGGATGCTGCACACTCATGAAGAAGCAGTCAGCGGAACTGGGAAGATCCCCACTGAACGCCCACAAGCAGAAGGAGAACTAAGAGGGAAACAAAGGATGACCCAAATGACACGCCTGGCAAGACACCATGAAAGAAGTGAAACAGGCAACCAACCCAGTGACCATCATGTCACAAGACAGGAAGACCAAGTACGATTTGGTGGCCTTCTTAAAGAATCAACCACCATTAAATACAGTGAAAATGTGAAACATTTGTTGTTTCATCAACGCATTGGAAGAGACAGAAAGGTAGTCAAATACATCAGAAACCTTTCAGACAATGGAATCCGCTAATAAAAACTTCAAAAGGAGGAAACCATTACGTACCAGAAAGTAAAGGATGCACTTGCCAAGAAATTCTACACAACAACCACTGTAGACTATAAGAGAAGCTCATTCAAGAATGCACTACAACAGGTAGGAGAAACAAAGGACGAAGGCCACAGCTAGGGCAGAAGAGCAGACTGAAAGGAAAGCAGTGGCCATGGAAGCAGGGACCAACCATAAGGAAATAATATTCAACATGAGGAGCAGGAGATACATAAGCAAGGACAAACAAAGTGATAACTCCAGTGGACCAGCAAGGGTGTGCTACCAGTGTGTACTATTGTGCCCATTCTTAGGAAAATGCCTGGCCATGGGCCAAACATGCATGTAATGTGGACGGGAAACCACTTCAAGTCCATCTGCCAAGCGCAGAACAGGCAAGGGAAGAAGGATCGTCACACGGCAAAAAGGGACTCATAGGACACAAGCAGAGATCACCATTGGTCACAAAACAAAAAGAGACATTATGTACTAACCGTCAAGACCAAATCCAGACAAAGACCTTCTACATCATCATCCACCCAGCATCCTGTGAAAGCGATGACAAGGGATACCTCCTGATGATGGCTGCAACTGCATCGGGGAACGAACCAGCCAGCATCCAGCTCAATATGGGGACCACATAGCGGAATTCGTAGTGGACAGCGGAGCATCAGTGAATGAAATGGGAATGCAAGAGCTGGCATGCCTTCCTCCCCCACCTCACCTAGGCGAGAACAGTTAGAAGGTCTAAAGTGGCCAGGGAAGAAGCCCTGAAATGCACCAGTAAATTCACAATAACCGTCAAGCACTAGGAACAAGAAGTGGCTGCCAAAATGTATGTAACAGAGAGATAAACGACAGCACCAGGCACCCTATTCATAATCACAGGAAACATCAGGAACTACGCAACGAGAGTCATGAATTCCGGTAGCCCGCAAGCGTAACCACGCTTGCCCGAACAACGAATTTGCCTTAACCACGCACATGTGTGGTTAACGCAAATGTGCTCTAGTGTTTAGAATGGGTGGGGAAAGAGGAGCATTGGGAAGTGGACATGGACAGGTAAGTGGGGCTGGGGCTGGGTCTGGTGGGGTTCAGGGTAGTTTTAAGGGGTGGTGGGGGTTTGGGGTAGTTTTAAGGCATGGTGGGGGTTTGGGGTAGTTTTCAGGGGTGGTGGGGGTTTAGGGTAGTTTTCAGGGGTTGGGGGTCATGGTAGTTTTCAGGGGGGGTGGGTATTTTCAGGGCTCAGGGAGGGGTCGGGTACATTTTTAGGGCTTAGGGGTCGGGCGGGGTAGTATTTAGGACTGGAGGCAGGGAAGTTTTTAGGGCTCAGGGGAATGGGGTTGGTTTACAGGAGGAAGAGGGGTAGTTTTAGGACTCAGGGCGGGGGCAGGTGTCAGGGGGTCAGTCTTAATCACGGAAATTTGTTTACCATACATGCTTTAAAAATGCATAAATCGTCGTAAAGGCATGGTTGGTAAAGGCATATTCGTGGGTTAAGACTTGCGTAGTACAGACTGCGTGGAACCGGCATGCATGGTAAATGCATGCATGGTTCCATCACACAACCCCCTAATCACAACAAAAATCCTAGGAATACTGTCCACAAGCCTTGCAGACAAGAGATACTCCAGATAAAATCAAGAGGGGCGGAAAGTCAATGTCCGGTAGTCCGCATGAAGGTAAACGATCACCCAATACCGTTCACCATCAATAGTGGAGCATCCACCAAGGAAATGTGTGTATAAAAATATAAAGAACTCAAGCCAACCCCAGAGCTGAGGCTGACAGACGTTCAGGTGTACAAGCAGGCTACATCTAAAGTGTTGTGTAGCTGCCAGTGGCGTAGCTAAGCACTTGGCCGCCCACGGCGGTCTCTGCCGTTGCCGACCCGTAAGTGCGGGGGGGTGCTGGCAAGATTTTCTGCATTTGCCATCCTGTAAGAGCAAGGGGAGCCACCGCAGACCAGGACTGCTCCCCATGATAAAAGACAACAACCATTGAAACAACCATACATGTGCTACAAGGAAAAGGGTCAATCTCCTTAGTTTTGCCAAAGCAGCAGAAATGGGGTTGATCAATCATCTACAACTTACATTCATTCCAAGACTTTATTCGACAATCAAGTCATAAAAGCATTACAAAACATTTGTTTCACACAATAAGAACGTTTTAAAATACATATAAATAAATATTTAAAATAATTAAGAAACCATTAAATTCACAAAATTGATGTTGAATCTTCCATAAAAAATAGTGGATAGGAAAAATATTTACAATAAACATTAGCATCACATTAATCACCTTGGCTAAGTTCATCATAATAATAACAGTCCCCTCATCATATAGGTTACATCAGACCATTAGTTTACTTCCATACGTATTACCCACGCCCACTTTAGAAACTTTGCCATTGAAATAACAACTGGGAGGCTGGAATCAGTACACAGTATTCTCAACGCCTCATCATGCTTTCGGGACCCAATTAATCGGCATACTGGTTTCACCCATTTATCCCGTGGGGCTATATATAAAGGACAAAAAAACAGGAGATGACTTATCGATTCTTTTTTATCCCTACATTTAGGGCATTTGTCATCATTTATCCCTGTCCAGCTTGCGATAAAGGACCTTATAGGGAGAGTACCTGCACTAAATTGAAAATAGAGCTTGCGATCTAGTGGTTTTTCAATAGCGTCCCAGTATAGTTCTAGTGCTGGGTACGCCTTGAACTCTAAAAAGCGCTCCGTCAAATGGGATGAGGAACTCATGGCACATTTCTCTGTCGTGACCATCTCCCAGTATATCTTCTCCATTTCTTTCTTAGATGGGAATATAGCATTAGCTGGGTCATTCCATAGTTCAATCAAGCCCATTCTCCCTAGCAAGGATCTAATTGCTTTAAGCCAGCCAATTTTATGAAAGCAATCCTTCTCTATGATTTCCGTTAGGCCCCGAACATAATGATGCAATTCCTTGGTAGTCCATAATCTGCACCAATATAATATCGGTCGCAGAACGGCCAGATCTTACACTGCTCTTTTACCAAGATCCCAATACAGAGGAATTAAGGGGGTACTTTTGGGGACACAAGTAACTTTTCTCAAAAATTCATTTTCTAATAGTGTCAGGTGCTTTAGATTAGCAAACCCCCATAGTTCCGCACCATAGAGGACAGAGCTTAAAACTTTCATCCCATAGATCTCCAGTAAGGGTCTAATAGGCTTAGTATAGGAAGATTTAAATCTCTTTAAAAGAATGCCTGCTTGCTGTTTGTGCCTTAGTATGGTCATTTCTAACTGCCTATTACAGCACATATCGCTCTGCAGGTTGACCCCTAAGTAAGTAAATGTGTCAACCTGTACTAGCGGACAGTTATTCATATATATGTTTCCTTTGAACCACGTACTGGATTTAGGGCACTTAGGTTGAGAGAGGACCATAAACTTTGTTTTAGCGGTATTTATTTTGAGCCTACGCTGCTCGCAGAAATCTGTGAAACGCTGAAGTGCCCGTTGGAGACCACTTGGCGTCTTCGCCATTATCAGAGTATCGTCCGCGAACATAAGGATCGGGATGCACTCTCCAGCCATCACGGGGGCATCAGTAGGGATCTGGGCAAGGTACTCTGCCGCCCGTTCACGAAAAGTGAGGACAGGGTAGGCGCCATAACGCAACCCTGCCTCACTCCCCGCTCTACAGGGAAGGATTCCGTAACCTCACCCGGCTTACCCCATCTGACTTTTGCATAAGTGTCCTTCTGTAGGCAGACAACCAAAGTCAACAATTCCGCAGTCATTCCTAGATCCTCCAACACTTGCCAA
This sequence comes from Lissotriton helveticus, assembly GCF_964261635.1. NCBI lineage: Eukaryota > Metazoa > Chordata > Amphibia > Caudata > Salamandridae > Lissotriton > Lissotriton helveticus. The sequence continues at coordinate 1,268,435,036 of NC_136057.1, read as the reverse complement.
AGTTTCCCTCGCGGTACAAGATCAAATGCCGCTCTTAGGTCGACAAATACCGCGTATAATACACCTTTTTACAGGGTAACTGTTCACCAGTACAGGATAATGAATCGGAAAACCTGATCTATTGTACTGGTCCTAGGCCGGAACCCAGCTTGTAATGGGCTCAGAATACCTCCCTCGACCATCCAATCCTGGATCTTTCCCAGGACCAGGCGACCCATTATTTTTTGTATAGAATCGATCAGGCTAATAGGCCAATAGTTGCCTGCTAGGGACGTGTCCCCTGTTTTATAAACAGGCACAATTTCGGCTCCCTTCCATGATTGGGGAACCGCCATCCCCTGCGCAATAGCATTGGATAGATGGACGATATACAGTCGCCACCTATCCTTATCACTTAGGAATAAATCCGTGGGTATGCAGTCCATCCCTGGGGCTCGCCCCTCCGTTATAGACTTCAGGGCTCTATCCACATCCCCTAAACTAAAAATAGTATCTTCATAAAATTTAAATTTAAATTTAGAACCAAAAATCGTCCCAGTTGAATTGCCTTCTATGCCAGCATACTGGGGCTTAAAATACTCAATCCAGGAATTTTTTGGGACATTATTTTGCGGGCTATTCACACACCCTTCTCCTTTCCACTTATAGATATCCCAAAATAGCTTCTGATTTTTGGATCGACACGCTTCTTTAAAATCCTGCCACAGTTGATCTTCCCAATCTCTTTTTGCCCCATAAATCATTTTTCTGTAATTACATTGGGCCGCTTTTAATATCACAGCATTCCTAGTTTTTAATGCTGCGCTCAACTCGGCCCTGGATTTCCTACATAGTTTATTGTACCACCTTTCCGGTCTTTTAGTTACTTTTGCCCTGGTAGTACAAGGTTTGAAGAAGTGGGATTTAAGTTCAGAAAACAGGGCAGCATGATCTCCCTAAAATGGGCTATACTTCATCCCAATAACACTTAGCGCTATTTTATCAAGCACCTTATCTATGCTGTTTTTGATGTTGTGTAGTGTTTCCGGTTGACTAATCACTTTACACCACTTAAGGTGGCGCTCATCGTTCGCTAAAGTAATTTCCGGGACTAGTACATCTTCCAACATGTCTACCATTCCCTCTACTCCTGGTCTAAATAATGCTGTCAGGGGGTTATGGTCACTCTCTACACGGGACTTCACCTCCATGTCCACTAGAGAGTGCCAAACTTCAGAGGGACAAGCAAATAATCAATTTTGCTCGACCTTATACCATTGCCATAGTTTTTTTCCCCCTTCCTGTCAGACAATGTCCGCCCATTTGCGGCTCTTTGTTGGTTACCTAGGCAAAACCCATTCAAATGCAATGCAGCCTCCGTCCATTTAACTATTGGCCCTTCCTCCAGTTGGGGTACACCCCATCTAGAGTCTTCTTCTTCTGTCATATTAGGATCTTCCAGTCCCAGCGGTTCAAAGGTTGTATTGAAATCACCAGCAGTTAATGGCAACACCCCATCTGGCAAAGATTCAATCATTGTTTCTAGCACCGTTAGCACCTCGGATTCTTCCCCACCAGGTACGCCTCTAGCATACACATTAATAATATCAATTTTTATGCTACCCTTAAGGCTAAGTCTTACTGCAATAATATCACAATGTTTAACTGGGAGTAATTGGATACTACAGCTTAGATGTTGCTTCACCCAGATCACCATTCCTCCCATAGGCCGCCTCTTTTGCCCTCTCACAGCAGGGACATAGAAATTCAAGTAACCTGGTCTAAATACTGGGTCAACAGACCAGGTCTCTTGGAAAAGACAAATATCAAATTTATCAATAAAACCTGTCCAGCATGGTGACACTAACTTAGGCACCATGCCTGCCAGATTCCACGATATTAATGAAGTCAGGCTAGCTTGGAGCCGGGCCCTCCAACTGCCTTATTCCTTACTACAACGGGACTTACATGCGGGGTCATATTAGAATTAATAGGGGATAAGGAGCCTGTACTATGCACAGGTATCCTGGGAGGGAAATTGCCACCAATCTGAGTAGTGGCTACAATTCCATTTTTTCCCTTATGCCCCTTCCCGCCTGGCAGTGGGCTTACATTTATATTCAATTTGCCTTTTCTCCCAGCCTCATATTCATTGGGCGGTCTTATTATGCTCATATTGTGACACCCTCCCTGTGTTTGCTGTCAATCACATTCTTCTAGCCCCGATAAAGCTGAGAACCTGTTCTGTAGCCTTAGGTCCCGTACAACGGGGTAGCTGACTGCCTCATTCCACCGTGAGGCTTCTCTGCGTGAATCATATGCGGGTAAGTAAAAATAAGTCAGTGGAAGTGTTTAGATTCGGGACCTGGGATCAGCATTTGGCCAGTTACAAATGTGTTCAACGCATCTCCTGTCCCTAAAGTTAATAACTACACAATCACCCCCAACTGTTTTTACACTACTGCCTACCCAGTTAACCCTTCTAACTAATAAGATCTCTGCGCCTATATTCGTTGGTAAAGGTCGGTTGGCATTAAGCCAGAATATACACTTATTTTTTAGCTCCAAGTGTGACTCCCTTTTTCCCTGCTCTAGTGGTGGAACCCCTGCTAAAATTACCGCATAAGGGACAGACTCAGGGGGAAGCTCTACAGATGGCCTATTAGATACTGCACAATCTAGGGAGTTACTGGGCAATAAGCGTGTATGCACTGCTGAACTGCTACTCTCCATCTTTCCTTCCCTAGATATCCGAACAGATTGGGTAGCCCCTTCAGTGATAGATGGAGGGATATTGACACTGGGAGCTTCAGGTATATTTACTACAGGATTATTACCACATCTTGGTACAACATTCAAAGCCCCACCCACATCAGTTTGAACTGCCAAATGACGCTGAGTGCAGAGTGAAGCACTCCCCCGACTCCACATCATCTTCTGGGCTGATGCCATTGAAAGTTCCAGGCATACCAATCTTGACTAGATACAGTCCAGTCTTTCATGTATTGGGTAAACGTTTTTTTCCAGCATGGTTTCCAGTTTTTTCCAAAACAAGACGACCGGCTCCTCTATTAAATCACCCTCCATATTTGGCAATAGGATTGCCTCTTTACTAACTGGTCTTGGTGATTTAAGACAGTTTTTAGTAATAGGTGTGGCATTCTCATTGATCACCCGATCCTTTCCTTTTTTACCCCTTTTTTCCAGAACCTTTGCTTGCACCCCTGCACATTTACCTTTTGGTGCCACACTCTTTGGCTGTGGTGTCGCTCCCTTTTTGGCTGTACTTGCTGACCTGGTCTTGATGGTAGGCAAGGTCGGCTTTTTCGGGGGGATCCATTGGCTGGACTTTGCTACAGGGACTACAGTACTTTTTACGTGGGATGCGGTGTATCCATCTAACTGCGAAGAACCACTACCATCTTCCTCCAAGGAAGACAACGTATCCTCAAGGTCAGTCCCAACATGAACAGGTGAGTTAACGGTAGTCAAGCTTCCCATTGATGATCTTTTATCGAGCAGAAGATCTAGTGATAGTCTCTTTTCAGTAAGTTCAATGTCCTTGGCCAATGCCGTCGACACCCGTATGAGGAAATGATCTAAGGTGCCCATTAGTGACCCACCGACATTTTTCCCGCTAAGCTCTCCCACAGTAGAAGCGGTAGCCATAATAGTACTACAAGTATAACACTGCTTTCCGGATTAATATTTAGGTGAATTAATCAGGTCTGGCCTTTGCTAGAAAGTCTATAATTGGGTTCTAAGGCACTGACCTTATTCCTGATGTAGATGTTAGGAGGGTTTGCCCGTTGAGGTTCTTTAATTTCGACTCCATTTTACATTCACAGCCATTTTGTGTTGCCTTTACACAGGCTGCTCGATTCACGAAGTGTCTCTGCCCCTTGGACTGCAACGTGTCAAAAACCCCCTCCGTCCTTGTTTTGAAACCAATCTCAGACACCAGCCGGCCTAACTAATTCTTGTCTGGACTACCTAATCCCTGTATCAACTATCTGTTAGCATTTAGTATTCTTCTCTTGCCGTATCTTATCTTTTGGCCTTCGCTATTCTCTCCCTGTGTTTTCCTATTCCACAACCTTTTCTTTGAAGCACACAAACATGTTCTGCCAGTACTGATTCACCTATAGGTGCTGTCATTGATTGACTTATGGGGTTGGGCAAAAACACGACTGAAGGGGGACGTTCTGGTTACATGATGCCTTGTTTTTAATGTTTTCCTATTGGCTAATATTTGGCAGATCTTGCATATCCATATTAGGCATTTTGCATGCTTGCATGAGCGAGGACTGCCCCTTACTTTTATGCTGAGTTTGTAACCCTCACATATATAAGACCCCAGTGTTCTGTACTCTTTAGACTGCCTCATTCAGTTGCTAAGGCTTCTGTGTGACGTAGTCTCACTCATTTGAGTTTAATAAAGATGTTATTTTATATTCCAGCTCCTGTGTCAACTTCTTCTTTGTAATAGTGAGACCCCTGAGAAGGAAGATTTGTTTCCACAATTGGCGCGCCAACGTGGGCTTCATCAGAGAAGTGACTATCTGAGGGAGTGATCTTGTCTGTAGACTGAAATCTACTGAGGAGGACAGGACAGGACTCTACTAAGGAGGTACTCTGTGCACAGAGATTCTGGGGATTCTTTGTCTCTGCAGCCCAGTATATTTCTGATCTTCCTGATTTTGATCCTCCACATGATGTCACTCCTGACTGAGAACCTTTTTTGGCGTGAGTATTCTAAAAAAGACCGTTAGGTCATTTAGAACTTGGCAGTTAGAATTTGGACAACCTTTTGATTGGTAAGAGTAAGGTAGTTTAGTAACGCTTACTGTAGCTTTGTAATTTTGGAATTTGTATTGGCCAACTTTGAATATGTATGGATTTGATATGCAAATTGCAATTTGTCTAGGCAGGTAATGAGGAGATTTTTCTCTATCTGATTTTGTTGAACGGTGCACGTACGAAGAGTACCTTAAGCACTACTTTGATTATAATATTTGCATATTCTGCAATATTCTTGGCATGCCTGTTTTCAAGGTCACATCGAAGAATGTGGTTTTTTTTTTGGAGGTACCATAGTGTGATGTGAAGTGAATTAGCCGGCTCCCCTAGAGGGAATACCTAAATAGGTTTAGGTTTAAAAACATATTTCTTCCTTGGTGATTCTGTATCCCCAGGGAATTAAAATATGACAAAATACATACAAGGATCCTTTGTTCTGTGCAATTTTATGAATGGAGATATGCAGAGTGATTTTTTGATGTTCTGCTAGCCAAAGCTAGTGAATTGAGTGTATTTTGGCTTCTTGGACATACATCAGTCCGTTGGGCTGTTTTTGCAGTCCTTTGGAACACTATTGAGAAGCGCTTCTTGTAAATATGAATTACAACTAGTATTTACAAATGGTTTGGTTTAAGTACAGTCTGTGGGCTGTCCTTTGTTTCTGTCCTGAGTATTGATCTGTGGGCTAAATGTGTGTTTAAATGCCTATGTGGTTTTCCTATTAGTGCAACTTCTGTAAGTAAATAGCGATGGCGCTATTTATGAAATGAATGGCTAAAGCGCGCCGCATTGTGTGTCCTGAGTGTTTGACCCCTTTCTGTTTATGTCTGAAATAAGCTCAATATGTGTTTGTGTTTTTTTTTTATGTTTTCAGTTTATTAGGCAAAATGTCTAAGGGCCAGATGTAGGTAATTTTAATTTACCACCTCTTAAATACCGATTCATACCGAATCGGTATTTAAGAGGTGGTAAAATAGAGGGGGGGGAGATGTAGGTATTTCAGATTCAGTAAATACCGAATCGTTAAGATTCGGTATTTACCGATTCTGTAAATACCGATTTGGTATTGCCCATTGATTCCTATGGGCCTTGCAGCCCATAGGAATCAATGGGCAATACCGATTCTGTAATTACAGAATCGGTAAATACCGATTTTAGCAAGGGTGCAGGGGGTGTCACTTTGACACCCTCTGGCACCCCAAAAATAGGCATGTGCGCCATGTGCGCCATGTGGCACACACACATGCCCTAAGGGCATGTCTGTGTGTCACATGGCACAGGTGTGCATGCACACCTGGATTCGGTATTTTACCACCCAATTGGATTGGGTGGTAAAATACCGATTCTTAAAGCCCTGTGGCACTCTGACATGTGCCAGCTACATCTGCATTTACAGAATCGGTATTTTACCGAGTCTGTATTTACCGAATCGGTAATTTTACCGAATCGGTAAATACAGAATCGGTAAAATACCGATTCTGTAAATGCATGCCCTACATCTCAAAATCCAATTACCGGCCGGTAACGGCCGAATTCGGCCGTTACCGACCGGTAATTGTCCACCTACATCTGGCCCTAAATGCTTAAAAAATAAAATTAAAATTCACATTCACTAGGAATAAAAAAGGCCTCAAAAACGAAATTGTGTGTTTTGTAGAAAACTAAACTTATAGCATTTTTTACTTGCATATATTGGATTAGATATTAACAGGCAAACACTTCAGCTGAAGTAAATTCTTTGCTGAACTCAAACGCATATTATAGAACACGCATTGATATGTCTTAGTTTGAAAAAGACTGCCACCGTGCTCATGTTACAACACTGAGAGACAAGCTAAATAAACAGGAATATTTACTCAGCCAGGACTTTGCCCTCAGCTAAACACAGGTGAATCTTTGCATTTCAGAATTTTGTTTTAAAAAGGTTCCAAAACTAAGGTTAATTATTTTGTATTACAGGAAGACATTTCAATTAAGGGTTTTCCTTTCTTTAAGCATTTTTGTAAACATATTCTTGGTTCTGTTGCTAAATAATAATTGTCCTTTTTAAAAAAAAAAAAAGTGGCCCAAAAATTTGTCATGTTTCAAGTTAGACTTCTGTGCTTAGGCTTATAAATGAATGCGTCTAAAAATGATAGGCAAGGGATGCAGCTTGCTTTTATATGTGGAGTTTTCAAACATGATTGGGTTTATTAAAAATAATTATTAATTATGAAAAATAGTGATTAAAAATAAGTGCTTCTAAATTCGTTTTTTACTATTTATAAAGCTTAATACTCATACTGTGACCTCCTAGCATTATAATTTAATTTAAGTTGTGTTGTACTGCATAATGAGGACATTTGCATATGGAATTTTACTTGGCGCGGGCATAAAAAACTAATTTTTCTAAGGATTTACATGAGATATGTCTAATGTCCAATCTCTGCAATCTGTAAAGTACATTCTGAGGATGATTAATATGTAACACAATTATAGGATATTTTTTTTAAGTGCCCCAAATACCAAAGTCGAATTTGGGTAAAATAGACTATTCAAACAGCATTCTTGCCATTTACAATAGCTTTAAAGTGACTTAGGCTTCAGCAAACGCATACATTAAGGTATAATGCAAATGTGCAGGTTGTTCCCATTTGGGTTTGCTTTTAATGGCTCAGTGAGCCAATGTGCCCGGTGCAGAGGTTTGAGTTTAATATCAGGGTGGAAGGTTCTAACTCTAGCTGGACCTACTGAGACGTTCATTCATTTAATGTTGATGAACTGAGTACCGTTGCATAGGGTGGTAACAAGCATTTGTTCTAAAGCTGGTATATTGTGTTGTGGAGTTCTGCAAATTATTCACAGTAGATGTTTTTGAGTCTGGGAATAGGAGTGGATTGTGGCCCCTAAAGGGAGTAATATATATGGTATGTGGTTTTGGATAGGGTTGGCTATTGCAGGTTAGAAAGAGTTGGGAAGGCTTTTTGTCTTTGACAGCTTCAGGGTGAAGAGAGAGAGAGGGTTGAGGATGTGAGGCAGATTTTGACCTTGAGGTCAGTAAGGTGGGAGTTAGGAGTGAGTGTAAACAGATGGAGAAATCATTGCTTGGAAAAGCAGGGCCTCAAAGGGGGTGATACATTCGTATTTCTGCTTTTTAAACATAATGTCCATGTAGTTGCCTTAATTTAAGATGGTTGGTTACAGTTGGTATTTTGTGTATTATGTGAAGTATCAGCAGTATGTTGAAACAAGATGAGTTTTTGTATGACTCCTTTAAAAAAAAAATGTTTCCCATTTCCCTTTTCCGTATTCCTTTCACCAGTCAGCCTTTTATTATTGTTGGTATATTGTTCAGGTTTACACTTCCAGATTGCAGTAATGTACCAGGGACCCCCATATAATGTATAATTCCCTTTTGTATGACCAGACTGGTTTTCAAGAATTTTCTTTAGGCCCACTTCGATGTTTTCCAGTCTGACTGTCAGGATAGTGATGGACTGGTTAACTGACTCAATACTATAGTAAGACAAGTTTTCCACCTCAATAGGAGATACCTTACATTTATTTTTTTGAACATGACAAATTTTCAATGACTATTTTAATTTGGTTTTTTACCCTTTTGTTCCTGCTTCTTTAATTTTCGGTGGGATCAGATGTGTTCTAAATCATGGAAATACCACGACTCTCTAGTTCTTGTCTTTTGTTTCCACATTTTGATCATTAGCCTGTGTATTGCATAGTGCTCCTGATGCATAGTTATTAAAGGGAGGTATCTACATGTCCCTGATAATCTGTATCATGTGATTTCTCTTTTGAGGTGTTCTAGATAAGGAATTTAGGAACACCTAGACGTAATCATTGAGAAAAAAGAAATGTTTACCCGATTAGTCAATGCCACCATGTGTGAGGACACGCATTTAGATAGAATTCCCATGTAACTATCTACCCTTAGATGGCAGAGGATAATAAAGGGTACCCAATTGAAGAGATTAGAAGTATTGCCTTTGAGAATGACAGTGTATTCTAGACCAGAATTGTCCCATGGCCACTCCCTCGCAGATTGCAGGCCACCTGCTTGCAGTCCCCTTGTTAAATACAATGAACTGTTTTTGTACCGAATTTGAAGGAAACTAACAACTGTGTCACATTTCCTATGTCACTAGGTTCTGCTGTATCAAGTCATAATAACCTGCAGAACATTGATTTAAGCCTAATTCCCATCAGTGAAAGCTACAGATGAAAGGCAGACGTCTTGGCCCTACAGTCCCAGCACCCAGAAAGTAGCAAGGCTGGACAGCGATCGCCAGCGCGCCATCAATGGTATCTCCAAAGCATCGTACTTGCTCCATCAGACGGCATTGGACACCACAGAACCAGAGTTTCAGTGCAAAAGAGCGAAAGAGAAGGATCCCTGCTGTTTTGAGGCTTCAGTTTTCTACCTGTCATGTGCTGGTAACCTCTGACAGTGTGCAGTCCCTTGAGCCCCTTGGCCTGAGTTTTGGCCACACATCCCCTTTTCTTTGCTCCAACGGAAGGGCAGTGCACCGGAGGATCCAAGATTGGCAAAAGACACTACATTGTGGTACCCATGATAAAAAGAAAAATTAAATAAAAGAGCAGCCCGAGCATCCTCTGACACTGAATAGCGAGTGTTGGAGCCTGAAAGTGTTGCTGAGTGTGAAAGTCTGTTGCTCTTTCCCGATTAATAGTACTTGGGTCTGCATGAGATGATCTGTGCCCATGAGCAACGAAGAGCACAATATCTGTAGTGCCTGCGGCAGAGGAAATATATTGGTGCACTGCATTGAGACATTGAGACTTTCGAGTGAGCTGTGAGTGTTTGCCAGGAGGGCACTCCAACGGATACTGAGAAGCACTATTTTCATGGAAGATCTGAATCAAGAGGCCCAATGCGACAATGGAAGCAGATTTGATGGACGATAGAAGCCTACCAGAGAGGCATAGAACGGACTTTGGGTATAGTTGTGGTTGCACAAGTGTTCCCAGTGCCACTGTATGAAGTGGGTGTTGGATATATTCATGAAATGTGTAGAATGGAAAATGTTCACCTAGCAATGAATTAGGATTTGCCTGCGTAATGGCAAAAGGAGGATCTGAGGTTCTTTAAATTCGACTCCATTTTACATTCACCGCCATTTTGTGTTGCATTCACACAGGCTGCTCGATTCACGAAGTGTCTCTGCCCCTTGGACTGCAACGTGTCAAAAAACCCCTCCGTCCTTGTTTTGAAACCAATCCTAGACACCAGCCGGCCTAACTAATTCTTGTCTGGACTACCTAATCCCTGTGTCAACTATCTGCTAGCCTTTAGTATTCTTCTCTTGCCGTAACTTATCTTTTGGCCTTCGCTAATCTCTCCCTGTGTTTTCCTATTCCACAACCTTTCCTTTGAAGCACACAAACATGTTCTGACATTACTGATTCACCTGTAGGTCCTGTCATTGATTGACTTATGGGGTTGGGCAAAAACACGACTCAAGGGGGACGTTCTGGTTACATGATGCCTTGTTTTGAATGTTTTCCTATTGGCTAATATTTGGCAGATCTTGCATGTCCATATTAGGCATTTTGCATGCTTGCATGAGCTAGGACTGCCCCTTACTTTTATGCTGAGTTTGTAACCCTCACATTTATAAGACCCCAGTGTTCTGTACTCTTTAGACTGCCTCATTCAGTTGCTAAGGCTTCTGTGTGACGTAGTCTCACTCATTTGAGTTTAATAAAGATGTTATTTTATATTCCAGCTTCTGTGTCAACTTCTTCTTTGTATTAGTGAGACCCCTGAGAAGGAAGATTGATTTCTTCAGGTAGCCATAATAGTACTACAAGTTACAACACTGCTTTACGGATTAATATTTAGGTGAATTAACCAGGTCTGGCGTTTGCTAGAAAGTCTATAATTGGGTTCTAAGGCACTGACCTTATTCCTGATGTAGATGTTAGGGGGGTTTGCCCGTCCCATTCTTGAACGGGCTTAAATGGGCCCGCCCTTGGCCCGGGGGTTCACCCGGCGCGTCCCGCGATGCGCGGGGAAGGTGCTGATTTTATGCACCTGGTGTGGGCTGTGCGGGAGGGTTTTACTGTGCCCCGGTGCCTTCTGGGCAATGTGGTCTCCTGCTGTAGTTTCACGCTTAGCCCCCAGCTGCGAGCGTTTCCCGAGGTGATGCTGCTGGTCGTTAGGGGGGGTGCGTGGTTCACCTCCAAGACGTGGCCCCGCTGCTGCCGCTGCTTTCCAACTTCAGATTCCAAAGTTACCAAAAAGGTATTTCCTGCGATGCGCGGGGAGGGTGCTGATTTTATGCACCTACTGTGGGCGTTGCGGGAGGGTTTTGCTGTTCCCCGGTGCCTTCTGGGAAATGTGGTCTCCTGCTGTAGTTTCACGCTTAGCCCCCAGCTGCGAGCGTTTCCTGCGAAGCGGGAAACGCGAGAGGTGATGCTGCTGGTCGTTAGGGGGGGTGCGTGGTTCACCTCCAAGACGTGGCCCCGCTGCTGCTGCTGCTTTCCAACTTCAGATTCCAAAGTTACCAAAAAGGTATTTCCCGCGATGCGCGGGGAAGGTGCTGATTTTATGCACCTGGTGTGGGCGTTGCGGGAGGGTTTTGCTGTGCCCTGGTGCCTTCTGGGCAATGTGGTCTCCTGCTGTAGTTTCACGCTTAGCCCCCAGCTGCGAGCGTTTCCCGCGAAGTGGGAAACGCGAGAGGTGATGCTGCTGGTCGTTAGGGGGGTGCGTGGTTCACCTCCAAGACGTGGCCCCGTTGCTGCTGCTGCTTTCCAACTTCAGATTCCAAAGTTACCAAAAAGGTATTTCCTTTACAGGTCAGTGAAGGAGTGACTCAAAGGTTCCCCATGCTCTCCTGGACTAGGCAAACTGAAGGATGTCTGTGTGAAACTGCACATCAACAAGCGCATACACCCAGTAATGCAAGGACACTGGCGAGAGGCATACCACCTCTAGGAAGCGGTGGAAAAAAGATAAGACACCTTCCAAAATGAGACATTGTTGAATTCTCTAAGGGCCTCAATCCTTGGATCCCACTGATAGTAGAAGGACCAAAATGGTACACGAAAGGAGCCATACACATCTGTATTGACGTGCTCCAGCCGAACAAAGTAATGAAAAAAGAACAACATCCTTGACCACACATCCCAGACATGATGACACAGCTGAATGGGGCAAGACTCTTCTCCAAACCGTACCTGGACAAGGGCTACCACCAAATAGAACTAGAGGAAGGGTGCAGTATAGTGTAGTTCCAATATCCCTGATAGGCTTGGTGCATTGGAATAATATACACTATAGTTTTGACATAGGACTGAGGTCAGTATGTCTATATCGAGTATATTAAACTTAATTACTTGCAAAACAGTGATAACAGTTAAAACAAGCGCACAGCAAGTCCAGGTCAAAGTTCAATGACAGTTCGTATGGTGGTGCTCAGGAAGAACGGGGATGGTTACCACATCCCCAATAGTAAACCACGTAAGCGGTTTAATAAACCGAGCACTCGAAAATGATCATCAGTCTTGGATATATAGTTCTTCCAATTTTTAATGTCCAAAGTAAATGCACTCCAATCCGAGTTCCATGATATAATTCAATGCAGCCAACACGTGTTTCGTCCAGTCAAATTAGACATATGACTTCTTCAGGGCTGCAACCCAAATAACATAATAAATAAAATTCTCACACCATTAGTTTTATATAAAGTTATCCCAACATTGTTCCATCATATATTGGGAACTAAGAAATTAAAAATAAGAAGGGGACACCCCCAAATTCGTGCCCGAGTGACCACATAAGACCTATAAAATAATCCGAATGTGTATAAGTACCAAACGTCCCAATTATAAAGTAAATAAGATAAATCATACTATATGTCAGTATTGATGAGTCAATCAATACCTCTAAGAGTATCAGGATGTGGTTATAGGTGACACCATTACACCCACTTCAATATCTTAATCCAAATGCGAGATCTTATTTCAAATGTTTATAACGGTCACTCACCAAGTTAATCTTTCTGATGGTTCCACACCATACTTCTTTCCTCGTCAACCCTAATATACAAGGTAAACACCGTCCCTCTGTTACCCTAAACCATATTCATTACGTCAAAATATAGTCTGTTGATCTAGTCATATTCAATACAAGCCCTCACCTTATCGAGGCTCCGTGATCAGATTCAAATAATCTCCTCTGATGTCAAAGAGTCACAAATTAAAATGGAGACGGGTTGCGTCCTGCAAGCAGAAGTAAATATATTGAGTCTTAGCAGTTCCTTACTGCTAATGCTCTCATGTCTTCACTATATCGTACATATAACTTCACGTTTATTGTAAAGACTCATTTTCTAATTTCCGACTGGTTTGAGGCGGAGCGGATCTGGGGACCAGAGGGCAGGGACTGGGTGCAACACATACAATATTGGGGTTGATTCATTGACGACTGCCTGCTCATATGAACTGGAACAGTGGAAGAATTGAAGGGATTTTTTGACTATCTTAATGACAATAACCTGAATCTCCAGTTTACCACACACTATGATAGCAAATGCATCACATTCTTGGATATTGAACTGTTTGTTGAGGGAGACAAAGTGTTGAGCAGAATATAGGAAACCAACAAGCTGCAATGCAATCTTGCATGCTGGGAGTTGCCACCCCAGCAGTCAGATTAACTCAATACCCTATGGAGAGATGTTGAGGGCACGACGCAATTGTGCCAAAGATTCTGATTTCGAGGAGAACCTCACAGATATGTTAAGTAGGTTCCGGAATCGTGGATATCGTACAGATATAGTAATGACAGCAGCATCTAGAGCCAGAAAAATTAATCGAGAGAGTACCTTGATGAGACAAAATAAGAAAGAGATAAAGAGAGACAAAGAGGATACGATTAGATTGATCATTAACTTTGGCATGGGTAGTTCCAGACTATTTAACATCTTGAAGAAACACTGGCATCTTCTCCTCATGGATCAAGATTTGAGACCTCATCTTATGGACAAACCTAGCTTAACTTTTAGGAAGGGTCTGACTTTGGGCAATATGGTAAGCCTGAGTTACCCTAAGAAACCAGATAAAACAGATTGGTTGTCTAAATTTAAGGGATTCTACAAGTGTGGGAGGTGTAGCTCGTGTAGATGGGCTATACCCAAAGTACAACAATTTAACTACAATAACTCAGGAGTGAATACCATCAATATGTTTATAAATTGTGACACCACGCATGTGGTATATGTGATTGTTTGTTCTTGTGGCAAAATTTATGTTGGGAGCACGGTGAGGAGACTGAGGGACAGAATGGCTGAGCACTTTAGAGCTCTCAAAACTGGAGATACTCGGTATCCTATTGCGTACCATATGGTACAGAACTTTGATAAGAGAGAACAACATTATTTCTCCTTTCATGGGATAGATCATATCAGATTGGACCCCAGAGGGGGGAATAGACTCTTGACCCTGAGGAGGAGAGAAGTATTATGGCTGATCAAATTAAGAGCTGTGGAATGTGGATTAAATATTGATCATGAATATGAATTTTTTCTAGGTGAAGAATAATGTGTACTATGGTTAGAAAAGTTTACGTCAGTATCTATAACACAATGTATACATATCTTCAGTCTAGATACATAAGATTTATTGTTGTCTTAACTTGTGAAGTGGTACTATTAACCTAATTTCTAGGAGATATGAGAACTTAACAAACTTTCAAAAGAACTGTAATAGATTTCACGATGTAAACAGTACCCATGAGTAGGATGTGTGGCTATACTTTAGGATGATTTTAATTATGTGACTTACATTTCTTCGAACTGTTGGATGTATATAATATTCCTGAGTATCTTGACCGAAACCTCCCTTTTCCTTTTGTTCTTTTTTCATACTTTAATATTTCCTTTCAGGTGTGGTTTTGTAGGTAATATCAAGACACCGACAGATTGTACATTAGTTCGTTTATGATTTTGACTGACAAATCTAGCCAATCGCTTACATTAATTATAACATTAACAGATTAGTTTATAAAATACCGGTAATAGTAGAGGCGACCATTATTGGCAATATTGACACTGAACTTCGAGGTGCATATTAGTAGAGTGACTTACTTAAAACTAGTACAGATACCCGTGGTTACCAACCCAAAATGGCGCCCGTGTAATATACTTAGAATTTTGTTTGTTTCAAGCTTATAGAATGTATAGTTACTGACTTTTAATAGTATTACTATTACGATCTATTCACTTATTATACATATTAAGAATGTGGGTCAGTTAAGACTACAACCCACTACAATATGGCGCGGAAAATTAACATGTATAAATTGCCATTCCAAGATGGCGTCAGTGGTGAACGCCATCCATTTACTTGGAATCGATACACAAGAAAGGTAAGCTGGAGGCAGAATGCGACCTTTATAGTAGATCTAAATTGTACATATGCATGTTTACTTATACGGCAATGTAATTTTGGATTATAGAACTCGTACTAGGGTGGAGAACATAGACGGTGATTTTGAAGAGACGGGACGATCCCTTACTGATGAACGCTTAAGGTGAGGGGCGCTGTAGATATACTGTTGTATTGAGGGCTTACAAGTGGTGTGATCGGCATTTAAAGTTTTAGATTTGGGTACCTACATTACGAATAGCCCCTTTTGAAATTAAAATGAGATAACACATTTTTGCGAATAGTCCCGTTCGAAGTCGGAAATTAGAAAATGAGTCTTTACAATAAACGTGAAGTTATATGTACGATATAGTGAATACATGAGAGCATTAGCAGTAAGGAACTGCTAAGACTCAATTTATTTACTTCTGCTTGCAGGACACAACCCGTCTCCATTTTAATTTGTGACTGATTGAGATCAGAGGAGATTATTTGAATCTGATCACGGAGCCTCGATAAGGTGAGGGCTCGTATTGAATATGACTAGATCAACAGAATATATTTTGACGTAATGAATATGGTTTAGGGTAACAGAGGGACGGTGTTTACCTTGTATATTAGGGTTGACGAGGAAAGAAGTATGGTGTGGAACCATCAGAAAGATTAACTTGGTGAGTGACCGTTATAAACATTTGAAATAAGATCTCGCATTTGGATTAAGATATTGAAGTGGGTGTAAT
This sequence comes from Lissotriton helveticus, assembly GCF_964261635.1. NCBI lineage: Eukaryota > Metazoa > Chordata > Amphibia > Caudata > Salamandridae > Lissotriton > Lissotriton helveticus. Next base: position 1,268,419,131 of record NC_136057.1, on the reverse strand, counting down.
GGGGTCACCTATAACCACATCCTGATACTCTTAGAGGTATTGATTGACTCATCAATACTGACATACAGTATGATTTATCTTATTTACTTTATAATTGGGACGTTTGGTACTTATACACATTGGGATTATTTTATAGGTCTTATGTGGTGACTCGGGCACGAATTTGGGGGTGTCCCCTTCTTATTTTTAATTTCTTAGTTCCCAATATATGATGGAACAATGTTGGGATAACTTTATATAAAACTAATAGTGTGAGAATGTTATTTATTATGTTATTTGGGTTGCCGCCCTGAAGAAGTCATATGTCTAATTTGACTGGACGAAACATGTGTTGGCTGCATTGAATTATATCATGGAACTCGGATTGGAGTGCATTTACTTTGGACATTAAAAATTGGAAGAACTATATATCCAAGACTGATTATCATTTTCGAGTGCTCGGAAGACAAGTATAAAACTTAATTACTTGTGTGTGCCAGCTAACTCTGAGGTCACTAGAAAATTCTCGAATGAACAAGAAGGGATTCATTTCTGACAACTTCATAAACATGACAACTTTGTTTCCCTTAGAATCGGAACAGTCTCAGAATCGTGGAAACAATAGATGACAGTTTCACTCAGTCAATCGTGTATGCTTTGTTTCTACAGAGTTACACAGAGATAGGTAGACGGGCGTTTCAATAAAAAGGGGGTTTATTGAACAGTCTTATTTCTCGTGCAAGAGATATGAACTGCTACAATCATAAGAGAGAATGCGAAGTACGTACAGCGTTAGCAGTAAGATAAAATAATACTGCAATAGCATGGTTTGTAGCTATAACATATATTCATAAAAATACATACATAAATAACACAGGCTAAAATGTAAATACTCATCTGGTGCTTCTAGCTACTTCTAGCCCAGTGTAACTAACTTAAGTGTAGTACGAGGTAAGAAGTAGGTGCTGTTTTTCTATAGTCCAGTTTAGCTATAGTATGGATTGGTGTTGCCAAAATTTGCCAAAGGTCCCGCTAGGTTCTAGTCCGCTCCATATCTTAGAACGAGAGAGGTTTAAATCTCTTTCCGGGTCTCGATCTCTAACACCGCGCAAGGGGAGTCAGAAACACTGGAGTTGGATTCTCTGCAAGGAGGATGACAGTGTCTGGTCAGTGTGTCAGGTGGGGACTCTACTTCCTTCCGAACTCGCCGTGGCGTGCCGCGTCGTGCAAGTATGCAGCCGTACCGTACCGTGATTTGCCATGGCAAGTGAAGGTATGTTTATACCTTTTTTATTTTTTTTTATTTTTATTGAAGTACTTTGGAGTCAAAATAATCATAGCATACATACAAGCGATAAACAAGTACAAAGGAAGAGGTATGTCAAAAAATTACAGATTACAGATACAGGGACCAATCAAAGTATACTTTTTAGACACCAAACATTTATATACAATTAATCAAAGAATGATTTCCAAATGTTGTCAAACTTTCTAGTCCCTCCAATTCGTTGTGCATATAGAAACTCCGTCTTTCTAACTTTTTTCATTTTATACAGCCATTTTAGAAACAAGGGAGCCTGTGTTGACTGCCAGTTCTGTAGTATCAAGGATCTTGCTACTGCTGAAACTATATATAGCAGTTTAACCAAATGGTCTGCAAAACCAAGGTCGGGATCGTAGCCATAAAGCTTTAATTGAAGGCTGCAAGTAACCCTAATATTATAGTTGGTGCAGAGGAAACCAAAGATTTCATTCCAGAATGACAAGATTTTCGTAAAAAATGCGATTATATGAGACCAATTAGCTGGAGCAAATTGCTGACATCTAAAGCAATTGGCAGATGTATTAGCATACATTTTAGCGACAAGAGCAGGAGTGCGATATAGAAGCCATTTATTAAAAAAAAACATTCTGCGCCAGTTGGACCCTCTCAGAACACAAACATTTATTTATTTAAGGTCTTCCAAGTATTAAGGGATATGCTATGATTCTCATGTTCCTGCCATTTTTTAATTGCTTTTAAACTAAGGTCTTTCTCAATGCTCTGAGCAAGATAACGTTTCCATTCCCCCGGCTTCCTAGTCCGTGAGGCTACAAAAAGATCATTCCATAACTGATTAGGTGTGCTAATGTGTGTAAAATCCAGTAGTTCCAGCATTTTATGTATCCTAATGTAAGAGCCACCTAAGAGAAAGTTTCCTTGAATTAATCGTGACATCTGTGCCGGAGTTATCCAACTGCCATCTCTACAAAAATCTGCTAATGTATGAAACCCTACACGGTACCAGTTAACTACGATTTCCGAGCTGATTTTTATCCCAGTGTGAGCGAAAACGTATCTTAAGGGAGTCGTAAGGTTAAACTGCGGAAGAGAGTATCTTTTGAACATAGCATCTCTTCTTTTAAGGAACCAGTTCATTGTCTTATATCTAACAAGTTTCGAAAATCTAGGCAGTAAAGCAGGGAGGGAATTTGAGCTTTACGACAAATTAAATCCGAAAAAAAATAAATTAATAAATCTAAGCCTTGTATTTCAGATTTAAATCTATTTAAGTATTGTGCCAAATAGGCGTTATAGTAATCTTTAATATTTGGTAGCGCAAGACCTCCTTGCTCTGTGTCGGCATAAAGAGTCCCTATTGCTATACGAGGGGACTTCTTACCCCATATAAAACCTGAAAACAAAGATTCTACTTTGGAGAAAAAAGAACCTGACAGAAAACAAGGAATTGTTGAAAATAAAAAATAAAAAATTAAAGAGTGGGAGAATGGACATTTTAATCAAAGCGGCACGGCCCAGAATGGATAGTGGGAGCGAGTTCCATCTATTAAACATGGATCAACCTTCTAAAGAAGGGGAACAAAATTGAGCACATATAGATCCGAAACAAACGCGGAAAACAGAACTCCTAAATACCTTTTAGGCCTAGGGTTAATACAGCTTACTAGATCTGGGTGTAGCTCTGGATCTGTGCCCCCACAAATCAAAATTTTGTTTTTTTTCTTATTAATCCGGTAACCTCCTAGAGCTTCAAATTCTTCGAAAATCTGTAAGACATGGGTCTGGGATTGTAGGTCCGGTTTGATTAATAGCATAATATCATCCGCATACAATTTAATTTTGGCCATAGAAATAATCGGAGGAGTGATATTTGCGGAATTCCGAATTGCAGTAGCCAATGGTTCAATGAAAAAAGCAAAAAGAATGGGTGACAGGGGGCAACCTTGTCTGGTACCCCGTTGCACTGAGACTGAACCCACCATGACGGAATTAATAATGATGTTAGCTTTGGCACCAGTGTATACATTTTTAATTAAAGTAATAATCTGCAAAGGAATTCTTAAGTGCGTTAAAATAGAAAAAAGAGTTTCCCAAACCACCAAATCAAAAGCTTTCTCTGCGTCTAAAAACAAAATTTGCGCAGGAATACTCCTTATCTGAAAAAAATCTAATGCCTCAATTAAAAAGTGTGTGTTAGTGATTAATTGACGACCTACGATAAAACCATTTTGATCGGAGTGTATTAAATCAGCAGCAATGGTGTTAAAACGAATAGATAGTAATTTAGTAATGATTTTATAATCAGAGTTTAATAGAGTAATCGGTCTATATGAGCTAGGATCTTTAGAATCTTTCCCCTTCTTCAGAAAGCTTACTACCGTACCTTCGTGAAAAGAATCTGGAACTCGTCCACCATTCAGCATGGAATTTATTAATTTTAATAACAAATCAGAGAAAGAATTAAAAAAAACTTAAAAAAATTCAGAAGCCAACCCATCCGGGCCGCAAGCCTTACCAAGCGGTAAATCCTTGATCACCAATTCTAGTTCAGTTTTAGTGAATGGACTCAACATTGTCTCCTGCTCAATCTTTGAAAGAAAGGAAATTGGATATCTATCAAGAAAATTAGAGAGCTTTTGATGGTCTATAACTTGATGTTTACTATAGATCTGTTGATAATGTGAAAGCATTATGGAGCCGATTGCCTCCGGCTGTAATATCTCACTGTTTTGAACGGGACATTTTAGGCAGCGAATCTGATTTGCGGCAGCTTGTTCTTTGGCCTGCCAGGCTAGGAGTTTTCCTGTGAAATTACTTTCCTCGTAAATTTTTAGAGTTTGTCTAAGAAAAATTGCCTCACTTTGCGAAAATAAATTAGAGCAAAGTTCACGTTTAGATTCATTTAATTGGTTCTGAACATGGCTCGAAAAATCAGCTTGTCGTTTCAAAGTTAAAATTTGAATTTTTTCTTGTAGTAAGTTTCTAGCATTCTTAATGTTCATCCACTCAGCTGCGTCCTTATTTATAACAAAACCCCGGATAAAGGCTTTCAGGGAGTCCCAAATAATATGTAAGGGGGCGGTATCAAAATTACGAATTATAAAGTCTGAGATTTCTAATTTGAGAAAAGTGACCCAATCTTCATCTTGTAGATATACAGCCTGATTCATGTACGGGCCGTTTTGCGTGTCCCTAATAGCGATTAATAGCGACTCGCTATTGAGGAAACGCAAAACGGCATTCATGTACTTTTCGGGGAAAAAATAGCGACTCGCACGCGGGCGCTAAAGCCGTTAGCGACCGACAAAAACCGCAGAAAAATCGCTATTTCCGGCTACCTGCGATCGGGATAGCGACTCGCAATCCCGATCGCACGGGATAGCGACTCGCAATCCCGATCGCACGGGATAGCGACTCGCAATCCCATGGGATCGGGAATGCGAGTCGCAATCTCGCGGGATCTGGAAAACGGGAAGACGCATTACGAGCACCGTGATGACATCACAACCAGGAAGCAGCCAAATCCCACCCCCAAACAACACAGTGACGCTATCAGTCGAGTGTTGAAGACCGAAAGCTGCCGCTAAACCGCCGTTAGCGACTCACAACCCCGCCGAAATAGCGACCGCCATGTCGGAGGAACCCCAGCCAGGCCCCAGCAACAGCGCTGCCCGCAAGCGCAAACTGAAATTCTCCGAACAGGAGCTGGAGAACCTCATCGAAGGGGTGGTGGCCAACCACGACCAGCTGTTTGGTGCCAACTCCCGGAGGGTCCCAGAGCAGGAGAAGAGGAGGATCTGGGTTGGGATTGCCTCCAGTGTGAACTCTGTGGGCGTTGCGGACAGGTCTCTGGAGGAGCTCAAAAAGCGGTGGTACGACCTCCGAGGCCATGCCAAGGAGAGGGTGGCGGAGCGCCTTGGTGAGGCATCAGGCACCGGAGGTGGTGGACCGACTGTCCCACCCAACACCCCCCTGGAGGACCAGGTAGAGGACACGTTGGAGAGGGAGGCGTGTGTTGGCGTGACCCCTCTGAACTCCTCCCGCCCCACCCAAGACACCCAAGGTAAGTGGCATGCGACTGCGACCCTGTCCCCTATGACCGCCCCTGACCAAATAGGCTCACTCATTGGCCCTTAGTCATGCCTATGTTGTGCATCAGGAAATGCCCTGAAGCATTGTGGGAGACGTAGTATGTCCACAATGTAGTAGTACCACAATGCGGCCAGAAAGGTTCCGAAGTGCGCAAATACACAGCCACCCAGGGAATGACACCCAGCATGCATGTAACATCTGCACCTCTGACAGTCACATGCACCTAATGAGTATCCACTTACCCTCACAGGTGCGGGTGACAGCAGTGACAGTGAGAGGCTGCTGATCGATGAGGAGGCCCAGGAGGAGGAATCCCTACCTGATACACAGCCACCAGCCCCTGCAGCAGCGACAACACCAGCAGCCAGGCCCCCCGCCTCTGCTGCTACAACACCTGCAGGCCCACCGTCTGCCAAGGCCAGGCCCCCCGCCTCTGCTGCTTCAACACCTGCAGGCCCACCGTCTGCCAAGGCCAGGCCCCCCGCCTCTGCTGCTTCAACACCTGCAGGCCCACCGTCTGCCAAGGCCAGGCCCCCCGCCTCTGCTGCTTCAACACCTGCAGGCCCACCGTCTGCCAAGGCCAGGCCCCCCGCCTCTGCTGCTACAACACCTGCAGGCCCACCGTCTGCCAAGGCCAGGCCCCCCGCCTCTGCTGCTTCAACACCTGCAGGCCCACCGTCTGCCAGAGCCAGGCACCCCACCAATGTGCCTCCAGTGGCTGCCGCACCTGCAACACCAGCTGCTACAACACCTGCAGCACGTCCAATAAGATCTGGGCCAGCCACATCCGCTACACAGCGGCCCAACAGCAGGCGGGGCAATGGGCATCTCCATGCCTGCATGAGCGTGGAGCGGCGCATGCTCCGCATACACCAGCGGCAGTCCCAGCAGCAAGGAGCAATCCAGCTCCAGCTTCATAAGATAGGCCGCAATGTGGCTGGAGTCGGGGAGAGGATGGACCGCATGACGGCGGCCATGGACCGCATGACGGCGGCTATGGAAGACAACACTGCAGCGCTGGTGAAGCACCGCAGTGTTGCAAGCAGGCGCCACCACCAGTTGCTGAGCCGGCTGTCCACCTATAGCCGCTCCAATTATGTCTCGGCAAATGCCACCACCCTGCTTGCGCGGCGCTCGTTGACCCAGCAGCACCAACTGGTCCAGTGCTGCGAGGATATTACCCGGGTGCTGGAGCATTTGACCACCGCCGTCACCGCACTGCACGCACCTGTGCTACCGGCAATTGTGGGGGGTGATGATGCTAGTGAGGGTGCCTCCAGTGTCAGCAGCCACTCTGCCACGCCGGCCCCCCCACCTAGGCGCAGCACAAGGGCTACGCCTGCTCCAGCTGCCCAGGATGAGGAAGAGCCTCACAGGCGCCTGGGGATTGTGCGCCGGAGGCGCCAATGACATTGTGTCAGGGACACAGGCGCAGGCTGAACTTAAGCCTGCCATGGACCGTCTCATGCAGTATGCATGAATACTGCATTTTGTAAATAGTTGTTACCAAGACCCTTTTTTTTTTGTGATTATAACAAATACATTTATTTTGGTGCACACATACGCCTTGTGTAATCATTACAGTTTGCATGCAATTGTGATATGTGGGGTGGGGGAAGGGGGTGGGCTAGAAATTGTTAGCTGTGATGTGGTTGCGACGTCTGTGGCCTTCAGCTGGGTTCTCCCCGCGTGCATGGTGCGCATGTGCTGGTGGCCGGTCGTCCCCCTCAGATTCACTGCCTGAGATGTCAACTGGTATCCGGCGCTTGGTTGCAATGTTATGAAGCATTGCACAGACAGCCACAATGCGGCAGCACGCTGCAGGACTGTAATACATGGCCCCACCTGTCTTGTGCAGTATACGGAACCTGCTCTTGAGCAGGCCAAATGTCCTTTCAATACAGTTCCTTGTCCGGATGTGCGCAACATTGTAGCGGCATTGCTGAGGTGTGGCAGGGTTGAGGTAAGGGGTCAGGAGGTATTCCCGTAGGGCGTAGCCACTGTCACCTGTATGAGAGGAGCAGATGTTGATTGCCTGTGCAGCGCAGTTACTTCATAGCAATGTGACATTGTCGACAAAGTGTACTTACCAAGTAGGTGTCCTTCCCCAAACTCTCCCCTGATCAGTCGTGTGTGGAGTCCGCTGTGCCTGAAGATGAAGGAGTCATGGGTACTCCCTGGGTACTGGGCCACAATGTCAGTGATGATGGTCTTGGCATTGCAGACCATCTGTATGTTGAGGGAGTGGTACGACTTCCTGTTGCGGTACATATACTCCGTGCCAGCTGGTGGGCAGATGGCGACGTGGGTACAGTCTATGCAGCCAAGGACATGGGGAAAATGGGCAACATTATAAAATTGTAGTTTTGTGAGGTCCAAATCCTGTTGGCTCGTGGGAAATGTGATGTGCCGGTGGAGCTGGGTGAGCATGGCGTCAACAAAAGTGTGGAGGCAGCGTGACATGGTGGGCTGGGATATCCCCCCAGCAGCGGCTACTATGCCCTGGAAACTGCTGGATGCCAGGAGGTGCAGGCTGCACAATACCTGCACATGTGTGGGCACAGAATTGTTTCGCCTTGTTGGGTGCTGCATGATGGGGTCGAGTTCTTGTATCAGCCAGGTGATCATTTCCCCATTCAGCCTGTATTTAGCATAAATCTGTTCTCTGGTTTGCCCCAGCAAGGTGACCCGCTGCCGGTAAATCCTTGCCTGCCTCATGCGTCTCCTCCGTGCTGCTCGCTGTAGCCTTCGCCGCCTCACCACCATGTACATCCCAGGCATTGTGGAACGCCTATTGCTGCTGCTGAATGTCCTTATGTGTGATTGGTCAGGCCTGGACCTGTTGGTGATTGGCTAACAGTTTTTCAAATTTTGGTTAATCATGGCTTTTATGGTTACCACCTGCTTTGAGTTGTCCTTAAATTGCGCCGCGCAAATGTGCGATTTAGCGCTTTTTCGCTAATGTATTTCTTTCATGAATGCCGATTGAGACAATATTGCGTTTCGCTATTCAATTCGCAGATTCCGTGGTTGGTCGCTATTTCATTATCGCTAATGCTCGACTTCCCGGAGTCTGCGACTTTTACAGCGTAATCGCTATTCCGCTCGCTATTATTTTTTAGCGATTTCGCTATTTCGTACTTGAATGCCGATTCCGTGTTTTGCACCCGCAATTGCGTTTTCGCAGCCATTGCGGGCGCTATTTCGTTTCATGAATCAGGCTGATAGTTTATTAAATACCCATCGCTTCGGGGTTCTAGAATCTTCTCCCAGAACAAACTCGGCTACTAGCATTGCGTGGTCTGAAAAACCATTATAAAGAATTCTCTGATGGGAAAATTTCAAATGCCGGGAGGCCAAGAAAAAATCAATACGTGAGGAAGATTTAAATCTGCCCGACCAGCAGGTAAAATCTTTTTTTTGTGGATTCTGTAAGCGCCATGGATCGCATAGATCAAAAGTTGACATGTTCTTATTAATTGTTCTACGTGACTTAGGTTTAAGCTGTTTTTTAGAAAGTGTGGTAGAATCCAGCTTTGTATCCATCAGAATGTTAAAATCCCCCCAATAACAATATCCTCCCTACCATAAGCAATGATTGAAACAGATCTTCATAGTCTTGTGGGATATCGTCCACCGGGGCATAAAAAGAGACAAAAGTAATCGGCGTGCGTCTATTCATAACTGAACATGTAACCCAGCACCACGACCTCCGCCACCCTCTTCTGACAGTATAATTTCTGCATTCAGATTCTGATTTAAGAAAAGGGCGACACCTCGTTGGGATACTACAGTAGACGAAAATCCACGAAATGTAGCCCAAGTCTTAAACATAGAAAAATCACCATTTTTTGAGGCGGGAATATGAGTCTCTCGTAACATAATAGCCGCTGGATTTTCTGTTTTTTTCATAACCAATTTTATTATGAGTTCAAGCATAGCTCAACACAGCCCTCCACAGTCAGGAGGAGACTGTCAAAGACAGATAAAAAAGAGACATATCATTAGTACAGCATCGAACCCATCGTTATACAGTAAATGGCATTGAACTACCCCACCCACCCAATCCCAAAAACACCAACCAGCCCCGCCCACAGCTACCCACCCCTTATCCCACCCTAACCCAGTGCACGCGATCACAGTCCAGCAACTTGGGACAATCTACAAAGGTGGAGCCGGCCAGCGGCCTAGAGTGCGGGATCCACATCCAGCTGTAATGCATCATCAATGTCCACAGGGGGGTCAAGGAGCAGGCCCCGGTAATCCGCCCACCGTTTCCAGATTTTGTAATGTTTGCGGGGACATCCCCGGGCTTCAAAAACAGGCTGTTCTAGACCCATGAGGAAATCCAGTCCCGCCCTCCAAGCCCCGAGGGGGGGGGCGCGCTCGCTCTTCCAGGCCTGCGCCAGGTCTCTCTTCGCCACCACCAGCCCCAGCAACAGCAAATGGCGCTTGTAAATATTGCCTCCAACATTCTCTAGAACATGAAGAAGGCCCAGCCTGGGGGTACGGGGCAGGTCCCAACCCAACACCTCTGATAGGCAGTCCCACACCCCAGCCCAGAATCGAGTCAGTCTCTCACAGGACCATACTGTATGAAACAGGGTGCCCTCTTCAGAACCACACCGCAGACATTCGGGAGACGCGACAAGGCCTGCCCGCCATAGACGGTGTCTAGTATAATACGCCCGGTGGAGGTATTTGAACTGGATGAAGCGAAGGCGGATGGCTATAGCAGCACCTCGGGGAGATTCCAAGGCCTCACGCCAGTCGTCATCATCCAGTGGACCTACATCAGCCTCCCAAGAGGCCCGCAGTGCTGCGAGTGAAGGGGAACAGTGAGTGACCAGAGAGCGATATATCTGCGAGACCTTCTTGTCACCCAGGTCTCCCATAAACAGTTTAGCTTCGATAGGACTAAAATCAGGGAGCTGTTCCAGGCCCACCAGACTTGGGGTAAGTGCGTGGCGGAATTGAAGGTAGCGGAAAAACTGGGTCTTGGGCATGCTAAATTCGGAGCTAAGCTCCCGAAAGGACTTCAGGGTAGTACCAGAGAGGACATGACCTAGGGACGAGATCCCAATCGCATCCCAGCCGTCAAATCCGGACAGAGACGCCAGCGCCGGTAACAGACCATTTTGCCACAACGGGGTTTCGGCTGTAAGCCGACCCCACCAGCCCACCCGATGCAAGGCCCGCCGCCAGACAGTGAAGACCACTTGGGTGACTTGCGGAAGCAGTCGCCTCCACCTAGCCGAGTACAACAGGGTGTGAAGGGAGGCGCCACCCATCAGGGAATGCTCAAGGGCATAAGCCGGGTCACTACGGTCGCCATACCACCACTCGTTGAGTACAAGGAGATGGGAGGCCTGATAGTAAGATAAAATATCCGCGGCCGCCAAGCCGCCGCAGTAGGTAGAGAGGAAGCATGTGCGCAGCGCCACCCTGGCGGCACCGCCAGCCCACAGAAACCGGCCCAGCACCGAATCAACAGTACGGAACCACTGCGGGTCAACCTGGAAGGGATGATTCTGCAGTTGATATAGCAGACGGGGCAAAGCCACCATCTTGAAGATGGCCGACCGGCCGTAGATATTAAGTGGCATGCGCGACCATGTCTTGACGTCCAGTTGGACCCGATCCCATACAGGCAGAATGTTCCGGTCCCATGCCACTGCAGGCGAGGCAGAGAGGAAGACACCCAGGTACTTCACACCTTCAACTGCCATCTGAAGGGATGCAGCCCACGGGCAGTCCACTGCGGCACCCCCCAGCACCCACATGGTCGACTTGCGCGGGTTAAGGAAGAGCCCCGATGCCCGACCAAACTCCTGCATCAACTCCAGGACACGAGGACCCGTACGCTGCAGGTCGGTCATGAAAAATAGCACATCATCCGCATATAAGGCTATGCGGTCCGAGTGATCCGCACCCCAGACGAAGCCACGGTAGAGCTCATCGCGGCGCACCCTGGCGGCCAGCGGCTCCATGGCCAGTGCGAAGAGGTAAGGGGAGAGCGGACACCCCTGACGCGTGCCCCTGGACACCGGAAAACGAGCAGACGTCGTTCCCGAGATACGCACCGAGGCCGTGATCTCAGTGTAGAGCAGCCTGATATAGGAGAGGAACACCGGGCCGAGATTCAGCAGTGGCAACAGGGTAAAAAGAAAGGTCCAGCTGACCGAATCGAAGGCACTATCAATATCAGCCAGCAGGAGCGCCGCCGGGTCCTCCGAAGACTCAATCGCCTGTATCGCGGCCTGCGCCCGTCGTATATTGTGTCTCGTTGCCCTGCGCGGCATAAAACCCGCCTGATCTGGGTGGACAAGGGCCGAAATGTGTGGGAGTAAACGGTTCGCCAGCGCCTTTGCCAGGAGCTTGGCCTCGAAGTTGATGAGGGATATGGGGCGATAAGAGTCATGGCGATCGGGGGGCCTACCTGGCTTCAGAAACACCACGATTTCGGCATGACGCCAGTCCGGTGGGAGGCGGCCATGCTCCCGTGCCTTTTCCAGGGCCCGCAAGTAGTGCGGCCCGAGCTGCAGATGGAACTTCTTATAAAATTCGCTGGGGAAACCGCTCGGCCCCGGTGCCTTGCCTACATTTAACTGACCCAGTGCATCACCCAGCTCCTCAGCCGACAGGGGAAGGTCTAGGGCCTCGCGTACCTCATCAGATACAGCAGATGGGGGAACCGAAGCAATATAGTCTGCGATAATGGCAGGGGAGAGAGTCTCCCGAGAGGCATACTGGTGCCCATAATAGCGCGCAAAACTCGTTGCAAGAGCCGCCGGATCTGTGATTGCCACTCCTGCACCATCAACAAGGCCCGGCAGCGTAAGAGGCTGTAGGTTCTGTTGGCACAGCCTATGGAGCATGGTGCAAGACTTGTCGCCCCACTGGTAGACCCGACTACGGGTGGCTAGCCACGCCTGACGAGCCTCATCCAACAGGACCGAGGAATAAGACTGTTGCGCCTGCAGGAGTAGCCGCAGTGCCACATCATCGGGTGCCTCGCCGTGCCGAGCCTCGAGCTCCTCCACCCGCTCCGCGGCCGCAGCAATGCCTCCCAGTCGAGTCCGGCGAGCAGCTGCACACCAAGCAATATCTGTGCCCCGCAGGGTGGGTTTCATAGCCTCCCAAACTGTCACCGCATCCATCCCTTCGGTAAGGTTGTCCTGCCAATAATGGGCGATCGCGCTGCGCAAATGTTGGGAATAATCAGGGCGCTGCAGATGCCACGCGGACATTCGCCATCGGAAGGGGGAGCGTGCTTTGCACAAGTCAATTTGTACCGCCACTGGGGAATGATCAGAGAGCCCGCGGGGCCGAATTGCTGCCCCCTTCACTCTGTCAAGGAAAGCCCTCGGGACGAACACACAGTCCAACCGTGAAAGGGAGCCATGGACAGCCGAGACAAAGGTGTACTCTCGCCGTCCCGCATGCAAATGCCTCCACACATCCACCCAGCCCAGACCATCAACCATAGCCCCCAACCGTGTAGGGGAGGATACAGGTGCCACTCCTGGCCTCCTCTGCCGGTCCAAAGCCACATCCATCACATCGTTCCAGTCTCCGCCAATTACAGCCATGGAGCGGGGGAGCTCGGCCCATACAGCAAACAAACGTTCAGCTAAGGCCCACTGCAGGGGGGGGGGGGCATACACACAGCCAAATACAACCGGCTCCACCCCGACCTTCCCCTGTACAAAGACAAAACGGCCCTGGGGGTCAAGCCACTGACGCTCATGTACATACGCCAGCCGTCTATGAATAAGAATGGCCACACCTCTGGAGCCCCTGGTAAATCCAGCATGGAACACTTGATGGAAGCCAAAGCGCTGCAAGCTCAGGGCTTTTGTACCTAGCATGTGCGTTTCTTGAAGAAGGAGCACATCTGCCAAGTCCCTCTTAGCCCATCGAAGCACCGCTCCCCGTTTAATCTTGTCCAATAATCCCCGTACATTCCAGCTAAGGACACGCATGGAAGCGCCATTGGGCGCCAAGTGAGGAACATCAACCATGATCACAATGCTCCCAGCCCCACACTCCCCGACCCCCGGCCCACCTCCCAGACCCCACAGCTGCAAAACACACAGAGACCACGTGCACCCCCAGAACCAGAACCCCAGACCCCACAAATCCCGAAGCCCCAAGCCCTACTACCCCTCCAATCCCGACCCAACCCACAAGCAACCAAACACCCAGGTTCCCCCCACCCCCACCCCCATACTTCAAAGAACAATGAAGTACCTGTCGCGGTATACGGTACATCAGGCCCAAAACACTGCACCCAAAGCCAGCCATACCAATGGATCCCAACTAGTCCCCCCTTTAACTAATCAGACACACCCAGAACCACCACCCAGTCCCAGCAGGAGGAGGCAGCCCAAAGTACGTGCCCTGAACCCCAACAAACACACATTAGAGTCATAAGCATAGCACCACCAGAAGGTTACAGCCCATGACGGCCCCGGCATTCGCCAAGAAGAAAGCAATACTGCACCAGCCAATGTACGTCCCATCGACCACAGCTCAGCCTCCACCAGGGATAGTCACATAAAGAAGGCAACCAGCAGACAGTCCCCATGACGGGCGATCAGGAGCCTCCATCAGATTGGTCCGCATCAGGCTGTGTGTCCCCCAAGAGGGGGTCCCGGGACAGGGACCTCCGCCGGGAGCGGGACTTGCGATGACGTTTTCCTTTGCCAGACGGGTTGCTCCTGTCCTGAGACGAGCTACGCGATGATCCAGAGTGCAGCCCCGGTTGGACGTGAGGTCGAATCCTGACTGTTTCATCGGTCCAGTTGAAGACGGCCTCCGGTGTATCAAAGAAGATGGTCTTGGAGTTGAAAATCACCCGAAGGCGGGCCGGGTAGAGCAGCGAGTATTGAATTTTTAGGCCACGCAGCTTGGCCTTGGCAGCCAGGAAGGAGTGCCGCTGTTGGTGGACCAGTTTGGTATAGTCCGGGAAGATCATTATTTTATGATTGTCATACAGCAGGGTGTCCTTCAACCGCGCTTCCCGCAGGATGACGTCCCTGTCGTGGAAGTTGAGGAGCCTGGCGATGATCGGGCGAGGCTGCTCCCCGACTGGCGGCTTCTGTGTCAGGGCGCGGTGGGCACGCTCCACTATGAAGCATCGCGACAGGGAGTCCGGAGGTAGCCAGCTCTCCAGCCACCGGGACAGGAAGGCGTCCATAGGTCCATTCTCGCAGTCCTCCGGAAAGCCAACGAAGCGCAGGTTGTTTCGCCTCGCCCGCCCCTCGGCATCCTCCACACGAGTCGCCAGGCCCCGTTGGATCTGTTCCATGTCGGCAATCTTCTTCTGAAGGGCACCAACATCGCCCTCCACTGCTGTGACCCTGGTCTCAGTTTCAGTAATGCGGGCGACTGCATTGCGAAGATCCTGACGCAGCAGCATCACATCGGCCCCCACCGCGCCGATTTTCGCATCCAGCATGTCGCGGGACTGTGTAATGGCCGCCATCAACGCCGCGTTGTCCGGTCCAGCAGGGTGACTCCCACTAGCCGCCCCGGCTCCTCCACCATGGCCGGTGAACTTGTCAATGGGTCCTGTCTTAGTGGCAGCCGAGCCCCTCGTCATGGCGGCCGTGAGCAGTGACACGCACCTGTATCAGGGCCGCTTCTCGCAATAGTCCACCAGCTAGGCCCCGGCCGAGGCGTCTCGAACACACCAGGCCGCCCGAGAGTCCCTCACCACCGGCCCACAGATCGGGTTGCACCCCAGGCAATGCTGCCCCGCCAAGGTGTAGGAAATCGTCTTCGCGCCCACCGGTACTCCTGGCACGGCGCAGATATGGGCCACCCCAGTGCGAACTACCAGCTCTCCAGCCACCGCCCCAGGTACTACAGGAGCAGGATAGGGCAATGGATCCGGGCCGGTGACTCCGGGTGGGGACCACCAAACCAGAGGTCCCGGCTGCACCAAGGCCCGGCAGGCCGCAGAGCTTCCGACACCCCCTCCAGTCGCAGCGAGGAAGGGCCGAGGATCCCACTGTAGGTCGTCAGGAGCAAGGGACCCCGGATCGTGGCCAGCCCAGGTTGCGAAAATCAAGGTCCCGACTGCGCTCGGGCCACCAGGCCACCCCTGCCGCTCCGGCCCCTTCGCCGCGTCCACACCACATGCAGGTCCAGCCAAGCCCTGGGAGGATAATCACTGGTCAAGGGTCCAAGGTATGTCGCGACCCCCTCTGGCACAACTCTTCGCAGCAGCCCCCACTGCGCCGGTCAACAAGAGTGGAGGACACAGTTCTCACCGGTAATGGAGCCGCTGCCAGTCCCAGCGGAGGGTAATGCGCCAGCCAGTAGTGGGGGACAACAGCAGCAGAGTGTCCGGACACCAGTGCGAACGTCCTCGGGTGTCGCCAAACTCGAGGCCCCGGCTCCAGCAAGGCCAGGTAGGCCGCCGCCCCTCCAAGGGCCCCCACCGGCCCAGGCCCCCGCCACCGGCAATGTCAGGACAGGCAGGGCACTCCGCTGTGAGCCGCCGGTAGCAGACAGCCCCGGAACGCGGTCTGGGAGCGGCAGCGCCGGCTCCGGGCCAGGTCCCCCCGTCGGGAACGCCAAAATCGAGGCCCCGGCCTGTCCGGTGGGCACCAGGCCGCTCGCTGCAATCACTCGCCCCACAGCCGTAGGTGGTCTCGGCGCGGTATCTCCCGCACCGGACGGTTCCCGGTGTCCTCCGCCAACACTACCCTGGATGTGGTGCACTTTCTGGGGTTCAGGGCCAGGATAATGCCAGGATAAACGGCGGGCCGGCGGGAGCTCTTAGGCAGCCACGTCCGCCATGCTCGCCCGCTAAGCCACGCCCCTGGATTTTCTGTTTTGATCCATAATTCAATGGCTCTCATTTTTTTATTGTTGTTTAGACCATTAACATTAAAAGAAATTATTTTAAGCCCCCTATTGATAGACATTTTGATTTATACAAATTTCCAATGAGCGTTCCAACAAAATGTACATTTTCTGCCCGAATATTTTTCTCCCTGTTAGTAATAAATGATAGGGAAAAAAACCCTCAAACACAAATACAAAATAGATCCAAAATACATCAATATTTTTTCTATTTTCACTCCCAGGCCCAGTGACCCCCCCATACTACACCCACCCCTATGGCCCTGTCCCCACGCTGGCCATACGGAAGAACCCCTAATCATTGAGGCGCCTTGTGATTGCACCCCTTAACCCCTCTAAGAGTCCTGTCCTGACCCCTCACCCCACCCCTGAATGAAAAAAACGTAGTGTACGCTGCTGCACTACCATAAGGTCAAACAAATCGTAAAGTACCCATCTATAGGAAAAAGAAGGAGAAAGAGAAAAAAAAAGAAGAAAAAAACCCACAAGATGGATTAGCAAAGTTAATCAAGTCAAATCCCACTAATCTTGCGAGATCTTACGAAGCAGCGCTTGTGCTTCGTCTATGTCAGTCAACTTATGAAATTTGCCTTTCACAAGGACTTTTAACTTTGATTGCTGGGCAATCATGGCTTGGGCGCCCTTATCTTTAAAAAGTTGAAGCATCTTTACAAATTCCTTCCTCCTCCTGGCTGCAGCAGCGGACATATCTGAGAAAATCCGGCATTAGGTGGTAGCATTAGCAGCAAATTGCCTTTGCTTAAAGCCTTTAGAAAGAATTGTCTCTTTGACACGAACATCCGAGAAATTCACCAAAATGGTCCGAGGAAGTGTAGAATTAGAAAGAGGTTGCACTGGGACACGGTGGGCACGAGTAATCGTTAGATCGCCTTTGTATTCCGGTATAACCTCGTGGAGGAAGAAAGAAGTAATCCATTGTTTCATGTCTGATCCCTCAATTTTCTCGGGAACTCCAACAATTCTGAGATTTGACCTCCTATTATAATTTTCCAAGTCATCAAGTTTAGATTCAAGTGATTTTGAGGTTTTGGAAAAGCTTTGGACCTTTTTCACTTCAGTCATGTGATCTTCCAGGCCCGATATCCTAGTTTCAGCTTCTTGTAAGCGGGCGGGGAGAGAAGACATAGATTCTTCAATTTTATCTAGGCATTGGTCAATAACAGCCAGTTTAGTCCGTTGAAACTGCTTCATTTCCCTCACCTCACCTAGTATCATATTTAGCATATCTTTGACCGAGATCTGAAACTCTCCTGTGGTCTCCGTTTCCATCCCTAAAATTGGACTATGAGAGTCAATGAGAGGAGAGGGTGTAAGAACGATATGGGACATGGAGGTGACTTGTATTTCTTTATTCCCTTCCAATCCCATTAAATCGGTGGGATTGGGTGTCAAGCCCGAGGTCTTAGAAATGGCTGTAGCGGCTCCGAAGCTCCAACAGCTGGAATCCCTGGGAAAGAACTAGAAATCGAGTCAGTGTCAGACGGTGCGGGAATAAAGGACATTGGTATATTGGTTTTTCTCTCAAATAAAGGAAATTGTTTAGGAGTTTTGGAGCCTGTCGGAATCATCCCTTCTTTGGGTACCAGTGCACCAATTTGGAGAGGAGGTTCAGCCATCTCTGTCAGCGTAATTCCATGGTTGTCTTTAACCACCGCGGATGCCTCTTGCACAGGATTGTTCCCGGAATTAGGTTGAATCGAAAGAACAGAGACAACATCCGTAGACTCCTCCTCCTCCTCCCCCGAGCTTTCAGAGATGTCTGCCACAGGGTCTTCTTTACCCGCTCTTGTATCTGCGTTTTTTACCGCATCAGCGCCATCCTTCACTTGCTGGCGACGAATTCGCACTTTCGCGCGTGCAGTTAATTGCTTCCCCATCACCACGCTGCTTGTGGGCGGGATAAGTGATCTGCAAAAGTTCAAAAATTATTTTGAAGCTATGCCCATTAAACCGTGATAGAAGGAAAACCAAATCCAAATCCAAATGTATATTTTTATAATCCCCGGCAGCTGCTGCGTTCTCGAGGTTTCTGAAAGCGCACTAGTCATCCTTGCCCGCTACGAGTGCCTGCTGCAAATGCCGCGAACAATGCTGGAACACAGAGTTAAACCCAACCCGCGGCCGCTGCCAGATTGTATGCAGCTTCAGCGGCGGGGGAAACTCTCAACAAGGCAATAGAGCGGGCTCAGCAGCGGTGGGCAGCCAGTCTGAAAGGAAAATGAGGAAGCAGGAGCCGCACTATGAGCATAATAGAGGTTACTTCAGTCCCGCACTGATACAATGTATCCCGCGTCCGTAGTGCCGCTCACCTCACCTTCCCATGAGAAACAGGCTCGGTCTCAGTAGATCTCCTTTACCGATAATATCAGCATAAGTGCCGAAAGCAAATTCAGCAGGCGTCCGAAACCACTTCAGCGTGCACAGCATGCATGCAAACACCACCACAGCCGCAGGCAGTCACCATCGACCTCGAGGTGAAGGGGAGGAGGAGCCAGGAACAGGAACTCCGGGCTACGTGGAGGTGTGGAACTCCACCGTAGCGGTCCAAGACCAAGGTATGTTTATACCTTGAAGGTGTTTATGAATGCCAGTATTGACGTAAAAGTCGGGCAGAGGAACGTCATGAATGAACACCTAAGGAATAGATGTTCATGCATAATAAATTAGTTCTTGGAGAAATCAATATTCCAAGCAAGGGGAAGTCCTAAAGGCTTAAGGGTCTGGTTTTCCAAGGACTCGTTGTGACGTGGATGGATGGATGTAGGTGACCATGCCTGTATTTGGTTAGCATGGATAATGCCTAAATAAGGGTTGGATTTCTATGCCTAAATAAGGGCAAAGGGAATTGTGCCTATATAAGGGTATACATTGGGAAACCAATATACGGTATCTAAATCGACACACAACACCCACTCCTGTTTCGTATTAACGACATTACTAAATCCTAAACATGTTAAACAGATCTAAAATACAGTTTTGCATGATTTGCTAAAACATGTCTAAAAACATATTTCTAAAAATGCATTTAAAAAGTGTTGCTATGCATAAAATGCAATGGTGCTGCACATATTAAAGCAATGTTTCATTCTAAGCATATGTTGACATTCGAATGCTAACTAAATGAACCAGAAACATATATACACATGATGAAATGGCTCATAAATACAGAAGAAAAAGGTCAGATTACATAAATCAATTGTCGTTGACAAGGTGACATATTGTCTCTGAAAGTGTTTCAAAGAATTCTGTTCTCAATGAATAGTTCTACTGTAAGCAGACTACTGTGCCAAAAATGAAAAATACAAATTTGGAAAAAAAGAATTATTCATAGGAAAAAGTTCCAAAGTTAGTCTCTGTTTTGAAAAAATGAAGGTCAGATTCAGAGTCTTCCCAGTACACTGTGTGCTAGATCAAAAGTCAGTGTATGGGAATGGAGAAAACATGAAATCTTCTAATCCTGTAGACAAAAAGTCGTCTACCGTTGTAGGTGAAAGTTGGATTACCTCGTTTAGAAGATTAACCACACATACATGTGAACCATCGCCTTCAGCATTGGTAGCATCAGCAATGTTCGTATCGGACGTTACCTCTGTGCCTGTTGTTTCCTCTTGTACCTCAGCAGTAGCAATTTACGTCGGTGAGATCTCAATGAATGCCGTCATCAGGAATGGTAGCCGCTGGGGACAACACAGACCATGGGCCGTTATAGGGTCCAGCAGAGTATCAACATCTGTAGGCATGACTGATGGGAATGTTAGACAGATGTCTAGCACGCATTTTTCTCCGCAAAGCAGGCAGCGTAGCACAGGTAAAATGCAATCTTGCCTGATTGGTCTGAATGACAGAAACCATGTTGTATTTAGTTCTCGTAGACGAGGTAAACCTAAAATTTGGACGATGCGCTCATGACACTTCATCTCCAGCAGAGCTCTCTCCACGGTGAATTGGGTGTCGCTGGTGATTTGGCTTGCCATATCGTAGCAGTAGGATTAACAACAGGATCCCTGCAACGAGTGCTAAAAGGAGCGGCAGTCCGCCAAACACAGAGTGCACGAAGTTTGGAATGATTCCGAGGACTGCTTGAAAAGGTGCTAACAGTCCTGAACACACGTTCTTAAATACATGTACAATACCGCTCGTATCAGACATGTTTAAGATACGTCCCAACATTTCTAAGAAATGTATAGGGCAGTTTGTATTCAAAAGGGCCTGTATCTCGGCAGAAGTCCTTAAGGCTTGTAGATCATAGGTTTCTTTGGCCGAGGTCAGTGGCACTGTTTGTTGCAAAAGAATGGCTTTCATTCTCCTTAGAGTATCAATTCGTATAGAAGAGATGTTCAGTGAAGGCCATAAATGCGACTCCCTGACTGTGTCTATTTGTGAAAATAAGACTTGCATACAATAAGTGATCCTGGATGTAACGTTTCTAGATATGGGATACCTGGCAATATGCTACAGCAGCTGTGATCATTCAACATGAGGTAACTTCGATTCGAAAGTTGACGAAAAATTGGATTAATCACTGCAGCTGGTGATCCTTGCAGGTGACAGAATAAGTTTGTAGTGGAACCATCACAGGCCCTGTGTAAGTTAATACCCTGACAAAGGACAGACCGCTTAGTGCGTTTTCACAGTTAGTACCGCTAAGAAACACTTCACGCCCCCCACTCCAACATCTGTGTGTGTAAGGTAAATCCCAGGATGTCTTGATGTATTCTTTACCTAACCTTTCATATTTGCCTGCTGGTATATGTCTTAGGCAATACTGAAAATGGGAAATTGTAATAGGCAGAGTAATTTTACCATGTATGATCCACTAGGTAGCTGGTTTCTCTGCCACTGTGAATGGTAATTGTTCCAGTTTCCAATGCTCAGCACTGTATAGTCTGCTCCCCTTTGTGCCAGTTTGATCTGTTCATCAGTGAGATTGAATTCTGAAAACAGCGACGTAGTGTTGATTAAACGCCAAGGCACATAGTTTTCTTGCAAGTTTTGTAGCGTCCAGCCTAATAGCATGATAGAACGTTGCTGAGACTGACCATGTTGCAACATGTCCAAGTCTTTTTCCAAGAGGTGTGTGGCAGAAGACACAATGCTGTCCAATAAATATATCCTGGACGACAGAGTCGTTAACCCATTGTCTACTATAGAGAGAGATTTCTCTAAATTATTAAGATCAATTTCTCGTATTCATTCTGCAGTCTCTGCTTGGGTAATCTTCCATATTTCATTATAAGTAGCGTAGATACCGGCATATATTAAACGTTTTTGACGCGGTTTTCTTGGTCCTAGCAAGAATTCCCTAAGGTTTGCGGTTTCTTTAAGTAAGGATAAGTGTTGTTTTACATCCTCTAGTGTAGCTTTCTATAGCCAATCAAGGCAAAGTTTCCCCACACTGTATGTTGCTACTGTGCATGGATGTTGTTTTTGAACATATCGTGGGTCTGGCCTATTGATAGGGAAACCCTGTGTTTTGTTCAGGAATCAATCTTGACAGTTGTTTGTGTTTGTTGGCCAGAGCAACCATTTGTTCCAATCTGGACCTGATCTGTTGTGATGCAAAATAAGATGTACATCGACCTTCCCCTTTGTTGTGCTATTACTTGCAGGTGCAGATATGGACGGAGTGTTCATGTCTTTGATCTTGGCTAACCCAAGGCAAGACGTTTGTTGGACAGTGTCATTCAAAAACATTATTTGCTCAGGGATGATACAGGCTCTAAACTAAGCTTCTACCCCCTGCACTTGCCAATCTTTTGTACCCCAGAACGTTTTTATGTCAATGTTGTCTTTCCAAAAGTTGAAACCCCGTCTAGATTGTTGGGCAATAAAGGCTGTAGAATAAATCTGTTTTGTATTGGTTAACATACTTTTCGTTCCTGTTTTGTTCACATTTTTAAAGTAAAATGATTAATCATTGTATACATTGAACCCTGAAAAATATGGAAAGTTCATTGCAAAAGTTTTTGAGCTACCCGTTGGAGGTGTAGGACAATGTTCCCATTGGTTATACATAAATACATTTCTAGGTGTCGCAGATTTGTACAAGAAATGATGATGATAATGGTTATAACAATACATTTGTTCATAGTCTGATGAACCCTCGAAATATTCATGATTTGAGAATGCTGCAGACATTTCTAGATCAGACATCATGTTATTAACAGTCTCAAAGTCCCAATCATCAGAAAAGGCACTAGCGGTAATAAAGTCACTTAATGAAATTTTAAACAAGTGTGGAATCTTCAAAAGTTCAGATGGGCCAAAAATGTCATATTCAGTTCTGTCCCAAACTATACCATCTTGTATAGGAACAGCTGTGATGCTCACTGCTGACAAGTCTCTGGCTTCACGATGAGATGATTTGTGTGGCTGGAGAAGTAAGTTCACTCTTTTACTTGCTGTGTCCATTTGAATATATCTTCCATTTATCAGCATACCCAGAGTTATTACTAGAGCTAACCAAAGTAGAAAGACAAATATTCCCAAAACAATCCATAGTTCAATCCATGGCGAAACCAGATAAGTCTTTTTCAGGTGATGAAAAAAGTCTGTTGCTTGTTCTTTGAAAGTTCTTAGTGCTGGCGTCGTTTCAGGTTTGCTTGGATCCTCAGAAAACATATCAAAATTAATGAAATAGCCAGAGGCAGCTCTGTCAATGGTTGGAATTGCATCAGGATTCGTTGAAATCGCTGGAACCAGTTGATCACTTGTTACTTCATTGTAGACAGGTGTATCTGGACGAACTGTTATTTGGGTCTGAAGAGGTACGAGTTCCATAGCTTTGTTGCTTAGTCCTTCATTTCTCACTGTAGAATCTTCAAAGGTGATGAGTCTCTCAGTTTGAACCTCTTGGATTTTAGCTAGAGGAGTGCGTCTGCTACATTGGCGTGGTCCACTTGGTCTACTGCTTAGTATCGGCCATATAGTGTGGTTTGATCAGGTCGATGGACACAAATCTTTTCTCCTTTTTAGCAGCAAGGGGCGGCAAAAGTACTGTTCCTGATCCGTGGATTGCTAGGACATGTACAGGTTGTCTGTAAGAAGGCCCAAATTCCTTCTTGTCCGCAATCTTTTCTCTGACTAGATCACCAAGCTTTGGGATCCAGACAGGCCTTGCTGGGATGGCCGGTTTTTCCCCAGGGGTGGTTGGCTTCAGGAACACGTTGCTTTGTTTTGATCTTAGTTCATTTAAGTCCTGTAAAATAGCCAAACGATCTTTCATATCAAATGTCTTATTTTCCACCACTGTTCCATGACAATCAAGATCCGGCACCAACATTCTAGTCCCAAATAGGACCTCATACGGAGTGACACCCCCTAGAGAACTACTTGGCAAATTATTTCATGAGCGTCTGACCCCATAAAAATGTTTGACCCACCCATCACCCGAACCTATTACCCTAGCTGTTATAGACTGCTTTAAATCCCGTTTTTTTCTTTCCACCACAGAATTTCTCTCAGGATGGAATGGAGAATACTGCAATGCTACGCCCAAATTGGCCATGGCGTCTTTGTAAGCTTGAGAGCTAAACGCAGGGCCCTGGTCAGAGTTTATTTTTTATTTTTTTATTTTAGGAGTTTTATATAGCACTAGCTGGACCCGAGGGTATCAGAGCACTTCACAGCATATACAATTATGCGCAAATAGACGGTACAGGTAGTTGGTAGAACATGAGGGTTCGAGCCAGGTAAAGAACAAAAACAGAAGCAAGGGGGGAAAGGGGCGAAGGTTGCAGGTCAAACCAGACGAGCATCCGAGCGGATTCATTGTTCAAACAGGGCGGGAGTCCAAAAAGTTTTCTTGATCCGAGTCAGTGTCATCGATCCCAAAATTAAGGTAAGATGGAGCGCCGGCTAAGGTACTTCCTTGGCTCTTATCGGTTCGCTCGAGAGCGGTCGAGGAAGAGGACTTTGAGTAGGTTCTTGAATTTTGGAAACGAGGGGGGCGTTCTGATGTGGGGGGGATGGAGTTTCAGATTTTTGGGGCGTTTCCAGCAAATTATTTGGCTGCGGTTTTTTGCTTACAAGTTTTAAGCAGGATGAGTAGCAGAGTGTATGAGCTCCTGAGGGTTCTGGACTGGCCAGCCCTTTTCAGTTTGGCAGCCAAGTATTCCGGTTTGCCTGTGTGCAGGGCTTTGTGTGTGAGGCAGGCTGTTCTGAAGCTGGCTCGCAACTCAATTGGGAGCCATTTAAGTTCTCTGACAGCGGGAGAGATGTGTTCAAATTTCTGAGTACCAGTGACCATTCTGGCAGCTGCATTGAAAGTTGTCTTCAGGGGGGCAAGGTGTTATTTTGCTGTCCCAGTCAGGGTTGCAACACCATAGTCAATTCTGGAGAGCACCAGTGCTTTGGTGGCTTGTTGAAGGTCCTTGGGTGGGAAGAAGGGTTTTATTTCGTATAGTAATTTCAGGTTGAGAAAGGCACTTTTAGCGGATCTTGTAATGTGTTTTTTCATGTCCAATTTCGGGTCTAGGTGATCCCTAGAGATTTTACCGAATCCGCGAGGGTGAGGTTACCATTGAGGGCGTCAATGGGTTTGAGCTATTCTTCAATTTGTTTTTTTTGTCTTTGATGGAGATGAGGAGTATTTCCGTTTTTTCTTGATTGAGTTTCAAGTGATTACTTGTGAGCCAGTGTTGAACCTCATTGAGCTGGTGTTAAGTCTCTGGATGTCGTTAATGGAGGTGGTTTCCAGATAAAGCTTCGTGTTGTCCGCATATAAGTGAAAAAGGATGTTGGATTTCCTGAGTAGAGTGGTAAGGGGTGCAATGTAAATGTTGAAAAGTTGAGGGGAGAGCACTGACCCTTGTGGAACACCCCTGATGATGGGGTGGAGGTCGGATTCAAAGTTTTTAATTTGTATTCTTTGTGAGCAGTTGTGGAGAAAGGAAGAGAACCAGTGGAGGACCGTCTCTTGAAGACCAGCCCTTTCTTGTACTACCTTGATGAGCATTTTGTGGTCAACTGTATCGAATGCGGCCGATAAAACTAGGAGGATGAGAAGGCAACATTGGTTCGAGTCAAGTGACTTGAGTAGATCGTCTATGACATTGAGGATTGCAGTTTCAGTACTGCAGCCTTTTCTGAAGTCCGACTGATGGGGATCTAGGAGAGTGATGTTATCCAAGTGTTGGGTCAGCTGAGGGACTACACATCTTTCCAGGATTTTGGACAAAATAGGTAGGTTCGATACAGGTCTGAAGCAATTCAGATCCTCAGTGTCTATCCCTGGCTTTTTCAGCAGTGGCGTGACTTGGCCAACTTTGAGACAGTCAGGTACGATTCCAGAGCTCAGTGAGCTGTTAATGATCTTGCACCAGAGCGGGGCTAGGATGAGCTTCAGGTCTTTGGCCAGGAGTGGGGGTAGCTGATCCAGGGCGTGGGATGAGGGTTTAGCATTGGAAATTAGTTTGACTATCTCTGCTTCCTGGATGAGAATGAAGGAGGACCAATGTTTTGGGGGGTTCAAGGAGGCGCTATCATGAGTTTCGGACGCTTTGATCTCGGTGGAGGAGATGAGATTTGAGCCAAGTGAGAGATCTATCTTGGCAATTTTGTCATTGAAAAAGATGGCGAAGTTGTCGCATCATTCTTTGGATGCCTGTTTTGAGGATGTCATAGGCTTGGAGGTTTGATTCCTGATGATATTGAAAAGCTCTTTGGGTTGTTTCCATAGTCCAACCTGCTGCTGACAAGGGCCTGGGTGACTGTTCTTCTTGTTTCAGTGGGGATCCACTTGTAGATCCTACGGAGCAGGAGGAGGGTGTTGAAGCAGGAGGAGGAGACGGCGTTGACCTGTTTAGTCAT
Source organism: Lissotriton helveticus (assembly GCF_964261635.1). Classification (NCBI taxonomy): domain Eukaryota; kingdom Metazoa; phylum Chordata; class Amphibia; order Caudata; family Salamandridae; genus Lissotriton; species Lissotriton helveticus. The sequence continues at coordinate 1,268,393,069 of NC_136057.1, read as the reverse complement.
GGAGAGGGTGGAGTCGAGGATGACCCCTAGGTTGCGTGCGTGGTCGGTGGGTGTTGGAGCGGTTCCCAGTGCGGTCGGCCACCAGGAGTTGTCCCAGGCCGAAGGGTTGGATCCGAGGATGAGGACCTCCGTCTTGTTCGAGTTCAGTTTCCGTCGGCTGTTTCTCATCCATTCAGCAACGGCCTTCATTCCTTTGTGAAGGTTGGTTTTGGCCGTGTGGGGATCCTTGGTGAGGGAGAGTATCAGCTTGGTGTCATCGGCGTAGGAGAGGATATTGAGGTCGTGCCGACAGGCGACGTGGGCAAGCGGTGCCATGTAGATGTTAAACAGGGTTGGGCTGAGGGATGAGCCCCTGGGTACGCCGCAGATGATCTCGGTGGCTTCGGAGCGGAAGGCAGACACTCTGTGTTCTGCCGGAGAGGAAGGAGGTGGTCCAGTCCAGGGCCTTCTCTTGGATCCCAGCGTTGTGGAGACGTGTTCATAGTGTGTGGTGACAGACCGTGTCGAAGGCGGCTGACAGGTCCAGGAGGGTGAGGGCTGACGTTTCTCCGTTGTCCAGCAGGGACTTGATGTCATCGGAGGTGGCTATGAGGGCAGTCTCGGTGCTGTGGTTGCTGCGGAACCCGGACTGGGAAGGGTCCAGGATGTTGTTCTCCTCGAGGTAGCGGGTCAGTTGTTCGTTGACGGTCTTCTCAAAGACCTTTGCCGGGAACGGGAGCAGGGAGATGGGCCGGAAGTTCTTGAGGTCCATGGGGTCCACCTTGGGTTTCTTGAGTAAGGCGTTGATCTTGGCGTGCTTCCAGCTCTCCGGCAAGGTTGCTGTCTCGAAGGAGGTGTTGATGACTTTCCGGAGATGGGGTGCGATGGATGTGCTGAATTGGTTGTAGATGTGGTGTGGGCATGGATCTGACGGAGATCCGGAGTGGATGGTGTTCATGATCTTGATGGTGTTATCGTCGTTGATGTTGGTCCAGTAGAGCAGGAGGTTGGTGCGGATGGTGGTCGTGGGGGCGGAGGTCTCAGTGGTTGTCGGGGCGGTCGTGGCGATCGTAGCGTTGAAACTATAACACTCATTCAAATAACATATTCCTAGGCGATTTTAATTTACATTGGGACGACAATAGTGACAAACAGGTCAACGCTCTTAAAGACTTCTTATCCAAACTAAACCTCATTCAAGCCTGCACACAGCCAACACGATCGAAAGGAGCAACGTTAGAATGGATAATATCAAGAAACAAGGATATCTCAATCGAATCAATTATCCCATGGGACTGGTCGAATCACCATGCCATAACCTTCCTGATACTCCCCTTGAAAAAGAACAGGACCACACAGCCTATCAAACTTAAAAAGTGGACTCGGGATACCAAGGACTCGAATATTGAACTTCTAGTAGAAAGTTGTGAGAAGGAGCTAAACCCGCCAAACAACTTGCAGAATGTGAATGAGCTAACGGACCACTACACTACATCAATATCGAAGATAGTCAATTCCACCATGCCACTAACACTGAAAAGGGTCACAGAGAAGGTTAAAAATCCATGGTTTGATGGATCGCTGAATGAAGATAGGAGAAAACTAAGACTTGCTGAAAGAAAATGGAGACAGCACCCATCTTCCTCCGAACTGAAGTCCCTCAGAAAACTCAGAAACTAATACAACAAAAAGATCATTTATTCCAAAAAGGAATTTTTTTGGTCAGAACTGGATAACGCCAAAAACAGACCACGGAAACTATTCGAGATATTAAAGCATTAATCCAATAAGTTGGCCAAATCGACCCAAGAAAATACAAAAACGCAACTGAGTTGTGAAGAATTCTCAACATTCTTCACTGACAAGTCCAACACGCTGGAAAGAGAACTCAGGGTGGCAGCTGATAACTATCATAACCAAACACCCTCACAGAACACCTCCTCGATAACTGACCAAAATAGAACAATAAACAATGCACAATGGGATACCTTCAACCTTTAGACCAGGAATCCATATCCAAAACGCTCTTAGATATCAAACCCAATAATAACTATAATGACCCACTCCCCGCTATATGCCTGGAAAAAATCGGTCATATCGTCATTCCAAAATGGACAAATATAATAAATGCCTCTCTAGCCCTAGGAATCCTTCCAGAATGCCTATAAACAGGTCAAGTTGTCCCCATCATCAAAAAACCTACAGCGGACCCGGCAGACCCTAATAACTTTCGCCCAGTGACCAATATCCCACTACTGGCCAAATTAATCGAGAAATGTGTGCAAATCCAACTGAGCCAGCACATCACTAATTTCTCATTGCTGGATGACTGCCGATCGGGATTCAGAACAGGCCACAGCACGGAAACAGCGATCCTACATATTGTTGATGATGCATTACAGGCCCTAGGCCACAATCGATCGGATCACTGAAATATTATCGACGGTCACATTATCGACTAGCAATAATATCGTTGAATAATTATCGACTACAAAAATATCGACTTTGTATACTTATTACACAAAATACAAAAATATCGACTAAAAAATATCGAGTATTTAGAATATCGAGTACATAAATATCGTCTTATTAAATATCGACTACTAATATATCGTTGTTCATGAAATTACACCTAACACTACAAAAATATTGACTACTAAAATATAGAGTACAAAAATATCGTTTCTAAACAAATATCGAGTTATTTTTTGTACCCTTTCATGTCTAAAATACCATATTAATGGTCTATAAAAGTCATTGCTCTATACAAAAAACATTTTACATATAATACCTGTTACTTTTATAACATTACTATTTATCATCATTTGCTATACATTATATTAAATGCGTTCTATCATTTGAAAAAGAATCTTTACATGTAACTAAAATTGTCATAATATTTTTACACTTACACATCTATTTTATTTAACAACTAACCTGCTTTAATGCGGAAAGCACCACATACCACCATTCTCACATCAACAAACACACCAATTAACATAAAAAAAATTCAAACTAGCCTATACAATCCTTCCTTTCATCCTACAACCAATCAAATCCAAGCACACAAAATACACATACTATAAAAGGGATAAATGCATTCTACCATTTGCTGCTGCTAACTCCATAGAAAGAAGATGCCAACACTCTGAAGATTTTGTTCCTGAACAAACATCTTTAAAGATCCAGCTCACTAGCTAATCATTCAAGTAAGTCACATTCCATTATTTAAAAATCTAAATTAGTAGTCTATTATTTTACTTATATCTCCTAACTCTTCCACTTATTTAATTTTTATCTCCTCCTACTTTTATGATAGAAACTACTACAAAAAAATTCCTAATACATGCTCCTATTTCTTACCCTGCAAAATAAGATAGTAAGTATATATTAATGGTCTGTTATACAACAACAGCTGTTTTTAAACAGTATTTCACAAGATTCATACTTAATTTAAAACATTTTATTCACAGATATTAAGCGATTTTCCGATTTCAACACTACAAATGTATAGAACTACACTAATTAAACATGTAAGTATATATGTTTTTGTTAGTAAACAACCAATATTTAAAATGCTATTTTCTAAACAACATATCTTGCATATTACATCTTCCCTACAGATCCAATAAAAACATCCTACATCAACTATACCAAAAGACAAGACTACCCTTGTAAAAAATGTAAGTATACTTCAATTTGTCTAAAACTTCCGATAAAAACAAGAACTATGTTCTTAACACCATGTTATGTATTTTATATTTCCTCTACAGATATTGTGAATACATCATACATCTATTCTACCTACAGCAAAGAAAAGTACATATTTAGAAGTTAATATACTTTTAAATATTTCCAATTTCCCAACGCTTCAAAATAATTTTTATCATATGTGACATGTATTTATTCTATCTTCTCTACAGATCTAAACTTTACTACCTTGATGTACTCCACCAAATACTACAACTCAACTATTTAAACAAGTAAGTATATGTAATGTTCACATCAAATGTAGTACTAAGCAAATTAAAAAACTGCTTTTTCCTAGGAAAAACGTTTGTTATGTATAAACATTAACTTAGCATTTCTATATTTTCATACCAACAGTAAATAAAGAAATACATACAAGAAAGTCCTTCAAAATACAGTTCTGCATTTGTGATTACAACTTTTAGTAAACGTAAGTATAAATACAACATTAGTTATGTTAGCACCACTAAGTGAAATATATGTTATTTGATTTTGTTTCTTTCTACTCTTTCCTAGAACAAGTAAAACAAAATGACAGAAGGTGCAGAATTTGTTATGTCACAGAAAAACAATTTACTGTTATGTTATATGGGTTATGTTTATAGCCAGGAAAGACAAAGTGGTAGAAAAGTTTTCTGGAAATGTACAAAATATTACTCAAACAAATGTTATGGAAGGGCTACTACAGAGGAAACTAATGTGCTATTTACCAGGGAACACAATCATCCCCCCAATGTCACAGAAATTGAAATAAGAGATGCTTTAGAAAGTATAAAGACTGCTAGCACACAAAGTGATAGACCAACAACACAAATCCTTAAAGAGGAACTGTTACAAGTCCCAGCCCATGCTTCAGGTCAACTACCCTCTATTGACTCCCTAAAACGCACAATTGCATACACTAAAAGACGCACTTCCACAACCCCACCCAACCCTACTACTTTTGAGGAAATTATTATTTCACCAGAAATGTCCATCACACACAATAAAGACAAATGTATCCTTTTTGACAATGAAAGCAGTACAAACAGAATCATAATGTTTGCAACTGCAAGTAATTTAAGAAAAATCCAACAGTGTCCCCAATGGATGATGGATGGAACATTTAAACCATGCCCAAAACCTTTTTATCAACTATATTCCATCCACGGGTTATACCATAACTATAACATCCCTTTCATTTACTGTTTGCTACCAAACAAACAGCAAAACACTTACACAGAAATATTAAATGTTCTCAAAAATGAAATCAATAATTATTTTCCAGAAAAAATAATTATTGATTTCGAATTAGCTATGATTAATAGCATTTTGAAAATATTTCCCCACACAGCAATCCAGGGTTGCTACTATCATTTCAATCAGAGCATATGGAGACATCTCCAAAAATCAACTTTAAGTATTTTATACTCAACAGATAGCACCTTTGCCTATCAAATTAAAAAATTGATAGCACTGGCCTACGTTCCTGTTACCGATGTAGCGGAACACTATAATTTATTAATTGACAGCACATATTACAAGAGGAATGAAGATAAACTAACCCCATTACTGGATTATTTCGAAGATACTTGGGTGGGAAGGTTGCACAGATCTGGACATCGACGCCAACCCAAATTCCAAATCCCTTGGTGGAATGTCTATCTTAGTACTTTAAACCAAGAGGCTAAAACCAACAACAGTGTAGAAGGGTGGCATAATGCTTTCCAAGCTACCACAAGCAGAACAAGACCCACATTCCATAACCTACTAGAAGCTTTGATAAAAGAACAAAGCTATCAAGAACTAAGAATGGAACAATCTGTGACCCAAATTGGTCCAAAACTAAGTAAACAAACTAAACAAATGTTCCGACTACTGCAAAGTCAAGTCACACTATACCCTACAACTAGAGGATTAGAATATCTGGCAATAATAGCTAAAACCCTACTATAAAAATGTCGACAAAATATACTAATATCTTCTTACAATAATGATACATATAACAATCATAAACATTTCTAAACAATTATAAATAAGACATATTTGTTTTACAAACTTATCGAAATTTTGCACATTATTTCTGAACAAATATGCAATATTTATAATTACATCACACATACACATTACATAAAGATCGACATTTCCCACCCAATAAATAGAAATATAAAAATACTTAAAATTTCTGTAGATGAAAGAGACGTAATGAAGCAAAATACAATCCATACAATCCATTACAAAGTAAGAAAAATCCAATATGGGAAACCATCAAAAACCCGAAAATTATGTAAAAATAAAATAAACGCTCCAGGAAATCCCTAAAACAGTAGTGTGGACACTTTAGTATTTAAAGTGATATACACACAACTTTTAAAAAAACGGTGACGCATACCAATGTATCAATCCAATACGAAACCCTCAAAAAATCCCGAAAAAAGGTTAAAATTATTAAAATCCGCTCCTGGCAAACACGAAAAATAGGAGATACACGTAAAAATATAACCATAATAAGTCATACATTAGTATCTCCGAAAAAAAACACGCTTCCTTCCATGTAGTTTTCATGCGAGGAACCGGAACCTGTAAAAAAACATACATAACGAAACCCACCCACAAATAGCCCATAAAATTTGTAAATACACTCACAATTAACATTAACCATGTAAGAAGACATTTCCTAACAATTCAAATAACACTAGAACTAAAACATACACGACGCATCTATAACGACGACATTACACCTAAACGCTACATTAACAAATCATACATACACACAAAAACACACCACAGTTCGAATATACCCTCAAACATTACCACTCAGTCATAAATGGTATATAAAATTTACCTTACCTCTCTCCACACAAAGCAACTCCCAACCGCGAGCTTCTCCAGTCTTGAATGAAGCGCAATAACCTTACGCGGTAAAAAAGTAGTCCCCTTAAACCAATTTTGAAAAGGTATCATAGAAAATACAATGTTATAGTATAAAAATATAATACATACACATTGTTATTGTAACAAATTAATACAGTAGACTCATTATAATTTAAACAGTTAAAATTTTTTACATTTCTTTAATATTAATTAATATATAGTAATTAATATATATTAATAATATTAAATAAGTATGTAACACTTGAAATAATATATGTAAAAAATTAATTTTTGTGTGCATTTATAGGAATAAGTTTGTGTTTGTTTATAACTAAACATTATTAATTGTTTTGTAAATAATTAATAATAATAAATAATATAACTTATTTATTATTATTAATATAAAAATTATAACCATTTACTATATAAATAATGCCCTTAAATAATGTATTTTTATTTATCTGGATGTATGTATTTCTGAAAAGAAAAGATAAATGTTTAAGTTTATTAAATAATAATAATAATAATAAATATATTTGTTATTATTTTTATTAATTATTTTTTTTTAATAATAATGTCTAAGTATTATAAAAGTATATAATTGCATAAATAATCTTTTACCAATACCAGATATTATTATTAAACATATTATTCCCCTTTACAGTTATAAAGTTAACAACATAATATATTTATATGTATAATTTAAAAACAACATTGTCAGAAATATGTGAAAATAAATGTCTTAATTAGTATTTCCATATCTTGAGCAAATATAATAATTGTCATGTTACTTTATAAAAATGTATATATTAAAATTAAATATTTAATAATATTAATATATAATATTAACATTATTAAATATAAATGGAAGAAACAGAAAAATAACTTGAATTTTATTTATTTCAATATAAATACTTGTTACAAAAAGTGATTGATAATAATATTTTGTTTTGACATAAAAAATGTTGTGAAAAAATTTTGTGTGACAAATTAAAACATGTACATAAATGATAATGTGTTATTCTGCAAATACAACATTTCCAAAAATGTTTATGTTATATTTGATAGTGATTGTATTGTATTACACATGAAAAAATTGGAAAATTGTAATAATGTTTTGTGAAAACATCCAATTTGCATTGTCTTGTAATATAATAACACACTAATGTAAAATTATATGCAAATGTGCTGGACACTGACCAATTAATAATTGCTATTCCTACTCCAGTCAAAGTATTATCAGAGAAGTTGCTGGACACTGACCAATTATTATTTACTATTCCTACTCAAGTGAAAGTAATATCTGGAAAGGTGCTGAAGACTGACCATGTACAAATTAGAATAGCTACTTTAGTATAATGTTATAGTGTAAAATTTGTCAAATATTTATATATATTTTATAAATATTATTAACATATATTAGTAGTATATTTTTTGCTGAGTAGTTGAAAAAATTATTATTAGCATAAAAATTAACAATTTTTTTTCAAATTTTTTTCCAATTATTTGTAATATTTATAATTTTTTTCTCACACTTTATATACACAAAACAGACCCTGAACCCTAAAAATACCCCTTTACCCTAAAACTGAAAAGTGCCCATGAACTCAAAAATATACTCCTTTACCCAAGAACTGGAAACTGACCCTGAACCCTAAAAATACCCCTTTACCCAAAAACTGAAAACTGACCCTGAACCCAAAAAATTCTCCTTTACCCAAAAACTGAAAACTGACCCTGAGCCCTAAAAAATACCCCTTTACCCAAAAACTGAAAACTGACCCTGAACCCAAAAAATTCTCCTTTACCCATAAAATTGAAAACTGACCCTGAACCCTAAAAAATACCCCTTTATCCAAAAACCCAAAACTGACCCTGAACCCTAAAAATTCCCCTTTACCCAAAAACTAAAAACTGACCCTGAACCCAAAAATACCCCTTTACCCAAGAACTGAAAACTGACCCTGAACCCAAAAATATACCCCTTTACCCAAAAACTGAAAACTGACCCTGACCCATTAAATATACCCCTTTACCCAAAAACTTAAAACTGACCCTGAACCTAAAAATATACCCCTTTACCCACAAACTTAAAACTGACCCTGAAGCTTAAATAAACCCCTTTACCCAAAAACTGAAAACTGACCCTGAACCCTAAATATACCCCTTTACCCACAAACTGAAAACTGACCCTGAACCCTAAAAATACCCCTTTACCCAAAAACTGAAAACTGACCCTGAACATTAATTATACCTCTTTCCCCAACAACTGAAAAGTGACCCTGAACCTTAAATATACCCCTTTACCCACAAACTAAAAACTGACCCTGAACCCTAAATATACCCCTTTACCCAAAAACTGAAAACTGACCCTGAACCTTAAATATACCCCTTTACCCACAAACTGAAAACTGACCCTGAATTCTAAAAATACCCCTTTACCCTAAAACTGAAAACTGACCTTGAAACATAAAAATACCCCTTTACCTAAAGAGAGAAAACTGACCCTTAACACTAAAATTCCTCCTGTACCCAAATTTAATGAATATTATTTAATTAACTATTAATGATTAATTAACTATAATTAATAAGTTAATATATTAGCAAAATAGCTGTAATTAATTAAATATAATTTTTTATAATATTTATTCCCAAACAAATATTTAATAATAACAAAATATGAAAAAAACAATTATTTATTAATAATTAAATCAACTCATTAATATTAATTATTTACTATTTATTTACTAATGATAAATATGTACCAAATTATATGAATTATTTAACAAATTAATATTGATTCTTTACCAATTAATTGATAATTTAAATTTCTCACAAACATATCATAATTAATTATTTCTTTTTAATTACTCCCCACCCTTATCCCCTATTAACCCAACATCCCGCTCCTAAACATTAACTACAATTTATACCAATAACAAATATGAAAATATTTTAGCACATTAGCTGTAATTATTTTCATGTAATTATTAATAAATTTTTCCCCAATTATTTAATGAACTATAACAAAATATTATATATATAACAATTACTCTAAATAATGTAATTAACTAATTAATATTAATTATTTACCAATTAATAACTAATACAAAATTTATACCAAATTATATTAATTAATTAACTAATTTATATTATTTATTTTCCAATTAACTAATTAATAATAATTAATTACCAATTAATTACTACATAAAAATGTATTACCAATTATATTAATTAATTAAATAAATAATATTATTTAATTTCCAATTAACTAATTAATAATACTTAATTACCAATTAATTACTACATAAAATTGTATTACCAATTATATTAATTAATTAACTAATTAATATGATTTATTATCTAATTAACTAATTAATATTATTTAATTACCAATTAATTACTAATAAAAATTGTATAGAAATTTATATAAATTAATTAACTAATTAATATTAATTATTTCCCAATTAATTAAAATATAAAAATATTTACAAACATATATTCATTAATTAATTATTTTAAATTACTCCCCACCCTTATCCCCTATTAACCCAACATCCCGCTCCTAAACATTAACTACAATTTATATTACTATTACAATTTATTTATATTTTTTACCTTTTTTCAACATAATATCGATATTTTTTACTTTGACTATTAATCGATATTTTGTCATGTCGATATTTTTGAGTCGATATTTTTGGACTCGATATTTTATTATCATTATTGTAATCGATATTTTTAACAACGATATTTTTGTTCTCGATATTTTATTATATTCGATATTTTTTACTCGATATTTTGTCCATTCGATATTGTGGAGTCGATATTATGTCTGTGCACCCAATCGATCATGTCTACTAGTCCTTCCTTATCTGTCATCAGCATTTGACACCGTAAACCATCAAAAATTACTAACCAGGCTTCATGACAGAATGCGAATGTCAGGTAATGTGCTGAAATGGTTTGAATCCTTCCTTCAGAATAGAACGCAAAGATTCATGGTTAACCAAGCACTATCTCTAGCATGCCCTAACTCGATTGGTCTTCCACAAGGATCTACATTATCTCCATCACTGTTCAACCTGTATGGTGAACCTCTGACAGAAATTCTCAGAGACGCAAACATAGCCTATCACATGTATGCAGATGATACTCAGATATACATTAAAATCGTGTCTCTGGAAGACATTAAGTCAATGAATGAGGCCTTAAACATTTCATTACAATGGTTAGCTAGCAATCATCTGAAGCTAAACGCACAAAAAACAGAAATCCTATTAATGTTACCACCAAAGAACCACACTGAAGTGAAGGAATGGACGAAATGATCACATCTCTAAACTGTACCCCTACTCTAGTGGACTCAGCGAAATCACTAGTAATCACACTTGATGAGAATCTAGACGTGAAAGCCCACATCAAATCAATGGCAAAAAGTGCCTGCTTTCATCTGAACTACATTAGAAAAGTGAAACCATTAATTTCTCCGGCGGATCTCAAACTGGCAGTCCAATCCTTAGTTATGTCAAGGATTGAATACGGCTGTACAACGTTAGCAGGCCTAATAACAATTTCCACAGCACCACTAAAAGCATGCCTCAATGCAGTTGCAAGAATCATCACTGGAACAAGGAAATTCGACCATTTCTCTCCACACTTGAAAGCATTAAACTGGCTACCGTACGAAGCCAGAATCCAACTTAAACTGGCATGTATTACACACAGAGCGATCCACTACAAAACACCAAGATACCTGGCCCAGAAAATTGAGTTATCAGGAGAAAGCAGACCAGCCAGGAGTGCCAAAGAGCTACTTTTGAGACCACCCATCTTCAGGAAGAAGAAACTATATAATAGAGCTTTCTCAGGAGCAGCCCCCAGAATATGGAACTCACTCCCTCCAATCATAAGGAAAATTCCAAACACTTGAACATTTAAGAGGGAAGTTAAGACCGTCCTGATGAGTAAATTCCTTCCATAGACAAGACCGCACATCACTAGCACCATGACATAGATGGTTCCTAAACAGGACAACTATGTAGTAAAAAGTAAGTCTCCAGTTATACGTGGAATAACATTGGTAAGCACTATACTAATCCTGACTTGTTAGAACCCACAAGGAAAAGACATTCTCAGAACTATAGTGTACTGGAAGCCCCAGCACATCTTGATATCAAATGTATCCTAAAGTTACCCCATGTCAACTTATATTCATATGTTAATATTCTATGGCTATGCAATGTACCTACCTCATATCACTATGATTATGCTATACAAGATGTAACTCGTTACTACCTCATGTAAATGTGAAGCAGTCTGATACCCAAGGGTCAAGTTCGCGCTATACAAAACTCTTTAAATAAATAAAATAAATAAGTTTGTAGTAACTCTGTTACCCTTTCTGAGAATAGCCCTGGGCTATTCTTGAACCCTTGAGGGAGTCAACAGAATTGACGCTGGGTCCCCATTATTGAGAAAGCTGTCAAATACCTACTGTCAGGTACAATGTTTTGACAAAAGAAACCGTTAGAAATGTCTAATGCCGTTTTGTATTTTGTACGCACAATGTTATTCACTAATGCTGTACTGTGTGCATTTTGTACTGCAAATGTTTTAGAACAAGAGTTAATGGTGTCTGTAATGCAAAACTAGACAATATGTATTGTCCGGTTTGGAAACAAGAAACAAAGGATTGTTCATTGATGAGGTGCATGTCTCAATCACCCCTTGGTATTCAAGTTGATCTAAGATCTCCCTGGCCTTTTTAGCTTCTTGCTTAATTGGATACTGCCTTTGTGCAGTTGGTTGATTTTTTAACTGGATCTTGTGGTGAGGTGTGTCCTCATCCCATCATACATGATTTTTTTATAATGCTGGGGCTTCGGCAACTGCCCATTTCCTGGCGTAAGTATATTTTAAATGTACTGGAACATGGTTGGAGAAAGCTGGCATAATGATGTATTCGCCATGTGGGCACTCCCTGACAAATTCTGGTGGCCAGTCCTGTTCTGCTAGAAGTATAACATAACCCTTTGAAAGTCTCTCCCAAAAGAGTGCTTTCACTTTTCTTGGTATGTCTCCCTCCATCCGAAGTGTTATTTCATATAACCTATGTGGAGAACTAACCCTGGTGTCTGCAGTTTCAACTTGGATGTTCTCATTCAAGTCCACTGTCTCCAGAAGTCCCTTCAGCTTCTGGCGAACTATTGTTACTTCTGCTGCACTGTCCAGCATCGTCTGAGCCCATTCTCCGTTCTTTAGTTGTGTTCTCAGAATTCTCGGCATGTCTGATCTTCAGACCTGCTACCTTCTTTTTGGAGAATTTAGGTTTTGATTTGTTTTTCTGAACATGTTGATCGTCTTTGGACTTTACGCGTTCTTCCTTGTGGTCTGACCATCCTCTTCTTTCTGATGTCTGTGACGATATCTGAAAGGTACTAGAGGAACGTGTATCAGTATCTTGATACCTGTCAGGTTTTCTCAAATTATCCCTATTCCTGAGGTTGTACCTCCTTTTTGAGGGCTCCTTTTGAGGAGACCTACCTCAGGTTTGAGAACGTTTCTCTTTTGAATGTTGTTTACTATTCTCCCACTTCGTTTTAGAAGATGTAGGTTTGTGTTTAGTAGAGCCCTTTTCAGAACTCTCAGACTGTTGTGGTTTAACTGGTTTATCACCCAAACTGTCTCTGCCTTATTCTTCATAGGATTTTTCAATTATTCTGGCTAGTGCTTTTGTTGTTCTGTTACATCAAATTCCCTTAATTTCTAGCGGATCGCCACTGATGCTGCTTCTCCTTTAATATTAGATAATATTATTGTTGAGACCTGTTCAAAATTCTTCAGTAACTTCACACCTAAATTTGGAGCAGGCTCTGCCCTGTATTCATTTTGAATCTGTTTTAGGACATCAGGTATTACCGCCATAGACGGAATACTATGTGTTTTAGTGTAGATGGCAGCAAACACTGTACCCCAGGAGGTGCAATCTTCCAGATGTGGTGTGATCCCCATTGGCAAGCAGATTGTTAAGATTCTGTGTTTCTCATAAAGGCTAGTATCAGGAAATACTGCTTCGATTTAAGTGATTTTTTTAACTATTCAGAACGGAATTTGTTCATGTTTTGTGGGTATTTTACCCATAACTCCTCCCCAGGATCTCCCCATCACCATCCATAGGTTAACACCGTGACCGCCCTTCACCGATTGATTCCCTTTCACACCCTCCACCTCTCGTTCAACACCCAGACTTGGCTGGGCGCCTAGTTAAGATCTCACAGCAGCTGCACCTTCTAACTTCTAAGCTACATGACCTGAAAGCCCTATCAAATGACCTTTTTCCACCAGATCAGCTCTTTCCTCATCTCCACAAATTTGTCCAAAGCTCCCACTAGCTATAGAAATCCCACGGACAAGCCTCTAGCCTCCTCCTTCTTGAAATCCATTCCCCTGTCTAATGACCCCTCCCGCCCTAGAAGATATGAGACATACCTTGAGTCCATAGAGGACCTGCACAACTCTTACTCTATTTGGTCAACCCCAACATGAGCCCGCTGAGACAAATACAATCCATCCTTTCTAACCCAAACAGAGAACCTCCTCTCAATCTTAGAGGCAGCAATAAGGTCAGTCTCAATCTTGTGAATGTCACACAGAATCCCCCCCTTTCCAAATCCCCTACGACTTAAATGTGTACTCCTAAACTGGAGGTCAGCCAGCAAACACGCCACTGATATCTTCAACCTTATCCAACACAAGGACTTAGAAATTATCATCTTCACTGAAACCTGGCTAAATCCCACTCCCACTCCTATTTTAGACCTTCCAGTACCACCCACTCATGATATAATTAGGCTAGACAGAGCTCAGAAATTGAGTGGGGGTTTAGCATGTATTCATAGGAACACACTTTCGATTTCTCTGGTTGAGTCCTCTGCACCCTCCCCTTGTGAATGTTTTTGTCTCAGCATCTCTAGTAAGAACCTGCTGGTTTGCAAACTTCACACCTTCTACCACCCCCGGGAGACAATCTCCCCTTCATTGAGCAATGATTGGAAATCATTTCTAGCAATGTTGACTCAGCTGTGTCCCAAATCTTCCTTGGTGACTTTAATCTTCACTGGGAAAACCCCAAAGACCTTGCGGTATCAAGCCTTAAAGCTTTTTTAAATGATCATGATCTGACTCAGCACTGTGACCAACCAACTCATAATAAAGGAGAAACTCTAGACCTCATTATCTCGAAAGGGCAGATCGTCACCCTGAATTCCATTACTACATGTGACTGGTCAGACCACCACTGCATTCTTTTTAATATCAATAAGGAGGTACTGTTGAGGAAGGCTCAACCAACGAAATCTAAGATTTGGAAAAGGGACATCAGATCAATAAACTCTGTTGAGCTAGCTGCACAGTGTACATCTGCCCTCTCCTCCCAAGCGGACTTGACTGAGGTACAGTTACTCACTGACTCGTACAATTCGGCCATCTCCAACATCATGGATGACATTGCCCCAATCCAACATAAAAATGCTTCAACAAAAATATCCAAACCTTGGTGTAATGAAAACTTAAACATGGAACGTCGCAACCTTAGGGCAGTTGAACGTTTCTGGAGATCAAATCCCTCCTCGGACCAACTTAAACTCCTAAGAGATGTTAGGAGCCTCTACTACAAACAAATCAAGAGCGCCAAGGCTACCCTCTTCAGACACAAATTGGATAAAGTGGCAAACCGCCCCAAGAAACTTTTCGAATTGGTCAAACAACAATCAGTTGTAGGTCCAAACCTCCTGGAACCCGGAGTCAGCCCACCCTCTTGTGACGAACTTGCTGCTTTCTTCATTGAGAAATCAAAACTCATCTCCAATGACCCCGCCTCTAAGAAGACTTTACTGCTCTCCTCCAGGGCAGCATCACCCCTCGTCCTCTTAGATAAGCTCAACTCTACCCCCCAGAACTCCAAGAACAATGCTTCTTCGGGCACATTTACCCCATTTAGTGAACAAGACATCAAAAAGATAATCCTGAATTTGAAACCCATCAAACCACTGCAGTAACCCGTTACCCCCGTCCATCTTCAAGGAAATCAAGAATGTACTCATCCCCACCTGGACAAGGATTGTACATGCTTCTCTATCACAAGGCACAATCCCCAACTACCTAAAAGCAGCACAGGTATCTCCTATACTAAAAAAACCTAACGCTGACAAGACTGACCTCAATAATTTCTGACCTATCTCCAACATCCCCCCCTAGAGAAACTCCTTGAAAAATGTGTTCAATCCCAACTGCGCACATTGAGAACTACCAGCTCCTAGAGCAGCATCAATCCAGTTTTCGGAAGCGGCACAGCACCGAATCGGCCCTCACTCATGTTATGAATGACATTTTAAAAATGCTAGATCAAAACGAATCCTGCCACTTGATCCTCGACCTTTCCTCGCTTTCGACACGGTTAATCAATGACAACCTCCTATCCATTCTGCAAAACAGGATGGGCTTTTGTGATCAGGTGCTACAATGGTTCTCGTCCTTCGTCCACCACAGATCTCAAACAGTCAAGGCAAAACACTCTCTCTCCCAGCCCTCTCCAGTTCTCATGGGGGTCCCCCAAGCATCTGCATTATCTCCTATCCTCTTCAACCTTTTCCTGGAACCATTAGCCAACTCACTAAACTCCATGGGTATTCTTTTCCACATGTATGCCGACGACACGCAACTCTATTTGAAAATCTCATCCCCGGAAAACATCATCTCACTCAACACTACCCTAACGTATACTCAAAACTGGTTAACTGAGAACTATCTCTTGTTCAACACCTCAAAAATTGAATTCCTGCTCATCTCCCCTCCGAACCACATCCCCAAGATAGACCTTTGGCTGAGTCACGTCACTGCTTTCAACTGCACTCCTCTCATCGTAGACTCAGCCAAATCTCTAGTAGTCACCATGGACAAGCACCTGAATATGAAAAATCATATCAGCAATATATGTAAGGGTGCAAACCACTTGATGAGGACTCTCAGAAATATCAAACCTTTCCTACCATTTAATGATTTCAAGCAGGTGGTCCAAGCGCTTGTCCTACCGAGGCTAGATTACGGCAGCGCTACCCTCTGTGGCCTTCCCAAATACACCCTGGCTCCACTAAGGGCATCCCTGAATGCTGCTTCTAGATTGGTTACAAGTACCAAACGCAATGAGCACATATCGCCAGTCTTAAAATCTCTAAATTGGCTCTTCTACGAAGCACGAATTCAGATAAAGATTGCCGTTATGACGCCCAAAGCTATCCACTTCAATACTCCTAGGTACCTGGCACAAAAACTTGAACTATCTTGTTCTGAAGTGTGGCTCACTGGTTAGAGGAGGCAGACCCTGAAGCAGAGGTCAGACCCGGGACCAGGGTTCAATTCCCTACGCGGCAGGGTCTTGAGCCCAATTATCCACGGACTCGATAATTCTCGTTTCGGTGCCTACTCGAATCACGGGTTCACACTCTGCAGCTCTGGGCATCAGCTTACTTAATCTCCACTACGGCCCCCCGCGGTGGGATGCCTGGCTTTCACCTTGGGGATGACCAGTATGGGTATCTCACAGGGAAAAAGCCAGGACGGGTTCCCAAGGCAAGCACCGTGATGCCTACGGGTAATCGAGCGCTATATAAGAACACATAATAATAATAATAATAATTGTGGTGTAAGAGCCTCAAGAAGCGCCACTACTTTCCTCTTGAAACCACTTATCCTTAGCAAAAAGAGAACTTGTCACAGAGCCTTCTCTGGCGCTGCCCCAAAGATATGGAACTCGCTACCACCGGAAGTACGCAGAATCTCCTCAATAACGGTGTTTAAACTGGAAGTCAAAAGATTCCTCATGAATAAATTCCTTCCGTAAGTGGGCTAGGCTCTCTTGCCCGATGACATTGCGCCTACTTTCATGGTACCATCATTTACTACTACGCTTCCTTATGACATACTATGCACCTTTTACTATTGTTTAATATAACCTCCTTGTGGCATTTTGCATGTAACCTGTGATCATTCTTGTTTTTATCCCTACCTGTTGTTGTATTTGCATTATTGTCCTTCCTTTCCTTCCTAATGTAAAGTGCTCTGATATCCTCTGGGATCTTGTTCGCGCTACATAAAACTTTATAAATAAATAAATAACTGCGTGTAAAGTTTGTGGAGTGATTTTTAGTGTATTCCCCTGATGAGAGGTTTGTTTTGGAGTAACTAAAGGTGGTTGGACTGTGAAAGTCTGCATGACATACTGGAGAAAGTGTCGGTAGATTTTGATTAACTTTTTGAGTTGAGCTAGTAATTCTACATCTGTCATGTCTTCGATTTCAGGATGAGGTGTGTAACCTGCTAAAACTGGCCGTGTTGCTCCTGGTCTAACTAGTGGACCGAGCCTGGTAATGTCATTTAAATGTTTTAGGGCGCCTTTAAACCACAGCTCATGTTCCTGGTATGTGAGTGGAAATCCAATATCCTCTGAAGGAATATATTCCTCTGATGGATCATCTTCTTTGTAGAAGTGAAACATTTTAGTTGCTGGATGTGGTTCAGGAAATACTATCCATGAGTAGAATACCTCTGTCTGGTGAGATTCATGTGCCTCTATCACAAAAACTGCTCTACCACCTCTTGGTGTTAGGCCATGTCTTATAAGTTTTAGAGCGATGGCTCTCCTTAAATTTGGAAATATGATTATAGCATTCTCATTGGTTTCATTAAAACCTGCATAATTTAAAGTTGCTGCTACTTCGTTGGTTACAGTTCCACCGATGCCGGTGTTGTTTTCACTATCCGACAATGTTTAATGAAAAATGCATAGCAAGTTTCAAGGGAACAAAGATAAGGTGCACAATATTTTTGGAACACTGTATCCTTCAACGTTGAACAAACCAAACAGCTAATACATAGGATTTTCGTCCTACTCAGCTATGGTGGATATTAACTCTACCCACTCCAGAGGTCTTATGGAGTATTATGAGTAGAGGGTCTCTGAGAAAAGCACGAATGAGTTACTTCAGTATCTAGCGTTAAGTTAGTGACTTACCAAACCGTTGGGTGTCATGTAGTGTAGTTCCTATATCCCTGATAGGCTCTGTGCATTGGAATAATATACACTATAGTTTTGACATTGGACTGAGATCAGTATGTCTCTATCGAGTACATTAAACTTAATTACTTGTGTGTGCCAGCTAACTCAGAGGTCACTAGAAACTTCTTGAATGAACAAGAAGGGATTCGTTTCGGACAACCGCTTAAACATGACAACTTTGTTTCCATTAGAATCGGAACAGTCTCAGAATCGTCGAAACAATAGATCACAGTTTCACTCAGTCAATCGTGCATGCTTTGTTTCTACAGAGTTACACAGAAATAGGTAGACAGGCGTTTCAATAAAAAGGGGGTTTATTGAACAGTCTTATTTCTCATGCAGGAGATATGAACTGCTAGAATCATAAGACAGAATGCGAAGTATAATACGTACATCGTTAGCAGTTAAATAAAATAATACTGCAATAGATTGTTTTGTAGCTATGACATATATTCATAAAAATACGTACATAAATAACACAGGCTAAAATGTAAATACTCATCTGGTGCTTCTAGCTAGTTCTACTCCAGTGTACCTAACCTAAGTGCAGTATGAGGTAAGAAGTAGGTGCTGTTTTTCTATAGTCCAGTTTAGCTATAGTTTGGATTGGTGTTGGCAAAATTTGCCAAAAGTCCGTCTAGGTTCTAGTCCGCTCCATACCTTAGAATGAGAGAGGTTGGAATCTCGTTCCGGGTCTCGATCTCTAACACCCCCAAGGGGAGTCAGAAACACTGGAGCTGGATTCTCTGCGAGGAGGATGACAGCGTCTGGTCAGTGCGACAGGTGGGGACTCGACTTCCTTCCGAACTTGCCGTGGCATTCCGCATTGTGCAAGTATGCAGCCGAACTGTACCGTGGTTTGCCATGGCAAGTGAAGGTATATTTATACCTTGAAGGTGTTTAGGAATGCCAGTATTGACGTAAAAATCGGGCAGAGGAATGTCATGAATGAACACCTAAGGAATAGATGTTCATGCATAATAAATAAGTTCTTGGAGAAATCAATATTCTAAGCAAGGGGAAGTCCTAAAGGCTTAAGGGTCTGGTTTTCCAAGAACTCGTTGTTACGTGCATGGATGGATGTAGGTGACCATGCCTGTGTTTGGTTAGCATGGATAATGCCTAAATAAGGGTTGGATTTCTATGCCTAAATAAGGGCAAAGTGAATTGTGCCGATATAAGGGCATAAATCGGGAAACCTATATACGGTATCTAAAGCGACACACAACAGCAGCTGAATTACAACATTTTCCACACACTTTAAACACTTTGGGGCATATTTACAATAAAAGTGACATAGTGACATAGTGCAGCGTTAGCCTTCTTGGCTTAATGCCTCCCTCCACCACTTTTGAAATGCAGCCAACAATATGGCTCAGTCCTGCGTTTCACCCTGCATTGGCGCTAAATTTGGCTGCCTATCGCCAACGCAAGCACTCTTGCACCATTGTGCAAGGGTGCCTGCGTTGCAGTGTAAGATTGTTTATGTGCAGAAAGATGTTCCTTCCTGCACATAAACTATCTATGGTGTTAAGTGGCTTAACACCACCTTGTGAATAAGGCAAAACCCCTATCGCCACAGGGACGTCACAAAAAAGTGATATTTCTCTGGGGATAGAGGCTTGTAAATATGCTCCTTTAAGTACAAGCAGCTAAACTGCAGAATATCCTCGGCAGCTGAGATCTTCCATGAGGTCATTCGTCAAATCATACAGCCTGCACTAAATAAATTTGACATACTGGTGTTTAAATCATCCAGAAAAGAGGCATGACATGGTGCTCCACAGAGTATGCCAACTATTCATAGAGGCAGGATTGAAGCCCAAAGCAGGGAAATGTGAGTTCCACAAGACCAAACAGAAATTCTTGCGACACATATTCTTGGAAAAAAAGAATGATCCCAGACTTGGACAAAGCCAAGGCTCTTACTCCCACCAACCTACCACAAGATGTAGGTATACTGAGATCATTCACATATATTGCAAGCAACTGCATCAGCTGCATTTGAGACTGCACCACCATCAGGACACCTCTCTAGCACCTGACAGAACAAAATATGGATTTCAAATGGTCGTCTGAGTGTGAGCAAATCTTTTGGAGTATTAAAACAGAGATAGAAAAGACAACAGTTGTGGCATACTTTGATGGAAAACAGAACACAGACCTGACAGTGGAGGCCAGTCGGGTGGGGCAGGGGTCCATATTAGTGCAACGCACTGACAACACAGAGGCCCAGAGAAAGGTGGTAGCATTTGCCAGCAGAAGCCTCAAAGACACTGATAGGGCGTACTTGCAGCATGAGAACACTTCCTCATGTTCCTATACAGCAAAAGGTTCACCACAGAAACAGATCACCAGACTCTGCTAATGATCTTTGGCAACCCTAAAGGAAAATGCCCACAAGACCCAGAGGTGGAGGAATACGCTTGCAGATATGTGACTATGTGATTGTCCACTTGCCGGGGAAAGAACAAAATCCCACTGACTAAATCATGCGACACCCTCTACAGTCGTTGTAGGACAGTAGGATCTGCTTCTTATGATTATCCACACTTTTTGCTTGATGTGATGAGTAGTCTGACTGGGATCCTGCTAATCAGGACTCCCATCTATCTGATTTCTCCCTAAACTGTTGTGTTCAGTACCTAGGTACATCCCAGACTTGATACTGGTGTACCCTTGTCAGTCCCTAGTATATTGTACCCATGTATCCAGGGCATAGGTACCCAAGAGGTCTCTCATAGGCTGCAGCATGTATTATGCCACCCATGAGAGACCATTCAAATTGGAACTCCAGGCCTGCCATTGCAGCCTGTCTAAGTTTGTGCATGCACCACTTACTAAAGATATAGGTTTACTATATCTTAGGGTCACTGCACTTAAAACCTATAAGTCACCCCTATAGCAGACCTTTACAATTGTGTGGGCAGGGTGCTTGGTTCTAAGTGAGAGGGTGCCCCTGCATGAGCAGGACACCCCTGCAGCCTACGGAGTCCATTCTCCCGGGTTGTCAGTGAAGCAGCCATATACTATATAAAGGGGCATCGCGTAATCGCGCGATGACCATCTCGAAAACGGCTGCAACCAATCCTATCATGTTTGGTATCAGACATGTTGGAATCATACCCCTACACCATATCCGGTATGGGAGGTATGATTCCAAGCACTGGAAGGGCCCTCCGTTAGGCTCTCAGTGTTGCCTGTACCAGCCTTCCAGTCCCGGACAGCACATAATGGTTGGTGTCGACAAGAGACACATTCCTGCCCTCCTGCTGTTGAGCCAAGTTCGAGCAGGGGAAGGCAGAACAATAGGTATCCTGTCACAGGGTGGTATATTAGGGCTGGGTGGGTGCGCCTGCCAGCGCCTGAAAGTCTGCATGAGGGGCACATTTGGTGTCCCTGTGCATAGTCCAGTTTAAACAAGTTCTGGGAGCCATAGGCTCCCGCTCTGGTGCAAAACTGGACAAAAGACATGGGAGTAATCTCCGCCCTGTCCAGACCCTCCACTTGGAGGTCCCCAGAATCTTCCCAAACCTTTCCCTAGGGTACTTAAGGGCTTACCTGGGTGCAGGTCCCTAGATCCGTCGTGGGAGATAAGATTCAGAGCTGAAACCACTGCACTTCTACAGTCTGCGCAGTCTGGACTTTGCTGGACTTTGTTTGGGCCTTACTTGGTCTCCCTTCAAGTCTGCTGCATTGTCTGTGCCTGTGCATCATACAAGAACCTTCCAAGACCTGTGAAGCATCAGGGACAACCAAAGTGATCTACCTTGGAGTGAAGGAGTCACTCTCCTGCATTCGCAGGCACTGCAACGAAGACAACCGGTCTGAATATCCCGAGCTCCTCCGGACTCCGTGGGCTCTGCAATACAGGTGGTGGTTTTCCTCGGCTCCCAAGGCCTTCTCTACCCTCTTACCAAGTTTGAGGCCAGTAGTCCTTGTGGGAGTTGCAATAAACAAACCCCTGGGTACTGAGTCCCCTTTGCAGTTGCAAAGGCTTGTTGACATCTTTGTAAGAAGATCTCCAGACTCCATGTAGCCCCAACCTCGAGCACCTCCAGTAACCAGAATCTTCAGCACACCACATTGTGTGCATTGTGGCCTGCATCTTTTGGTGAGCTGCTTGAGGTCCTCTTGGGACTCATGTGCCTTCAGCCTGTGGGTCCATTTGGGGGTCACCTTTGTTTTCCTTGGGCTTCCCTGATGGCTCAGGCCTGCCCTGACTCCCCTGCTTGTGGTGAGTGCACCTTCTTGACTTACTGCGTGGGCTGCTTTGCCCAGGCTTGCGTGTGCTCCCACCAGACACCGACCCCTCAGCACTCGACATCCTTTGTGGGTCAGCTCGTATCCAGGTCTTGGTCATCCTCATCATCGCTGGGTCCTCGCAGCAGCAGAGTCAAGATCACCATCATCTTCCCTGAAGCACCCGACATCAGAGGGCATCCGTCTTCCAAGTCTCTTGGTCACCCTTGAGTGACATAGACACTGTCCCCTCTGCTTTCAGGTACTCCTCTTCAAGAATCCATGTTTGGACAATTTCTCCTCTTCCAGCAGCGGCACTTTACTGAAGTCTTCCATTGGGTGTGATGGCGGTTTCCGACGCCACTTCACTCCTATGGAACGGGCTGCCCGGGGGAAGGTAACATGGGTACCACAGCATCCATGGGTGGGGTGGCTCTCCAACTTTCTGTCTTCCATGGGGTTTCTTCAGGATCCACTGGGAAGGGTCCCTAATCTTTAAAATTCCAACTGCGACTTGCATGTAGACTTGTACGGAGCACACGGTCATGTTCACATACTGCACACGCTCTCCGTGGGGTCCCTAACTGCTTACCTTGGGTGGTTCTGTGGGTCCCCAGCAACTCTACATCGTCTTGACATTGTCCTGACTCAAGTTGTGGTTCTTATACCACTTTCGTAGTATATGGTTTGGTCCCCCCCGGGGCCCATTGTGTATTAGTGCTATTTACTGTGACTTATTTGCTAAAGTATTGTGTGCTTTGTGTCTATCTCCGTGTAGGAGATACTATAACATTATAGATAGATAGATAGATAGATAGATAGATAGATAGATAGATAGATAGATAGATAGATAGATAGATAGATAGATAGATAGATAGATATGTATTTTTATAAACACTTTGTGTGGTTCTTTTTTATTTATTTATTTATTTATTTTCTATTTAATCTATACTATAAGATTGCATTCTGGTAAAGCAAGCTACTTTACACTCCTTCAAGACTAGGCCTGAGGCTGCTCTCTACCACTTGGATAGCTTTCTAAGGGTGTTGAGACCTCTTAAATCACCATAAGGGTTGTTTGGACTGGTGCAAGGTGCCCACTTACATTAGTGTCCAAAACAACCGGGGTAGGCTCTAATCAGTAAGGCTGAGCCTGAATAATTAAACAACAGAACAGAGGGGCCAGTACTGATACTCTATTTGATATCTTATTCTATCAACCAAAAAAAGTCACCTGATCAAAAATGAGAAATGCTCTTCAATAGCTATTTTATTTTACAAAATAAATTTTTGAAAGTACATTTATTTAAACTTTCAACATATACTGTCAAGAAACAGAACATTTTTATATACAAAAATGAAAAGAGGACACAAAACAGGGCAATAAAATCAACCATACAATTCCAAAATCAATCGTATCACAGTCATACCACAAACATTCATACATTCATTCCACAGTACTTAACCTAAATTGGATAAGAGATAAACAAAATGGGCTAAGTATTCGGTCTGCTGCATAAATACAAGAAATTTCACAATAATTTGTGGAATACACTCATTAATTTTGAT
Source organism: Lissotriton helveticus (assembly GCF_964261635.1). NCBI lineage: Eukaryota > Metazoa > Chordata > Amphibia > Caudata > Salamandridae > Lissotriton > Lissotriton helveticus. The sequence continues at coordinate 1,268,368,561 of NC_136057.1, read as the reverse complement.
ATAAATCTGATGAATTATAAAGATTAAACAGACAATGGGTGTATAGTTAATAGCAGCTAGTGCGGCAACAGATCAACACTAGGGCAATTCAAAGAGAGCAGACGCTGGACGTAAGAAGGCCTACGCGTTTCGAATCCCTGCGAGTTGGAAGGGATTCTCATCAGGGCCAGATCGCTCTAGAAAAGACAAAAAGGGGGAAAAAACCTCTGTATTCAATTGTATTTGGAAAGACAAAGAACACTAACGAGCACTGCAACACACAGAGTAACCTCTGCTTACCACAAAGGAAGTTATCCAGTGAGAAGGATCGGAGCACAAATGTCACCTGTTAACACAAGTAAAAAGAACAGAAAAGGAGAGAGAAAATTCGGAGAAGATGTGTGAGCTCCTGTTCTTGTTGGATGCCATATCAAAAATGGGTGATATAAAAGATATAAAACAATTACCTCTGCATTACATGATGGGGTGTCCTGGGGCGAAAGTTTTGAGCAGAAAATAGTGGTTCGCCTACAAGGAAATGCTCGCTATTAGTACCAAACCAATGTTTAAGACGGACGTCAAATAAAACATATGGGAAGGCTTCTTACCGAGGAGTTGGCAAAACGCGTTGAAAACGGAAATCTTTTAGTTTTACTTCAGCTGTGTTTAAGTGCATGCAGGGCGATTTTCTACTCGCCTGGCTGGAAAAGGAGGAGGACAGCGTGTTAGTACTGGATGTAACACGAAAGCTTTGTGGTAGAATACCTGAATCTAAATTTGTATCGGCTTACGGGCACGGAGAGTCCTAATCTTCTCCACCAAGTCCTGCGGGCGTTCAGCTAGGCACAACTTCCTCGCGCATGCGTGGAGCATGTCCATTGAAACAGGGTTTCATTATTTAAAGCGGAACACTACTTTTCTGAGCATGCGCACTGGCTATTGATTATTACGAGATGGCGTGGTTTTTTAATAATTGGTATTCAAAGGATCCTTTGTCGGGCATGCATCCTGGTGGGTAGCTGTTGCCTAAATTACGTGGTCTATTCAAGAAAGAAAATGACACGCTAAAGGACCATCGGTGGTGTAATTAGAGTGTGAATTGGAAAAAGGATGTGGTTTGAAAAAAGAAGGAAAAGTTATATTAAGCAGGTGAACTCACAGGAAAACATCCAGCACTGGGGTCCTAAAGTTTATATATTTCAGACAATTCATTAAGTCCCTTTACTGCTGTGTCGAACTTCACGATTAGATATGCTTCCCTTTTGGAAAGTTTTTGATCCAAGTCCCCATCACGTGGGTCCTTTTCAACACGGGAGATGACTGTCCACTTGAGGTAATTTATGCGATGTTTGCAGCGTATCCAGTGGTTGACCAGGGGTGCAGTTTCTACTTCATTTTTTATTCTAGATTTGTGTTGGGCGATCCTGTGGCGGATTTCTTGATTAGTCTTTCCTATATATAGGAGTCCGCAGGGACATAAAACTCCATACACTACGAACTTCGATTTACAATTACTGAAGGTCTCATGTTTCCATGAGATACCATGATGTGGGAATAATGATCCTTCTATAGTCAGATCACAACACAAGCACGTGCCACATTTGTGGTGGCCGACAATGGGGTCCAATCCCATCATTCGTCTTAAGGATGGTTGTTCCTCTTTTTTCATTGCTGCTCTTACTACATGGTTGGCAACACTGTTCTCCTTTTTAAAAGTGAACAGAGGTAGCTCCTGTAGACTGTCATCCAAGTTTTTTATTAGATGCCAATTTTGTCCAATAATTTTTTTAAGGTTATTGGCATTGGGACAATAGGTGGTTACACAGACCTGTCGTTTGAGTTTAGATTTGGTTTTTCGCTCAAGGAGACTATCTCTAGGTATCCATCTTGCCCGCTTCATTGCATTGCGGACCAGTTTTTTGGGATAACCGCAATCACACAATTTGGATACCAGGTTTTCTGCGTGGAATTTGTAGTCCTCATTTGAAGAGCCGTTTCTACGAATTCGTAGAAATTGGCCAAATGGCAAATTTTCCTTTAGGCTGCTCGGATGATTACTGGAGACAAGTAATGCCTTATTGCGATCTGAGGGTTTGGTAAATAATGATGTTGCCAATTGACCATCGGATGGAAAAACTTCCACGTCCAGAAAGGACATTTTATTTGCTGAATGTGATATACTGAATTGTATGTCTATTGTTCTCGTGTTGAGCCAATTGAAGAAAGATGTTACATTTTCTTCACCGCCAGTCCAAATCATGAAGATGTCGTCTATGAAGCGCCACCAAGTGGCTACGTATTTGCTAAAAGGGTTGTTGTTGTGAACATACGTGTCTTCATAGAGCGACATGAAAAGTACCGCCAGCTCTGGGGCAAAGGGACACCCCATAGCAACTCCTTTCACTTGGAGGTAGAATTCATTTCCGAAGCTAAAGTAATTCTTTTTTAGAGCAAAAGTTGCTAGATCCACTAGGAATTTAGTTGGCACCTGAGCTGGTCTAGGTCTTGAATCCAAAAAGTGTTCCAATACTGCCACCGCATAATGTGGCACGTGCTTGTGTTGTGATCTGACTATAGAAGGATCATTATTCCAACATCATGGTATCTCATGGAAACATGAGACCTTCAGTATTTGTAAATCGAAGTTCGTAGTGTATGGAGTTTTATGTCCCTGCGGACTCCTATATATAGGAAAGACTAATCAAGAAATCCGCCACAGGATCGCCCAACACAAATCTAGAATAAAAAATGAAGTAGAAACTGCACCCCTGGTCAACCACTGGATACGCTGCAAACATCGCATAAATGACCTCAAGTGGACAGCCATCTCCCGTGTTGAAAAGGACCCACGTGGTGGGGACTTGGATCAAAAACTTTCCAAAAAGGAAGCATATCTAATCGTGAAGTTCGACACAGCAGTAAGGGGACTTAATGAATTGTCAGAAATATATAAACTTTAGGACCCCAGTGCTGGATGTTTTCCTGTGAGTTCACCTGCTTAATATAACTTTTCCTTCTTTTTTCAAACCACATCCTTTTTCCGATTCACACTCTCATTACACCACCGATGGTCCTTTAGCGTGTCATTTTCTTTCTTGAATAGACCACGTAATTTAGGCAACAGCTACCCACCAGGATGCATGCCCGACAAAGGATCCTTTGAATACCAATTATTAAAAAAACACGCCATCTCGTAATAATCAATAGCCAGTGTGCATGCTCAGAAAAGTAGTGTTCCGCTTTAAATAATGAAACCCTGTTTCAATGGACATGCTCCACGCATGCGCGAGGAAGTAGTGCCGAGCTGAATGCCCGCAGGACTTGGTGGAGAAGATTAGGACTCTCCGTGCCCGTAAGCCGATACAAATTTAGATTCAGGTATTCTACCACAAAGCTTTCGTGTTACATCCAGTACTAACAAGCTGTCCTCCTCCTTTTCCGGCCAGGCGAGTAGAAAATCGCCCTGCATGCACTTAAACACAGCTGAAGTAAAACTAAAAGATTTCCGTTTTCAACGCGGTTTGCCAACTCCTCGGTAAGAAGCCTTCCCATATGTTTTATTTGACGTCCGTCTTAAACATTGGTTTGGTACTAATAGCGAGCATTTCCTTGTAGGCGAACCACTATTTTCTGCTCAAAACATACGCCCCAGGACACCCCATCATGTAATGCAGAGGTAATTGTTTTATATCTTTTATATCACCCATTTTTGATATGGCATCCAACAAGAACAGGAGCTCACACATCTTCTCCGATTTTTCTCTCTCCTTTTCTGTTCTTTTTACTTGTGTTAACAGGTGACATTTGTGCTCCGATCCTTCTCACTGGATAACTTCCTTTGTGGTAAGCAGAGGTTACTCTGGGTGTTGCAGTGCTCGTTAGTGTTCTTTGTCTTTCCAAATACAATTGAATACAGAGGTTTTACCCCCCCCTTTTTGTCTTTTCTAGAGCGATCTGGCCCTGATGAGAATCCCTTCCAACTCGCAGGGATTCGAAACGCGTAGGCCTTCTTACGTCCAGCGTCTGCTCTCTTTGTATTGCCCTAGTGTGTATCTGTTGCCGCACTAGCTGCTATTAACTATACACCCATTGTTTGTTTAATCTTTATGATTCATCAGATTTATATCAAAATTAATGATTGTATTCCACAAATTATTGTGACATTTCTTTTATTTATGCAGCAGACCGAATACTTAGCCCATTTTGTTTATCTCTTATCCAATTTAGGTTAAGTACTGTGGAATGAATGTATGAATGTTTGTGGTATGACTGTGATACGATTGATTTTGGAATTGTATGGTTGATTTTATTGCCCCGTTTTGTGTCCTCTTTTCATTTTTGTATATAAAAATGTTCTGTTTCTTGACAGTATATGTTGAAAGTTTAAATAAATGTACTTTCAAAAATTTATTTTGTAAAATAAAATAGCTATTGAAGAGCATTTCCCATTTTTGATCAGGTGACTTTTTTTGGTTGATAGAATAAGATATCAAATAGAGTATCAGTACTGGCCCTTCTGTTCTGTTGTTTAATCACTTACATTAGTGGGCATCACATACCAGGCCAGCTTCTCACAGTCGTCAAGAACAAACCTATCCATCGCAGAAGAGTACCTTCAATTCATAGTCAGTACATGTTTACCTATAGGCACTGTCAATCCACTAGGTAGCCACCGTGACAAAAGAAGACAGAAACCTACAACTTGTTATTCACCTAATCAAGACACACCAAAGAATGGAAAGGCAACCAAGAAGAAATCAGAGCCTTCCATAAAGTTCAAGAAGAGTTAGCCGTGACTGAAGAATACTCATACTGAGGAGATCCTGCATCCTCTACCCAAGCGGCTACAAAAAAACATAAAACTCGCTCATGAAGGACATCACAAAATAGTCACCTCCAAAGGAGCCCTAAGAGAGAGCCTATGATTCCCAAAGACAAATGACATGGTAGAGTATGAACGGCAGGCATATCTCACATGCACATGCATCTCCATGACATTGAAGCCGCTGCCAATGACAATGTCAGAAATGCAAGAGATTGTGTTGGATCTAGTTGCCATTGACTTCTTCTGCCTGCTCCTAACAAGCAGATACCTCTTGGTACTAGTAGACAAGTACTCCTGATTCCTGTCTAGCAAGATGATATCATCCTTTGCGGCGACGAAGGTGATCCAGATGGCGAGTGGCACCTTTGCAATGTGCGGGCTCCCGCAGACCCTAAAATTGGACAATGGCCACTCTTCATCAGCAGGGAGTTCAAAAACTTCCTAACCCAGCTAGCCATTGAGAAGCAAAGGATCAAGCTACTATGGCCCCAGGCCAATGGAATAGTGGAACAATTCATGGGTATGCTGAAAAGACCCATGCAGCGAACCACAAGAAATGGAGACACATTTAAGAAAGTGCTATGTCAGGTCCTGCACATATATCGAACCACTCCACACTCAACAACAGAGGAGATCCCAGCTACTCTCTTGTTTGGCCTCTCAGTTCCAACGAAGCTTCCCCAATGGACAGCAACTTGCACCACAGACATTGCCTAACACAGGAACACGGACAAAGAAAAGAAAAACAAGAAAATGAAGGTCAATGCTGAAATCAAAGAGCTGTCACAGGAGACAGTCCTAGCCAAAGGAGACTGGGTAGGGTGAAGCAAAAGCAAATGAGGAAGGCAGGCACCCCTTGTGACAAGGTTCCGCTGAAAGTGATGAAACAGAAGGGAAGCATGGTCACCTCAACCCGACCTGAAATGCCTCACACATTAAGCCTCCCTTGCCATTTCCATGCGGTCCTTTTCTGGTCCATCAGACCAACAGGGCATTAGGTAAGATTTATTTGCTCTGAAAAGGTATGCTAAAGGTAATAGGCTTTGCATGATTTACTGTGAAAAACAAATACTATAAACAGTAGGCCTTTAAAGATAGAGTTTTATTACAGAGCTCTTAAGTTTATCAGGTTCATGCATGAGTAGCTCATCCAGTTCAGGATTTTTCTTTGAATTCATTGACTTGTAGAACTTTAATAATGGGATAATAAGCACTGCAAATTCCAGAATGCAGAGAACAAATCCTGGACTGGAAGAGCTACTGATGCATGACACTGTAAAACTTGAGAGTTTAGTGTTTACTCTATGTTACATTCCATAGACAGGTATTGTGTTTCACGAAAGCTCACAGACTAACCAAGTTGGTGAGGATTTTGGTTTTGGGTACTTCCTCTGACAGACTCTGTGGGTAGATGTAGACTGTGGTAATACTTGTTAGGGCCTCTTAGAATAGATTGTATATTGTTTGGCCAAGTGTAAATCTGTAGATAGTTGTTATTTTGGTGACTGTATGCCTGATGATTGTGTGAATTATGGTTTCATTGTTATGTTATGTGAATTGATTTGTAGAGCGCATGGCTGCCCCAGCAACCGGGAATCCCATGAGCGATTGATGAGTGGGAAAGTTTACAATCATAATAGTGGGCCTGACTGAGTTATGTTGACAGGCCAATAATAAAGGCTACAGGCCTGATTGATTCATTGGGAAAAGTTATATTATGAAAAGTCATAACAAAAGCAGTAGGCCTGACATATGTATTGTGAAATTTATATATTAAAAGCAATACACCCTTAAGGGTGGATTGTTATGTGTTACAGCCTGTTGACATGTATTTTGTTATATGAAGTCTCAGAGATTACTGTAGTAGGCAAGGGGTTAGATGCTGGTTACATCATCTATCTAAACCTGAGGGTAGCAGACTTACACTTGGATAGCCCTTGCCAGTCCATCTTAGAAGTGGGTATAAATTCTTCCGCCAACTATAATTTGGCACAAAATTGTAATTTTATGCATAGTTATTAGCTGAGTGGGCCAACTATAATTTGGCACATAATTGTAATTTTATGCATAGTTATTAGCTGAGTTGCTCTTAAATTACTTTATAGGTCTGGTCTCCCAAATGTACGTAATGCAAATAATAAGCTGATTTTGATTTAATAAAAATGTGTGTTAAATATTAAATTAATGATTGATTCCACACAGCAAGATCTGTGAAACTAATAATCTGCCTAAAAATGAGTTTGATGTGAACACCTGTTCCAAGGATTACTTGATACCCCTGTTCGCATGGGCATAAGGGCTGCTCTTGTTTTCGTTGAAATATTATGAACATGTTAGCACTAAAATGAAAATAACGCCTTCAAAGCACTGTATTTTTCTACGCTTGGCTAAACTAGGCTCGAATTAGGCCTAACTTCCATACTGAATATTAACACAGCTATGATATGTGTTTTCATTTTTGTATTCTAACATCGTACATAACCAAAATGTGCACTGATTCTCTGTGTTGACATGTTTTTCTCGAAGAACCATAAAGGAAGCCTTTCATTACATTCAAGGCTCTTCCTGCGTGTATCATTGTTTACAAGACTTCCATTATATGTGTAACTAGATTTGTTCTTTCACATCCGAGGACATAAGACTGGAATAGGGACATCATTATGCCGTTAGGGGCTAATGCTAGAATGGCAGCATTAAGTGATATTGTATAACTCTGCATTGTGATGTGCCAGTTGATGGCTATATTTCCTCACCCTAGTCTGATTACACCATATATATTGAAACCTATTGTAGATTTTGCTTACAAAAGCTATGTATTCTGGAGGGGGACGAGTCCTCTGACTCCCTGACTTTGGACACTGAACCCTTGTTGGAATATTTTTGCATTGCCTTCATGTCATTCTATTGCTGCATTTCAATGAGCCTTATACTAATTCCCTATGCAGTTTCACTGATTACTGTTTTTGCCTTCTGTGATGCCCTAGAATTATTTGTATTAAATCTTCATGGTTTATCCTTTTAGGTCGCAGCCTACCAAAGAGCGCAGTTGTCGAGTTTGCTAAAGACATCTAGGGGTCATTCAGAATGTTGCTTACCATTGGCTTTGTGGTTTGTAACTCACACTTCGGTCCAGTTCAAGTTTGTCCCTGTCAGGGATCAACGCGTCGTCCACTGAGTCCACTGACTGGCTCCGTGTGAAGGAGCCAGTGCAAGCATAGTAAGAACTCCATTTCCCAGAAGCAAAGAGCATCTGGCGTCAGACGCACCTCGTGCGTGATGCCCCGCAAACCAGGAAAAGGAGGAGATCCGGCAGGAGAAGCTGCTGATTATTCTGGAGTTTTCCTGACGGTTGATGGCTGTGCTTCTCTGTGGTTACACTGATTCCCTGGTCCAGTAAGGGTGCCTTAAGCACCACTTTCCTTTCTCTGCATTATTAGCTAGCTTGTGGAGCTAACGCTACAAGCTCTCGCTGTAATTCCTTTTGTTTGTGTTCAAGCCTGTATTTTCCCTGCGTTGGTGAGTCCTTTGGCTATAAGGGCTCTTGCGAGGGAATTCAGGACATTCTAACCTGTCTGAACCACCTTTGATCATTAAATTACGAGGTCTATCACCTTTTGGGGCAATCATTGAAACTTCCCTGTTGGCGAGTCCATTGCAGTGACTCTTACATGGGGAGTTATTCTTGCTTCCTGTAACTTTCTGATTTGTTGCTAACGGAGAGTGAACTCAACTCTCTGAACTATTCATTTCATTGTTGCTGATTGTGGTATAACTTTATATCGATTATTGAAGAACCGGATTAAGCCACATATCCTTGTTTTTTTATGATATTTCTTGATTCACAGTTTAAGGGAGTTACCCTTAACATTTCCATGTTGGCATAAAACTTTATTGCTTGCTTCATGATGATATGAACATTTGTACACATACTTTATTTCACTATTTGGCTACGCTTTGTACTTTCATTTTCACTGGGGTAGTAAGCAGTAGGTTGTCCATCCGTAGGCGTAACCTGGCATCTTTCACATATACAGAGGGTAGGTGTAGAGAATCAGAGATATCTACAGCTCATTCGTATAGGTGTATCTAGCTCACCTAGAGATGAGCATTTATGTAGTCTTATGTGTTGTTCCTACAGTATGCAGTGTAAAGAGCTGAGATCACCTGCTCACCTCCCCTATTGATGAGAGTGCATTGCTTTCTTAAAAAGTAGTTACAGTGGTGGGTACATATATTGCTAGAGGGGGTTATTATACTTGCCTCAATATTCTGGAAGAGTATTACTATATTCCCTTTTGTATCCACAGGTCTGACTCCCCACTGTCCCCATTCGTCCCGGCCCGTTTGACCATCCTAAAGTCTGCTTATTTCTTGAACCAGTCTTGGGGTTGTCGAGAGGTGGACCCCTTTGAGCATCGGTTCGATCCTGAGGATACAATTAGTCTGGGACAGAATAATCGGCCCACGAATAGACATCCTCCCGGTCAAGCTGATTCCAGAATGGCCACCTTAGATGATGTGTTGGCAGCGTTAGCAACAGTACAGGTAGAGCTTACGGTGTCTCGTACAGAAACAGTGGCTTTACAGGCAAGGGTTGAAATGATGCAGAGAAATCCCTTTGATTTTGGCAATCCCTCTCAGCACACAACTAGTTCAATGGTTGTAGAAATCCCTACCCCCATACCTCTCGCCCCTCCAGAAAACATTTCTGGACACATACATAATGTACAGGTTTTCCTTACTCCGTGTCAGGGTAAGAAGCCCATCTCCAACTGGCACAGGAGCAGAACGCCGCAAGCTCCCAATGCCCCTATGAGGTCTCACAGCCAACGCAATTGTAACGCTAGCTGATAACACCCCACAGGGGAAAGGGGATTGGACAGAGAAGAGACAGCCACAATGCAATTCTTCCTGAACTCGTCTTCTGGAGTCTTCTCTTCGTTCTTCCGCTATTTTCTAGCTTGACAGGTAAGTATGACTCTACAAGAAAATTTGCACATGAATATTGGCACTCATATAATTTCTCATATACTGTAATACTCCTTGTACACCTACCCTGTATGTATGTGGCCAATGCTTCTCTCTGTTTGTTAATGTTGTTCATATTCTACATGCTGTGAACTAAAATGTAAGACAATTAGTTGTTGTTCCTAATTTACCTTAATGTCCTTTCTTTTCTAAATGTTTTGCAGCTTATCCCACCTTGACTGTCTCAGCTGATGTATCAACTGAATTCCTCCGAGGTAAGTTAAATTCAGTAATACTTTACTTCACCGTGTCTGTTAAATTCTACTATTTGCCTAGTGAATAATTTTGCTACTTAACTAAAGGACTGTCGAGTTACTTCACTCCAAACAGCTATGTTTCCTTCCTTGGAGAAACTCACTATATAATTACTCCCAAACTTCGTTTTATTTCTACACTAAAAAGTACTGTTATTTGCTTGTGCTGACTCTAGTTCTGCTGGTACCAAAGTGTTTGTATCTGAGCATGCTCTGATAACCTCTACAAAAACTCATGCGCGAGTCTACAGAAAAAAACTAGACCTTCAGTTCCCTGTATTGCGCATGTCTTCAGAAAGAAAAACTAAACCTACAGTTCATTACATTGCGCATGCTCAAAAAAGGAAATAACAGTCTCGGAACGGTCTTACTTTACAGTTTGTCGATTCCGAAATCTTTTCCTGAAAAATATCCCTTGAATTCCTTGAGCGCGACGCGAGTTAAACCCTAAACTGGCTTTGCGATGCTCTTCTCACACGACCTCCTCGGATTCGAACTTCGGTGAAGTGCGCGACAGATCGGGCCCAACACCTGAATCACGGTAATTGCGATCCACATCTAGACCGCCAACCTGTTGTTCTGCGTGCTGGTCTTGGGGACTCTCGGCGGCCATTTTAGTTGTAGTACATGCAGTGAAGTTACAGAGTCTTTGCCTAATGTACTCTTTTGACTTAATCTTGTGGACTATTGTGTTTACTAGCTGTCGTTTTCTTAGGTATGGTTTGACAATCCTGACACTCAGGTTCTTCTGCACTTTAACTGTAAACCCAAAATCTTTTCCACTAATCAATCACGGATGGCATTTCTTATTTCATGTCTGGCAGGAGATGCAGCTCAGTGGGCAGTCCCTATAGTCAGGGGAGACGATCCCATGCTGTATGACTGGGACACCTGTAAATAAAAATCTGAAAAGACTTTTGGTCATAGGGCTGATACTTTCTCGGCAGACCAAGAGTTACTTGGACTCAAACAAGGCAACGAAGACTTGATTGGATACCTTAAAACGTTTAGGAGATTAGTGGTGGAAACCAATTGGCCTGAAAGTTAACAGGCAGCCATATTTTATCAAGGGCTCAGGGAAGAGCTGAAGGATGTTATAGCTCAGGTTAATCCACAGCCACAAACCTGCTCCGATCTTATGGAATTAACGATGCGTTTGGATCATCGGTTACGAGAACACAAGGGAGATACTAAAATGAAAGAAAGATACTCCCACACTTTGAACGTCCTAAGCCACCTGAACAAGGAACAGTCTTTAACGACCCGATGGAAATAGGGATGGTTCATGCCACACTAACTCCCGACAAAAGAGAATTCCGTCGTAAGAGAGGAATATGTCTATATTGTGGCAAAAAGGGGCATTTCCTGAGAGAGTGTGCGGTTAAACCCAAGTACAGCCGTCCTCGGATGGGACCAGCTACAGTCAGTGCAACAAAATCATCGATGGAAAACTAAAAAGCTCAAGACCTAACAAAGGGGAGTCTTCGAGCATAGTGTACGTATTTTCAGTAAAGAAAGAACCCTTTGTCGGTCAAGAACATTTCTTTATTTTACTAGTCTTATACATCAATCAAGAGCCTTCCTGCACTCAAGCAATGGTAGATTCTGGAGCCACAGGTGTTTTATGGATAAAGTGGAAGCTCACAGGTTGGGCATCAAACTCATACCCAAGTCCTCGCCAGAAGTTTTCTCTGCGGTTGATGGGAAGCGGTTGGCATATGGACCAACTTGCCACGCCACCGAAGAATATGAAGTTGAGTACAATGGAAATCATCACAAAGTAATATCCTTCACTCTATCGCGCTATCTGTGGGTTTCCTGCCATTGCTTACTGGTACCTGCCTTTTCCATTGTTGGGGTGAAGTTGCTTCATTTCACGGAGCCCACGTCCGATCCTCGCGGCCGCTGAAGCCAGTTGCTGACTCTGCCACAGCCAACGCCGCCGCGTCGGGGGAACTACAGTTCTCAGGTTTCCCCGTGGCGATACACGTCACGGTCACACGCCAGGAGGCGCATAAATCGCCACAAGCCCAACGCAGCGCTGGATGCGCTATCTGTGGATTTCCTGCCATTACTTACTGGTACCTGCCTTTTCCATTGTTGGGGTGAAGTTGCTTCATTTCACGGAGCCCGCCGCCGCTCCCTCGCGGCCGCTGAAGCCAGTTGCTGACTCTGCCACAGCCCACGCCGCCGCGTCGGGGGAACTACAGTTCCCAGGTTCCCCGGCGGCGATACACGTCACGGTCACGCGCCAGGAGGCGCATAAATTGCCACAAGCCCAACGCAGCGCGGGCATGCCCAGGCCAACTGTGGGCCCGTCTGCGCCCGTCGTAGCCCAAAGGAGGCTGGGCTGGGCCACCCCCCGAACAATTCCAGAACTGTAAGAAGTTATTCTATCTCTTCTGTGGGTTATTTTGCGCTGTGACTGTTTGGTAGTTTTTTGTTGGAGTGCGCAGATTTGCAGGTCTTTTAATAATGGTGGCACGTGTAGGGAAAGGGAGGAGAGCCGCTGTGGGGGGAACCATAAGTGGGACATTAGACCAATTTATTACCAGGGCAGGATCTGGACTTGAGCATGAAATAGCCCTGACAGAGCGTCACCTTTCCCTTGAACCAATGTATGCAAGGCAATCCCCTCTAGGGCCTTTAATGTTTAAGCATGGGCGTAAAATCCGTTACGCTCGCGGATTTTTCGTATTTTCGGAGAATCCGCAATCCGCGAACTCTCCGCGATTTTTTGCTTGTGTTCGCACTGCTCGCGGTCCGCGGCGCGGGCAGCAACAATCTCTCACTCGCGAAAGTACAACAATTACAAGGGGAGGGGTAAAGGAAGTGGCCCAGTCTCCAACTTCCTGTTCCTGTCCAGCAAGCTCCTCCCATAGGGGTGGGTGAAGGAAGTGCCCCAGTCTCCAACTTCCTGTTCCTGTCCAGCAAGCTCCTCCCATTGCTTATTCCATTTCCTGGCCACTTTGATTTCGATCTTGACTGGGAAGGATTACTTTTTGTGGTTGCTGCTGGATATTTGGATTTGAGGCCTTTTGGATTACTTTTGGATTCGAAATTTGATTTGACAAAGAAGTAAGTTGATGTTGTTTGTTTGTGGTGATTTTTGTGTGTGTTTGCTTTTTTTTCGACTTTTTTTGGGGGAAAATCTGCAAGTTCGCGAGCTGAGGATGTTTTTGCTTGTGTTCGCACTGCTCGTGTCCCGCGCAGCAACAATCTCGCACTCGCGAAATTGTAAAAATTACAATTCTGCACATGAATTGAAAACCACCAGGCTTAGTTATGGGTGCATGCATGATACAACTGTTTTGTTGAATTTTTTTTTTAACATGATTCTGGCCAGGGCATGGATGGCATTGGATTGTGGTGATTTTTGTGTGTTTTACGACTTTTTGAGGTGGTGTTGGGGGCTTGCTATGTGGGTGGGGGCCATTTTATTGCCTGGTCCCGTGTGGGTGGGGGTCTAGGGGCCATTTTTAAGCCAGTTTGTGTGCTTTGTGCCATAGGCCTGCACCCAGTGTGCTCTGATGTCATCCATTATGCCCAGGGGGCCCAGAATCTGTCTGTTCGCGGATTTTGCTGGTTTTTCGCCACGTTCGCGCCGTGAAACAACAATCTCGCACTCGCGAAATTGTAAAAATTGCAATTTTGCACCGGAAAACCACCAGCAGGCAGCATAAGCCTTCTGAAACTTGATGGATGGCATTGGATTGTGGTAATTTGATTTGTGTTGTGTTTTTTTGACTTTTTGGAGTAGGGGTTGGGGGCTGGCTATGTTGGTGGTGGCCATTTTGAGGCATGGTCCTGGCCATGAGGATGGGGGTCAAGCGGCCATTTTGAAGGCAGGCAGTGAGCTTTGAGACATAGGCCTGCACCCATTGTGCCTTGCTTTCACCCATTGTGCCCAGGCGGAGTCAGGGGTACATGAAAGTACAACCCTCTCTGTGTGTGCTCTCTTGGATCAATGTTAAATTCCTGTTTCCCAAAAATTTAGCAAATCCTAATTTTGAAATTTCCATATTGTGTGGTGTGCACTGTGCACGTGTGTATTCATAAATGCCTACTTGCAAACTGTTTATTGAAGCGCTACATAAGCAACATATATTTACTGATGTTCCTCTGTCTTCGTTTGCTTTTAGGTGCACAAAACTCTGCATCATCGTTGAGCATCAGTGCCAGGAAGAAGTCCTGCTGCGGCCTGTTGTTCCGACATCTGAAGAAGATGGCTCCAAAAAGAGGTGCCCGTAGGTCCTCTTGCAAGAAAGATGTCTCTACTAAGGAGAAGAAGAAGCAAGTGGCACCACTTACCAAGGAGACTGGTGGCTCAACCAATACATTTTTTGGGGAAAAACAACAAAAAAAACAAAGGCCCACCATGAGTGCTGCACAGGTAGCCTGTTTAGTTGTTGAATCACCAACGACCAGTGATGTTGGTTCATCGCAAGAAAGTAGCAGCACACCATCAACACAGGTTGTAACTCATCTCACAAGTACTATTCAACAACCAAAGCCGCAACAACAACTGCATGGGCTACTAGTACAAGCAGAAGTACATGCGCAAGGAGCTGTCCGAGAAGGAGCTGTCCGAGAAGGAGCTGTCCGAGAAGGAGCTGGCTGTGAAGGAGCTGGCTGTGAAGGAGCTGGCTGTGAAGGAGCTGGCCAAGAAGGAGCTGGCCGAGAAGGAGAAGGCCGAGAAGGAGAAGGCCGAGAAGGAGAAGGAGAAGGCCGAGAAGGAGAAGGAGAAGGCCGAGAAGGAGAAGGAGAAGGCCGAGAAGGAGAAGGCCGAGAAGGAGAAGACCGAGAAGGAGAGGTCCATGGAGACTTGCAAGTAGAGGTCAGTGAAGATGCCCATGTAGCGGCGCATGGAGCGGTGCAAGTGCCCACAATGGTTGTTCTTCCAGAAGTAGGGGCACAGGAGGAAATTGACTTTGGAGCCGGGGTATCATGTCAGGAAGACAAAGCCACTCCTCCTGATGATTCATTTTCTCCCAGCTCCCCAGCAAGGAAAAGATCAAGGAGGGTGTGTAGAAGTTCCTCTTCAAGCCCCGCTCCATCAGATGATGATCTGGATCTAGATTGGCAACCATCTCCGACGTCTGAGAGGGAGGCACACCATGAGCTGCGAAAGGTATCAAATGTTAAAAGGAAGGGCCCCGGAAAGCTCATACTTATGGATCCGAACGTCGGACTTGATGAAGTGGTTCATTCTGATGTTGATGAACAGGATGACAGCAATGACCTAGTCATCACACACGTCATTCCAGCCACACCGGCCATGCAGCAGACAGACATTTATACCCTATCCCGACGTCATGCTGAGCGTGACCCTGGCGACGTGGCACTGGTAGCACCACCAACGCAGTCAAGTAGTACAACAAGTTCAACAAAACCTACAGCTCCCATATTTTCTCCCCAGAGAGGGACTCCATCCAGCTCGACTCCCTCAAGTAAGGTTGCTGCAATAATTGCACAACCCAGTAGATGTCTGCAAGGCTCATCCACCACTGCTTCATCTGGCATTGGCAGCAGTATCACCTCGTGCGGCAAAACCAGAAGTTTCCAGTCCCCAGTTTGGAACTTTTTTAGTGTCCATGAAAAGTATGATAACATAGCCGTTTGTTGCATTTGTAAGACTAGCGTTAGCCGTGGTAAGACTGGTACCAACTATGGAACCGGAGGCCAGATAGGTCATCTTGAAAGAAAGCACGCTGTCGAATGGTTTCCGCACCTAGCAAACGTCAAGGGAAAGCGATCCCAAAGGGCAAGTGGCCAAAATATACCCATACTAGGTGTTTCATCTGAAGATGACGGGGAGGTAGAAGAAGCGTCAGACATGTGTCCGGTTGCACCCAGTACCCCTGGCAGCACCACACCCTCCGGAACACATAGGAGGCACACTGAGAGTCTGGGAGACACACCAATGCGGAAAATGTCAACACTGATCAGAAGTGGGTCGAAGAAGGCATCAGCATCATCCCGTAAATTTGTCCAGCGCACCATTTCAGGCATGTTCTCCTCAGATGTGCAATTTCAACGCAACCACCCAACTGTACGCCTGTATAACACTAAGCTGGCTAAAATGCTAGCGGTGGACCTTCTCCCTTTTTCGTTTGTCGAAGGTGTGGGTTTCCTTGAACTCGTGGCAACACTGGCCCCTAAATGGAAGGTTCCTAGCCGGTTCTATTTTGCCAGGGTTGCTGTTCCAGCACTACATAAAGAGGTGCTTGAGTTGGTGGGGGCAGCTTTGCAGAAGAGTACTGTTCACACTATACACCTGACAACAGACATGTGGACCAGTTGCCAAGCCCTTGATTACATGTGCATCACTGCACACTGGGTCTCTTTTTCAGGAGTCATAAAACAGATAAATGCAGGTGGTGACTTGGTCGAGATTTTTAAGGGTGCTCGTAAACATGCAACATTAGCCATGTTTGGCATGGAGAAAAGTCATACTGCAGTCAACATTTTGGCTGACTTTAACAAAAAGGTCTCGCAATGGCTGCCCCCAAGACATTGCAAGGTTGGTTATGTTTCTACAGATAATGGCAGCAATGTAGTTAGGGCCATGGAGGACGGTTTCTATTTCAGAGTGCCGTGTTTGGCGCACTGTATCAACCTTGTTGTGCAAATTTTTTTTTAAAAAGAACGTGCAGTCGACAAAACACTGACCATCTGCAGAAGAATATGCACACATTTCAACCATTCTTTTAAGGCCCGGAAGGAGCTGAGGCACAAGCAAAATGAACGTAGAATGCCAGTGAAAGCACTTATCCAGGAGGTGGCAACACGTTGGAACTCAACCTTCTACATGCTTGAGCGTCTGCATGAGCTGTTTCCAGTAGTCAATGAGTATTTCTACAACCTGGGTGGTGATACCACAGAAATGATGCTAGCGGTGGAGCAATGGCAGCTAGTTAAAAGCCTGACAGACATGCTTCGTCCTTTTGAGGTCTTCACGCGTGACGTCAGCAGGGAGGACTGTTCTTTGAGCAAAGCTATCCCATTGTTGCTGAAGCTCGAGCACCAAGTCAAGGTGGTGTCTTCACAATTAAAGGACGTTGGAAAGAACGAAGCACATGAGTTGGCGCAGAGATTATTACAACGCCTAGTTAGCAATGAACGGCTTGTAAAAATCAAGAAACAACAGCACTACATTTGTGCTACTATTCTGGATCCACGTTACAAAAAGCCATTGTTTGGCAAAGTAATAATTCCTTTTGAAACATCGGATGTTACAGAGTACAAAGGTTGGCTAGCTCAGTCAGCCATTCGTTTTGAAAGAGAGCGGAAGGAAACTGTAGGAGAAGACAGTACTACTAGTGAATCAGCAGGCCATCAGGCGTCCCAAAAAAGCACTTCTGCATCTGTGCCTGTGGCAGAAGTGAGTGTCTTTTCCTCTGAGCCGTTAACTACACCAGCAACCGTATCATCTGCACCAGGCCCAGGCGATATGTCTGAAGCGGGTTGGCTAACTCAGCTAGGGTTTCCTTGTCCTAGAAAGGACACAGAAGTGCAAAGTACAGGAATCCGGGAGGACATTCTTTCAATGGTGCAGGCCTATCTGGATGACTCAACAGAGGTCAATATTACTGAGGATCCATTGGCGTATTGGCATGGGAAAAGAAAAATATGGCGAGAGCTCACCAACCTGGCTATCAATTACTTGTCTTGCCCCCTCGCAAGCGTGTCCTCAGAACGTGTTTTTAGTTCTGCTGGTGGCATTGTGACTTCCAAAAGGTCCTGCCTCTTGCCCGCAAATGTGGAGCGGCTCACCTTGATAAAGATGAACCAGCACTTCATACCACCAGATTACAGAGTACGAGAATCCACGCAGGAAGAAGAGGACACCGACCTACCTGAGGAAAGTTCTCCTCAGTTACTAGAAGTAACCCCGACTGATGATTTAGCAGAGTATGAGGACGAGTTCTGCTTCCCTGACAGCGAGTTCTGAAAATGAGTCAATCATTCATTAATTTTAAATTTAGTCCTCCTTATTCACTTTTATTCCTGTGTGTCTGTCTTTCTTTAGCAAGTGCTTCATCACATTCTCAACAAAACTGTAATCAACCAATAAAACAACAAGCCCATCAACAGAACTGTCTTGATTTTGATGCCGCAGCATTCCTCAGGTTAACAACAGTTAGTTGACAAGAACTCAGTCCTGGTCGTCTATCCTGAGTTCTCCTCCTCCAGACTCACCCTATCCTTTACCCATAATGCTGATGCCTGGATTCTGCACAATGAAGAAACTTACGTTGACGAGTCCCCTAACGCCTTAGGACACTGTGAATTCCAGGTGGAGCCAGCCCTCAAACACAAATTACAGGTAAGATAAGCGTTTGGATGGGAGGTAGTATAATGGAGTGTTCGGAGAGGCGAGAGAGTGACAGTGGTACTAGCAGTAAAGTCCTAGGGCTCTTGAATTAACAAACTCTGTGACAGGCATTTACTTTGGAAAACATTTGGCCTATTACACGTGAACGTTTAGGCGTTATTATTGCTCGCTTGCCTGTCTCAGGGGTGCTGTCTGTGGGGCTTCTAGGTTTTTGGGTTGTGTGAGCACCGCTGCCACATTTCTAATGTTGATTGCTTTTGTTTTGCAGAAAATCCACGCCGGGAAACTCCAGTTGGGGCCCTGCTGCAGAACGCCTTAGGACACTGTGAATTCCAGGTGGAGCCAGCCCTCAAACACAAATTACAGGTAAGATAAGCGTTTGGATGGGAGGTAGTATAATGGAGTGTTCGGAGAGGCGAGAGAGTGACAGTGGTACTCGCAGTAAAGTCCTAGGGCTCTTGAATTAACAAACTCTGTGACAGGCATTTACTTTGGAAAACATTTGGCCTATTGCACGTGAACGTTTAGGCGTTATTATTGCTCGCTTGCCTGTCTCAGGGGTGCTGTCTGTGGGGCTTCTAGGTTTTTGGGTTGTGTGAGCACCGCTGCCACATTTCTAATGTTGATTGCTTTTGTTTTGCAGAAAATCCACGCCGGGAAACTCCAGTTGGGGCCCTGCTGCAGAACGCCTTAGGACACTGTGAATTCCAGGTGGAGCCAGCCCTCAAACACAAATTACAGGTAAGATAAGCGTTTGGATGGGAGGTAGTATAATGGAGTGTTCGGAGAGGTGAGAGAGTGACAGTGGTACTCGCAGTAAAGTCCTAGGGCTCTTGAATTAACAAACTCTGTGACAGGCATTTACTTTGGAAAACATTTGGCCTATTACACGTGAACGTTTAGGCGTTATTATTGCTCGCTTGCCTGTCTCAGGGGTGCTGTCTGTGGGGCTTCTAGGTTTTTGGGTTGTGTGAGCACCGCTGCCACATTTCTAATGTTGATTGCTTTTGTTTTGCAGAAAATCCACGCCGGGAAACTCCAGTTGGGGCCCTGCTGCAGAACGCCTTAGGACACTGTGAATTCCAGGTGGAGCCAGCCCTCAAACACAAATTACAGGTAAGATAAGCGTTTGGATGGGAGGTAGTATAATGGAGTGTTTGTAGAGGCGAGAGAGTGTCAGTGGTACTCGCAGTAAAGTCCTAGGGCTCTTGAATTAACAAACTCTGTGACAGGCATTTACTTTGGAAAACATTTGGCCTATTACACGTGAACCAACACGATGACAGTGTTCAGTAAAACGAACTTACTGCAAAACCACCACCCACCAGGCTCAAAAGTAGTAAAAAACAGGTATGCTCAGATAAAGTTTGAAAAAGTATATTTATATCCCTAACAAAATAATCTCCCGCAAGACCCTCCCTAACCCCAACAAATAAATAGTCCATCAAAAGTCCCCAAAAAACCCAACTCCCAATTCCCACCCCCCAAAAGTCTCTAAAAAAGGGGCAAGGGACACTCTACGGATGCAGGTTGTTCACTTTGGCCTCCAGGGCATCATGCCTTAGGGCCAGGGCATCGTACTCCTCCCGGAGCATGGCGTGATCTAAGCGGAGGCCCTCCATCACCTTTTTGTACTCCTCCCATTTCTTGACCTACGCCTCCAGGTTGGACACTCTGCGGAGTGCACGGCGCAAGCGTGCCTTTACAGTACTGTGAGGAGGTGCAGCCTTTGCTGCTCGGCGGTGGCGTCTTCCAGCACGGCTCTGGTTGGCTGGAGCACTGCGCTTACCGGCAGAACGTGGGGTCACGGAGGAGGATGCAGTAGATGTAACATTTGATGCACTTGAGTGCGTGTCGTCCCCCTCCATTTCCACCAGCCGGCGATATTGCGCAACAGTGGCATCCAGCCTCCGTTGCCGGGCCAGTACAGCCAGCATACTCCTGCTCGGTTTTGCAGTTTTAGTATTACCAACTATAGAAGAAAGAAAGACATAATCTGTAACGAATGCTCTTTAAAAATATGATTAACACAAAATGATTCAGCAGGAAGTTGTGTCACAGTACAACTAGCAACTAGCCAGCGCAGTACAAATCTATTCAGGCCAGTATCATGGGCGTCTGCATGGAGGGACAAGGTGGGGCGCTTATGGTTTGGTGCTCTTTCATATGAAAGAGATCTGGCAGAAGTGAGTGACTTTTCCTCTGATCTGTTAACCACACCAGCAACCGTATCATCTGCACCAGGCCCAGGCGATATGTCTGTTTCCCTCCCTCTCTCTCTCTCTCTCTGTCTCCCTCTTTCTGTCTCCCTGTTTCTCCCTCTACCTCGCTGTCTCTCTCTCTCTGTCTCCCTCCCTCACCCTCCCTCTGGCTCCCTCCCTCTCTCTCTCTCTCCTTCTGTCTTCTTCTCTCTCTGCCTCTATCTGTCTGTCGGTCCCAGCCTGCTGTAATTACCATATTGTAATTTGTCACTGGGCCAGCACTGGATACACATCATATGCTATCTAAGAGTCAGATAGTACCATGATCCAGCTTACCTGTACTCGCCACCACCACTGCCTGCTTCCTCACAGTCTGATTGTCCTCTGGCGCCGCATCCTCCACAGAGTAGTCCTCAGACTCGGAGTCGATCACGATCACGTCCGAGCTGGCCCCGCCACCAGATGTTCCACCTAAAAAATATATTTAAGACTGTTAGATTACACCACT
Source organism: Lissotriton helveticus (assembly GCF_964261635.1). Lineage (NCBI taxonomy): Eukaryota > Metazoa > Chordata > Amphibia > Caudata > Salamandridae > Lissotriton > Lissotriton helveticus. Next base: position 1,268,347,428 of record NC_136057.1, on the reverse strand, counting down.
CACTAGTATTTGGTTTAGGAAGGAAGAAATTTGAAAACAACAGAAAAATTAATTGACTGTCTACTCTAGTCTAAAGTAAAAATGTCCCTCCTTCCAGGGAAGGCTGTTGTCTTGCTGCTTTTCTTTGTCACAATTGATGAATGCTTGCTTAATTTTAACACACACCATTTTTCTCTGAACAGGCAGACGCTGGACTTCTACGGACAAGAGCAACATCAACTAAACCAGGTGAAAGCTCGGCTCGACCACAAGAAATGTGTTCCAACTTCCATTACTCATCAACTCAGCAGCAAGCACTTTTCCTTTTCCAGCTAACTTTATTTTAATATATGTGTTTACTTTTACTTTTAATGAAGCTTTTAAACTTGAATAGACTCTGTGGTTTTTTGGTCCTCCAGACTAGAGTGACTGAGCGAAAGGTTTTGTAATTTTTGCAAGGAGGAGTCCGTGCCGCTGACACTACCAGGTTTATACAGTGTGCCAAACACACCACTCTGAAATATTATGACTCTGGTCTTTCGTGTCCATAGTTTGGTTTGTGGAGATTTGTCCCTGCAACAGTAGTATTATTGATTTTGCTCCTATCTAAACACTGTTTCGAAAAAATTAAATTAGGAACGCTTGGACAACAATAGGTCCTCTATATTTAAATGAAAACTTACTGGGGCCAGCAAAGGAGCACTCGCCGCCCTGGCCTGCATCCTCCTCCTTTGGAACCACTGCATCCACTGTTTCTGTCCGCTTGCCCCTGGGCGGACCTGACGTACAACATGAAAGAAAGAACAGAAAAAATTGATGATTGCTGCGTGTCGATGTCCTTGTCAACCAAATCAAACATTTAGAAAGAACAAGAACCAACTATTTCAGCCAAAAAGAGGGCTACAAAGGAAGGACTGCACCTGAGCCTCTACTCTAGGGGCAGATTTACAAGCCCCTTGCAGCTCTTTTGCTCCGTTCTTGCGTCACTTTTGTGACGCAGCGCCACAACAAGAGAGGCGCCATGGTGTGGCGTATATTAACAACGTGACGCATATGGGAGATGCATCCCATTCTAAAGCCCTGCGCCATAAGGGAGCGTTCCAGCGCAAGGGAGGGCGTTCCTGCGCAGGAACGCATGCTAAAAGTGGCTATGGGGAATAGATAAAATTTCAATCAGTCATTTAGGACAATGATCCGTCACTGAAACCCTGCGCCTGCATGAAGCAGACTTACGGCTTGACGCAGCATTGCTGGAGCTGCGCCATCGTTGCAACGCAACTCCATCAATGAGCCGCCTTTACGGCACCGATGCGTAACGCTTCGGTGACATTTTGGCACCATGGCGTGCCGCATTGAAAATACGGCGCACCATGGGTGGTGCTGGCGTGCCTCACACTTTGCAGGGATGCGCAGGTAATTGCTAATCTGACACTTAGGGGCATACTTACGAGTTCTGAGCTGGACACCTCCAGATGTGTACCAGAACAAATGCGTAACGCAAAACTAACCTTGCGTCACGGCAGATGCGCCGCAATTACAATGCGGCAAACCCTGGCGCAAGGGTAGGCAGATGCGTGACGCATCTCGTGACGAAAGAGGGGTGCATCTCTACAGTCGCATCGCAGGCGCGATGCAACTCTAGCAATGCTCAGGGCTGCCCAATACTCAACATACCGCATCAGTCCTTACGCCTGCTTCAAGCAAGCAGGCATAAAGAATTGACGTAGCAGCGTCGCGGAAGTGCCTGCGTTAAATCTTGTAGATTTCACGCAGGCACTTTTGCGAGGCACACATCTGCCTGACCGCCACCCGCCCCCCTCCCCCTGCGTGGGAACGCTCCCATTGTGGCGCAGGCCCAGGTCTTAACGTGGCGCATCTCCCTAGATGCATCACGTCGTACATGACTCGCAGGGATGCGCCACGTTTACGTCGCTGTGCGTCAGGTAAGGCAGCGTAAACGTGGCGCAAGGGGCTTGTAAATCTGCCCCTTTGTGTCTAGCATTACGCAGTTCTGTAAAGTACACTCATACATTACTCAGCCCAAATAAATGAACACATAATAGAAAACAAATAAGCAGTGGCACCGCCACAGAGAAGGAGAGCAGTGCACCTGAAATGCACAGAAGATTTTGAAATATTAATTTACCTCTCCTATCAATGTAATCAGCAGCATTATTGCTCTTTGTAAAAAAGTTAAAGCAAACATTTGCAATATTATATAACACACAGAGCAGGAGAAAAAACAGAGAAGTGACGAGTGATGAAAAAATTGCTACAACTACTCACCAAGCCCGGGGACCTCCACTCCCAGCAGGTCGAGCAGGTCGTGCTCCCGGTCCAGGATGTCGGTCCAGCGGTGGGTCACCTGATTATAGGTGCGCTGGACCCCCGTGATGTTAAAAAGGGCCCGGCACACCTGCCCCCACCGCTTCCGTCGCTCCTGGCTGTTGGTGTAACCGGCAGCGATCCTGCCGCCTGCCGCGATGGTCCTGGGGAGACGGCGCTGCACATAATAAACAAGTGAGCCCACCTCCTCAGGACTGAAGATCTCCCGGGGCACCACCATTTCCGCCCTCAAGCGGCCACACGGGAGCCGGGCACGGGCTGCGGCGGCCGTCTTGGGCAGCTTGACTGCTGTCTTCACCATGTTCTGGGCAGGTAAGGAGATAAAATGAAAAAGAATAAGAGTAGAAAAGAAGGAAATAAAAGTTTAAAAAAGTAGTTGAAAAGTAAACAAAAGTAGACTAAAACACAAAAATATAGACCTAGAAAACAAGAGGGATAGAAAAAAAGTTTAATAGATCAAAAAAAAAATAAAACAAGCAAAGGATGGCAGAGATATACAGAGGATAGAAACACCATGCCCAGACACATAGGAATGAATGAAAAACAAGATGGCCGCCCGAACACGTGCAAGTAAGTTTGCACGCGATTTCTCTCGCGAACTCGTGCGAACTTGTATTCGCAAGGCGCTCATCGCGCGAGATTACACATAGCGGGCGGAAACGGAAATACGTCACGCAAACAAAATGGCGGCGCCCATAGTCAACCTTGTGGTAACTCGCATGAGTTCGCGGCTTCCACGGTCAATATCGCACGACGCCGCGCCTCGCGAATAGGGCGAAATTACCGAAAAACGAGTTTTGCAAAAGCAAAACCAACAAGCAGGTGCAAAAGTTCGAGCTCATCATTTGTAACCATTTCCCTGTAGTGCTTCCTGAAGGGGCCCTCCAGAATCCGGTTGCCTACTTGCAACTATTGTGTGACCCTGCTCTGACAGTCACAGAATAGTTACAAGTATGCCATTGCATCCTGTTAAAAAAAAATTACATTGCAACAAAAAGGAAAGGGAGCAGACAAGCAGGTGCCAGCCTTCATTAATGTCAGTTGGGGCAGGGCAGGTGTTGTTGTTTGCAAAACTTAAAGCACTTAGCAGGTGTGCTTTGCCTCAATAATGTACACTCACTGGTCAATCAGAGGGTGCTGTGATGACACCGAGGGTGGCATGGGTGTGCCAGCCAGAGGGTGGCATGGGTGAACCAGAGTGCCAGTGTTGACAGGATGGCAGTGCTTTGCTTTGCCTCAATAATGTACACTGGTGAACCAGAGGGTGCTGTGATGACACAGAGGGTAACATGGGTGAGCCAGAGGGTGGCATGGGTGACCAAAGAGGGTGCCAGTGGTAACAGAGGGTGGCAGTGATGAAGAAAGCCTTGCAAACAGGCTGGGCACGTAGAAACAACAAGTTCGCAAAACTGGCGACCCGACAAGTAAGTTCGCAATTTGCAAAATTGTACAAAACCCTCGCGAACTTGCAGAAACCCGTGCGAACACACCCCCCCCACAAAAAATACGCAAATCCGCGAGAATTCGTGGATTTTGCGGATTTTCGCAATCCGCAAATACGCATATCCGCAAATTCGCGGATTGCGAATCCGCAAAATACGCCCATGCTTATTAATGTTGGCTATCTCCCCAAACCAGTTAGATGACCAAGTAAATAGTAATGCGCACACTAATGAGGGTGATGAAACTGAATATGTGGAAGAGAGTTCAGTAGATATCCCAGTGTCAAATGAGGTTAGCCCGCCCGTACCATCAAATTCCCCAGCCATAGAGGAAGTATCTAATAATGTCAAACCAAGCTCCTCTACAAGGTCCTCTGCGAAAAATAGTCCAAAATCCCAGGTACTAAAACAAACCACAGGACAATCCACTTCTGCTAAGAGGAAGCGGGGAGGGGGGGCTCACAAGGGGAGATGTCCTAAGATATCAAAAACGTCTAAAGTGCCAAATATAGTATAAGAGCTTGTGACCGCTCAAGCTGCTATCCATCACCCACAAGCACTGACAACTACCCCTTTCTCACCTTGTCCTAAGGTGGTTGACCTAAGTCTACCATCGCAAGAACCTTCTGATGGCGTTATGGCCCAAATAGAACAATTAACCAAGTCATTAATTTTACCTCTTGTAGAGAGGTTAAAGATAATTAGCGAAAGGTTTGAGAGACTTGAGCAGATTGTTCTAGGGAATTCAGGTATGTTTAAGGACTTGGGGCCAGATGTAGGTGGCCAATTACCGGTCGGTAACTGCCGAATTCGGCCGTTACCGACCGGTAATTGGATTTTGAGATGTAGGGCCAGTCATTTTACAGAATCGGTAAATTTACCAATCGGTAAATTTACCGATTCTGTAAAATACCGAATCGGTATTTTTACCGATTCGGTAAATTTGATATGTAGGTGGGACTCTTCTGAGTCCCACAAGCCTTACTGAATCGGTATTTTACCATCAAATTCAATTTGATGGTAAAATACCGATTCCGGTGTGCATGCACATGTGTGCATGCACACCTGTGCCATATGACAGGCAGACCTGCCCTTAGGGCATGTATGCCTGCCACATGGCACCCGACCCTGTTATGGGGGTGCTAGAGGGTGTCAAAGGGACACCCCCGCACCCTTGTGAAATTCGGTATTTACCGATTCAGTAAATACCGAATCGGTAATGCCCATTCATTCCTATGGGCTTCAAAGCCCATAGGAATGAAAGGGCATTACCGGTCGGTATTCACCGAATCGGTAAATACCGAATATTACCGATTCGGTAAATGCACATCTGGATTTACCTACATCTCCCTCCTTCTATTTTACCGATTCATAAATACCGAATCGGTAAAATTCGGTATTTATGAGTCGGTAAAATAGATTTACCTACATCTGGCCCTAGGTCAATCGTACGCCAAGTGACAACACAGGGAAAGGAACTACGTCTAAAGTACCCGTAGTTGGAGCTACCTTACATCCCACTCAGACTCCAGCTAATCTAACTCCTGGGGTTTCCATTAGTAGTGTACAGATGGCTAAAGCTCACGAAAGTATGACATGCGATCTAGAGAGAAGCTCCCGAGGGGTGATGGAGGAGAGGGAGAGAAATGAGCAAGGTCCTGTGAGGCAGAACAGGGATATTCTAGTGGCAAGCAAGGAAATTTCCTATAAATCTAAGAATAAACCAGCTTTAGCCCGTATTGATTTGGCACCGGATTCCTTCCCATATGTAGTGGTACTCACTGGTGTCCCTGAGCTAATGAATGATAAAATAGAAACCTACCCAGAGTTGAAAAATAAGGTAATATTTTGGCTAAACAAGAATAGGCCCCTACCAAGTAATATTGATGGGGAAATCTTGTATGCCCGTAGGGTAAGCTGGGTGGGGCAAAGACGAAAGGATATAGCTGGGGACTCCATTATTGTCAACTTTAGCGATAGGTGGGTAGTGGGCTATATTTGTGATCAATTCTACCCAAATGATAGTGGCATTCAGACTTGTGATTTGAGCTACTTTTATCGTCCTACTCCCGGGGCATTAGCAAATCTTAAATCCTTTGGAACACAACGAACAAGGACTATGGGTGGATTCAAAAGCTAAGAAACAACAAGTTGAGAAGGGTCAAGGGGATTAATATTTATAGACCCTCCAAATTCAAACACCCCTATTAAGACTCTGAAGTAACACGAAAAATTGGAGGGTCTGCAAGCAATCCAATTTTTCGTGTTACTTTGGATTCAAAAGCTACTTTACCGTCCCTACTGCTAATCGTTTCGAGGAGCTGAATGGGCTGGAAGAAGTAGATTGGACTGAGTGACAAAGGACTAAGTGGGTCAGCAGCCCTTGACCAGGGGGACGAACAAATAGTGGGTGTTTGTAAAAAAATGGTTATCGAAAAATTGCCCAGGAGATAAGCAAGGGGATTATTGAAGAATTCACACTTTATATTCACTAGAAATAGCGTGGGAGAGGGCTTAGACATGGGTATTAACATTAATTATGAGGTGACAACCACTGAAACAACTAACCAGAGAATTGGTGAGAGTAGTTATACGCATGGAGTGGTACAGATGAGTACGTATCCTCCCCTTTTGGTGCATGAAAACTTGGGCGATATGATAGAAGGCATCCCTTTAAATAGTAGTGCCCAGTATGATAGCGTTGAGGCCACTCAAGCAGTAGAAGATATTAATACAAGCTTGACTAATAACATATTCGACACGGGTGCCGAACCTGGTATCAAAGTAAGGTCTTGGAACTTGCAGGCATCAAAAAAAACCTGAGTGACCCAACTTGGCAGGAATATGTTGACAACTGCGAAATTATATTATTCCAAGAAACTTGGGCAGTTGAAAAGCATTACAAGGTTGGATATAGATCATTTAGCGTACCTGCAACTACTGTAAACAAAGGAAGACCATTGGGAGGCTTGGCAATATGGAGTAAAATCACGCTGGGAATCAATTTTGAGCAGATTGATTCTAACAGTCTAGATATCCAAGGAGTGAGGTTCACAGGGCCCAACAAAAGAAAAGTCTGTATTTTAAATGTGTACAGCAGACCTCTGGCAGCCAATTAAGAGTCAAAAGTTATCGAGCAGTTAGATAATATTATTTCTACGCTCGACCAGAAAACTCTGGTAATTATTGGGGGGGATTTCAATCGCAAATTCGAACTGATAATAGGCCTGGAAAACATTTTTGAACCAGAGGACAATGCCCATAACATCCCTGGAATTGAGACAAGCCCTGCAGTGCCATGCTCAACGGCGGCAGCACAGTTGCTGCGACTGACCGCAGTGCATGGACTACGTGCCTGGAATGGGCGCTTGCCATCAGATAGCCCTAGTCAGCCAACATTTAATTGGGGCAGATCTAATAGTCACATATATTATCTAATGGTCTCAATTTCACTTTGGCCGATGGTAAGAGACCTGGTAGTAGAGAATCGAATTGAGAGTGACCACTATCCACTCAGTTTGACGCTTAGTGCGTCATTATTTAGTCCACGACTCAAGGAGAGAGACTCTCTCCGTCATACCGACATTGACCCATTGATTTCTAATAATCCTAGAGCACTAAAATGGGCAGTAGTGTTGGGGAATGCTAGTACTGTTACAAAATATATGATCTGTATGTAGATTCAATCTCCCCCGTATATTAGCATCCCAGCACATGAGATCCCCATTATGCGGATCCATGTGAATATGTCTTAAGGACTTGGTGAAATACTAACTAAAACCATCAAGCCACTAAAAAATGGTCAGAGAAATGTTGTTAAGGGCGATATATGGTATGACAAAGGCTGCCGCAATGCAAAATAAGAACTTATAGCAGCCTCTAAAATGAACAATGTACTAGTATTAAGGGAGAAAAGGAAGTACTACAAGGGTATAATAACCGCGGCAAAGAAAGGTTAGGATGAAAAAATTTGGTCTAAACTTCTGGAAGCATGTAAGGTAAAAGATCAGGCATTGTTCTGGGGCCTGGTTGCTAGAGGTTCTAGAAGTGAGACCCCGTGTAGGGACTTGTTTTTGGAAGCCAACATCTGGGTTTCGCATTTTTCGGATTTATATTCACCCGCAAATAATGAGTTTATTTTTGTTAATGATGACTTAGGACCAAATTTGACTGAGACACCCCTGTTGTTTAGTATGGCAGAAACTATTGCCGCTATTAAAGCGATAAAACCAGGAAAGGCCCCTGGACCGGATAGGATCCCTGGGGATCTATGGAAGCACGAAAATATGATATGGGCCCCATATATTAATTGCCTTTTCAATAACATTGCTAAGGGTGCCCCTATCCCTGACTCATGGAGGGGTGCCGAGATTGTAACGATTTTTAAAAAGGGGGATCGCATGAATCCGGCCCATTACAGACCCATTAGTCTTATTGATGTCCTTCAGAAGGTGTTTGCGAGACAAGTTTTAAGTAGGTTGAGTACTTGGAAGGGGGAAACTAGTACCCTAACCAAGTACCAAGCAGGTTTTAGAGAGAAAATCAGCACAATTGACCAGGTGTTTAGATTTTTATGTATCATCTGGAAGTATATTAAAATAAAGAGGGCACACCTATACGTGGCTTTTGTTGACCTCAGGGCGGCCTTCGACCTTGTCCCCAGAAAAGCACTGTGGTCAAGATTGAGGTACCTGGGTGTTCCTGGGGAAATTGTGGGACAGATTGTTAGGTTGCACAAGGACAACTATGCCAGGGTGAGATGGGGCCCAAACGGAGAACTGACTGAGCGTATCAATATAAAGAGAGGTGTCAGGCAAGAGTGTGTGCTGGCACCTAAACTGTTTTCCCTGTATGTAACTGACATACCGGACACCCAATTTTAATATCACAGACACCTAGAGGTCTACAAAACTTATTGGATACCTTTTGGTCCTACTGTAGGAACAAAGGACTAGAGATTAACTTGTCCAAAACTAAGTACATGGCGGTTAATCCTCATAGGAGTTTTAGAAAAACACTGATGGTCAACACTGAAAAGATTGAATATGTGCAAAATTTTAATGATGATTACTTTAGACACTAAAATTGATTGGAAAACCCAAATAGATAAAAGTAAAACGATTCTCAGCCAGAACCTGGTTCCAATAGCTAGACAACACAAGAGCAGTTATTCTAAAGCCGTCTCTCCAGCATTAGAGTTGTATAAATATAAAGCCCAAGCTGCCTCATTATATGGAGCCGAATTATGGGGCTATGCCGCCAAACACGCCTTCACGACACAAGAGAACATCTTTTTCAGGAAAATATTAGCTATCCCACTGCGTACACCCTTATTTCCATTGATAATGGATCTGTATATTCATCATACCGATGACCATGCAGCCCTACGTCCACTACTGTACTGGATCCGTGTGTGGTCAACAGACAAACTAGTAGATTATAGAGAAGCCCCAAAAGAAATTATGAAAATAAAAAATGTAACAAAGCTGGTATGGCTGAACCATATTGAGGATTGGCTTGCCAAGCTGGGGCTAAGTCATTACTGGACAGATCCCAAGTGTCTTACTTTGAGTTGCAAAAAGCTGTTGAAAGAAAAATATTGGGGGTTTGTCGCAAATCTAAAGTTACATAACCCTGATTTGGGGACTTTAACTCTCAAGCTTCTTGGCATGAAGGCAGAGAGTAGATTTGAGCCATTCATGGACGAGATCCTACCAGCTCTAGCAAAATCGCTGTATTTAAAATTCCGCTATGGTGTACTGCAAATCAAAGTAAACACTGCGAGATGGATGCGCAATGAGGGCAATGCAGGGAAGGATGACCTAGTTAGATGCAAATTGTGTTGTACTGGTGCTAAAGAGGATGAAGCTCACATACTATTCTTCTGTTCTGCCTACACACATCTAAGGAAAAAATGGATAAAACCTATCTGCCATCTCTTGGGTTTCAGGCGCTTTGGTGAGGCGGAAAGAATTCTTAGAACCGAAACAACCCAATCCATTGTCTTTAGTGTAAGCAGGTATCTTTTTTCCGTGGAGATAGTGCAAAGGAGATTGGGCCTTAAGCTCTAATGACAATCGGCAAGATCTGTACTTGAACTAATATGATAGCTGGAGTTCGGGTGCGATACCACGAGTTATGTCGGTACTGCCTATAATTTTTAACTACCTAGTTTCATCTACTTTATCTGGGAAAATGAAATAATATTGTTTATAATAAGTATGTCCTAATGAAAATTGGTTGTAATGTTATGATCTATTTTTAATGAAATATTTTAAGACTTAAAAATTATATTTATTGTTTAAAAATCGCAAATGCATCTGATTGGCCCACAATTTACAAAATGAACTTTGGGAAAATGGGCGCGGAAATGTAAATTCTATTTTGCTTTTATATGTGTTTGTACTCTTTTATGGTTATCTAACCGAAATAAAGATATTTGAATTGAATTCAATTGAATATCCTTCAATATCATCCAAGCACCTCTATATGGGATCATTCTGGGTCTGCCTTGGTTGCAGAAACATAACCCCACCATTGATTGGTCAAAGAAAAGTTTGACTATGGAATCTGACCACTGCAAACAACATTGTTTAAGGAAGTTCAACATTCCATGCAGTGCATTGGCCTTGCGCAATCATATTGCTACTGCTGTGGAGAAGCAGATTCTACTACCTCCCTGTTATCATCAGTATGAAGATGTTTTTAGTGATCAAATGGCTGAAGCACTCCCACCTCACAGGCCGTACGACTGTAGGATTGATATTATACCCAGCAGTGTGGTTCCTTGTGGCAGGATTTACGCCTTAACTGAATCGAAACGAACATTTGCGTCAGTACATCAACAAATACCTTGCTTTGGGTTTTATACATCATTCCAGTTCCCCTGGAGCCTCTCCTTTGTTTTTTATCCCGAAAGCAAATGGGGAGCTCAGGATGTGCAATGACTTTCGCGCCCTGAATGCAGTCACCGTAAAGAATCAATACCCACTCCCATTGATAACGGTATTATTGGAACAGGTCAAGGAAGCAGTGATATACACTAAACGCAACCTTAGAGTAGCTTTCCATCTTTTTAGGATGTGCAAGGGGACGAATGGAAGACCGCCTTCAAGACTCGCTACGGATTGTACAGGTTATGCCATTTGGATTATGTAACGCCCCAGCAGCATTTCAGTTCTTTCTGAACAATGTCCCACGAGAATACCTGGATCGTATTGGAGTTGTGTATATAGACAACATCTTAATCTTCTCCTCAAAGGAAGAAGACTATACAAAACACGTGGGCTTAATCCTCTAAGCTCTGAAGAACAATTATCTCTTTTGCAAGATCAACAAATGTGAATTCCATGTGACCACCGTGGAATTCTTGGGTGTTATGCTCACACCAACAGGACAAGAATGGGTGAAAGGAAAGTAAGAGTGATTATAGAATGGCCTTGTCCCAAGAATGCGAGGGACATCCAGTGTTTCTTGGGCTTTGCCAATTTTTATTGACGGTTTATTGCACAGTTTACGAACAAGGCCGCTCCCATAATAAAATTGTTGAAGAAGAACTCTAACTTTGAGTGGACCAAAGAGGCTCAAACTGCATTTGACATCTTAAAGGAGGCATTCATTACAGCTCCTATCTTGACCCATGCCAATCCAGCATTACTTTACATAGTAGAAGCGGGTGCATCTGAGGTGGCGATTGGAGCCGTACTATCCCAAAGGCACATCAATACAGGTCAACTACACCCTATTGCCTTCATGTCCAAGAAATTGAACAGCGCCAAACAAAATTACACTATTGCAGAAAAGGAGCTATTGGCCATTAAAGAGGCTTTCGTGGAATGGAGGCATACATACAGTTAACGTATATACGGACCATTCTAACGATCAGTTCTTAAAATCTGCCCGTCAGCTTACACCTTGTCTTTTGCAATGGGTAATGTTTTTACAGAGTATTCATTCATAATAACGGTTAGACCAGGAAGGGAGAACAAGAAAGCGGATGCACTATCATGACAAGAGTCCACGGCAGAACGACTTACTAGCCCTGAAAGAGTGATCATTGTACCTCGTAAAGTCATTGGAGTGGTCCACACAACACCTTTTTAAGAAAAGTGGCTAGGGGAATACAAACGTTCCGGTGGAAGGATTGGTTAAAAGGGCATCCAGAATGGAAGAAGAGACAGGGCATATCCATAAAGGGAAACCAGATTCTTGTTCCCACTCAAGAATTAAGAAAGATGGTTTTCCAATGGTGTCACGTTCACCCCTGTGCAGGACATAATGGGAGTGAAATGCCAAGTAAGAAAAGACAATAGCAGTTTTGGTGGCTTACCCTCAGAAGGGACATCCTTTTTTGGGCAAAGAAATGTACTATCTGTGCTCAGATGAAAACAGACAAAGGCAAACCACAAGGTCTCTTACAACCTTTATCCACTCCAGATAAGCCATGGGAAAGGTTCTCTGTGAACTTCACTGTAGGACTACCAAAAGACAAAGCACATACTGTTATCTTGGTTGTTATCGAATATTTGACTAAGATGGGGCATTTCGTAACCTGTTAACCGATCCCAACAGCATGTCAGTTAACTAGATTATTGTTGATCCATGTGGTTAGGCTGCATTGCCGTCCCAGGTGATAGTGTCAGACTGTGGAGCCATGTTTTCACCTCATTTCTGGAAGGTATGGTGTTCTGCTTTACAAATATCCTCGAATATGTCCACCAGTTTCCATCCACAGACCAATGAACAAACAGAGAGGCTAAATCAAACATTAAAACAGTATCTACGATGTTACGTAGCTAATAACACCTAAGCATGGGTGAAGTGGTTAAAGCTTGCAGAAATAACGTACAACAATGCTCAGCATAGTTCAACCAGACACTCTTCCTTCTATAGTTCATATGGGCATCATCCCCATTTAATACCCTTTCTGACACCTAGAAACAGTGAGTGACTTCGCAAGGTACACATTGGAATCTTGCATATACGTAAAACCTTGAAAGATGCACGAAGACACCTAGTCCATGCTAAATAACAATACAAGAGACAGGCTGACAAACAACGAAGGTCGGGACCTATCTATGAAAAAGGGGATTTGGTATGGCTTTTAAAAGGCAACATACGTTTCAAAAGGTATAGTGTGTTTAATCCGAAATACATTGGTCCCTACAAAGTGGTGAAACATATCAATCCTGTGGCGGTAAAACGTGCCTTACCTTCACATTTCAGGATTCACCCAGTGTTTCATGTGTCCTTGCTAAAAACCATCCCATTGCCCAGTAAAGAAGGCACCGGCGCCTCTATGGCTCGATCAAGATGAGGAATATGAGGTTGTCGGTGTAATTGACTCCAAAATACTGCACAGTAAACTATGGTATCTGGTGGCCTGGAAGGGGTAAGGAGCTGAGGAAAACTCCTGGGAACCTGAATCGTCTGTACATGCTCCAAGATTGGTTTCTGCTTTCCACAAACGTCACCCTGACAAACCATGTGCCTGTCAGTGTTCTCTGAGAGGGGGATGTACTGTCAGGGGTCACTCGCGTCGTCCACAAACAGGCTCTGTGTGAAGGAGCCGGAGCCGGCATAGTAAGAACTCCATTTCCCAGAAGCAGAGAGCGTCTGACATCAGACGCACCCCATGCGTGATGTCCCGCAAACCCGGAAAAAGAGGAAAACCAGCAGGAGAAGCTGCTGATTATTCTGGAGGGTCCCTAATGGTTGATGGATGTGCTTTTCTGTGGTTACACTGATTCCCTGGTCGGGTAAGGGTGCCTAAGGCACAGCTTTCCTTTCTCTGCATTATTAGCTTGTGGAGCTCACGCTACGAGCTTGCGCTGTAATTTCTTTAGTTTTTGTTCAAGCCTGTATTTTTCCTGCTTTGATAAGTCCTTTAGCTATAGGGGCTCTTGTGAGGGAAATTAGCAGGACATTCTAACCTGCCTGAACCTTAAATCATTATATTACGAGGTCTATCCCCTTTTGGGGCAATCATTTAAACCTACCTGTAGGTGAGTTTAGTGCAGTGACTCTTGCAGGGGAGTTATTCTTGCTTCCTGTAACTTTCTGAATTGTTGCTAATGGAGAGTGAATTCAACTTTCTGAACTATTCTTTTCATTGTCGCTTATTGTTGTATGACTTTTTATCGATTATTGAAGAACCGGGTTATGCCACATTTCCTTGTTTTTCTTGATGACATCTCTTGGTTCACAGTGTAAGGGAGTTACCCTTAACATTCCATGTTGGCAAGAAACGCTATTGCTTGCTTCATGATGATATGAACATTTTACTCACACTTTAATTCACTATTTGACTGCGCCTTGTGCTTTCCTTTCAACAGGGGTGGTCAGGAGTAGGTGGTCCGTCTGTAGGCGTCACCTGGCATCTTTCACTGATAGAGGGTATGTGTAGAGAATCAGAGATATCTACAGCTCATTCGTATAGGTGTATCTAGCTCAGCTAGAAATCAGAACATTTATGTACGCATGTTTTGTTCCTACAGTATGCAGTGTAAAGAGATGAGATAACCCCTTCACCTTCCCCTTTTTGTGAGAGTGCATATTCTTTCTTTACAGGTGGTTACAGTGGTGGGTACATATATTGCTAGAGGGGGTTATTATACTTGCCTCACTATTCCGGAAGAGTATTACTATAGTCTCTTTTGTATCCACAGGTCTCCCTCCCGCTGTCCCCATCCTTCCCTTCCCCCGCTTGACCATCCTAAAGTCTGCATATTTCTTAAACCAGACTTGGGGCTGTCGAGAGGTGGACCCCTTTGAGCATCAGTTCGATCCTGAGGATACAATTGGCCTGGGACAGTCCCTCCCATTGCCCAAACCTCATTTACTGTATTCTTCCACTCGCTTTCTGTAAACATGCCTTTAAATCTTGTTCTTATCTTGTCACATTTCCTGTGTATTCAAAGACATATATCAAATGTCAGGCTGTTTCTTCGAGGAAGCTTGGTGTTCATTTTTCTTTCTCTGACCTCAAAGTGAGAGAATTTATGTGACAATCATGCTGGCTACTGGGGTCTGTTTGAGGAAGGCTGTATGATGTTATTTTTTTTCCTACCACACAACAAAATTTAAATGTCTAAATGAACTGTGCTGACAATCAAATCAATACATGGGGTGATGACATTTCCACATATTATTGTGTGTGCACTGTATACTTGTATCAGTAAAACTGTATGTGAGTGCAAATGTAATGGTCCTTTCAGTTGAAGATGTGTGGTCTGTAATGGCAGTATTCTACCATAACAAGAATACTGCACATTACCCCCACTCCACTCTACTCTGCACCACTCCACGCCACTGCATTGTACTCCGCACCACTCCACACTACGCCCCTACACTCCACTCCACACTGCACCACTCCACTCTATGCTGCTCTACTATACACCACTCCACTCTGCTCTACCCCACGCTACTCTTTTAAGCACCACTGCGCTATTCGCCACTGCACTGTACATCACTCCACCCTACTCTGCACTATATGCCACTGCACTCTATGCCAATCAGCTCTACTCTGTACCACTCCACTGTACGCCAGTGCACTCTATGCCAATCTCCTCTACACCACTCTAATCTACTCTGCACCACTGCACTCTACTATGAAAGAATCTACTCTTCGCCATGGGATTCCACGCCAATTCACTCTGCTCAGCACCACAGTTTGCCAATATACTTTACACCAATATACTTAAAACCAATGCACTTTACGCCAATCTTTGCTGCACAACTGCACTCTACGCCACTGTAATCTATGCCAGTGCACTCTACCCCATTATACTTTGTCACTGCAATTCATGCCACCCTATTCTACTCTGCATCACTGTACTCTACGCCAATGTACTCTATGCCACTGCACTCTACTCTGCTTCACTGCCAGTGCACTCAATGCCACTCTACTGTACACCACTGCACTCTACAACAGTATATTCTGCAACATTACACTCTCCTTTATGCCACTCTACTCTATGCCACTGCACTCTATGCCACTAAAGTCTACGACACTCTCCTCTATACCACTTCACTCTTCACCACTTCACTATACCCTGACATAATCTACTCTATGCCACTTCAGTCTGCGCCAGTCCACTCTAACCTACCCCACTTTATTCTACACCATGTGCACTACACCATGTTACTCAAAGCCAATACGCTCCACGCCACTGCACTCTGTGCCAGTCTACTTGGCACCACTGCACTTTACGCCACTATATTCTACTCTACACCATTGCGCTCTAGGTCACTTTACTCTGCACCACTCTACGCCACTGCACTCTACAACAAATGCACTCTACGACACTCTACCCTACACCACTGCACTCTACAACACTCTACTTTGCAGCACTGAACTCTATGCCATACTGCTCAATGTCACTCTACTGTGGGTCACTTTCTACTTTGCACCACTCTAAGCCAATGCACTTTACACCAATGCACTCTATGCCAATGCACTCTATGCCACTACACTCTATGCCAATCTAATCCATTGTGCACCACTACACCCTGACATTGCACTCTACGCCTCTCTACGCTACTCTGCACCACTCACCTCTATGCCCGTTCACTCTACTCCACTCTACTATGCACCACTGCACTTTTTGCCACTGCACTCTACACCACTCCAGTTTATGTCACTCCACTCTGCACCATGGCATTCTATGCCAATGCACTTTACGCCACTAGTCTATACCACTGCATTCCACCCTGCACCACTCCACGCAGCTTTACTTTACTCTGAAACAATCAGCTCTCTGCCACTCTAGGCCACTGCACTCTACGCCACTCTAAACCACTTCACTCTATGCTAATTCACTTTACGCAACTATACTCTATAACATTCTACTGTATGCCACTGCACTATACGGCACTGCATGCTACATCATTCTTCATCATTGCGCTTTACGTCACTGCACTTTACGCCACTCTATTCTACTCTGCACCACTCTATTCTACTCGGCACCACTGTATTCTTCGTCACTGCTCTCTGCACATCTCTAGTCTGCACCACTATACACCAGTGCACTCTACTGTCATGTGGCTTATACTTTTTCAAGTAAAACTGTGCGCATGTTGGACAACATAAACATTGGACTGGTGCGAGACTGATTCTGAGCACCTCTCAGGATGTTGCCCTATTGTCGGGCTAACTCACAGTGCACCATCTGTACTCCTAATCTTACAGGGCAACAAATGCATATGCAACCTCAGAACTTGATAAACCTGACTCCCCAAGGAAATTATGGTAAAAGGTCTAGAACCCTTTGGCTCGTCACGTATGCATACCCAAAGAGACACACAAGAAATACATAGTATGCGGTTTCAATATTTATTGAAGCAATGTGATTCTGGAGTAAAATACATGCATTGCAATGATTAATAGAAGGAAACAGAATAATATTATTAACATTACAAGAATGGTGACGAAGGTGCGCAATTTAATCATTTTGTTGATTACAGAAAACAATATGCTTGCATGCAAGTACTGTAATATATTGTGCTCCCACTAAGTGCATTCTACCCTATCGTGTCTAAGGCAACTGGATCTGCTTAATATCTGTCGGGTGGTCTAACTCCTCATTACCTGTGGGTGAGTGTCAGCAAGCTGCCCATCTTGGTGTAGAGTTGGACAGCATCCCTTGCATGAGGTGTCAGGAATCAGCTGAGCAGGAATTCAAGCATTGATTGGCCTCTCACCGTCAACTAAATGCTCCTCTGAATAAACAAAGGCTTGATGTCATATATTTAATAACATCCTCCATGTTACCATGCCGAAACCCCTTCTGGCCGCTTTTGTTATATTCTATTGTGATAGCTCTGTCCCTCAGCAGCCAAAAATAAATAACAACATATTGCATGCTGAACTTAGCTCTTGTACGGAGTTTTCAAGGTGTTCTGATAAAATGCCTACAAAGTGGTACTGTAAGCAAACTGAGTTCACGGAATGTTATCCTGTGTGTGCACGCAAATGAATGTGTGCCAAATGTTATCGTTTTTAGGGAGAGAAGGCAATTTAAGAACATGAGCATGTAAAGATGGAGTTTCTTAACCAGACCTATTACCTCCACATGCCACTACGCCCACTGTAGATCCTAAAACACATGATCGGCACAGACGGACCTACCCTGGGCACATGACAAGGGAACATAGACATAAAACAAGATGGCCACAATGGAAAGACACCTCCCGGACCTGGCGGCGTGGGGTAGGTCATAGCGGCGCGCTCACGAGGCAAAATTGTGAGTAACCAGTACAAGCCCTGACTGTTCAGAATATGATTGTTAATGTTGTGTGTAAAAGGGGACCAGCACAACATGGCCTCCCTAGAGCTTATTAAGTTATGACTAAGCGCACCCCAGGGCGGGCATAGAATCGCTCGATTGATTACGTTTTAACTTTAGAGAAAGGACTATTATTTTGAGCCATTGAATACTTACTGTGGGCGATATCGCTCGTAATAATGGGTCAGATTTAAGCTTGTGCAATGCTTAAACACTTAACCAGGACCGATTAAGCGGCTATAGATGAGAAAAAAATGTAGCGACACTACCAACACAGGTTTCTAATGTACACACATAAACAACAGTGTATACCTCTAAGGCTCAGTGACTTAACCATTCTCATATACCACCGTAGAGTGCGTACATAGACTTTGGGCCAACTAAACATGGGAATAGAGCGAAGAATGATTTTAAGCGACTCTTATTCAATTAGGGGCTAGAGAGTGCTCATAAGAAACAGAAGCGACCCACTGTGACCACCGTTATCGTTATCGAGGAACGGTCACACGCCGCCTAGATATACCCCTTACACCTTGCGATAGCATCCCTTGAGGACGGTTGGGTTTAACATTAAGTAATGTATGAATAAACCTAGCTGCAAAAATATAACCTTAGTAACCAGCACAGGACGAAGAAAGTTGCACACAACCCACTTCAGCCAGTGCAGCTAACACAGAGAGACGTAGATACCCCCCTGGTTCTGTCTTTGATTTGTTTTACTTTGTAAACACTCTAAAACTATCCCTTGAGGGCGTTTGGCTGCGATCACAAAAGAGAAAACATACACAAAGCGGCCATTTTGACCATCACACGGGTATGTCTAATCTAATCTCTACTTAAACCAAGGGAATTCGTGAGACATACAATGAAAATATAGAACAGCTAGACATGGAATTAACAACTAGGAAAGCATACAGCCATATTGACCAATGAGAATCCAGATCAACTCTGATTTTACAAATCCAGCCCATCACAGACTCATGAACGCAATTAGCATTTTTCTTTTTGTGACATTTAAATGAACTGACGGGACACTTACCTAGGTCCCCTAGTGTAGACAATTTCTAGTTAATAGTTTTCAAGGTCCTGAAGAATCGCTAGTGAACTAACACAGATGCGAGAAACATGTTGACCACTATAAATACTAACCAACACTGAAATAGGAACATCATATTCCGCCAAGTGCTGGTTAGCCCACATTTTTAATTAAGACAGGAGGCCCCCAGAATAAAAATATTTTCTTATAGGCACTCCCAGCCTTATTTTACTTCACTCCCAAGACTACACACCCCTGGCCCCACAACCGCACTTCACCAAACGGCTGTTGGAAAAAGATCTCCGATAAAGAGCCCCTCCCTGAGGTGAGCCCGTTGGGTATTGCACCGCCGACCCAACGTGAGCAGCCCAGATGATGAAGCATGACACCTGCAAGGGTGTGTGAGGGCATTACATCCAACAAAATGGATGCCCAACTGTGATCTTACCAAGACCAGGGGCACCTACATAGTGTGACTATAACCTTTCTCCTTTTGAGTAACGGCCCAGCTCCTTTTTGGTCTGACTACGCCACTACACTCTTGACACCCTACTCTGCATGACTGCACTCTATGCCACTACACTCTATGATACAACACTCTACTCTTTATGACTGCACTCTATGCCACCACACTCTATGTCACTGCTACTTTGCACCACTCAACTCTATGCTGCTCTACTGCACTCTATGCCACTGCACTTTACGCCACTGCACTCTACTCTGCGCTGCTCTACTCTATGCCAATGCACTCTACTCTGCATCACTCCACTCTATGCTACTGCAATCTACCCTGCACCACTCGTCTACTCTGCATCGCTCCACTCTCTGCCACCTTACTCTATTCCACTCTGCTCTGCATTGTTCCACTCTACGCCACTGTACTCTACGCTAAACCACTTTTATCTACTCTGCACCACTGCACTCTACGACACTCTACTCTATACAACTGCACTCTACGCCACTTCACTCTACTCTGAAACACGATAATGCCACTGCAGTCTATGCTACTCTATTTCACTCTGTGCCACTCCACACTACACTATTCTACGCTGCTGCACTCTATGCGACTGTACTATACACTAATGCTCTCTACAACACTTTACTCAAAATCAATACACTCTACGCCACTGCACTCTATGGCAATCGACTCTGCACCACTGCACTCTACGCCACTATACTCCATGTCACACCATTGCACTCTTCCACTTTACTCTGCACCACTCTATGCCACTGCACTCTACACCACTCTTCTCTACACTCTTGCACTCTATGACACTCTACTCTGCAGCACTGCACTCTGTCACTGAACTCTGTGCTGCTCTACTCTGAGCCGTTTTACTCTATGCCACTACACACTACTCTGCACCAATCTACTGTACTGTAAGCCAGTGCACTCTACGCCTCTCTATTCTATACCACTCTACTATATGCCAGTGCACTCTACCCCACTCTACTATGCACCATTGTACTCTTCGCCACTGCACTCTACACCACTCCACTATGCAACACTGCACTCTATGCCACTGCTCTATACTACTCCACTCTTCCCTGCACCACTCTACTCCACTCTGCGGCATTCCACTCTAAGCCATTACACTCTGCAATTCTGCACTATATGCCAATGCACTCTTCGCCTCTACTCTATACCACTGCACTCTACCCTGCACCACTCCACTCTACAGCACTTCACTCTATACCACTCAACTCTCCTCTGAAGCAATCTACTCTACACCACTGCACTTTACTCTGTGCCACTGCAATCAGCGATGCGCCACTCCACACTTTGCCATTGCGCTCTAAGCCACTACTCTATGACACTGCATTCTATCCTGCACCACTAAACTCTATCCTGCACCATTACACTCTACGCTAATGCACTCTATGCCACTGCCCTCTACTTCACTCTACACTGTGCCACTGTACACCTCTGCAGTCTGTGCTATGCCACTGTACTCTAAAACAGTGCATTTTATGCAATGTACACCACTTTACTCAAAACCAGTCCACCCTATGCCACTGCACCTATGCCAACTACTTTGCTCCACTGCACTTTATGGAACTGTACTCTACAACATTCTACTCTATGCCACTGCACACTATGCCACTCTACACCACTGCACTCTAAGTCACTGCACTCTATGCCACTCTATTCTACTTTGTACTCCACGTCACTGCTCTCTACACTACTCTACTCTATGCCCCTGAACTCTATGCCTATGTACTCTACTCTGCACCACTCCGCTCTACTGCACTGCACTCTACGCCACTTCATTTTATGCCACTGCACTCTACACCACTTTACTCTACACCTCTGTACTCAACCCTGCAGTACTTCCCCAGCACCACTCCACTCTATGCCACTGTACTCTGCACCACTCTACTCTGCACCACTACACTCTAAGTCAAGTCAAAATATATGTTTATTATGACCTTAGTCTTTAAACAATACAGTGAGTAAAACGCCGATTTGAGTATGCGACATAAAATTGTACACTTATTATTTTTAAAAACGTATCCATTAAAATATCATACACACCATTATAAAACTACATAATTTATATACAAATGTTAAAACCTATACACATTCTTATCCCTCCAAGAGTCTCTTCTGCTAAGATAAAAATAAAGTAATGCAGGTTATTCTTTGGCCCTCAGCGCCCCCAGGGCCTCCTTTAAGAACTTCCCGAGGGCTATTACAATATCCAAGTATGGGATTTCAGATAGGAGTCTGGCCGCCTGAAACCTTGTTTTTATCTCATATTTTAAAAATACTGGGCGCAGCCACCTTTTCCTATATTCTAAGAGTACCGCACAGTCTAGCAGGAAATGCATCAGGTCCCCCTTGGTTCCCAAGTTACACCTACAGTGACCTTCCTCTTCTAGCATTCTTATATTGAGGTCTCTGTTTGTTACCCATGGGTTGATACCAATTCGAAGCCTCAGTATCTCTTGCCTGAGGCCACGATTGGGTAATCTATCGAGATATGGGAACCAGTTTTCCTGGGGCCACGCATTTAGCATGTGTGCCACAGATTTTTTCTTAGTTAGGTAACCCATATCAGTTGATTTCGAGACCTCTTTCCCCCTTTGCTTCAGATCGCCTTTGGAGATAAGTATTTGATATGAACTCAAATCCAAATCGATCTCAAGTGCGTTGCAGATTCCCTTCAATTTTTCCCTACTGGACTTTGCCCATTTTAACTTGCTTTTCTGAATTTCTTTACGACACCAATATGCTACTTTTTTACTTTCGGGGTCGTCTAGTCTCTTCCAAAATCTGATCACAGCCATCTGGGTTAAAGACACCCAAGACTTTGTACCTAATTCAATTCTGATGGCTTGTATCATTGCAGATTGAGGAAGAGATAGGAGCCTTTTTATGCAGTTACCCTCCATCGTGTCCCAAGATCCCTTACCGCTCAAATAAAGGATCTCTGCGCCATATAAAGCTTGCGGGGGGATAATTGCGTCAAAGGCTCTGAGTAATGGTCGGTGTGATTTCTCGCCATAGTCCCCATTGAACCTTTTTAGGCCGCATATGGAGGAGAGTGCCTTTGCTTTTTGCGTTTCCATGTGGGTAGACCAGTTTAAGGCCCTGTCGAACCAGATACCCAAATATCGGTACTCATCTACTGACTCAAGTTTAAGGTTCCCTATGAACCATCTAAATCTGCTTGGCTTTTTCCCAAAGCATAGGGTTTTAGTTTTGTCCAGATTGATGGTTAAAAATGTGTTGGCACAGTAGGTATTGAAAGCATTTAGCTTCCTTTGGAGGCCTCTCTCGGTCTGGTCTACTATCACCAGGTCATCCGCGTACAATAGGCAGGGTATCTTGTTTCCGTCCATTTTGGGGCTGGCACTACCCTCCACCTCAAGGTGTGCCGGAAGGTCTGACAGGAAAATCGAAAATAACTGGGGGGCCAGCACACAACCCTGTCTTAGCCCGTTGACGATGGGTATTTTGGGAGTTAGGGAGCCCCCAGTGTCTTTAATTACTTGCCCCCAATTTTCCCTATGGAGTTCTATTATTATAGTGAGAAGGTCTTTTGGGATATTTAGCCTCTTTAATGTATCCCATAGGCTAACTCGATCCACAGAGTCAAAGGCTGCTTTAAAGTCGACGAAACAACAGCATAACTTGCCATTTTGTTCCGTCGACTTCCTCGCCATCGCCCATAGGGCAAACCCGTGGTCTACACTCTAAATTACTATTCTTTACACACCTTTACTCAAAACCAATGCACGATATGCCAATCTACTCTACACCGCTGTTTTTTACACCACTTTACTGTAGGCCACTCTACAACTCTATACTCCACTCTATGATGCTCTACTCCATTAAACTCTGCTCCACTGACACTCTACTCCACTCTAGACCACTCCACTTTATGCCACTGCACTCTACACCACTCTACTCTATGCAACTCTACTCTACACCTCTGCACTCTACCCTGCACCACCCCACTCTATGCCGCTTCACTCTACACCATTCTACTCTACACCATTCTACTCTATATCATTGCAATCTACACCACTGCAATCCACTTTGTACTGCTCTACACTATGCCACTACACTCTAAGTTACTGCCCTCTATGCCAATGCACTATTCACCACTTGACTCAAAACCAATCCACGCTACATCAATCTACTCTACCCCAAGGTTTTACCCCACTGCACTGTAGGCCACTCTACAACACTATGCTCTACTCTATGATGCTCTACTCCATTTAACTCCGCTCCACTGACACTCTACTCCATTGTAGTCCACTTCACTCTACAGCACTCTACTCCACGCCATTGTACAACACTACTCCACAACACTCTATGCAACTCCCTCTATGCCACTCCATATCACTTTACTCCACTCTTTTCTGTGACACTGCTCCACGCTATGCAACTCAACTCTGACACTCTATGCTACTCCGGTCTATGACACTCTATGCCACTCCACTCTATGACAATCAACTTTGTTCTACGCCACTCTACTCTGTAACATTCTACTCCACTCCACGCAAAACTTTCTTTGCCACTCCAGTCTGCTCTACCCCACACCTTGACACTCTATGCAACTCCACTCCACTCAACTCTTACACAGTACTCCAGTCTAGAGAGTGCAGATTTTTGTGGGGATATAACTTCTACTGGGTGTGAGAATTTTGGTTATGCGCTCACCGCACATTGAATGATCTCTCTGACTCCGACCTCTGCAACTCCTACCTACCTACTACATCGCTTAAGGATCCCTCCCTTCCTCACTCTTTCATTCCAGTTATTCTGGGGACTAGCAGAATCCCCCTCTCTCCCAGCTCCCCCAGACCACTCCCCAACGTACCACAATCCACTCATGCTCTCTCCCCAAAAGTAACCCTAATCCTCTAACCTGTATGCTTGTGAACTGCTTTTCAGCTGTTTGTCATGCTTCCGAAATATCTGAAACCATCCTGAGTGAAGCTATTGACATTGCCTGCCTCATGGAAACCTGGCTCAACAATCACTCAACACCCATCCTTGACATACTCTGCCCCCGGTTACTCTTATCATCAGAAAGGACAGACCAGTGGGGAAAGGGGGTGGAATAGCTATAATCTTTAAAAACAAACTCCAACTCTCTCTTGCCAAGAATACAGACTACTCAACTTTCAAATACCTTGGAGCGGACCTTAAGGTTCAAGGTTCTCCCCCGATTTACCTACACAATATCTACCACCCTCCTGGTGACACTCTTCACGTTGTAGAAGAATTATGCAACCTTCTTACTCAATCCTCTCTTTCTAACTCAAAAAATCTCTACCTTGGAGATCCCAATCTCTACTGGAACGAACCAGAGAACCCCTCAGTTAACCTCCTCACTAATCTTCTAGAGATTAACGACCTCAAACAACTCTGCCTTTCCCCAACCCACTCTAAAGGGGCCGTTCTTGATGTCATCATTACAAACAATGACTTGGCCTCCCTATCCAACATCATCCCTACTGACTTGTCGGACCCCCGCCTCATTCTGTTCAGAATCGCCCCCCCCACCACCGCCCGGGTCCGATCCCCCCATCTAAAAACACCAAAACCATGAAATGGACTAGAAACTTTAATATTATCATCGCGGTGCCATCGCACCGCGACTTTTACATCGCAGAATTTTTTGCATCGCATACATTCACTACGCATGCGAGCACGGCGCTATGACATTAACATCGCATGCCACTACAACTATCCTGCGATGTAAAAGTGGCAAAAGTGGCAACAAGAGCTTGCTCAAGTGCAGCACAGGACTTGAAAACGTCGCAACATCACCAGCTGCCCGAGGACTTGAAACGGAATGAGCTGAAGTACTAGTCCCAGCTTTGTAGGAGAAATGAGCACAGAAGCACACCTGACACGAGCACAGAAGCAACCCTGACACATGGCGGGGGATGGATGGTGGATGGATGCATGGATGGGTGCTGAGTGGGTGGATGGATGGATGAATGGATGATGGCGGACCGTATGGTGGATGGATGCATGGATGGGTGGGGGGGATGAATGGATGGATGATGGCGGACCGTATGGTGGGTGGATGCATGGACACCTGACACATGGAGGGGAATGAATGGACGGATGGATGGATGGATGAATGGATGGATGGATGATGGCGGACCGTATGGTGGATGGATCCATGGATGGGTGGGGGATATGGATGATGGCAGACCGTATGGTGGGTGGATGTATGGACACCTGACACATGGAGGGGGATGGATGAATGGACGGATGAATGGATGGATGGATGGATGATGGCGGACCGTATGGTGGATGGATGCAAGAATGGGTGGGAGGGATGAATGGATGGATGGATGAATGGATGGATGATGGCGGACCGTATGGTGGATGGATGCATGAATGGGTGGGGGGATGAATGGATGGATGGATGAATGAATGCTCAGCCTCGCAGATAGGGACGGGGAGCTGGAGCAGGCATATGGGGTGTGAGCGTGCGCGCATGGCCATACAACATGCATTGTGAGAAATACCCTTGACATATGAAAAAAATAAGCCACATACAAAAACACACGTTCTGTTTTTGGAACCATTTCCAATATTTATTTAACCCTTAGTGTATTTTCCCCTTTCCCCTAAATCCTTAATGGTTTTCGGGTGGTGCTAATACTAAGTCAAAGGTTTCTTCAATTCTCGTAAATTTCTGTTTTATGTTTGAAACATAAGCCTGTCCTCCCAATTTGCAAATGTCTTTAGTGTTTGGCCTTTCTTTGTCTCATTGACCTGCAACTGTATTTGCACTTTATTCAGAAGGCCGCTGTCATCACACTCGCTAAGCCTGATGTGATTACATTATGCACTTTATTCTCCGGCCCGTAGTCTTAGTGTTACATCTTGGCTAGGACTAGTGGGCACCTGATGCGTCTGGCCCTGCGGCTGTAAAAGTGTTTTATACATTTGCTGGCCATCCGTCGTTTCCCCAAGACCAACTAAACTGCTTTAGTGCAAGGCATTCATTTGTGTAGAAACTGTTTTTTTTTCTAAAGTTTGCCAGGCTGAGGGCGAGACAAACCTAACGGGGCCCTCTATATGGTAAAATGCACTTTTTGAACCCAGCTTGCTTTTTAAGGTTAATGAAACTGCCCAGTGCGCTTTAATGTTGGTGGCGATCAGAGCCAGCCAGGGGTAGGATTCCCTTTGTCATTGTAAAAATACATTTCTCGATTTGGACGGCAATCCCCCTGGCTTCTGTGGCCTGATGAAGTTGTCAGACTCAGAACACTCTTTTATCTGGTACCCCTCATGTTCTCCTCCCTGAGCTTGGAAAGCAGCTGCTCTCCGCCCTCTTCTCCCAGCACAGGAACAGGAGCCCTCCTGTGTCGTGCTCTCTCTGAACTTTTTGGTGCGTGTTTCCAGCATTTATCATTTCACCCCAGGTAGCCCCATGGCCGGGCAAGAATGGGACTGGGGAAAATGAGGAATGAGGAAAAGACGAATAAATGATTTTGGGGAAAATGGTGAACGGACAGGGTGCAAGGTAGAAAGGCAGAAAAAACAGTTACAAGCAAACCAGTGAGGTCAACCAAATAAAGGCTCAAGCAGCCTTGACTAAATTAAAGCGGTGTATCCATTTTAGGTGTTAATGTAAACCCATGTCACATACAAACCACCCAGATTGCCTCTGCAGCTTTTGTTCATAATCAAAACAGCCTCTCAGAGACGTGTGAAAGTATGATTTTGTTTTTCTTTTAAATGACTAAACTATCAGAATAAATTTAAATGATGCAAGAAATAGAGAGGCTGTTTTGATTATTTACAAAGGTTGAGTACATACTTCTTGCATCATTTAAATGTATTCTGCTTATTTAGCCATCTAAAAGAAAAAGAAAATCATAATTTCAAGTCACAGGGAAAGGCATGTTCCTACTTCTCTGCAAACGCTGCTCTGTAATTTGCATGCATGATCCAAAGATGTGACTATCTGGGACAGCTGTAGGGCACAAACATCCCGTTGTTATGTCGCGCGATGTAATGTCGGCGATGTAACACGCGATCCAATTAAAAGGCCGCATTAGCGGCGCAACAGCACGCGATGTTTAAATTGCCGATGTCATCTCCGTTGCGATTTAAAAGCTGCGATGTAAATGCGTGCGATATCTATGTCCACGATATCGCGTCATACAACCGTATTGGAGTCCAAACTCCAAGCACAACTTCATCTCACCCCTCTTTCTCTAAACGACAATGAGCTTACCGAGCATTTCAATAAATCTGTCTCAGAGGTTTTAGATCAAATTGCCCTACATAAACTAAAAACTCTAAAAAATATCCCTTCCAAATCTTGGTTCAACTCAGACCTCAACAAGGAAAGACGCGCTCTTAGAATGACTGAAAGAACATGGAGACAACACCCTTCTCCCTCCCATCTCGCCCTCCTGAGAGCTGCCAGATCTTCCTACAAGAAGCACATTTTTTATGAAAAGGCATCTTTTTTCCATTTGCAACTCACTAGTGCCAAAAATAGGCCCAGAGAACTGTTCAACATTGTTAGAAATCAAACTTCGGCTACACCCCCTCAAGCTCCACTATCAAATGTGAAGAAATTGCTAACTTCTTCTCTGAACAAATTTCCAAGATAGATCATTCTTTCCTTCAAGGTACCTCTGACGCTACTTCATTGCCACCCTCCTTATTTATTCTGCCCCTCGATTCCTCCCCACACCTTCCTACCTCAACCTCGCCTGAAACCAACCTCGCCCACCAACAACTTAAAAACAAAGCCTCGTGGCATAATTTCCACCCTGTCTCCGAACTCAAAGTCTCTAACATCTTGTCTAAATTAAAACCGTCCTCTCACACTAAAGACCCACTCCCTTCTAACCTTGTCCAAGATCTTAAACATGTCATTGTCCCATACTGGACCAATATCAACTCCTCCCTAACCTCGGGGTGTGTCCCTGTCTACCTCCAACTCGGACAAATCACTCCCATTCTTAAAAATCCTAAAGCCCACCCCGATGACCCTAACAACCTCCACCCTATCTCTAACCTCCCCTTCCTTTCCAAAGCCCTTGAAAAATGTGCCCTACTCCAACTTGATAAACACATTGACACTATCAACCTACTTGACCCTTTACAATCCGGCTTCCGTAAAGGCTGTAGCAATGAAACTGCAATGCTAAAAATTGTTGACGATATTCATCACGCCCTGGATAATGGTGAGTCCTGCCAACTCATTCTCCTCAACCTCACTGCTGCATTTGATATAGTCAACCACACAACCTTACTTAATACACTTAAATGTCGCTTCGGCCTAAATGGCTCTGTCCTTAACTGGTTAACTTCCTACTTCCGACATAGAACTCAGCAAATCAAAATCCAAAACTGTCTCTCTAACCCCACTCATGTCTCTCTTGGTGTCCCCCATGGTTCTATTCTCTCTCCAGCTCTCTTCAATACTATACTGTGTATGTGCATTTTTTAATATATTGTACTGTACTATCTTCAAACGTATGTAAGGCGCTCTGATACCCATGGGTGGAGCCAGCGCTATATAGGACTTTTTAAAATAAATAAATAAAAAATGTGTGGGCAAAGTGTAAAACAGCCATAATATGGCCAACAGAGGGGGCTTGGAGTGCTTACTCATAATATCCCAGCTATTTTGGTCACAGATAAGTAAATGGAATTGATTGTACATTTGAAGCAAAAAGCCCCAGAGAAAGAGGTGAACTGGTCAGAAATGATGATGCCAAAAGAGTGCACAGTGTATGCATATTATGAGAGGCTTGTGCATATTTATACATTTCAGTGGCATTAAAGAGCACACAAAAGAAAGCAGCGGTTTTGTGTCATCTTTTGTTTTGGGTTTGGTCCGGAGCTTAGTTCTCATCATCAGCAAAGTGTGATGTGTTGGCAGGCTTAAAGTATTGGTGAAATAATGAAGTACGCAAAGTACTGCAGTAATTGTTTTGATGTGAACCAGTAAACGCTGAAGAAGCTAAATATTGCTCAGAGGAAGCATTTTTAGAGAGGTGCTAGAAATCAGCAACTGGATTTGGGTGAATTTGGTTCTGTTGGTTGTGCAGATTCAGGTGTGGATCCTGATACACAAGTTGTGATTGCGCAGGGAAGTAGTGTTCAGAATACACTAGAGCTGGGGGTTTTGTGATGGCTCAAATGGAACAAATGCAAATATTAAACTGGTAAAAAATACTACGTTCTCTCATTACTGAGGGTGTCTTACTGACTGGAAACAGGAATGGTGATAGAATTCCAATTGAAATCAGAATGATTTTGTTCCTCAAATCCAGCACAGTCCAAATCAGTGAGCACAGAGTGGATTGTGACTCCCTCAGTCAATGACCCCAGCCCAACCTGCTCCTGTGCAAAATATGTAGATTCAGCGGTGGATCACTGCAGATTTATCTGAAGCTCCAGTCATGTAGCAAAATGTCCAAAACAAAATGCATTGCATGTGGCAAAATCCTGTGTCAATTGACAATGGCTTTTCATAATTTTTTGCAAATGTGAATAATGCCCGAGTAGGGAGGAAGACTGCATGCATGGTGCAGTCCTAGATGTAGACCAGAGGTGCCCATATGTGAATGGTGTGGTGAATGATCACCCTGTTTCATTACTGATTGGTGCAGGTGCTACCTGCTCAACGGTTCCGCCGATGGAAGTACTCCTCTCTGGAAAACAAATCCAAGTTGTTGGCATTAGTAACAGACAATTAACAAATCCGGGCTCTGGAAATATCCCTATAAAAATTGGCCAATGGAAGAATAATCATAGGTTCATAATATGCAACACAAGTCCTGCAAACTTACCTAGGGAAGGTTCTCCTTTATAAAATTAATCGTACGATTTATTGTACACCACATGGTGTCGCAATTCAGACTCAAGATAAAGACTTACCCATCAAAATTAAATCACAAGAATCCTGAGCTCACTTTTTCCCAGTTCTCACAAAAGATGATTTGTGTCACCCAATGCCACCACTGTGTTAATATATACCAATGTGCACACCGACAATCCACAGGAGCGAAGATGGCCCTTCTTTCTCTCTAAGAGGAATGCCTGTATGGTTTCGAGAATACATCAAAACAAACGATTCTCCGCGGGGAGCCAGAAGGAAGTAGAGTCTGGAAGACCACCAAAGTTTGGGGGGAAGTAAGGTTCTCATGTATCTCTACTCTGAATGACTCTAGGAGTAGTATTGGTCAAGACTTAGGCGTTCGTGTTTGCAAATGAACCCCTAATGCAGTGAGAAACAAAAAGAAAAGGAGAACAAACATTCATTAGCCATTCTGTCACACAGTGCTCTTAAAATAAGTATAGTGAAACATTCTTTGTGCCTCAAAAACCGCTATGTGGCCCTCACCCAAATGTTCGTCGTTCTCTCTTAGACGTTACCAAGGAAATAGTAAACTCTTCTTGAAGCTAGAGTATCAAACTCAAATAATATCACAGCCCAGCCACGACAACTATCTAGAATAGACAAAAGTCTTGCACCAATCTGGCTCCAGAATAAAGAAAAGCACTGTACATAAATTTCTACTCAAAACGGCAAAAGCTGAGCAACCCAATTCCATTAAATAATAATGTGCGGAGTACTGCACACCGATATTGTCTCACCACACAATCCAGAAATGTGTAGGAGTGTTGTTTTTCACAGCAAACGCTGCGCACAGACTGGAAGCAGAAGAGTTGAGAAGCTCCACGGATTACATCTCACAGGAAAAGGAAAACAGGACACGTGTTTGTGCTAGCAAGGTTGCAGGACGACCAACGAATGAAAGGCAACTGCCTCTCTCCGACAAGGAAACGAGAAGGGCTATGGCAGCTCGGACAGTTTGCAGGAAGTATGAAGGGAGAAAGGCTACGCTGCCTCCCAAACAGGATATGAGAACGGAGCCTAGGCTCAATGGAATAAATGTCACGAGTTGAAGTGGGTGTGGTTCTCCAAGCCCACAGGGAATTCAAAACCAAGCAGCGAGCCAGTGTGCATGGCTGCTTTTTAGGTCTCGCCTAAGCCAGCTCATGCGCTGCTCTGCGAGACATTTAGTGAGTGGCTTTTGAAAGTGCTACCACAGGCTTTTCCTGGCCTCAAGCTTGCGGCATGTGGGTTTCTGTCAAGGCTCATTAAGCCTTGGCTGCCTCTCCCTGCCTTGCTGGCTTGCGTTTCTATTCCCTCCCCCTCCCTAGATCGCGTCACTCTGCTGGCCTCCAATCCCCCCTCGCCTCTCTATACTGCAGCAGGCCTTAACGTGCGTTAAAAAAAAAAATCTTTTAGCGTGCGCGCACACATCTCTCGGGCTTGTTTATTCCGGGAGCCCTGTCCGGCTTGGCCTCCCATGTTCCAGCAATCTTTCACTGTCAGCGGATGCCAATTTCACTTTTGCGGCCGCGTCACTTTCACGGCCGCGCGGCCAATGCTTGTTCTACTTTTCCCATGCCGTAAAATTTAATAATTCGATGGGATATGCTTTGTTTTTGTTATTCACAAGCTGGCCCGGCGTCATTGAACGAGGAGTGCCTTGTGCACAGAGCAGTTTGTGATTTTCCACTTCCTGCTTTATTTTCCCACACTGGCCCATGCCGAGTAGATACTTCAGCATTTCCATCCCCTTTCTCCTGCTACTACGGGTGCCTCTTTAATTGCTGTTGTTTCTTTCTCACATAATTAGTGCCACCTATTGTGACATTGCGCAGGAGCAGCTGAGTTTGACCCGTTCTTAACTCCGCTTCTAGAAATCTTTTTGTTCAGTTGCCGATGTCCCTCTACGTCACCCCTACCCTCCTCCCCAGGTTAATATTTCTTTCAGCCTCTTGTTATTTTGCACGTGGGGCGAGTTCTGGTGACTTATTTGAACGTCTCCAAAATGTATCTGGCAATAGCCTTTCATACTGAGATTCCAATTCAAATACAAAATATTAAATAATAATGTAATTGTTCATTTTAATGTCTATTCCAACAAACTGCAGTTATAAACAGAGCTGGTTTTCATCTTTATTTCATTTTAATGACTATTCCAACAAACTGCAGTTATAAACAGCTGGTTTTCATCTTTATTTCACTTGATCAGTGGCGTCCTTTCATCTAAGTCACATATCATTTAAAAGTAATGCCATGCCAATGACGTCACAGGAAGTGACATCACATAACCATTTTTAAAGAATCAACTGCTAAATATTTTGGGCTGCAGTATGTTAATTTTAATTTGATAACTGGCCAACCACAAATTTTTCAAAAGTAGGAACATCTAAATTAGCATTTTAAAAAATCCTTTGTCAGACCCAACAAATTGCAGAGCATATAAAGCAGCTTCAGGCTTTGCCAACCCCTGGGCCATATACCTTCACAGGCTTTCAAATCATCCGTGAGCACATACCCTTAAACACAAGCTCAGGCATGCAAGCTAACACACATACACACACTCAGTCACAGGCATGCACACAAAGACAGTCATACAGACATACTCATGCACTCCCCAGCACATAGATAAACACACGCAGGCTGCTAAACATAACAAGCATTGGCATAGCCAATAGGTCTCGCCTTTGGGACCTTATATTTGCTATGCCAATGCTTGTTAATACTAGATACATGGCTCTGTTGTGTGGCATTTTAGGCTTCGATTGAATTTTCCCGATTCATGCCCTTATATAGGTACAATTCATGTTGCCCTTATATAGGCATAGAAATCAAGCCCTTATTTAGGCATAGCCCATGCTACCCAAATACAGGCATGCCTACTTCCATCCGTTCACCAAACATCACAATGATTTCTTGGAAAACCAGCTTATGCCATTAGGGACTTCCCCTTGCTTGAATATTGATTTCTTCAAGAACTCAGTTAGTTTTACAATGAACAACTAGTCCCCAGGGGTTCATTCATGACATTCATATGCCTGACGTTACATCAACTATGGCATTCCTAAACACCTTCAAGGTATAAATGTACCTTCACTTGCTAGAGCAAGATACAGTGGTTTGGAGCAGATCGAAGACCTACTTGCCCGACGCAGCTCGCTACAGCAAGTGCCAAAGGAAGCAGACTCTCCAGCTGATGCACTAATCAGGAAGCTGCCCTTCTCTGCCGAGAATCTAGCTCCAGTGTTTCCGGCTCCCCTTGCGGGGAAATTTTTTATACAATTGATCTGCTTTTATGATAATGACTTTTATCGAAATAAAGCTTTTTGACTTGACTTGCGGGGTGTTGGGAAATCAAGTAAATGTAAATGTATTTCGATTTATATAGCGCACGAATCACCCAGGGGTCTCAAGGCGCTTGCTTAGGGAACCCGTCCTGGTATTCCCCTGTGAGATACCCCGGCAGGGTATCCACAAGGTGAAAGCCAGGCATCCTGCCGCGAGGGGCCGTAGTGGAGATTAAGCAAGCTATTGCCCAGAGTCGCAGAGTGTGACCCCGTGAGTCAAGGAGGCACCGGAGCGAGAATTGTCGAGTCCGTGGAATTTTTGAGCCCGAGACCCGCCGAGGCGGGGAATCGAACCCTGGTCCACGGTCGATCTCAGCTTCCGGGTCTGCCGCCTCTAACCACTGAGCCACGCTTCTCCACCTAGACAGAGATACCAGACCTCCTTCATCCTAAAAAGGTATGGAGCTGATTAGAACCTAGAGAAACCTTTGGTAGATTCTAGGCAAAAACAAAACATATGCTAAACAATACTTACTTCTTCCCTTGTACTAGACTTAGGTTAAGTACATTGGGGTAGGTGTATTTTAGAAGCACCAGTTGAGTATTTTAGTCTGTTATTTATGTATGTATTTTTATATGGCTTAGAAACCATACAATGCTCTTAAAGTATTATTTCATATTACTGTTTACGCTGTACGTATTATACTTTGCATTCTGTCTAACGATTGTAGCAATTCACCTCTCTTGTATGAGAAAGAAGACTGTTCAATAAACCTTTTAATGAAAACACCCGTCTCACGTCTCACTATTTCTATGCAACTCTGTAGAAACGAAGCATGCACGACTGACTAAAATAGTTATCTATTGTTTCCACGACTCTGAGAGATATATTCTTATTCTTGGGAAACAAAGTTGTCATGTTTATGCGATTGTCAGAAACTAATCCCTTCTTGTGAATTCGAGAAAGTTTCTAGTGACCTCTGAGCTAGCTGGCACTCACTATTAAGTTTAGTATATTCGATAGAGACCAATTAAGTCCTACGTCAAATCTATAGGATATATTATTCCAATGCGCAGAGCCTGTTGGGAATATAGGAACAACACTACAGCTCCTCCTCTACAACACCTGCTACCTAATAACTCCTATTGCAGGTGAGTTAATTGACGGCAGAAACCGAGTTTTGTGACACAAAGAATACACAGTGTTTTTTAAGGAGAAAGAGTAAGTTGTGCAGCTAAATCTTACGCTATACGTAGGTTAGAGTCAGCGGGAGGACAGTGACTGTATAGGATGCAAGGGTTGTGTCAATTTGCCTTCTGATTTAAGACACATAGTGAAAGCAGATGTACCAGATTGTACAGGTAAAGAGTTAGAACCAATCAGAATGTCAGAGCCAATGAAAATGACAGGGAAACCAAATGCAGTTTATCCCTGAATTCCTCAATATATACGTACAGCGGAAGCAGAGGTGGGATGAAGTCAGTCATCGAGAAAATGAGAGTGCAGGCGAATCTTGAAGAAGTACTAGATAGTCCATGCAATTTGCCAATGAAGGGCTTTATAATAAAATGAGTGGTAAAGGAAGGGTGGTTCAAGACCTTCAAACGATTAATGAAATTGCAGTTCCATGTTGGTTTGTGGTACCGAATCCTGCTGTGATTTTGTTTTCGATTACTGATGATGCAGAATGGTACACAGTCATTGACTTGTTCCCAGTGTTCTTTTCTGTTCCTCTTCTTGATATCCCAGTTTGTAGGCAAATACTAAAGGATAATTTGAAAAGGTTCAACTGGCTTGTAACTCAGTGTTGGTGCAATACATTGATGGCTTGATGGTTGCATCTAAGAAAAGAAGACGGCATAAGGCCTCCCACCTTATGCAGTACTGTATGAAATAAGTGATTTGTTCTGGTCATCATATTGAACAAGGGACACGTAAGGTGTCTATAGAACGTGTTTCTGCAGTCCTAGGAAGGAATCCTCTTAGTACTCAAATGGTAGTGAGGATGTTCCTTGGCATGATTGCCTACTGTAGACAGTGGATTCTACATTTTTCTCTTTTTTTTTGTCCTCATTTGCCATTACCTCCATCCACAAAAGAGACGCCAACCACCACATGTGTCTGCCTTAAGGTACTTTAGCGATCTTTCCTCCTTCATGACCTTATCCAGGCACGATTTGTTTTTTTGTTTTTTTATGATAGGCGGGAGACCGGCCTCTTGAGTGAGAAACGGAGAGACTCCAGCCAACGGTATTCAACCTGACAGACCCAGGATTACGTACGAGAGAGACCACTTCCCAAAGTCTTCTCGAGACTAATCGACATAATCATCGGACCTGGGGGGGAAAAAAAAGTGGAAACAAGCAGCCGTGGAGCAGAGGAGAGGTCGAAGGGCAGCGGCTCGCGGGCTCGTGCAGAGAGGTTTGGTGGGGGTGCGGGGAGGGGGGGGGGAAGACTGCCACGGTGGACGCTCAAGGCAATGCAGGGGGCCCCATAGTTCCTGCTCAAGGCTTGTGTGACTCAGGAGAAGAGAGTGTGGGTGAGGGAAAGTCAGGAGGTGGGGGCAGGTACTAAGAATAACAAGCAGCGGAAAGCACTCGGGGAGACTCCACAGGGAAGAGGGAAAGGTGCACGAGGTTCAAAAACTGGTGCAAAAACTAACCTGAGAAATTCAGAGGTGGAGAATCCTCTCAAGATACCCAGCTAAGTGAAAGATAAGGCTGAAGGTGGTTGGGGTTCAGATAATTCTAGCGAGAAGGACAAGGGGGATGTGTGAGTAAGGAGTCTGGAAAGGGAAGAAAGGGCAAGGACAAGAGTAAATTGAACAGCGCAGTGCGGGTTACCCCTTCCCTTCGCTCTTGCTTCAAAGTGCTCCCCCAGGTCCTGGCTATTAACCCCGAAAGACCTGGTAACCCAATAAAAATGACAAGTATGGCTGAAACCAATCTGCCGGAATTAAGTGGAGGTCCAAACAAGGGGGAACCCATGAGTAAGCCTCTTTCCCCAGTATTGCCCTCGCTGCTACAGGCTCCTTCTTTAGGGAGTTTAGCACCCCACTTTCTCTCCCCCTCTCCCTGTCCTTCTCACCTCCATCCCTACCCCTAATTTTACCTCTACCTCTATCATTATCTCTACTGTTGTCCCTACCGGTGGCATTGATGTAAACCAAGCTTGTGCTCAGGACAAGGGGGCAGTAAACTTCACGTGGGATACTTGCATGGAGGATGGAGGGGGGAGGGGAGAGGGAGTCAAATAATTCCATTGAAACTATTTTGACTGCCATGTCAGCCATGAGGGAGAAGATTAGGAGTGATTTCGCAATATCTAAGGCAAATCAAAATGAAATAAGAGCGGCATGCGAAATACTCGAAAGGAAAGTGGACGGACTGTTTCAGAGAACAGAGAGTTTGGAGGGAGAGGTGGGGGGTCATAAAAGCGAATTTGGAGGTAGCTGAGTCTAAGATTCAAACATTACGGAGGGAAGGAGAAGCTATGAAGGAGAGGGTCGAGCAAAGTTGGGTAGATACGTTTCTATGTACGGACCAAACCGCCAATATAAGAGGGATATTAATAATTTTAAAAAAAAAACAGTAAAAGTTCAAATTTTGGAGTGTAAGGAAGACCACAGCGGGAGATGGCTAATCTCGAGAATTGTACTGGAGGGTACACCTTTAATGTTGGTGGGATACTACGGGCCGAACCAAGACGACCCCTCCGATTTGAAAGTAATCCAGAACCATCTCATACTTTCTCAGGATCCAGTTATTTGGGTTGGTGACTTTAACATTGTGCTTAATCCTTTGTAAGATAAGTCTTCCAAGTCAAGAGCACTTATCCCATCTAAATCAAGGTCAGCTTTGCTGGACGTAATGGAAAATCTTGGTTTAGCTGATGTATGGAGGGAAAGGTCAGGTAACAAGTTGGGGGTTTCTTTTCAAAATTTTAAGTACAAACATAAATCAAGAATTGATTACGCCCTTTTTAGCTATATCTTAAAAGATTCCCTAAAAGGGCTGGCGTACCTTCCCTCACATATGTCAGATCATATGGCCATTACATTTGATCTCCAAGGGGCCACCCACAAGAAAGAACCCTCCTGGTCTTTTGACCGTACGATCTTATTAGAAGAGGAGGAGATTATTTTTTTGCTTTCAGAGGTAAATTTTTTCCTAGAATTAAATTTGGGTTCGGCAGACATCAACATAGTATGAGATGCCATGAGGCATATATAAGGGGCTGCATAACCAACAGAGCTACCCACAGAAGGAAAGCTTATCGGGAGAAAATACAAAACATTGAGCAGGAGTTGGCTAAAATAGACCAGCAGTTGGGTTCCAATATGGCAGAAAAACAGGCTAACCTAAGAGGTCAGCTTGAAACCATACTACAAGAAGGGTTAACCAAAAGATGGGAGGCGAGCAAAATTTCCCATTTTGAATTTGGGGAAGCGGCGGGAAAAGTCATTGAATGGAAAGTTAAAGCAGAACAGGCGAGAAAGTATATTAAAGAGATCAAACGAGAAGGAGAGACCATCATTAGGACCTCGGATTGGGAAATAGGGACCGCTTTTCAAGAATTTTTTCAAAAAATATATATAAGGAAGAGGTCAGGGACGACCCGGAGGCTAGGGATAGGTGGCTAAATAACATTGCTTTACCATATTTGCAAACATCACATAGGGTCTATTTAGAGAGGGAGATTTCAGAGGAGGAGGTGGGAATAGCGATCGGTCATCTGAAGAAGGGGAAAGCGGCGGGTCCGGACGGGTTACCCGGAGAATTATATCGAGGGATATATCACACATTCCTAATGTTCCTTTTTGTAAAAATTGCAAACCGGCACATTGATTATACTTTATCTGTCTCAGATTAGTTCTGTGAATCGCCCCCGAAATAGGAGCCAATTGAAAAGATGGGCGTGAAATGGGCAAAGCTTCTATGCCTAACCTCAATACAGCATGCCTCGCAGAGCAGCACATGGCCTGCTCCCTTGCTTCCTCTCCTTTGGCGCCAGCTCAGTCAGAATGCTGGGTACTGCTGTCCTGCTGCAGGACTCTCACACAGAGCTGTGAGTATTGCATGATTCTCGACATCTGCACTTGTGTCTACTAGTGATGATATTGTGCTAGACTACTACCAAAATCTGGCTGGTACTGAGATTACCTCGCTCATGAGGTGAACCTGGTGACACTTTTACCAAAATTCCGTACCCTTCAATCTGCAACTGGTTAGTGAAGAAGCATATTCAAACGAGATAAAAAAAATCCCTAGAGGAAAACAGTTTGCTGTGGAAAACAAGAATCAGAATGTTTCGCATGAAACAGAGAACCTACTAGCAAGTTAAGACAAAGACACAGAATTTGTCACAAATGAGCCACCAGAGTATGAAAATGGGCTTTAAGAACACACGTGGCCTGAGCCTGTGAGGCAAAAAAAGAATATACAACAAAGTGGTTGTATGACAGAATTACATGTGATTACTTTGCATGCCTTAACAACGCAGTCTTTACCACGCATACCTTTACCAAGAATTTAGTTGTAAAGGTAAGATTGGTAAAGGACTATGCATGGTAAAGGTCACATCTCAGCCTCCCCCGCCCTGAGCCCTAAAACAAGACCTCCAGCCCTAAAAACACAGCAGCCCCTGCCCCAAAACTGACCCTCAGCCCTAAAAAAAAAAAAAAAAACCAGCCCCTTACCCAGAGCCCTCAAACCGGCCGCAGCCCTAAAAAAGAACCTCAACCTCCCACCCTGAGCCCCAAAACCCGGATCCAGCCCTAAAGGCACCCAACCCCCACTCGGAGCCCTAAAACCAGCCCCCAACCCTATAAGCTACCACAACCCCATGCCAGAGCCTTAAAACCCAACCCTGAAAAGTACCTGGACCCCAACCCTAAAAACAACAGAAAAAAAATGACTCACCCAGCCTTTCCTTCCATTCTTGCCTGAGCAGGAAGTCTCCAACACCTCCCACCCATTCACTCCGGATCTAGAGCGTGGGCTGCCTTTACCACACACATGCCTTTACAACTGAAATCATTGTAAAGGCATGGGTGATAAAGGAATATGCGTTGTAATAGCATATGTGTGGTGAAGTTAAGCATGCTAATGCTTGCGTTGTAACAGCATGTGTGGTTTAGACCGCATTTTGATGCTGCTTCCCCAAGAAAGTATGTTTAACTTGGCTCTTTCTGCAGTCATCTCCAGAGTTTTTTACCTTCCGTCCTCCCATCTTTGCTGAATGTTTTGGCTAGCTTTAGGACTGTGCTTTTTACCACTGCTAAAGTGCTTGAGCACTCTTTTTAAATATGGTAGAATTGGCCTATACCCCAATTGGCATTTTTAAATGTACTTGTAAGTCCCCAGTAAAGAGCCCAGGACCTGTAAATAAAATGCTAGTAGTGGGCCTGCAACACTGAGGGTGCCGCCCACTCAAGTAGTCCTTTAAACATGTCTCAGGCGTGCCATTACTGCATGTGTGTACAGTTTTAAAACGGTCACTCAGACCTGGCACATCAACCTTTGCCAGGCCCAAAAATTCCTTTTTCAACACATACAAGTCACCCATAAGCTAGGCTTGGGGCAGTCCGGAGTGCAATGTATTTAAAAAGTTGGACATGTAAGTTTAACATCCTGGTAGTGCAGGACTCATAAATGTGTTTTACACTACTGTGAGGCCTATCCCTCCCATAGTATAACCATGGGGATTCTGTATTATATTTAATAAGCTGTAACTCCGAATTGGGGGCAGCTAGTTACATCATGTTTGGTACCTATGAAATTGTAATAATAAACCTCTTGAACAGAAAAATCAGATTTTTCTTTACGATTGTGAAAATTACACTTGGTGAATTGGTGTTTTCCTGCCTATGGTCCTTTGTGCCAGCAGCCTTTCTGGGGTCACAGGATTGGGTTTAGCTGAGAGACTTTGTGAATTCCTCCCAGTCACACAATAGAGGAATTAGATGTTCATCAACGAGCCCTCTGCTGGCAGGATGGGATAGGTAAGCTGAGCACAGCACCACTAACACTGAATAGCTTGTGCTCTGCCTTCCCACAAAGGGCCTAACAATCCTTCATTATCACTGCAGCCAGCTTGGATCCACGTCAGGAAATTCCCTCCACCACAGACCCACTCTTCAGTACACTTCTGGACCTGTGGATACTCCGCCAGCAAGGACAACTGTGCTGCTGAAAGGAGTGGCACTGCATTGCCATGTTGCTGCCTTTCTGACCTGCAATTTCATCTTGATCCCACGGCTACCAGTGACTTCAAGTGCTAAACTGCTGGCCTCCTTATTCGAGCCTCAGAGACATAAAAGGCTCCCCAACATCCTGCACCAGCACCTGGATCCAGCAGAAGTGAGTTACCGACCCCCAAGTGGTACCCTTTCGGTCCTGGACCCTTGGTATGGCTCAAAGAGCAAAAAAAAATCAACCTGTGAAAGGGACAGTTCACACCATCTCACTGCAATTTAGAGCAAATGTCTGCCACCATGATTCTTTACATTAAAGCATCAACTGCTCAATGGGACCGCCACCGCGAAGCTCCAGTGACAACCTGGCCAGCTCTTTCCACTATGCTGGCAACCTCCTGCAACACTCTCGATGTGGCCCAGGAAGTCTTTGCACAGCCTTTGTGATGGTAACTTCAGTGGGCCTATCCTGGTGACTATCTGGACTGTGCTCCATTACGGTCAGTGTGACTTTCACCCCATCCAGGGTGACCAAACATCCAGAGTTGGAGATTGAGGTTTGTTGGCGCTGTTTTTACTAAAATCTTCTTTTTAAAGTCACGACATGCATGCCTCATATTTTACCAATGTGGGAACTAAAGACCTGGGGAATCTAGTGTGGATATCACCAGGTTATTTGTTGTTTTTTTTTTTTTTTTTTTTACAGAGTCCCTTGTGATCCTCAAACTTTGTCTAAACACTTATTCCTCACATTTCTGTGATGGAAAGTTCTGGAATCTGCAGGGAGCCACAAGTTTCCTTCTACCCAGCATTTGCAATGCAATTGGACTCGCATTTACGCAAGACCTATTCCATTGTCAATGGGAGTGCAGGTGGGCAAGAAGGCACAGAGAGTGGGCGGTGCCAGAAGGCACAGCAATGAGTGGGGGCAAGAAGGGCTCTAGCAGAACTTGGGTTATGGG
Organism: Lissotriton helveticus; assembly: GCF_964261635.1. Classification (NCBI taxonomy): domain Eukaryota; kingdom Metazoa; phylum Chordata; class Amphibia; order Caudata; family Salamandridae; genus Lissotriton; species Lissotriton helveticus. Next base: position 1,268,305,547 of record NC_136057.1, on the reverse strand, counting down.
AATCATTTGGTGGCTAGTTTAGTCAAATTGAAAAGGATTTTCTAAGTTGGCGAGTGGTTGGATAGAATTGGTGGGGCTTTAAAAGGGTTCTAACCCCAATTATTGTTTATTATCTTTGTTAAAATTCTTGAGATAATATAGTCCAAAAACACATACAGCCATCATCTGTGACAGCAAGACCTGCCCCAGTGCCATCAAATATTGGACACTAGTATTGATGGACAAATTACATGTTTCACCTGAGGAAAAGCACAACAAAGGCTTTGGTGGGAATACTGGTGATGGAGGCAGTGTGGATGGTGGCAGTGTTATTGACACTTGTGATGGTGGAAGTAGTGGTAACATTGGTGGAAAATTTGTTGGGGCTGTCACTGCTCTGTGAAAACTTCACTTTCCAGATATTACAACCAGAGTATGTCCTAGTACTAGATAAAATGTTTTCGTCTAGAGACACCCTCTCCATGTGTAAGACTGGTTATGTGCTTTCCAATTCATGGCTATACCCCTTTTACCCAACTACTGCGCAAGATATAAACGTGCTGTTATTGTTCATGGATTTGTGGCATTTTACATAAAAGATGCCTTTCTGCCACAGCGATGCCCTTCACCTCACATTCATCTGTATTTCTGGGACTTCTCTCCAACACCGATATGATTTGGCATACCCACAGCCCTGAAAAGCGACCATCTAAACTTGTTGCAACACATATGGCAGCGTCCAAGTAACATGTGATCCTTGTGAGCTGGAACGATCTTGTTAATAACTAAGTGTATGCAGAATGGCACAACTCCAGTGGCTCCAGTTTTAGATTAACATAAATGCAGTATACTGAGAGTTGTGGCGTGACGGCACAGCAGCCAAGTATATTCACATCATGCGACACCTTTGTCCTTTTTTTACTAAGTGTTCGGGTACTTGTTATTTCTGTGGTTCATCCATATATTTTAAAAACGTATAGATCTGAAATTCACAATACACAAACTGCTGTTGGTTAAAGGCAAGAGCTGGCCAAATAGCACAAGATATGGCAGCCCTGGAAAGGGCTGGCCAGCTGTAGACACCAGGAATACATGTACCTCATCTAGCGTAATTAACACATCCTGCCCAGTTTTGTTTTGCATTTCTAACATGAAATGTCTTGTAAGCTAGCATATAGATAAAATGCATGCTAACTTTAAAATAAATTTAAAAACCTCACAAAACTTGGCAAACTACTGATAGGGTACACTTACAATCTCCAAATCAGAGAAACCTAAACCCAAATCGTACGCACCACAGGCCAGCCACCAACTTGGCAGGGACGAAATGTACTTTAATTCCACCTAGGTAGCGAATGCAGTCAATTCGAAACATGTTGTACTCCGGATATGGGCATAAAAATCTGTCCATCTTTTTAATTGGTGGCTTTTCATTGATTAATAAGCTTAGTAGTCCCTCAATAGTACCGCCTTGTCTCTTCTTGTAACCTCCCATGAAGACACTCCCTGTTACAGGTCCTGTTACTCCCTCTGTTTTAATTACAACCTCAGAGCACTATTTTCTTAAAAGGCTTCAGGCAGGGCACATTCTTGGTCCCAAGAAAGGCTGGCAGTGGTTACGTTACCATCTAGCACATCACACACTTAAACGAGACCTTCTATAAATGCCCAGTCATCCGCCCCACAGAGTACAACCTAATCCGGAATAAATATAATTATTTTGTCATATTACAGAGCTACTAATCGTATTTGTGGACATAGCTACTTGAATGTGCTTGAGATACTTTGCCGGGTACAGTACCATATGTGACCATTTTGTCCCCATATGTACTGTAACAAGCTTAGATAACAAAAACATTGCAACAAATTACACCGATTGCATTTCCAATGCAAAAGACCTCGCATTTGTTAAAGTCAGAGCAGTTGGTGTTGAAACGGACAATGATTTTTGCTTTTTTATACAATTGGCAAGTGCTATGCAAATATAATGGCACTTCAATTTTTTTTAAAGTTATTTTCAACACCAGCAAGCGCGAGACCCATTGCATTGTAAGTGCTTGTTTGCTTTTATCTGCAGGGGGAAAAAAACAGTGAAGAGCTTTGATAAGAATTCAGCTTGCGCCATCATTTTCGGCGATTACAGCCAACACTACTAACCAAGCATGCCGGGAATTGTAGTTCCATACCTTGAAAGGGAAAGTGGAACTTAACATGTTGATAGGAATGTTCTTTGAAAACCCAAAAGTACTGACCCAGTCATGCCCACCCCCAAATGGCAGACATGTACATTCAGGTGACAATTAGTGATCAAGGAAAACCAGCAGGTGAAGCATGCATTTTTTAACTATGGACGGATGGAGAGCACTTGAAAAGCGAAACTCCTTTTACCGCAAAGCCTCCTCGTCGGAGGGCTATGCAACTGCTTTATTCGATAACTTGCCTATCATGCTTTCCATGAACTATTCACCTTTTACATTACGTCACAAATCTCATTTAACACACAAATGCACATATCGAAAACTTGCTCCCCAAGTGACTACCAAGAAACTGTAGACCATTGGAGAAGCGTTATTTTGAAGCCATCATTCTGCATTTCAATTTTAAAAAGAAAGCGGATACCCGGCAACGTGCTGGAAGAAAACATGGACAAAGCTCAGTCCGAGCGTTTAAAAATTAAACTGAAATGTGGAGAAACATCGCCAGCTCAAATCATTCAGCTGCACCAACCTTCCTCCAACGACTGCTCCACGGCAGCACAAAAACATAGCAGTGAAGAGGCATGTTATGCAATGCACTGTAAATTGAGGAATAACAGTTTAAGATTCGGCCTGACAACAGGTCAATCGATGCACTTGTTACTAAACAAATATGAGTTCTAGTAGGTTAGAAAACCCTTTTACGATTGAAGTTCCAGTATATTTATTTACATCCAAAATAAGTTAAAATAAATCAAAGTTGCATATGCATTCTTACATGTATACAATTGTTATGAAATCCACATAACTCGATAATTAAGTTTCAAGTATCTGGTGGGAGTTCAATTAGTTTGTACTCAATATACGAAGAATGTAAACTTAGTTGGACACGAGATACCTTAAATGTGGCTTTGAGGGGAAATTAGATTATAAAAAAGAAAATCTACACATAAAAATGTATAGCGGATACAAGCCCATTAACTGGTTCTCAATGTACGGTACACTACATTGTAGCATTAAAACTTCAGGCTCTACGTGGATTAGATGTTATAACTCCACATCTCCTAGAGGAAAGTTTCTGTGCCAAACTCTTTATTACAGTCCTTCAGACACACTTCTCCAAAATAATCTCGGGTCAGTTTTATTTTTTTACGGAAAAGAAAATACTGCTATGCCATTACATTGTAAGAAACGCTGCGTAAATAGTTCCGATATCCATGTATTTTGGTACCAAATCTACCTAAAAATAATGTTGCCAGAGCTGCATAAAAATGCTGGCTGTAACTCAAGATTCTGGATCTAGCATTTAAAGGCACTTGCATCACAAATCCACGTGGAAAGAGCCCGCGGGGCCGTTTCAGCTCAACACGAGTAGGTAGCACCAAAGTCTGTACATTCCAGCGAGCCTGATGTGGCCCATCGGGTACGGTCTCTTTCAACTCAATGTGTTATTAACCCGCTGAAAGTTGTGGGCAACGTTATCGAATGTGTAAATGTGACCCCCCAAGATCCCAGGGAGGATACGGGAGAACACGTGCAAATGCTACAACACTCCATCGAACTGGAATTCCGAAGCCAGGCGCCACGTTGGATTCCTCGTTGTTCTAATAGACTCATCCCAGACGCGTTCCTAAAAAGTAACATTGTTCTTAGATACAAAAAGTCAACAAGGGCTCAATAAAACGTAGAAAAAAAATGTCCACGAGCTTCAACCCCAGCCATTCACATCTAGCTTTAAGTTTCTCACCCTCCGAGTGCGGGGCAAGTTTGACCCAGGAAGACAGCGGATGAGCCGTACTAAAGGAGACTGCTGTGCTGGCTGTACATTTAGTGCAAAAAAGTCACCCCGCCCGATACAGAACAGTGAGGTCGGGGTTTACGGTCGGCAGGAGGGCTGTCTTTGGATGCCGGGGCCATGAGGTAGGGCTCGGAGGACGGTCAGTAAAGTGCGGTTCAGGTGTGTGAACAGCCCTTCGCGGCGCTAGAGGCAGGCCACGGGGAAGCGGCGGATGCGCACCACGGGCTCCAGGTTGACCCGCAGGACTTGCTGCGCCTGGCGCCGGGCAGCGGCCAGGCTGCTCTCGCACGACACGTCCCGCACGCAGATGCGGGGGAAGCTGGCCAGCAGGCGCGGGGTGGCCGCCTCCCAGATCTCCTCCAGGGAGCGGCCCAGGTGCAGGTAGGTGGCGGGGGTCAGCGGGCTGCTCCGGCCGCTGCTGCAGCTGCCGCCGCTGCTGGTGCTGCTCGTCTCGTGCTCGTCGCCGCCGCTGCTGGTGGTGGTGCTGCCCGCCCCGCGGCCGGCTCGCCGCCGCTTCCTGGGCGCCCACTTGCAGTAGCCCCGCTTCCTCTTGGCGGGGGGCTTGGCCGGGCCGGCGGTGCCCGTCTTGGAGGCGCGAGGGCCGGCGGCGGCGTCCCCGGGCTGGGGCACCAGAGCGCGGCACGAGGAGTAGCCGTAGACGTCCTTGCTGCGCAGGATGACCGGCGAGAACTCGTGCCGCAGGCTGCAGAGGAAGTTCCAGAGCTCCGTGTCCGAGCTCATGAAGTCCTTGGACTGCGGCATGAAGACTTCGAAGGCGCTCTCCAGGGCGGGCGGGGCGTAGAGCGGCTGCGAGCGCGAGTACACCACCTTCTCGTGCTCCATGTCGGCGCAGCGCAGCCGCTGGGCGGCGCGGACGCGGCGCTCCCTGCGCTCTCCCTCCTGACGGAGCGCCAGCCTGCCGGTGCGAGGGACGCCGAGGAGCAGAGAGTGGAGCTGGGAGGGTGAGTTCTGTCCCTGCCTCCTCTTATCCCATCGCCTCCCCTTTTGGCCACGTAAGAGAGTGCGGGCGCCAGGTACAAAATCGACTCACCCGACGCCGCCGAGTGCTTTGTGTGATATAGTGGGCGCTTTGAAACACACCCGCCCGTTCAGCAGCTGGCGCCGCCCTGGATTGGCTATCTGAGCCCCAGCGGTGTCAGGATTGGGCAGAGTGGTAGTGACGTAGCGTTCGTAGATAGGGGGGAACGTTAGCTCGGTTTACGAATCGTGACCTTAATAGGGATTGGGTCGCATCATCTTTTTGAATTCGTAGACGACGAATGAGAACGAGCATTGGGTAACGGTTAGCCTAACTAGTCACTTCAGGGCCTAGCACTGCTTTATAGTGTCAGTGACATGCCCTATAGAGACTACAGCTGTATGGTTTCAGTGACATCATATCTGACACGTTTTTAGTTTGCTTATGTGTGACTTTCCCATACTACTCATGAGTGACTTTCAGTGACCAAATGTGTGAAACTTAGTGGCACTTTCGTCGGAGTCAAACCAAGCAATGACGTGCATGAAAACAGATACATATCAGAAATGACACCCTTATGAGCAACAATAAGTTCTATAAAGATCTTAAACTGCTGCAAAACCCTGAAATTGAACTTCTCTAACCTACTGTTCTTCTACGCAGGCACAACTCAAATATGGCAGAATTTGTTAGAGAAGCTCTACAGCAGCCAGCATCTCAGCACTATAAGCAGGAAACACACTGGCTACTTTTGTGAAATGTTGCCAGGCAGCTGTGAACACCCCGGGGTCACAGGGGAACTTTAATGTGTGACATGCATTTCAGTGCAGTGATGAAAACATTAGCACTAAAATGCATTAGTCGAACGCTTGATGTGTGGTACTTTACAGGGATGTGTGAGCCTTAGAGGTGCTCAAATCAATCTTCTAGATTTTGTTGCGTGAGTTGAGGAGACATAGGAGAGGCAACCGCGGCTGACACAGGTGACACAGGCATAGATGCAGTCTTTGGGCTCTCCTGACTACCAGATGGAAGGGTCTCACTCTGAACGATTGGAGTCAACAAACCTCGAGGATGGTGTTTGAAATAAGTCAAATCTCTTATGATGGACTTTCCAGGACGATGAGCAGTCACCATGTGGCCTTTGCTAATCACAGCCCTCAGTGGGTCAGTATCAACAGGAGCATCAGACCAGTGTTTCCATTTCTGCCTGACAATGAATTATTCTCCTCTTTTGAACACAATTCTCCAAGCAGAGTGGCGTCTATCCGCATAGGTCTTCATTTTGCGTTTGTGATGCAAACCAATAGTGTGAAGTTTATTAATGTCAATGGATCTTTCAGTGTTCCATTGTGGCAATTTGCTTCCTATGTCTCTCCAAACATTAAGGTGGTTTGCTAGCATCGATACAGCTAGGCTCTGGATCAGGATCCTTTCGTTTTAAACATCCCGTTTTTGTCTTTATTTTAATTTTGTTTCTGACTGTTCCCCTGCTTTTAAAACCCCCCGACCGCATTTCTTGCATGTAATTGGCTCCTCACCGCTACTTTGGCGGGCCGGTCCCTCGCGCTCAGGATTTGGTGAGCGCCATCTTGGGTGGGTGTAGGCAAACGCTGGACTCTCCCGCGCTCTAGCAGTCAGGAGGACTGTCTGGAGCTCTACTTAAACTAGTCATAATGACGCGCAGCGTGTTCGCCGCAGCAACGCCGGAGTCACGCCAGAGTCCAGCCCGTCTGCGCCCGTCCGCGCTGAGGACGGGCTGGATGGCTGGACTATAGGCCAGGATAAGGGAGGCCATCATTTATTGAAATACTCCTTGCAAGATGTATTACGCCTCAAACCTCCACTAGCCCCTTGTTTCCATAGGAGCATTCCTGAAGACTTCTCGCTACCTATTGGATGTGGCTGTTTTCAGGTAGAGTCGGGTGGCTTTAATCCTTCTTGCCCCCCCTCTCCTTTGGAGTCCTGTCCCGGTTTTAGTGCGCTGAGCGAAAATTGCTTTTTAATCAACGCTCGCTCACTTATTAAAAATAATATGGTCTTTAAGGAGCTCATATTGGAAAGGGAACCCTCCTGGGTTTTTATTACCGAAACATGGGCCAAAGACTCTTCAGGTCCAGACCTTGTTGAAGCGGTCCCTGATGGTTACTGCTTAGCACGGCAGGATAGAATGGGTCGAGTTGGCGGTGGGTTGGCTATTCTGTATAAAGACAGGTTCCAATGCCACACCATACCTGTCTCAGATCCCAAGGATGTGTTTCAAGCACTTTATTTTTCCCTGTCCGACTCTTCTAATCCCGCGTTTCATGGGATCTTGCTTTATCGTCCCCCTGGCCCCAGAACTGACTTCGGGCTGAAGCTGCTTCAGGTTTTGGAACCTTATTTTGGCCGCCAAAATCTCACCATCCTGGGTGATTTTAATTTTCACTTAGAGCTGTTGGAGGCCCATGACACTAGCTCCCTGCTGGAAGCTATGTCTGCCTGTGGACTCACCCAACTGGTGGAAGGACCCACCCACCGAGCGGGGCACACGCTCGATGGAATTTTTTCTAACGACCAGAGGTTGACTGTAACCGACCCTTTCCATTTATCATGGTCGGACCACTTGGCTGTTCCTTTCAATCTGATCTATCCGGCCCAGGACATTATTAGAAAGGTTCGAGTACAACGGAAGTACGAAGGAACTATAAAAATATTAGGGAAAACTCCTTCCATTCGTGGACGTCTAGTCTGTCCACTACTCAGGGGATGGATGTTCCCTCAGCGGTCTCGCATTATGAAAAAACCATCTTGGAGGCCCTAGATCATGGGTACTCACAAACTTTCTGTCGGGGGCCAAAATTACAGTGTGGTTTGTGGCCGCACCAGTAGGAGTGGGGTCAGTGGGGGGCGGAGTCAGTGAGAGGGGTGGGGCCAAAGTGAAAAAAAAAAAATCAAACCCGTTTCAAAAGAGACAATGCGACAATGCTGTATTTTAAAGAAGATGTAACTACAAACAGCACATTTTGATAATACATATTTATTAGCAGACAATAGCAATCTTAATAGGCATTGCATAGCTTCATACACACTTTGACTCCAATTCCATCACAGTCTCTCTCTCTCTCTCTGTCTGTCAGTTGGTCTCTCTCTCTGTCAGTCAGTCTCTCTCTTCCTCTCTCAGTCAGTCTCTCTCAGTCAGTCAGTCTCTCTCTGTCAGTCAGTCTCTCTCAGTCAGTCTCTCTCAGTCAGTCAGTCAGTCTCTCTTATTCAGTCAGTCTCTCTCTGTCAGTCAGTCTCTCTCTGTCAATCAGTCTCTCTCTGTCAGTCAGTCTCTCTCTGTCAGTCAGTCTCTCTCAGTCATTCAGTCTCTCTCGCTCTCTCGGTCAGTCTCTCCCTCTCGGTCAGTCTCTCCCTCTCTGTCAGTCTCTCCCTCTCTGTCAGTCTCTCTCTGTCAGTCTCTCTCTGTCATTCAGTCTCCGTCAGTCTCTCTTTCAGTCAGTCATTCAGTCTCTCAGTAAGTCAGTCTCTCTCGCTCTGTCAGTCTCTCTCTCTGTTAGTATCTCTCTGTCAGTCAGTCTCTCTCAGTCTCTCTCGCTCTCTCGGTCAGTCTCTCTCAGTCAGTCTCTCCCTCTCTGTCAGTCTCTCTCTCAGTCAGTCTCTTTCTGTCATTCAGTCTCAGTCAGTCTCTCTTTCAGTCAGTCATTCAGTCTCTCAGTAAGTCAGTCTCTCTGTGTCAGTCTCACTCTGTTAGTATCTCTCTGTGTCAGTCAGTCTCTGTCTCTCAGTCGGTAAGGCAGTCAGTCTCTCTCTGTCAGTCTCTCTCTCTCAGCCAGTCAGTCTCTCTCGTAGTCACAGTCTCTCTCTCTCCTAGTCAGTCTCAGTCAGTCTCCTAGTCAGTCAGTCTCTCCCTCTGTCAGTGTCTCTCTCTCTCTGTCAGTCTCTCTCTCTGTCAATCTCTCTCTCTGTCAGTCAGTCTCTGTCATCTCTCGCTCTGACAGTCAGTCTGTCTCTCTGACAGTCAGTCTGTCTCTCTGTCAGTCAGTCAGTCTCTCGGTCAGTCAGTCTCTCGGTCAGTCAGTCTCTCGGTCAGTCAGTCTCTCGGTCAGTCAGTCTCTCTGTCTGTCAGTCTCTCTGTCTGTCAGTCTCTCTGTCTGTCAGTCTCTCTCTCTGTCCGTCTCTCGGTCCATCAGTCTCTGTCCGTCTCTCTCTTGGTCAGTCTTTCGCTCTGTTAGTCAGTCTCTCTCTCTCTTTCAGCCTCTCTGTCTCTCTCTCTCTGTCAGACAGTCTCTTTACCTCAGTCAGTCTCTAACTCACTCAGTCAGTCAGTCAGTCTCTCTCCGTCAGTCAGTTTCTCTCTCAGTCAGTCTCTCTGTCAGTCAATCTCTCTCCCAGTCACAGTATCTCGCTCTCTCTCTCCTAGTCAATCTCAGTCAGTCTCACTCTCAGTCATTCAGACTCTCTCTTAGTCAGTGAGTCAGTGAGTTAGATATATTAAATCTGTATTACCCATATATAATTAACCCCACAATATTCTTGGAGTGTCTATTTAGGGTGCACAATAATATTTATTTTTAATATTCTGGTACTATATCCTGCCCTGAGCTTAATTTGCAAATGAATGAGTGCCAGGACCCAAAGGTTATTTAAGAAGCCCATGGCCCGCACTATCAGAGGTCGGGGTGCACAATACCAAGGCTGCAAAATTCCACCTCATTTCTTTTTAATCTACCCCAGACAGTCCCTGCCTCTTTATCTCACTCTTGTCGGTTTTATTTCTATTGCTGCTTCCTCCCTCTGCTAATATTGTCCGTCTTTTTCTTCCTCCTCTTTCTCTCCTTTTGTGCGTTTGTCTCTTGTTTGCATCAAAATCTGTTAAGGTAAAAGAAGTGCGGGTCCCAAAAATGAATGCTCGTGGGCCCTCCCACAACCACCGGCTCAAATTAAGCACTAAATTCCTCCCTAAGGAGCGTCTCATCAAACACCTCAAGGAGCCTCTCTGTTCTTGCCTTTCCTGGGCCAAGGTTCGCGACCCAAAGGTATTGGAGTGCTTTACATCAGCACCGGTTAGGTTACACAAGGACACATAAAGAGGGGCACCTGTATACCCATTCCACGGCATGAAGTCTAAGGATTGTTTCACAAGGAACATTTTTTTTAAACAAAATGGAAATTAACAAGATTTATTTAAAAATATTTATGTCCCTCCTAATTGCGAGGCGTTGCTTTTCCGGACATGTAACTTACCAAATCTATTTCAAATGCCTCTGAAAATAACACACAGGAAGTGCCTGGGGGCTGCGGGTTAATCGCAATGCAAAAATAAATGAATAATAGACCATCTCTGACGCCAGCACTGGTGTAGTCATTGGGTGCTGCGAAGGGTTGATGTTTTTTCAGAATCCGAAAGTGCGCGAGTGTAATCCTTTGATGCTGTGCGTGGCGCGTTATCACCTTTCACAGCTCATTTGCTGGCAGGCGGCAGGCACCACAGGGCGGCCCCCCTTTGTCCTGTCACCTTTCTGCACACACCACAGGGGGCGGGCCACCAGGGGCAGCTTCTGAAAGAGTCCAAATGGGAAGGTGGCAGGGGTCAAATGAGGGAATTAATGAACAGCTCAGCCTGGATCGGAGTCCGCGCCGCTGCAACCGGCGGTGTTTGCGGACGCTTTTTAAAAAACTAAAAAACACAGTTACGATGTGTGCAAGGTCCGAGGGCCGCCAGGGAAGGCTTGCCGGGCCGCTGGCGGCCCGCGGGCCGTACTATGAGTACCCGTGCCCTAGATGAATTGGCTCCGGCTAGGTCCTGCTATTCAGCCAGGAAAAGACCTTCAGCTCCCTGGTTCTCTGAACAACTAAGACTCCTTAGACAAGAGGTAAGGAGACAGGAGCGACTATGGCATACTAGCTGGGACCAAAAGGATAGAGAAGTCCACAAGATCCTGTTAAAAAGATACAAGTTGGAAGTGATTAAGACCAAGCAAGAATACTTTACGGTCCTCACATCTTCACTTTCATCTCCTAGAGAGCTTTTCAGGATTGTCGAATCTCTTACTTCTCTCCAGATCCCAGATCCTGTTGTTGCATCTCAGGAGCTTTGCAACAAGATAGCCTCCTTCTTTCAGTCCAAAATAACGGACATCTATTTTGCTTTGGAGTCGCAAAGATCCTCCACCGCTGAGCCTCCGGTGCCCGCTGTTCTGGGCTCTGATTCTGTTGAATTATCTCAGCACGTGGGTCTGGAATCCTTTCCTCCTCTCTCTTGCCAGGATCTTGAGATCCTTCTTAACAAAACCAAATCTGGCTCTCCGCTGGGCGTCTGCCCGTTAAAGATCCTTAAGCAGTGTAGAGAATCCCTCCTTCCCCCTTTGGTTGACATCATGAATAGGGCGATGAAGGAGGGCATTTTTCCCCAGCAGTGGAAAAATGCTGTGGTTAAACCACTGCTCAAGAAGCCTTCTCTTGATCCTGGGGTATTAAAAAAATTTCGCCCCATTTCACTGCTACCGGCTCCCGCGAAGATGTTAGAAGCCCATTTAAATCAACATCTGGCTGCCTTCGTGGAGAGCTCGGGCTGTCTGGATCTATCCCAGCATGGATTCAGGAGGGAACATAGCACCGAGTCTGCCCTCACCATAGTGCTTGATAACATCCGCACGCGGGTTGATGGGGGACAGACCTCCCTCCTGATCCTCTTGGACCTCACGGCTGCCTTCGACACCCTTTCTCCCTCGGTATTAACATCTAGACTGAGGGAGATCGGGGTTCGGGGGGCAGCCCTAGGGCTCCTCTCCTCTTTTCTTGATCATAGAGAGCAAAGAGTGATGCTGGGTCAGTTTCTATCTCCATCCCTGTCTGTGCAATGTGGGGTCCCTCAAGGGTCAGCGCTTAGTCCTACCCTTTTTAACATCTATGTGACCCCCTTGCCAGACTTATTAGATCTTTTGGGATGGAGGTAGTCTCTTATGCGGATGACACCCAGATCCTCGTCTCTCTCTACCAGTCAGTTACGTCGACTGCTGCCAATTTTAGATCTTGTATGGAGGCAGTCGGCCAATGGATGATTCACAATTCATTGAAACTGAATGGGGAGAAGACCGAGGTGATGGTGTTCGGAGAAAGGGAGGAGATCTGGTCAGCTGAGTGGTGGCCAGACTCACTGGGTGCTTGCCCTGATCCTGCCTCTTTGGCAAAAAATCTAGGGGTCATGATTGATTCTACCCTTAGTATGTGCCAACAGGTCAATAGGACTGTATCGACCTGCTGGGGTATTATCCATATACTTAGGAAAATCAGGCACTACCTCTCTTTGCAGGCAAGAAAGCAACTTGCCGTGGCATTACTGGGCTCTCGTCTGGACTACTGCAATGCGCTGTATGCAGGACTGAATAAAAGTCAGCTGCAGCGCTTGCAGGTGGTCCAGAATGCAGCAGCCAGGTTTTTTCTCGATCTACCCCGACGTGCCTCTGCCACTTCTGCCCGGAAGCAGCTTCACTGGCTTCCTGTTGTGGACCGTATCTGTTTTAAGATCTTGTGTATGGTCTACAAGGCTTTAGCTAAAGCAGGCCTCACGGGCATTAGATCTATTCTGTCACCTTATAATCCTGGCAGGAATCTTCGTTCCTCCAACAGATTGCTTCTTTCCGTTCCTCGTATTCGGAAGGCCAGATGGGGGGGGAAGCCTTCTCCAATCTGGCTCCTAAATGGTGGAATGCTCTCCCTCTTGAAGTAAGGTCTCTTTCCACTCTTCAAGCTTTTAGATCTGCCCTAAAGACACACCTCTTTGTACGTGCATACCTGTAGTGGTGCTTTGCAATTCTGATCTTTTTTGATAGGCGCCTTGACACCTTCGGGTTTAGTTTGCGCGATACAAATTGCATATTAAATAAATAAATAAATGGCAGGGCTTTCACCTGTGGCGGAATGGAGAGTTGACTTATATGCAGGAAGAGTAGAGTGAAGAACTCATTTGAGCTCAAGTGTTTTCAGCGCAGAGCGTTGAACGGTCTTGAGGGTGCCCATAAATTGCTCAACAACATTCTCCTGATGTCAGAGAGCTGTGCTTTTCTGATGCTTGACATTTAGGTAAGCGAGAAAATCTTTACATTCTCGACTATTGAAAGGCTGGCTAGTGTCAGATTTCAAAATCGAAGGAACAACCCAGGTTACATAAATACTTCCCAGTCTCTCAATGACTTGGGCGTGAGTGTTGACGACAGATCTTCCACAAGCAGTGGCGGCTGGTGACATTTGAACCTGGTGAGGCGGGAAAGGATTTCCGCACTGTAGCTCGCGAGCGCGTCCTACTCGCAGTAACGAGAGGGTGTTTCATCTCTGTTGCCATGGTGATCACAGCAGGCGGGGGCATCCCTAGGAACTGGAGCATAATCATTTAACCCCCACGCGCGCGCCCCCCTCCCTGCCGTGGCCACATTATTAATACAACAAAATGCCCACTGGCCTGTCCAGGAATCTTATCCACAAACTCAAGATATCAAACATTAGTGTTTGGGATTGTCTATTTAAATAAAAATGTATTACATCCCAAAGGAATCATTTTTTGCAAACATAGAATAACGAAAGATCGAGAAAAAAAACAAAGATGTTCTGAAACAATGCCTTTCAGTTTACATGCAGCACTTTGATGCCAGTCATGATTCACTGAGTTATGTTCGAAGGATGGTAACCTATGAAGTTCAAGAAACAGAATGATCTCTGTGACAAAAGCAGCAACCCACTGAGCTATCTACAAAAACAAATCTGTGATAGGCATGCTACACTATGTGCTTCGCATCAGGAACATTAACACTCTAAGCTGCTTTAGCAGGAGTCAAAATTATCACTAGACTGATCACAGCTCTCTCCATCAAAGTGCATCAATCACCAGAGTACGCGTGCTGTTATTATTCCCTGAAAAAGGCAGTAAATAAAAACATATTCGCAGGCTGTTCTTATCTCTCCTCAGCCTGTCATTCAAATGGCTCCCCCTCGGCCTTAGCGCACAGAGCGATGCCATCTGGCGCATTCGGAATAAATCTTTTGGGGGGCCCCTAGGCAGCAAGGATGAATCAACTGAAGCGGGCAGCACTATGTGTGGAAGTGGCTGCGGGTGCGGGGTGAGAGTGACTAAGCAGGTGAGTGACTGGCACGTCATGCCAGACGTCATCAAGCAGGTCAGGATTGGTTAGAGAGCAGCCAAACTCCCCGCCCCATTAGGAGGCTGGGGGCTGCGGCGTGAGGCAACCCCCGGTTTCCAAAGGGGGGGGCTAGTGCGCAAGTTCCCGCCGGGCAGAAAAATGACCTGTCCGAAGCGGACACGCTCACTAGCGCGTCTGCACAGCCCCCTCCCCCTTTTCCTGATGGTTTCTGGTCCGGCCGGTGACCGACCGGCCAGAAACTAGTCTGAATAATGTCTGAATAATGTTTTATTTTAGGCACACTAGCGGTCCCGGATGGCGGCAGTGCGCATTGGGAGGGCAACGCCCCAACGCCCCAATGGGCGCACCGCCGCTGTCCACAAGGGAAAAACAGGAATCTTCATCAGCAACTACTAGTAGATGATGTCCATCTCCATCGTTAAGGGGTCCAAAGAAATCAATTGCAATCTTCTCCCATGCATGCTTTGAAAGAGCAGACATGTTTAACAGATGCAGGGTTGTTGTGGATGACAAGCAGATTCACAAATGACATGCCCTTAATTCCTTTTCAACTCTTTCATCAAGACGAGGGAACCACACTCAGTCCTGTAGAGCTCGTTTAGTAGCAACAACTCCACGATGACCCTCAGGTGCAAGTTCAATGACTTGTTGTTACAGGCTTTCGGGTATAACAATTCTCGATCCTCGTAATATAATGCCTTCTGGGGTAACTGAAATTCTTCCTGCACATTTTTGAAATTCTGGTATTCAAGGTCATCATGAAGAGGTCGAATATGTTTTCTCCTAGATTGATGTATAATAATCTCTTTAAGTATTAGCAAATCTCTGTCAGTGCTTGTGGCAGCAAGGATTTGTTCCACTGATATGGCAGCAGGGGTACTGTGTTTCACAATGAAGTTAACATTAGCATCAGCTGCTTTAGAAGTGGTGCCATGAAACGGTATTGGTGCATGTGAAAAGTAGTCAGCAAGGTTTTGATCTTTTCCAGGACAATGCACAATCGTATAATCTTACACCTGCGACACCCACCTATCAATTAATGGAGGCATCTTGGCTTTAGAATTGCCGAAAATGGTGAGTAATGCTTGGTGGTCGCTCACAACCGTGAAGTGCTTTTCATAGAGGAACACGTGAAAATGTTCCACAAGCCCACACCACAGTGAAGTTTTCTTTTTCAGGTTGTCACTGATGGAACATGCTTATTCACAGACTCCGGGAAATCAAAAGGGGCGAGTGAAGAGGTGGTGCCGATGGGCACCGAGGTGGGCACGTCCTCCTCTTAACAGGGATAAAGGTCAATCAAACAAGGGCCACCTCGCAATGGGTGGGTGTATACCAGGATATTATTGGAATACACCTTCTTTGTTAAAATACCCCTCACACACCAAAAGGGCCCTTGGTGTCATGCTTCATCATCGGGGTCTTCCCGTCCCGCTGCGGGGCGGGGCAGTGCTGCGACAAGCGGATACGCCGGAGCACCTTTAGATGGAAGTGCTATGTGTATGGAGTGAGTGTCAGTGGGGTCAGGAGTGAAATATTGGTGAAACGTTAAAAAATACCTGGCCTAGTGGAAAAAAGATATTTATTAAACACTGGCTGGTATTGTTAAAAGAAAAGTGAAGCGGAGAGGTGGAGCTGATTAATGGGCTCTCTCTCCTATGTGGGTCAACATGTTTCGAGGCGCTCGGCCTCTTCGTCAGGACCTTAGGGGAGATCCCCCTGTCACTCACTAGTGTTTCCTCCACAAAGGTAGAAAAGGTGTATATACAAAAAAAGTGAAAAAGGAACTATGTGTGTAAATACAATTAATAATTACAACACTACTATGCTACCACACTGATAATGTAGTATGCTTTTCAATGGAGGAAGTAATGCCTCATGAGTCAGCTTTAGACTGAAGGGTATAGTGGGGTCCCAATGAGCCCCTTGCACGCTTGTGCTTCCTCCTTCGTCTGCTGCTTCCGTGGTTGATTGACCTTTATTCACAGACTCCTGCTAGCATAAGCTACAATGGCCAGATGTACGACCATTTTGAGTGGTCACAAGCAGAGAATCAGGCCATTTGCGACCACTAAAACAACTTTTAGCTTGTACCAACCCTATTTTGTGAGTTGGTAACCTATTACAACTCGCAAAATAGGGTTTGCGAGTCGGTATTAGGAAGGGGTGTGCCAAGGGCGACCCTGCGTAAAAGTGAGTTGCAGTGACATGTTTTGTGACCGGAATGCAGTCGCAAAATGTTCATATTTTACTTTACTTCACGGAGAAGGAAGTGGTAACCCATTTACAATCAGGAAGGGGTCCCATGGGGACCCCTTCCCCTTTATGAATGTGGGCGCCTACATGTTTTAAGAGCAGGCAGCCATCCCACAGACCACTCCCTATGCTTAAAAAATGAAAAGGTGGGGGCGTGGCCAAGATGGCGACGGAGTGAGACGTCTTTCCGAGTCCCTCCGGCGCCAAGCCCAACTTAGCATTGTATAGCACCTGAAGCGGCGTGCCACTCGACTTCCTACGGTCTGCTGTGACCCCCGGAGCAGAGGGGTCGGGTCCGGTGCTGCTATCTCGGCCCGTGGGACTCTGGAGGTGGACTTAGGCGCGGCGGCGGACTGCGGCCCTGCGAGCCTCAACCTCGAGTGGAAAAAGGGGCCGGAACTCCTGCTCCGCGGCAGAGCGGAAAAGACATTGGCGGAGGGCCGCGAAGGGCCCGGAGCTCTCGGCTCTTACCTCACTGCCTGCCGGGGAGGCTGAGCGCAGGCTCGGGGAGGAGCGGCATTGTCGAGAGACTCAGCTGCAACAGGCGAGAGGGTATCAGCAGGTAGGCCGGCGAGCTCAGCGGCTGCGGTGCTGCCTCCTCCTCCGTCCCTGATCTGACCTGTCCGGCAGGGCTGCTATGCCGAGATAACTCCCCCAACATGGATCTGCTATGAATCCCGAGACGGAGTGGTTGGGTCTGGCGACGCGTTCCTGCCCGGCGGAGGCCTACGGGGGAGCTCCGGTGCTTTGGCAGACTGCGGCCTTGCGATCCCCGGCCCTGAGTGATTGAAAGGCCCGGGCTCCCTGCACTGCGGAGGTGAGGAGGATTCGTTGGAGGGGGGCCACAGCGGAGAGTGCCCTCAGCGCTCTGGACTCTCGGCCTGCCACCTGCCAGGGGTGCTACGCTTGGCACCGGAGGAGTGCTCCTTTGGAGAGAGGCCCCTACCGGGACCGGAAGGTGGGTGCCAAAGGTATTGGTCAGTGGAGCACGGCGAGGGCGGTAGCTGCTTTACCTCTTCCCCCCCCGTCCCTGATCCGGACTGATGGCTGGGGCAGCCTGGCTATGGTGCAACTTCCCGGGACCCGGGCCACGTGAGGGGAGTCCCCCGGGGGTGCTCCCACGCTTCCCTGCCTGCGCCGCGCCTGAGAGGCTGAGTTGATGCACTGCCACAGCGGTAGGCCTTCACTGAGGGGCCTGGACAGTGGGCGACGGTGGCGCTGCAAGAGCGGGGGGAGACAGAGCATAGCATTGAGTGCCGGCGGACGTACCCCCCTGGGTTGGTGGCCCGGCTTGACGCGTGACCACGGGCCGCTAGCCACAGACGTAGCACCGTTGCCTCCTAGAGCGTGGGCCCTGGCGAGGGTCATTTGCAGTGTGGGCTGTGACTTGATCCCTAGATGATCTAGTTGGCAGGGGGTCCTGTGCGGAACACCACATCGGCAGCGCCTGTGCGGAGGGGGCGATAGATTTGGCGGCCCTGTGGATACTGGAGGGAGCACAGCCGTCCTGTCTTCCCGTCGGTGCGGGGGTGCCACGATGTCTTCTACGCTGCGCAAAGGGAAGCCTGGCAAAGATGGCGCTTCGAAAAATTCCCAGCAACCGGCCTCCCCCGGACCTAGCGTGTCGCCCAAGCAATCGGACGATGAAGCCCCTGCCACCAAGGCCTTCATGGCGGAACTCTTCGCCTCCATCAAGGAGGACATCTCTGAACTCCGCGCCCAACTGGCGTCAGATCTCCGTGAAGTGCGGAGAGATGTAGATGGCATTGGAGAACGAGTGGCTACCTTGGAAGACCACGACTTAAGCATGGCGAACGATGTCCACCAGCTACAGCAGGATATCATTCGGCTCACAGAGCAGAACTTGGACCTCCAGGCTCACTCGGAGGACCTGGAGAACCGTTCCCGCCGGAACAACATCCGCATTCGCGCAGTGCCATGGGACGGTGAGGCAAGTGACCTGCGAGGCTATGTCCAGGCCCTTTTCCTGCAGATTCTGGACGAAGAGGATGTCCAAGACATCAGAATGGACAGGGTCCATAGAGTCGGCCTGCCTAGGCGGGGGGGAGGGCCGCCTCCGGACATTCTAGTCTGTGTGCACGACTTCCAGTAAAAGGAATGTATCCTGCGGAAGGCGCGGGCCATCCCGTCTTTGCAGTTCAGGTAACACCGTCCGCAGCTATACCAGGACCTAGCAGCAACGACACTCCAGAAGAGGCGGGAGTTCCGTCCAGTGACCGCCTTTCTTCGGGATTGCAACATTTCCTACTCGTGGGGTCATCCCTTCCGCATCATCTTTAGGTGGCAAAATAGACTAGAGCAGATTCGCTCCCTTCAAGTGGCGAAGGATCTTCTGGGCCTGGACGATGGGACTCCTTTGCAGGAGGCTGGCGGATCACCATCGTGGAGGCATCGGCGGTCCTCCTCCTGGCAGAGAGTGGGCCCGCGCACGGACCGTGGAAGACCTGACCGTACCGCTAGTCTACAGGGGAGGGGGGATGCAGTGGCATCAGTGGCTTCGGCAACGTTGGCGTCCTCCCAGCAGGGCTCCGGAGCGGCCTGATCCTTGAGCCGCTGGATGTTTGGTGCCGGAGGGGCTCGTGACTTCAGGTACCGTGGGTTTGATTGTACTTTTTGGGAAGACACCCCGTACCGTGGCCTTGGGGGTCCCAACAATGGTGCCCCATCCCCAGCCCGGGTGGAACTCCAACAACTACTATCCACTGGGACTACTAAGTGCGTTGTTCTGGTTTAATACACTGTGTTATCTTTTTCCTCCTCTTTTCCTTGCTGCTTCATACTCTTCCAAGGGTTTGGGGCAAATCTGGAAGTTCTCTGGGGGGGGGGGGTTCCTGCGGGGGTTGTTGGGGTTGGGGGGGGGGGGGAGGGAGCGGGGGGGGGGTGGTGGTGGCGACGGGTCTGTTTTCATGGCTGCGACTTTTGCCTGGTGGTGTGCATGCGTTCTTTCCCAGGAAGGTCTAGACTTGAGCTCTGGAGTCCTGAGTGGTTGCTCTTTGGCTGCGGGACCTTGGGGCGGATGGGCGGGAGGGCCTCAGCTTTCTTGGGGGGCGGGGAGAGGGGAGGGGGTCTGGGGTTGCTTGGAGGGGGGGCCTTGGTACGGTGGGGGACTGTGGAGAAATTGATTGGTCGAAATGCCTGCACTCGGGGTTCTTCCTGCATGCTACCCCCCTGACATGTTGTCTACGATTGTTGAAGGCGGAGGTGGAAGGGTGGGGCGGGGAGGCATGGTAATAGCAAGGGCGGGATTGTTGCCTAATGATGCCTCTTAGTATTGGTACGTGGAATGTTAAGGGACTGAATTCCCCGCAGAAGCGTCAGAAAGTATGGAAGTATGTGATTGACCACCAGCTTGATATTGTGGGTCTCCAGGAGACCCACTTGGCACGTAGAGATGAACTCCGCCTCCGGCATAAGCACTTCCCTCTCATATATAGGTCTTCGGCCTCTACGAAGCATAGGGGGGTGGCTCTCCTCTTTCGGGCGGCCCTTCATTTTCAGCCAATGGATGTGCGCAGCGACTAGGAAGGCCGTTGGCTGATGGTGAAGGGGCTGGTCCAGGGTAGACTGAGTACTTTTGTGGTGGTGTATGGCCCAAATGCCGGACCAAATGGCTTTCTGCAGGGGTTGCTGCGGAGGATAGGTGACTTCGTTGAGGGACACTTGTTCCTGCTGGGGGACTTTAACTTGGTGTGGAGTAAGGAGATGGATAGCTCTGGGGCACAGAGGGCTAATACAGGTCTGTTCTCTGCCGAGACACAGCGGCTTCTGTGTGACTTGGGCCTAATCGATGGGTGGCGATCCGTGCATCCCCTGTCCCGTGATTACACCTTTTTCTCCCATGTCCACAACTCTTACTCGCGTCTGGACCACATCTTTCTGGGCCAGGACCTCAGGGGAGATGTCCGCGACTCTAGCATATTCCCGCTATCTGTTTCGGATCATAGCTTACTGGTGCTCGGACTTCGCTGGTTGCCTCCCGGAGATGGTCTCCGAAAATGGTACCGGCGGCGGTTGTTAGGGATGAAACCTCGAGCAAGGAATTAAGGAAGGCTATTAGGGACTTTTTTGCTCCCAACCCTGTTTCTGATACCTCTATATCCACTACTTGGGACGCCTTTAAGGCGTCACTCAGGGGCACCTGCCTGAGCCTTAATGCCAATCTCAACAAGATGCGTAGGAAGGACCGAGAGGAGTTAGAGGAGGAGCTTGGGGTCCTTGAGCAAGCGCACAAACTAAACCCTTCTAGATTGACCCTCCGCCCCATGACAGCTGTGAGGGGGAAGCTGAAGGCCCACTATAATAATAGAGCAGAATTTACCTTGCTACGACTCCGGCGCCTATCGTACTCCCAAGCGAATAAAATAGGGAAGCACCTAGCTCGTCAACTTAGGGAGAAAAGGGAACGGGATTACATAGGAGGGGTTCGGGATGTGAGGGGGGATCTGCAACACCGCGATGAGATTAAGGCGGGACTCTTTGGTCAATTTTACTCGGACCTCTATGCGGGGGACAGCCTCGATTCCGAGGCCCAGCGGGAATATCTGCGGGGTCTGCCTATACCGCAGGTGTCAAAGGAGTTGAATGATCTATTAACTGCCCCGTTCGTCCGCGACGAGGTGCTGGATGCCATCAAGAACCTGAAGCTCCACAAAGCGCCGGGACCGGATGGCTATACCGCCCTCTTTTATAAGACATATGCCACTGAGGTGTGCGACTTTCTGGTCTCCCTATTTAATGACATGGCTGAATCCGGATCCGCACCTGGTTCACTAGCCGAAGCCGTCATTTCAATTATACCTAAGCCCGGCAAGGACCCTACACAGTGCGCTTCGTATCGTCCAATAGCCCTCCTCAACATCGATGCCAAACTGTACTCCTCGATCATCACCGGCAGACTCCAAGATCTAATGCCGGCAATTATACACCCGGACCAATCTGGGTTTATTAAGGGCCGCCAGACCCACGATAATACTAGATGGGTGGTCCACCTAATAGAGAAAGCTAACAGATTCCGGATCCCGGCAGTCCTAGTGGGCCTCGATGCGGAAAAAGCTTTTGACAGCGTGGACTGGGGCTTCATGTTCCATACCCTAGCGGCTTTTGGGTTCTCGGATAAGTTCATATCGATGATAACAGCAAACTACTGCAACCCCCGCTCCAGAGTATCGGTGAACGGCCACCTGTCTGCATTTATTTCGCACTCTCGAGGTACCAGGCAGGGCTGTCCTCTCTCCCCCTGCTCATTGAGCCATTAGCGTTGGCAATTCGGGAGCACGAAGACATACGAGGCCTTCCCTTTACTGGGGAGCAGCACAAAATCTCCCTATTTGCGGACGATGTCCTGATCTCTATTATGGATCCGGCACACTCTCTCCCGTATGTTAGGGAGGTGTTATCGCGCTTTGAAGAGGTGGCCGGCTTCAAGGTCAATTACGACAAATCTTATGTCCTGAACCTCACGCTATCACCCGCGGGGGTGGACCAAGTGCGGCTGCTCACCCCGTTGGCCTGGGCTTCCAGCTCCATTGTGTACCTGGGAGTCCATTTGACACCCACGATTGGGAAATTGTACTCTGCGAACTTTCCACCGCTGCTGGCTAAGACACGGGCGGACTTGGTTAGGTGGAAGCCCAAATACATATCATGGCTAGGCAGAATCCACGCCATCAAGATGGTTCTCCTTCCCAAATACCTGTACCTCTTTCAGGCGCTCCCTATCCCACTGGAGGTAGATTTCTTTCGGCGCCTTAGAACTCAGATGCTCCGGTTCATCTGGCAGGGGGGACGGGCGAGGTTCTCCTTTGCAACGCTACGGCGGCCACGGGGGGAGGGGGGAGTGGGGCTTTCCGATCTGCACTTGTATTACAAGGCGGCGCAGTTGAGAGTCCTCGTGGAATGGTCCCAGCAGACTTCGGAGAAACACTGGCTACACATGGACAGAAGCGTTGCGGGTAGATCTATATGGGACCTGGCCTGGAAGCCCAAGAAGGACAGGCCCTTGAACGTCTACATTAGTACTGCCACCAGTACCACCCTGAAGGTCTGGGACACGCTGGCCACTGACGAGCGCTAGACTACCTTTCCGTCTCCGTTCACCCCTATACTCTTTAACCCGGATTTCCCACCGGCATTACAGGAGGGTCCTTTCAAGGTATGGAGGGAAGGGGGGTGTAGAGCTTTGACTCACCTGTTCCCCGGATTTACGCCACTCACCTTTGACAACTGTATGAGGGACTATGAAGTGCCCCCATCCAAACGATTTCACCATCTCCAGCTGCTCCACTGGGCTACCACACCCAGTGTCCTAGATGCGGCCACAAGGCCACCGTCACCCTTTGAGGCCTTCATCCTTCGAACCTCAGCCGTGAAAGGGGTCATATCCTTTCTTTATCAGCTACTCCTTACCTCGGCAGCCTCACCTCGCCCTCGATATATGGAACAATGGGAAGGAATCCTGGGACGAGACATTTCAGATAAGGAGTGGTCAGCATTGTGGCGAGACATTACAGCGCACAACCACTCTATAGGCCTGAGAGAGGCCCACCTTAAGACTCTTATGGACTGGTACCTGTGCCCGTCCAAACTCCACCGTATATTTCCGACTACTTCTGATAGATGCTGGAGGGGCTGCGGCCTGCTGGGGGACTTCCGCCATATTTGGTGGGATTGCCCGATCATTCGACCATATTGGGAGGAGATCCTTTCTCACGTTAAGGAGATCCTAGGATACCCGGTAGAGGACTCTATAGCTCATGTGCTTCTGGGCCTCCGGGATCCACTTCTTGAATATCAGACGCGTGCAGATAAACAAATCCTGTGGCTCTGCCTTGGAGCTGCCAAAATTACCCTAGCGTCAGCCTGGAAAAAGGCGGAGGCTCCGGCGATCTCCCTGTGGCACGCTAAATTGTGGAAACTGCTTAGCATGGAACGGGTGGCGGACATCTTCTTGGGTAATTACAAAAACTTCCAGTTTCGCTGGGGTCCCTTGGTCCGCTTTCTCTCGAAGGGGTTGCCTTCTGCGGTTTGCCCATCCTCCATCCGAGCGCTCCATCTATTCCAAATGTAATGGAGGTTCCACACTGAATGAATGATTGCTGAGTGTTGTTGTCGCCACCACTATGGGGGGGTGGGAGGGGTGGGGGGGGTGTCACTTTCTTATGTTGAAACCTGTTTGAGGTGCCCACGTAGAAGATATGGCCGTTTAGATTCAGGCATGATGGGTTGTGTGATGGGCGGCTTCCCCGCGGGTGATTGCATGCTTAATTCATTGGTTTTTTAGCGCTGTGATCAGCCTACAACAACTTCTTTGCCGTATGACATTGCCCTTCTGCTTTAACCAATAATAGCCTGCTGTTATCTAAGACTGTTGCCATATGTCTATGCTTTTGCCCCTGCGTGGGACGATGTGCGGGACTGCCGCTGTTCTATTTTTCCTGTGTTCTTTCTCAAGATACTTAAATAAAGATTTAAAAAAAAAAAAAATGAAAAGGTAGCTTTTCCTTTTTAGGTCTCGTGGGCGTGGCAGGGCAGAGCCCTGCTCCACCTCTGCGAGGGATCTTGTAAATACAAGATTTCTAAAAGGGACTCTAAGCCCCGCCCCTCTTTTCCATTGGGTAGCGTCAGCGTTTATGGTAAACGCTGGTTTCCCAATGGAAAAGAGGGCTTTTGGTTGCCACCCTGTCCGTTTTTCGGACAGCCCCTCCGGACACCATGGCCTGGTTTGCGGCTGTCGTGAAGACTTTTCTTATCTGCTTGTTTATTGAACAATCAGATAAGAAAATTCTTCACCACAGTTGTGAAGCAGGCAAGGAGAGCGGTGGCGCAGGGTGGCACGGGGAGTGCAGCTCTTCCCCCACCCACCCCGGCCTGGTTCTCCCTCCCAGCGTCTGCCAGCAGCCACTGTAGCTTTGGAGAGTATCTCCCCGCCCTCCCACCTTCAGCCTCTTCCTGGTCTTTGCTTCAAACACCATGACTTTGACCCCGCAATACCCCCAGGCTATCATTGCTCAGCGCTGTAACAAACACCATCTGTGAGCAACACAACGTCCCACGCTGTGACGACTTCACGTTTTGTATTGGTGGTCGAAGTGCTGAACCCTCCACCTACACACCCACACAATAGCCCCTCCCCCACACACACGCCACCTCCCATAGCAGAGGCTGGAATTTCAGGAGGGTCTCTTCCGACACAAACCGCGTGAGTTCTTTCATAGGCTGATGGTTTGTATTCTGTGGCAGGCGGGTTCGGGTGCTGAGAGCTTTGTGAGGTCAAAGCGCTACATGACCACGGGGGGGGGGGTGTCTCTACCAGAGCTTTCCACACAACAGATGGAAGCCGGCCTGCCCACCCTTCCTACAGGAGCACAGTCCGTCCACCTCCCCCTTACAACAAGCCTTGTTGCTACCTGCTCACAGCTAGAGGGAGCCTGCCCATCACACCCTGTCCACCCCACTAAGGAAGGCTGCCTACCACCCACTCGCACCTGGAGCCAGCCTACCACTCATCCCCACGCACATGGACCCAGCCTGCCTACCTATCCCCTCGCACCTGGAACCATCCTGCCCACCCCTCAAACCTGGACCCAGCCTGCCCACCCCCTCGCACCTGCAACCAGCCTGACCATCCCCTCACACCAGCAACCAGCCTGCCCCTCCCCTCGCACCATCCCCTCGCACCTGCAACCAGCCTGCCCATTCCCTCACACCTGCAACCAGCCTGCCCATCCCCTCGCACCTGGAACCAGCCTGCCCATCCCCTCACACCTGGAACCAGCCTGCTCGCACCTGGAACCAGCCTGCCCACCCCCTCGCACCTGCAACCAGCCTGCCCATCCCCTCGCGCCTGCAACCAACCTGACCATCTCCTCGCAACTGCAACCAGCCTGCCCCTCCCCTCGCACCTGCAACCATCCTGCCCCTCCCCTTGCACCTACAACCAGCCTGCCCCTCTCCTCGCACCTGCAACCAGCCTGCCCCTCCCCTCGCACCATCCCCTCGCACCTACAACCAGCCTGCCCATGCCCTCACACCTGGAACCAGCCTGCCCATCCCCTCACACCTGGAACCAGCCTGCCCACCCCCTCACACCTGGAAACAGCCTGCCCACCCCCTCGCACCTGCAACCAGCCTGCTCATCCCCTTGCACCTGCAACCAGCCTGCTCATCCCCTTGCACCTGCAACCAGCCTGACCATCCCCTCGCACCTGCATCCAGCCGGCCCACCCCCTCGCACCTGCAACCAGCCTGCCCATCCCCTTGTGCCTGCATCCAACCTGACCATCTCCTCGCACCTGCAACCAGCCTGCCCCTCCCCTCACACCTGCAACCAGCCTGCCCCTCCCCTCGCACCTACAACCAACCTGCCCCTCTCCTCGCACCTGCAACCAGCCTGCCCCTCCCCTCGCACCTACAACCAGCCTGCCCATCCCCTCGCACCTACAACCAGCCTACCTATCCCCTCACACCTGGAACCAGCCTGCCCATCCCCTCACACCTGGAACCAGCCTGCCCACCCCCTCGCACCTGGAACCAGCCTGCCCACCCCCTCGCACCTGCAACCAGCCTGCTCATCCCCTCGCACCTGCAACCAGCCTGACCATCCCCTCGCACCTGCAACCAGCCTGACCATCCCCTCGCACCTGCAACCAGCCTGACCATCCCCTCGCACCTGCAACCAGCCTGACCATTCCCTCGCACCTGCAACCAGCCTGCCTACCACCCACTCACACCTGGAACCAGCCTACCACCCATCCCCACGCACATGGAGCCAGCCTGCCTACCTATCCCCTCACACCTGGAACCAGCCTGCCCCTCCCCTCGCACCTGCAACCAGCCTGCTCATCCCCTCGCACCTGCAACCAGCCTGACCATCCCCTTGCACCTGCAACCGGCCTGCCCATCCCCTCGCACCTGCAACCAGCCTGACCATTCCCTTGCACCTGCAACCAGCCTGACCATCCCCTCACACCGCCTGTGATTTTATACGTTGCTCCACCACAAACTGTGGCTATGCTCTGAGCTTCCCTTGGAGCGGGAGGTGGGCGGACCCTTGGGGTTTGTAGGGGGGGTCTGAGAGGGAGTGCTGGCAGTAGTACTGAGAGGTCTCAGTGGATGCAAAGGGTCTCGGGGCCTTGTGAGCCAGAGAAGGGTTGTCAATGAGGGCAGTACCACCAGTCCACCCCCTCCCCCTTTACGGGGCATGGTAGGTCGAGTAACCCCCTCATGTCGGGCACACAGTTCCAATCTGAGGGTCGAGGGGCACTGGGCTGCCCATCATACCCCACCCTCCTTCCTGGCCTCAGAAATGTTGAAAGGAGTGACGTGGGCATCAAGCGCCAGCGACCAGTGTAAGTTCAGTAAAACAATAAAGCGCAACGGGTTGCACAAGAGCACACAGAGGGTCCGCAGCGACCGAAGCAGGAAGAATTGCAAAGTATGCGGCGTGCACAACACAGCGGGCGGCTACATCTAAAGAGAGGAGAGGTCCCCCCTCAATAAAATGCTTGTTTCCTTAAGTCATAATTTATTTAGGAGTATCAAATTGTGATCATTTTCTGGAAAAAACATTGTGGAATTCGTAGGTTCAAAATTCCACCCTCCTCGACCAGAACGTACTTATAGTGACTAAAGACCACACAGAGATGCCACCCACGCACAATGATCCCTGAGAAATTCAGTAAAGTTTTAGGGGCCTGGAAGATAAGACCCATATCCAGTTAATCGTAATAAATTAGTCAACTTTTAGAACCTTTCTTATCTATTTCCAAAAGATTTAGTATTTAGTGTGCTTGCAGGGGGCTCAAGCGTAAACTAAAATGTATTAGTAGGTTATGATGAACAAGCAGCTACAAACAGAAACATAGCTGTGGTAAAAGAGAACAAAGAACTGTGAGCCATTGGTGGGTGAAGAGGAAGTGGCTGATGTTGAACTCATGATCTAACAAGCATTTGCAATGCAATAGGTCTAACATTTACGCAAGTTTGAGCTAATTGGGTTGAAAATAACAATGCCTTTTATTTTTGTTGTTTTAAAAACATAAATAAAAGGCATTGTCATTTACAATGCCAATAGCTTAAACTCGTGTAACTGCGAGACCTATTTCATTGCAAATTCTTGTTGTTTTTGAAATGCATTCTGTTTTCTTTATTAGGAACACAGACTGCATTTCCATTAAAAAAGACTTTATTTAAAAAGCAATCACAGACATGGTGTTCTGCAGACAACCATCCCTGTGATTGCAGGCCATTCCCAATGAGGCTGCAAATTGAAACCTACTGTATGAATATTGATGAGGGAGGTAATTTGCGACCCCATTGGGAATCGCTAAATGTGCCTGAGACACATTAGTACATTGCATTTTGGGAGTCCCTAATTGCGAGTCGCAAAAAAACACAATTAGAGACTCGCAAAATGAAATGGTCATACATCTGGCCCAATGTGTCTTGGGGCATTAGGATGTCCATTGTGCTGGGTAGATATGGCACCCAATCCCACTGGGCTGGCATCAACAACAATCTCCTTTTGTAGTTTCAGATCAAAGTATGCCATTTCAATGGCTTTCTCAATCGCATGTTTGATTTTCTTGAAGCTTTGTTCACATTCATGTGACCAACGAAATGGAACGTTTTGTTAGGTCTCTCAAAAGGGCACTTTTCGTGGCAAAGTCACGTATGTACCATGAACAGTAACTGGCCATACCAAGGAAAGATCTCAGCATAGTTACATCTTGTGGGGAAGAAGTGGATGATAAAGCCTGTACTTTATTTGGATCTGGAGTCATTTTCCCATCAGTAAAGATAGGGCCAAAGAACTTGAGCTTTGTTTCATGAAACTCACACTTTGCTGTATTTAAAGTGAGACATACATCCACAGGTATAAAACACACTTGTGTCAGAGCTTTATCATGTTCTTGTCATGTAGCCCCAAAAACCAGTATGTCATCAATGTAATAGGAAGCATTTGTGACTGGCTGTTTATGCGACGAATGACATCCTGAAAGAGTTCTGCAGCGGATGACACTCCAAAATGTAGTCTTTTATATCTAAATAAACCAACATGAATTAAAAAGGTAGTAATATACCTGCAATTTTCTTCCATTTCGAGTTGGTGATACACATTGTGTTCAAATCAAGACAAGAAAATACTTTAGCTCCATTAAGCTATGTAACACTGTCAACAATATGTGAACCTGGATGTCGTTCTCTTTCAATCGCCTTGTTAACAGACGCGCACTGCTCCTCCACCATCCTTCTTAGGCAGTACCACTATGGGAGACACACATGGCATTGGACCAGTGGCTCGCTCAATGATGTCATGCTTTATTAGCGTCTCAAGTTCTTTCTCAACAGCATCTCTGTAAAATGAAATGCAATTCAACAATGTCGTTGTGCAACAGGACGGATGTCCTCATTGATATAAAGTTGCACTTTCTTTGTATTAAGTCTTCCAAGTCTGTGAACCAAGGATGGAAAGTGATTCACTATCTCATGATAGGCATTGACATTGTTTAAATAAATCAGCCCCATGTCAGCAGCAGTGATGAAACTGAGTAAACATGCACTCGATGAAGTGCCTGGCAGGACATGAATTGGTGCTTGGACTTTCATCTTTTTATGCTTCACAGTTGCTATAAATGTACCTTGGCTTTGCAGTGGTGCAAAGCAGCCCACGTATACACTTTGGTTTTCAACAAGGTTAAACGGGGCACTGGAGACAGGTCATTGTACTTTTCTGCTGGCATGATGTTTAGCAACACACTACTGTCTATGATAAAAGGTTATGAAGCACCTATTCACCTTCAGTGTGATTATGGGACATTGTCCAAATGAGTTTTGCACATTCACTTGTCGATCTCACTTTGACAGGCATTCTTCCTTGCAAGAAGCTAATCCTACATCTCTGGAACTTTATGGTATCCATTTTGTTTAATCTACGTGATGCATGTGATCTTTCCTTTATTTTGTAAACCATTTCAAAATGGTTCTCTTTCCCACAGCCTTTGCATACCTGTTCAACGGCTGGACATTTACCTTAATGTGGAAAGGAAAATCCACATCCAAAACACAACTTTTCTTTCTTTGGAGATATTACTTTGCTGCCTTTTACCTTGTGTTTCGGCTTACTTTTCGCACTCAAGGCTGATTCATTTTGGGCTTTTATGGTCTCCATGTTATCAGCTTAGCTGTCAGCTCTTTTTTCCTCTCTAGCAGCCATGAGTACTAGCTCCAAGATGAGTGTCTTTTTCGGCATTCGTCATTTGAAGGAATCAACCATCTCTTACCCTAAGACGCATGGTCTCTTCATCGTTAAACTTATTGAGCTTGCAATGCTTGATGAGCGTATCAAGTCTTTCTAAAAACTCATCCATCATTTCACCTGCTTTCTGCCTTTATTGACTGAAAGTGTACTTTTCATAGTCAACATTTGGCATTGGATTGAACTTGGTGTTTGACTCCTCTTTGATTTGGCGGTATGTCACTTTATCACTGTGAGGTATTTTCTTTATCACTTCTTTTACTCCCTCACCTGCCAAATTCTTTAACTATTTATTGATCTTTTTGTCATTTGCTTCTTCCAGTGCAATATGAAATCATTGAAGGATTTGATTCAGGTCGTCCATCTGTTGCCAATATTCTGCAGTATTTAAGGGAGGCGGTGGTTTTAGGAATGCAGCAGCTTTATAACCTGTGGAACATTTTGCTGTTGGGGGCATCTGCTGCCTACTTGGACCTGCACCTTTGTTAAACACAGCAGTGTGCTAACATTTAGGTAGTTGTGCCCACTCTCTGGTTGTGAGGGACCGACTTCTTCTTTGAAGTTTGCTGGACAACGGCAAACTCTCCGGGAGAAACTCTTGGTCCATCGGGTTAGCAGAGTTTACGTAACCCCTATCTCATTGTCAGCTGTAGTGTCCTCCCCAGCCTGGATGTATGTAAATGATGACCGCACACACAGAGCTTGGTATTACACATCTTTATTCTTCAGAATGTAAGCATTAATTGACCGTACTACGTCATGAATTTTCTTAACCCCACCCAATCACTTACATCTCCATTCTATGGAATAAATCAGGGACCAGGTGGGTCCCGCTATCTCTAAAACACACAACACTACAGACATTTCTGTTCCAGCGCAGACCTCTAAAGTAGTGAGATTTTTGGCTCTTCCTGGGTTGATTAGCTGTGAGCAGCACTACCATTGACAATATTTGAGCCTGTGCATGAGGCTGTTTGGACCTATGTACAATAGTCACCTGTGAAGCCGGAACCACTACCTTTGCTTGCACTGTGGAAGCTTGCACATTGGCTGCGTGATGACATCATCACGTGAGGTCACGCTGACCTGACCCACATGGCTGCCATATTGATGCATGTCTCATAAATATACAAGTGTGTGAAGGCAATCTGGCACTGTGAATTAAGTTTAACATCTTTGCACATTAATTATTGTTTATTAAGGCCACTGGGCTCTGTAATTTACAATACAGTGTGTTGCTGTATCTATTACTGCGATGAATCTACAAAGGGGGCTGAGATTCTTAAAATGTGGATATGATGTTCAAAATATGACTTTCTCCTATTGATGTTCACTTATGCTTACCAATACGATGGATGTATGACGTTACAACGCATACTTTTACAACGCCTACCATTACAACGAATTTTTTACAACGCAAAAACTTTTACAACGCATACCATTACAACGCAAGATTTTACAACGCAAGTACCTTTACAACGCATACTAGTACAACGTAAATATTGGTAAGTATATAATATTTTTTTTATATAAATTATTTTAAATTATTAAAATATAATTAAATTGTATTTAATTTTATTTAATTAATTTAATTTAAATATAATTTAAATATAATTTTAATTTATTTTTACAAATTAACCCTGTACCCCAAAAACCCAAAACTGACCCTGAACCCTAAAAATATTTTTTTTAATTTCAATTAATTTAAATTATTAAAATATAATTAATTTATATTTAATTACATTTAATTAATTTAATTTAAATATAATTTTATTTTATTTTTACAAATTAACCCTGTACCCCAAAAACCCCAAACTGTCCCTGAACCCTAAAAATACCCCTTTACCCAAAAACCCAAAACTGACCCTGAACCCTCAAAATACCCCTTTACCCAAAAACCCCAAACTATCCCTGAACCCTAAAAATACCCCTTTACCCAAAAACCCAAAACTGTCCCTGAACCCTAAAAATACCCCTTTACCCAAAAACTGAAAACTGACCCTGAACCCTAAAAATACCCCTTTACCCAAAAACTGAAAACTGACCCTGAACCCTAAAAATACCCCTTTACCCAAAAACTGAAAACTGACCCTGAACCCTAAAAATACCCCTTTACCCAAAAACTGAAAACTGACCCTGAACCCTAAAAATACCCCTTTACCCAAAAACTGAAAACTGACCCTGAACCCTAAAAATACCCCTTTACTCAAAAACTGAAAACTGACCCTGAACCCTAAAAATACCCCTTTACCCAAAAACTGAAAACTGACCCTGAACCCTAAAAATACCCCTTTACCCAAAAACTGAAAACTGACCCTGAACCCTAAAAATACCCCTTTACCCAAAAACTGAAAACTGACCCTGAACCCTAAAAATACCCCTTTACTCAAAAACTGAAAACTGACCCTAAACCCTAAAAATACCCCTTTACCCAAAAACCCAAAATATAATATTTTAAAAATAATTATATACTTACCAATGCTTACGTTGTAATGGTATGCGTTGTAAAAGTACTTGCGTTGTAAAATCCTGCGTTGTAATGGTATGCGTTGTAAAAGTTTTTGCGTTGTAAAAAATTTGTTGTAATGGTAGTTCGTTGTAAAAGTTGCGTTGTAAAGGTTGTTTCCCCAATACGATTAGTGCTAATATGTCATAAAATCAAACATGAACCAGATGCTGCAATAAATAGTAATTCCACTGAAGAAACAAAGTTTTTTTTTTAAAGGTCAATAATTATTATAGCAATATATTGCACATACTGCTAGTAAAAGTGCCAACACGCCATAATAAAGTGCATCAATTAAATCTGTCCCAAGATAGTCTCAGCAATTACATTGCTTAATTATTACCCTAATAGCTTATACACTTTGTTTTACTATGTATCAAACTGTTTAGAGGATCTCTTAAATTCTAGTGGTACAAATCATGCACTAAATAGTAATTCCATTGTGGAAACAAAGCAATTAAAATAATTTTTCCCCAATAATTACTATAACAAGATATTGCACATATTGCGTCTTAAAGTGCCAACAAGCCATAATTAATAATTCCATAGTTGATCTTTCATAATAATTTCAATTTTACGTCAGACGTGTACATTTACATTTGCTTCTCCTGCGTGTCATGGTCCTATCACCAGAGAGTTCACATTTTTCCCTCTCCTCATGAGCTATGGTACTATCTTCAGACAAACCCTCTTGATTAGAGTCCATTCCAGAAACATTTATCACCACACAACTCTTATGCCACATTCTCCCATCTTCTGTTTTGACAGCGACTTTACCACTTTCATGGGTTTAGTAAACGAAGAGCATCCCTCAAGGGCTGTTACTCTCACCCATTCTCCTACCCAAACCCCTACCCATGTTACACTTTTCCTATTGTCAAAATATTCTTTCCTCGCTCTCAATCGCTCCACACACTAGTTCCATTGTATTTAACATCCATGTTCCAATTCATCCATCCTGGACATAACAGAGTGTTGGGAGCCCTTACCGTAAACAACCCACATTTTAATTTTCCTGGGGAAGTATGTGATGTCATGCAATGTACTGTTATTCTCTTTTGAAATTCATCCATCCAATCAAAAGAATTCTCCCTTGATAATTGAATGCTCTCCTTAACTATTCTGTTGAAGCTTTCTGCAGCTCAATTGGTTTCTGGATGATATATTAAGCATCTTTTATGCACAACCCCACATGATTCTAAATATTCCTTCATATTATTCTAACAGAATTTGTGGACTATTATCTGAAAAAAGTGATTCTGGAAAACGTTCTCTTTTAAATACCTCCCACAAGAACATGATAACACCATTGTTACTTCTTGCACACATGTGACCTCCATCCATCTGGAGTATAAATCAATCAAGACCAGTAGGTAAAGTGTGTGATGTTCACAGTGTAAAAGTTCTACAATATCAATGGCAACCTCCTGCCAAGGTTGATCCGTCTTTTTTGCGGCAAATCATAGGTATTTGGAGATTCACTAAAACTGTCCCTACCCTTGCATTCTACACAATCTCTCACCACACGTTCAACAACCAAATCTATACCTGGCCACCAAAACTTTGCAGCCAATCTCTCCTTCATTTTGACTATTCTCATATGATCCTGATGTGCTCCAGAGAGCCACTTCTCAAATTGATGGAAGGAATCAAGCTTATCCCCCATAACAGCATTTCTCTGTCTACCGTTAATTCCTCTTTAGTGGCAGGATAAGGCTTAGACAATGTCCTTAAATGATGGGCCTGTAATTCATGTATCAACCAACTCGCTATCCTTCATCATTTCCTCCTTCTAAGCATCCTGTCAAACCCCATAACGTTATCTCACACACATCAATGTTTTCCTCCCAAAAATCTTTTACCAGCTTCTATTGATATTCTTCTGACACTAATCAACCGATCAATCAATCAATCAGGCATTTGTGAAGTGCACTACTCGCCTGTGAGTGTCTCAAGGTGCTGGGGGTGGGGGGGATTGAGCAGCTCCGTCTCATCTGAAGAACCAGGTCTTGAGGCTGAGGCTTGCAGCGAGGGGGGATTGTTTGATGCCAAGGGGGAGTCCGTTCCAGATCTTGGCTGAGATGTAGGAGAAGGCTCTTCGGATGCGTGGGATTTCGGCCAGGGCAAGGTCGGCGGAGCGGAGGTTTCTCTTAGGTGCGTAGAAGGAGAGTCTTTTGTTAAGGTATTGGGGTCTGGTGTTGTGGAGGGATTTGGAAGTGTGAGTGAGCAGTTTGAAGGCCACTCTCTTTTCGAGTGGGATCCAGTGGAGGTCTTGTAGGTGCTGGGTGATGTAATCTTGTCGTGGGATGCCAACGACGAGTCTGGCTGCGATATTCTGGATAGTCTGTAGTTTTAGGAGTAGAGATTTGTTGATCCCAGCGTAGAGAGCGTTCCTGTAGTCCAGTCTGCTGGTTATGAGTGCATGGGTGACGGTCTTTCCGGATTTGGGGGGATCCATTTGAAGGTCTTGCGGAGAATGTGGAGGGCGCTGAAGCACGTGGAAGATACAGCCTTGACCTGTCAGTTCATGGTGATGGAGGAGTCGAGTATGATGCCGAGGTTGCGAGTGTTGTCCGTGGTTATGGGGACACAGAGAGGGTGGATCTGAGGATGAGAACTTCCGTTTTCTCTGAGTTGAACTTAAGACAGCTGCTGCTCATCCAGGATGTGACGTCTTTCACTCCTTCCTGGAAACTGTGTCTGGTGATGTCGGGTTCCATGGAGAGGGATAAAACCTCTGCTGATAAATTGGTAAATCGAGGTATGTGTTCCACTTCAAAATTGAAATCCTGTAATGGAACAACCCACCATCTGATTCTGAAAGAAATCAAATTTAGACATTGCTGATCCATACATATTGTTTTTTTATAAACTTTTTATTGATAATAGTGATGCAACATTTATATCGTACAATCAAATGAGATGGATTCAGGTTTGGCATATAGATACATATATGGATCAGTTGCACATTGCAATACTTAGTATTCCTGCATTACATTATTTATGGTGTATTTGGAACAGAAGGAGAGGGGACAATTGGAGGGACACAGATATTGCCACGATACTCATTCCACTTGCCCCATATTAGTGACCATTTTTTCGGGCAGCCTCTTGTAATATAAACAGTTTTCTCCCTCATCATGCACCAGTCCATGTCGGCTTTCCAGGCCTCCACTGTAGGAGCTGCACTTGCACCCCACATTCTAGCCACGTTCCTTTTAGCTACCATCAGGCCCAGTGTGACCCATGTTTAATCCTTACTATTCCGGTCTGTAGGTTCCCAAATATTTAGTAGGCATCTTTTGGCATCAATTTCCATTTGAACTCCAAGGGCCTCCCTGAAACAATGATGGATTCCTGTCCAGTATTTCTGAACGTGTACACACTCCCACAATATATGTATAAACGTGCCCTCTTGACCCATTGTCTCCTACACCAGAGTCATCCGTGCTGCCCATCTTAGCTAGTGTTGGTCCTGTGATGTATATTCTATGGAGGATCTTTATTTGGACCAGTTGCAATCGAGCGGAGATCGCGACTTTCCTAGGGAAGGCAAATGCCTCCTGCCAATCATCTTCATCCTGCTCTAACACATCCCTCTCCCAGTATCCACGAATCGTTGTCAGGGGCGTTATTAATCAATTTTTTGTATTTTAGGGAGACCGCATTTGTTTTCATGTACCCGTCTAAAAGTCTATTCTCTAGGGGCAAGGCTTCTGGCAGAGATTCTTCTTTTGGTATCTGTGACATCAGTGCATGTCTCACTTGCAAGTACCAAAAGTTTTCTGTGTCAGCCATGTGGTATTCCTGTTGTAAGGTAGCAAATGATATGGTCCCTCCCTCTTTCCACAGGTCGCCTACGCTTGATATCCCTATTAGGTCCCATTTGTCGAATCCCGCCGTTTTCCTCAGGGTGCCCAACTGTTCAGAATCCCACAAGGACCCCCCCCCCCCGGGTGGACTGCGTAATTTTCTGTCCCCAGCCCAAACTTCTATTGGCAGCATGCCACACTAGAACTGAATGCTTGGTTGGCCCTGTCACAGGTAATGTTGTGGGTTTAGAGTAAAGAGCCATGTTAAAGATTCCTTATGGTAGTAGCCATTTGTCCATCTGGTAGTCCGGGTCATCCCAGTGACGGTATTTGCAGTGATTAATACCAGCTAGGTGGACCGCCCAATAATATTTTTTAACGTCGGAGAGTCCAATTCCCCAATCAACTCACCAGTTTGGAGAATGATATACAGGGTTGTCCATCCCAGAGCAGTTCTCTCCGGACACTCTCCACTTATTTGAAGTATTTCACCAGAACCGGGTTTGGGAAGTTCTGGAGGGCATAGCGAAAGCGTGGTAATGACGTCATTCTAAGTAATGCAGCTCTTCCCAGTAACGATATTGGATGCGCTTTCCAATTTCCCACATCTCGTTTCAGTCGCTGTAGTGGGGGGAGTAGGTTATGCTCATAGCTAGCCCCGGGGTCTGCTGTTATATAAACCCCAAGGTATTGGAATCCATCTCTTGCTTCCTGTACCTGGGCAGAGGGGGAGGTCCGCCACCGAGGACATACATCAAGTATACTCCAATTGTTTCTATATCTGGAATATTTGCCAAAATTCGTAAAATTGTTGAGAACTCTATGGAAGGAAGCTTTGGAGGATGCCAAGTACAACAGAATGTTATCTGCGTAAAGGGAGATGCGGTCCTCCCTATTAACAGCCCATTTCAGGCCCCAAAGAATGGAGTCTCTGCGGATCCACACTGCCAAGGGTTCCAGAGTCAGCGCGAAGAGCAAGGGGGACAGTGGACATCCCTGTCTAGTCCCACGACCAAGTGTGAATATTGGAGTTTTTTTATTATCGACGACCACTTGTGCCAGAGGTTCCGAATATAATAGGCGCACCCATTTGATGAAGTTTGGCTCGAATCCCATCTTACTCAATACTGCAAAGAGGTATGGCCATTCAGTAGTGTTGAAGGACATTGTGGCATCCAAGGACACCACTACAGCATCCTCCTTTATGAATCCCTGACGTCCCAACACTCCATTGAGCCTCCTCAAGATGAGTGCTGTGTTTCTGTGATCCGGGTGTACTAGTTTGTTGATGACTCGGAGCAAACAAGCAGCCAGTAGCTTGGCTAGTACTTTGGGCTCGGCATTTAGAAGCAAGATAGGCCTGTACGAAGAACACTTGTTTCTGGGTTTACCCGCTTTATGGATGGTAACCAGTGTGGTCACCCTCTGATCTTGAGGAAGCACCCCAAAGTCACGGCTTTCTTCGAACATGTCTCTTAGATATGGCTCAATTTTGCCTGGCTTCAGCTTATATAGCTTGATTGGCAGCCCATTAGGGCCCATGGCCTTTCCAGATTGAAGGCTTCTTATTGCCTAGGCCACCGCATCGTTAGTGAGGGCACTATCAAGCAGCTCCATGTCTTCAGTTGGCAAAGATGGGAGTGTTATATCTAAAAGCAGGGCTTTAGAGTCTTGAAAGGAGGTACATGTTTGGTAAATAGTGCGGTAATGATTGACGAATTCATTGGCTATCTCTTGTGGGTCTACTAATGTTTTCTCTGACTCCGTTGTTAGTTTGGTTACCAGCCAGTTTGCTATTTCTTTTTTGTCTAGCCAAGCCAACAACTTTCCTCTTCTAGCCTGACTAAATCCTTGGCCTTTTCATTACGTACCCCATTAATCAGGAAAAATTGCCGGCCCCCTTACCACTGTTTGTAGGCTTCCCAAAGCGTTGGAGTTGACTTTACCGACTCTTCATTCTCTCAAAAATAATATTCGATGGCTGCTGATAGTTTTTCTTTGACAACTGGATATCGGAGGTACCAAGGGTTAATCGGTGCTGTCCTGCCCACCCGCTTCTTCCCCAGGGCCACTCTGGCCCACACTGGTGAGTGGTCTGATATGCCTCGGGCAGGGTGTCTGATTTTCTGACTATTCCCTACATGGGCTGCTGGTGTGAGAAGGTAATCTATTTGAGATAAGGTGTTATGTGCTCCTGAGTGAAAGGTATATTGAACACACCCGGGGCGGTACACCTTCCATGTGTCGACCAGAACCATTGCGTTTAAAAAGTCGGGATGCCATCATTGTGAGGGGCTTATGTTACGGGGAGGACACCGGTCACGTGTCCCAGATGCGATAGAGTTGAAGTCTACTGTGGTTTTCCCTCCCACTGCCCCGATACGGCCGCATACCTGCCTATTACATCTGTCCAGGTGTGGTTGATTGACATTGGGAGAGAGTTCTTAATCATGGTACCCACCCCCCTGGAACCGGTAGTGAAACCAGAGTGAACAACCAGTCTGTATCCCCATCTGCTCAGAGCCTTACATGTGTTGCCAATGAGGTGCATTTCTTGGAGCAGTACAATGTCCGGGGCCTGTCTCTTTATGTACGATGCTACTCTTTAATTTGTCTCCCAAACCGTTAACATTCCAAGAGAGGAGCTTAAGACTTTTGTCCCACTGCATTCCTATTTTTATGGTCATGTTCAACCCATCCCTTCTCACTTCCTGCATCACACAGTGTCGCATTATCTAATAAAATGTAAAACAACCCAACCCAACTGCCCCTTCCCTGCTCCCCTGCACTCTTGGCGTCCAACTGCCCATAATCTTAACCATGCAAAGTGCCTGTCACCCTTAACTGTAGACTAAAAGTAGAATATATGGAGGGGGATCTCCACCGCTCCAACCCACCCCTTATTAAACACATTACACCACCAAGGGACCACCATGATGGTCATAATCATTAGTAAGACACTTAGCATATTCTTCCAGAACATCGTCCATCAACTAGGCTTTGCCGCCACACCGGCTATGGACGGCATCAGCAGTCAATTATTCTTGTTTAGTAGATGGTGGCATAATCATGACAACTGCAGCGATCATCCCTTAGGCCCAGCTATCAATCCTTACGAGTGTTGTGTTCTTTTGCTGGTCGCCAACCCTCCAACCAGTCCGCAGCTGTTTCTGGATTGTCAAAAAAACAGGCTCTACCTTTGGCTTCAACACGGAGCCTTGCAGGGAACAGCATTGCATACTTGAGGACTCTTTCCCTGAGCCGTTTCTTGATATCCAGAATGGATCTACGTTGCCTTTGGACATTTAACGCGAATTCCGGAAAGAAGAAAATCTTGCAATTTTCTTACTTTAGGGGAGAGGCTATTCGGGTGGTGTATAATATATTATCTCTGTCCCTGAAGTTCAATTGTGCACCCAGCAGTGGACGGGAGGCGTTCCGGGTTTTGGTCTTCCTCCGGGGACTCTATGTGCCTTTTCGACAACAAAGAACTTGGAAAGTCCCTTGGATTGCAGGTGATTGAGTATTAGATCTTCCACGAAAAGGTTGGCCACGGGACCCTCTGCTCTTTCAGGTAGTCCGATTATTCGTATGTTATTTTTTTGAGTACGACCTTCATAATCGTCCAAATTTTCTTCTGCCAGCTTCCGAAAAGCTTGCAAGTCCTTGATGTCCTGTTGCATTTGTTTGGAGTCCCCCACGAGGTTCGTGGTGACCGTTTCCATGTGTATGACTTTCTCCCCCATTTTCTGTAGGTCCCCTCTTATCAGCGTGACCTCTGTCAAATAGAGTCCATTCTGTGCTCGAGGGAAGTGTGCAGTACAATAAAACACAAAAAACTCCACCTGTAGTAAATCAATGAATGCTTATAAAGTCACTTAATACAAAGGTCTCCCTCCCAGGAGACAATAGGTCAACAACGGGACAAAGAGTTATGGATACATAGATTTGTTTTAATCAAAATTCATAGGAAACATAATTCATACATTGTGAGACATAAGATAATAAAATACAATCAAGGCAAAAATAATAATAATACCCCACACAGGAATAAAACATTCAAACAATCACAATCACTCTCACTCATTCATTCACAGACGTCCAAATAATACAGAGGTACATTCATTCAAGGAAACAAAAATTCTGGTGGGCAGTCAAAAAGGGGGTAGAGAACCTAAGAGTCAGATCAACATCAAAGAAACAATGTAAATAGAAAAACTGCTGATAAGTACAATGTTGTGACCTTTCATCAAGAGATAAAGAAACTAATTAGGCAGAATTGACAAAATGAAGTAAATGGTGTCACAAAAAAATAAAAAATGGACAATGGGGAGTATCTTTCTCCGCAATAGGTAGTAATGAAGTTATTTGGGGAAGCTGTGGATCATGTAGGTTTCGCCGGGTAGGTTTGTGGTGCCGGCGTACGTTTCGGTGTGCGACCTCGGCGAGGTCTCACCTTCATCAGGGCACAAACCAAATGGAATGTCAAAAGTGGTGGTATCTGAGGGCTCACTAAGAATATGGGCAGGTCTGTAGTAGGTCACGAGGACAGGGAAGGCTCCAGGAACAGGGTAGAATCAATGCCTCGGGGGTGAGCTGGCGTTTATGCAGAGCAGCGCGATGCGTCAAGTCGGGTGGTAGAAATGACTTCGCGAGGGTCTTTTCGTTCAGACGCGCCGGAGGTCAGGGCCCGGACAGGGATGGAATCTATGTACCTGAAGCGGTAATGGGATGCAGAAAAACAGGTTAGTCGGGGGGAGGGGATTCGCAAATAAACCTGGTATGGCAGCCTTTCAAGAGGCCCGGAGGGGATACTCCTGGGTACGGCGAATGAAATCGTGCAATCAAACTGGATAATTGGACAGGCAGTATTCGGGAAAGACATCAGGTCCAAAACGAGGGAAGTGTGTACACCAGACATGGAATCCATGATGCCCTTCAGTGTTGGGTCTTCATCTTCATGCTCTAGTCCCACCACAGTTTTGCCTTTGATGGTATGTGCCGGGTCAGCCGGTCTCAGCACCGCAAAGTTGTCAGGCTATGTCTGTTGCGAGCCTTTGAGACCCTTGGTGCCCGACATCTCAACCCTCGCTGATCACTGTGCCCAGTCTTCGCCTCTAGTTTCTTTACTCTCTTCTGTTTTTTGGTGTTATAATACATTGTGTTACTTCATCTTGCTCACCAGGTGTAATGTAGGTGCAGGTCGTATTCAGCTATATATCGGAAACTTTGCTCGAGGGTCTGCTTTACCCCCTTAGCATCTTCATGGTATCCTTTGCATGGGTCTGAAATGGTTAGGTAGTCATGCAGCAGTGTCGCAACACAAAACTTCCAGGCTGGCCGTACCGTGGGTAGCTAGGACTGCTGCTCCAATCAACCCACCAAGCACCACCAGGCCCGGACATCTAGGGCTGCTGATTTTTAGTTGTTTCCCCCAGACCGGCAGCGAGTACGGGTATTAGAGTGTGCCCTTATGACTGAGCCCGCCTTGCAAGGAGGTTGCACTAATCCAGGCCACAAGATTTCGGTGGTATGCAGGGCTTTAAATGTATCCTGGGTTTTCCTTCGCGTTCCTCTGCCTCTCCCCCATCTCATAGGATGACCCACTCCTCTGGTTTCCACTCCGCCGTATCCATACATATTGTTGAACTTTGTACCTCAGATGAAATTCCAAAATGTATTTCAGCGCCCAGAAAATTGCTAGAGCCTTACTTTCTACCACCAGATAGTTCATTTCAGCTCCACGTAAACACATTGAAGCAAAAGCAATCAAACATTCTTTGCCATTACTTCTCTGTTTCAAAATTTCCCATAGACATTTGGAGCTAGCATCCATGACAATGCCAGTTTCGTCTCCTGGAATAAATGCTTGTAGATTGGGTGCATTTTTCAATGTATTTTTTAAACCTACAAACTACTGCTGACACACTGAGATCCACCTAAATTCCTTAATTTTTCCAACTAGAGATCACAATTTCTTGGATTTCTCAGCGACATTTTCTATAAACTTGCAGTAGTATTCTACCATGCTAAGAAATAAGACCACTTCTTTCAAAGATGGTTCTCTTAGTTTCACAATGGCGTCCGCCAGCTCCTTTTTAGGTGCTACCTCTCTTCCATGGATCAAGTGCCCTAAATAATTGACTTCTAGCACTGCAGATTTTTTTTTTTATTTCTTTCGAGTGAGGCCAACCTCCAACAGTCTTTTCACTACTATCCTCACTCTAGAATCATGTTCACACAGACTACTTCCGTAAATCAACACAAACATACTGATAACATTGTACACCTTTTACACCCTTCAACACTGAAGCCATTACTTTCTGAAACACAGAGGCAGCAAATACAAGTCCAAATGGCATCCTTTTAAACTTAAACACACCCATTAGAGTTATGAAAGCTGTGAGTTGTTGGGACCTCTCAACAAGCTCGACCGGATGGTACATGGCTATAAGATCCAGTGTGCTAAAGTATCTTGCGCCAGCCAAAGTAGAGACTATTTTGTCAATATTGGGAAGTGGAAACTTGTAAACAATGACTTCTCTATTAAGTGCTCTTAGCTCCACACAAAGCCTGATGTCCCCGCTAGCTTTTCTGGTCACTACTATTGGAGGGAACCACTCTGTTACCTCAACTGGGGTTACAATATCCTGATCAATTAGCCTCTGTAACTCTTAACAAACCTTGTCTTGAACAGACACTGGGACGCGCCTTACTTTAGCTACAACAGGTGGTGCTCCTTTATTTGAGCCTTATGCAGTGTTTGTAACCTTTCAAACACCCCAACCTCTCTTTAAAAAAGTGATGGGAACTCAGTCGCAGAATCAGCCTATTTTGACTTCACCTCTTGTATCTGTACCTGAGGCTCCGCATTTAGGGTGAGAGTGAAACCCAACAACCACTGATGTGGCCATCCAAACAAATCATGCCCTCTCTTTGAAAAAAAGATATTCCCAACTAAGGGGCATATTACGATGCGGCCCGTAAAGGCTCCAACTCGGCCCATCGGTTTACTTTCTGACCAACGCAGTACAATGCTGGTGGTCCAAAACTAAACCGGCCGGTCATTCAGGCTGGCTTCCGACTGGCTCAAGGAGCCAGTCAGCTAGTCGGAACTGGCTCATAATTCCAAAGGGCAGGCCTTTTTGCCCTTGGAATTATGATGCACAGTTTCCGGCATGGTTCCATGCCGGCCTGTCGACTTGGAAACCATGTCAGAAAGCGTGTTTTAGGGCCCCAGCAGAACCTCCAAGGGTGCACGGCCTCCGGTTGGGGGCCTGCCCCCTGTTGATCCATGCACCCCATGGCAGGTACCTTGAGGTGCCTGCCATGGGTTGCAGGGATGAACAGCACCTCCCATTTCACTATGGCAGCATGTATTACGGCTGGTTTACGGCCGTAATGCATGCTCCTTTAGGGAAATGCAGGATTGCAACAGAACAGTATTCGGTCGCATCCTAATTGGGTGGTCGGGGCTGCCGACCAGAGGTTGGTCAGTCCCAGGACCGAGACAGTGTCAGGCGGACTCAAGTCCGCCTTACATCGTAATTAGCCCCTTATAACCTTTTGCTCAATTTAATGTATGCATTAAAGTATCCTGCCATGCTTATGGATTGCCCAACATAACCACCATGTCGTACATCCATGGCATGCACATTTTTAAAAACCACTGTATATAAGTCATATTTGAAATTATGGTTAGGTTAGAACACAAATCAAACTTCATTTTTAGTTCTGCCCCACCTATTTTCACAATTCTGCTAGGATGTTCCGCATCTGACTCCTCAATTTGGAATATCGTTTAATTCATGATGTCTTTAACCTCATTATTCGGATCCTTATTTTTAACTTGTTCCTGCAGCATTTTCTGAAGTGTCCTTTTACCCCACAACTATGACGGATCGCATTCAAGGCTGAAGACGTCTTTGGATTGGCTCGATGTCAAATCCTACCACAGCGAAAACATTTACCCATGAATTTTATACGTTCATCCTTTACTACGTCTTTATTTTTTACTACACACACTGCTTCTTCACCTTTATCTTTTGCAGTTTTCAATTCAGACTCACATTTTATCATATGTTCTTTCCTCATGGCTACCAGAATCACCTTCTCTAAAGGTGGTTCATCCTTTAGCCATAGTTCCTCTCTTATTTTATGACTTCCGATTTCAAAATAAATTGATCTTTAATCCTTTCTTCTGCAGATGCTCAAATCTACATATGGATGCTAATTTTATGAGGCCTGTAGTATATTCCTCATCTAACTATTACTTGCCTTCTTCACGAACACCTAAATTATAACTTTCCATGATTGTGCTGACTCGTGGTATGTAATTACAGTCAAGTTTTAAAACACATATTTCATATTCATTTAAATCTCTTTGATCTTCATCACTTAAATCTGGCAAATCTTCCAAGACTTTCTGACCTTCCCCACCAAGACAGTTCATTAATAATGAATATTTATTTTCTGCTCTCAGACTTTTTCTACATACCCTCGCAAAGTGCCAAAACATCGTTTTCCATTTGCTGCATTTCACCATTGGTTCCCCATGGCTATTTAAGAAAAGTTGTGGTGGTGTTATGATCTACATATTGCATACAACTTTTTACACCTGTGTCCTAAAACTCTATTATACAATACACTCTCTGCGGATTAAAGGAAAATCATTAACAAACATTCAAAACCCCCTGACATGCTTAGGCTTGTACATACCAATTACACTGTGTACTATTTTTTAACATATACTGGCTGCTACAATGTCTTGTTTGCTCCAGATAAAGTGTCTTCTCCTCACTATGGGGCTTATTATGATGGCGGGCGGAGGCATCTCCGCGGTGCTAGCGGAAGCGGAAAATGCAATTTTCTGCACACGAGCAGCGGTCCTCACCCCTGCCATATTACAATGGAAAAACATAGCCCATTTCCCATCCACCGTGGTGCGACGTGAACCGCCATGATAATGCGCCTGCCACCGCGGCTTTGGGAGCCAATAGAGCCCTACCACCCGTGCGGAATGATGTCCCGACCGCC
Source organism: Lissotriton helveticus (assembly GCF_964261635.1). Lineage (NCBI taxonomy): Eukaryota > Metazoa > Chordata > Amphibia > Caudata > Salamandridae > Lissotriton > Lissotriton helveticus. Next base: position 1,268,260,573 of record NC_136057.1, on the reverse strand, counting down.
GTACAAAGCAGGATGCCCCAAACAGCCAGTCACACTGCAGCAGAGAAACCACCAACCAGAGACAGCGGAAGCACTACAGCGGAGCGCCAAACCAGACTCCCGGTCCCCACCACCCGGTCACGACTGCAATGGAACCAGCTCTACAAGCCTTTCTGGTGCTGTACCTGATACACTACTAGCAAGTTATGCACCGTCACGGACAACGCCGCAGGTTCATAATGATACAATTCCGCACACAACCACAACACACAACTCCTGGCCTGACATACGGTTCCTGTCCACACCAGACACTCTTGTGGGGATAGGAACACATCCACAAGTGTACCCACACATGTCCTACCTGGCACTAAATCACCCCTCCGCATCCATGTTACCCTTCAACCGTGAAACCACAGCTATATCCCGGTCATGTCCTCGCAGCGGAGAAGACGCTGGAAAACATGTGCACAATGCAGTAGGCAGGGCCAGCGCCAGGCTTGGGCGGTCCACAAAGACTCACAGGGCCACAACCACACCCTTCACACACTAGGACCCCCACACCCATCAGAAGACATGCTGTGTGCCCCTCCTGTGCTCCCCCTGCACAACTAACCAGCCAGGTGAACCCAGACCCTGCACCACACACACAAAATAACCAGGGAGCCAGTGTCAGCAGGTGGGGCTGAAGAGGAACACACAGAATAGAAGCTCAGGGCCAGGGCAACCCTCCCTCCACACCCACACTCCACTCATGTCAAGCAAACTGAGTCCAATCACAAAAAACACTCACACTGAATATTAACAATGCCCTAACTGTACACACTGCCTGTCAAGTCACCCAGACACACTCCACACTGACACACAGCCACATACATATACCAGATGCCAGCAGCAATGGAGAACAAACAAATGGGATAGCCAAAAGTGAGGTGGACAGTAATGGGAAGACAAGGAGCCAGCCACAAAGCATGTGTACATCACATGCAAGAGAAGGAACATATCACAATACCCTTAGGCCAACAAATCAAACATGTCTGGCACAGTGAGTGAAATTAAACCACAGTGACCTCTGTGCAACAACTCACGGAGACAGCAAGGCAAGCCATGCATAGACACAGGGATGATAGGAAATGACTGAAGTCAAACAATGATCATCCACACATCTACTTACTTGACATGTGTATTTCATCAGCACAACACACAGGACCCATTGACACACTCCATGACTGTCAAACACAACTTGGATCCTTCACAAATACCCCTCCTCCACCCACCTCACCCCTGCACCACTCAACACTAGTGACAAACACACAGAATGGTGCAAATAATGTCGTGTAAAGACACTGACAAATTATCACACTCCTTGGGGTGTATCCACAAACATCACACACACTCAGGGATGCCTGAACCAATGCTGGCACAAATTCAATAGGCAAACACACACCTCACAAACAACATACACAGAAGTACAACAAGCCTGTATATGGCCAGCCAAACAGTGGAAAGGCAATGGGAGCCCATACAGAACAGGAGTACACAACATTATCACACTGGACCAATGCACAGGCCCCATACCCCAACACATACAAGAAGTGCATCATCTCCAAACAATCATGGACACAAACTGGGAGAAATGGGACGATAGGAAAACACAGACAGACATACCACACCACCCATCAAGTCAACATGATGTCATAGTGTACCACATGCATGCACATGCACAATATTGACAAGTGACAGGTCAAATATAAGAGGAGAAACCATCAAGGTGCACTCAAAACAAGCTCAGGAACAAGGATACTCATAAGTGCATGTGACAGACACACAAGTAATGCACACTGAACTAGAAACACACACCTGAATGTATCACAATGCACTAACAACTCACACACAATGGCATGCAAAGAGAACATCACACACAGAACATCTGTCAGCTGAAAGAGACAACACAGGCCAAATACTGCACACATCCACACAAACACATAACAGATGTACATGCCAATCCTTATTGCAAACACAGCTGTACATCAGGGGGTGCACACCAGGCAATTACAAGGCAACATACACTCATAGCACTGTATGCACAACAAGCAGTGTGTGCACACCTACAAAACCAGTAGCACACATACCTGAGTGCCACAACATGAACACTCACAACACAAATCACCACAGCACACAGACGACATCACACTCAGGAAGGGTAGCAGTACCTCAGCAAACACACATATAGCTCAGCCATCACCCACAGATGCACAAGTCTGGGACACCCAAGTGCAAACAACATGACCAGAGGACTGTGCAGCACAAACAGTTGCACTGCATATTAGCAACCCTTATTGCAAACCAGTACAGGAAAATCACACATAACCAATTGGGAAACTGTACAGAGTGGCACATTGGTCCTGTGCACAGATCAGCAACACAAAGCACAGTGTAACAAATAAAGTGGTGGGGAGGGGCACACACTGGCAACCCAATGGGATAGCTAACATGAGAGTGAAGTGGTGTGTACGGCAGTAGTGGACATGGCAGGAGTGCACCATGCACAAATACATTGAGTGTCCACTCACAATGGGTAGTTAACATAAGCACGGATAGGGGATGGTACAGCTCAACATCCCACATGCCACACTGCTTCAAACAATTTCTAAAGTGACAGAAATGCATGAGAAAAAACACCCTCAATATCAGTGTGGCTGAGCATGTCTGCAACGTGAGCACAAACAGCATTAACACACATGACTGATCAACATAACACAACACTGACTTGCCAGTCACACACTCTGCTTACTCACAATTGCCACCACCAACAAGTAGGTGTCCCCCAGAAGTGCAAGGACACACCAACACACTGCCCAGTGCACATCTTACAACTCCCACATGTGCCCACATTTATAAGCACAGGGCTGACCAATCCAACCAACAGGCACTCAAATCCAGGTTGACACATGTGTGCCATTGCCATTGCAGGGGCACACACACATCAACACCACTGACAAAGTCACCCCTTCACACGGCACACTTCATGACCAACCAAGTGCACACTTTTAAATTTACCCACGTGACTAGGATGACTGGCCATCACAAGATGAGCATACACCAACACTGCTGCCCATACATTAAGAAAGATCACACAGGCATGATGGACCCTTGCCAGCCTGCCTGCAATCCTGTGGATACAATCCCACTCTGAGCTGGCAGTGCATCAAAACATCACATGTGTACAATTAAGCTAACAGCACCATTGTTTGATTATGATAACAGTAGTTCATCATCACAAACAACCATCATTGTACCCCCAAGCCTCAGAGTCAAGAAGAGCTAAAGTGCCTGTCACCTCTGCAAAACCCTGAAAAAGAGAAACCAGCCATTGGCAATGTTAAAGTGGCATACAGAGCATGTGTCACATTAAACCATACCCACACATAAAACCCTTTATTTAGCAAGGACACTGACAAAGTAAACAACAGGGAGTAACTGTCTTTATTCACATATTACACAGATAGGCATAAAAAGTAGACAACAGCAAGGCCAGTGGCCAGTCCAAAGTGCAGAGTAGGTACATGAGAAGCCACACAGGGAATGGGCAAACACAGCAATGAACAGCAAGGCCAGTGTCCAGCACAAGGTGCAGAGTAGGTACATGAGATCCTGCGCAGGGAATGGGCAAACAGCAATGAACAGCAAGGCCACTGGCCAGTCAAAAGTGCCGAGTAGGTGCATGAGAAGCTACACAGGGAATTAGCAAACAAAGCAATGAACAGAAAGGCCAGTGTCCAGCACAAAGTGCAGAGTAGGTACATGAGATCCTGCACAGGGAATGGGCAAACACTGCAATGAACATCGACCAGTGGCCAGTACAAAGTGCAGAGTAGACACATGTCTGAAACTGTACACTGCCTTGGTCAGCAACACAAGGGGATAACAATGGGCAATCCAGGCACCACTGTGGGAGAGACAGGTGTGTGAGGGCTGTCAGTTGGACTGGGAGGTGGCTGAGTGTCGGGCCAGTTGGAGGATTGGACCTGGGAGAGAGAGGACCAGCTGAAGTAGAGGCAGCAGTGGCTTTGGGAGCTGGAGGGCTGCTTGGACCGTATTGTGTGGTGGCACATGGAGGCGGAGACATGCTGCCATGGATGCAGTATGGGTGAGAGAATGTGGAGGGGTGCCTTTCCACTTCTTGGGGAGTCAAAATGGCTTTCCTGTCTTGGTAGGAGTGCGAGGTCGGGCGGCCACAACTGGCACACTCTCCACCAACGCTGTATCAGGTGCAGCTGGTGGCCCTCCCTCTGGGGACATGCTAGACCCAGCGGTACACTTGGCCTCTCCTTGCCTCTGCCCCTCCATCTCCTGTTTACCAGGTGTACCCCCTACAGTGCCCTTTGTACCCTGCTTCACAGGGGTGTAGATGGGAGTTGGGGTTGTGGGTAAATCTGCCTTGGAGCTCTTTTTATGTGGACTCTTAGCAGGCACCAGATTCTCAGCATGCACAGCAACTGTCTGCTTTTCTTTGCAAGATGCTTTTGGGACAGGCGAGTCCTTGGCTGGGGATGCCTCTGAGACATGGGAGCCTGAGGCCTGCTTCTTGGCTTTATGCCTATGAATGTCAGATGAAGGGCTTTTGCCTTTGCACTCTGGTGTGGACTTGGATTGTTTGGGGGATGGTGTCTGTGCTCTGGCCCGCTTGGGCTGCTGCTGTTGTGTGCTGTGTGTGCTGTATCTTGAGCCTGAGGTCTGTAGTGTGTGGTCACTTTCGTCAGATGTAGGCATTGGCAGGGGTGTGGCCAAAGGGACTGGAGCTGGACTCTGAGCCTGTGACAGCTGAATGGCTGCCGACACTGTAGAGGACAAAGACTGGACAGTCCGGTATAGCCCACCCACATCTGAATGAATGCCCTCCATGAGGCAATTACCTGTGCCAACTTTTTGTCGTGGTCTAGGAAGGCATTGAGGAGAGTTGTCCGACCCACACACAGCTGGCAGAAAAGGTCCACAGCCTCAACACTGATAGCAGCAGGGGAGACAGGGGCAGAGGTAGCGGTGCCTGGGGCGGACACTCTTCCCTTCTTACTGATGCATGCATGTGCAGCACTAGTGGAAGTAGCTGGGAGGGTGGGCACTGGATGCTGTGTGGTGGAAGAGGAGGCAGAGTTCCCGCTCCCTGGGCCTGCCAACATAGAGGTGTCACCGCTGGCGTCAGATGACATTGAGGTGGGCGTCTCTGGCTGTGATTCCTCAAGCAGACTCCTGTCCCCCTCTGAGGTGCTGTTCACATCAGTGTCAGTGTGCTTGTGTGTAGCAGTCATGCTTGATGCCTCACCACTGGTGTCTGTGCCCACGGTAGATGCTGCAAGAGACAGAGACGTAGGGTCAGTTCAGTGGCATTAACACAAACATCATATGTAAGCAAAGCACTAACAAAGATGATGATATCCCCATTTGGCACACCACCCTGCGCAGTAACATTGTGCTACTTCAATTCCAAACTCAAAGTTTGCGTGTGATTATGCAAACTTGGCATAAGTGAGCCATGTGATGACCACATAGCCAAAGAGCCTGCCTGTGGCTCCGTGCAACCAGACATACAGATCGATGATGATGATTGAAAGCTTTATTCGAGTTATACACTCATAAAAGCACAAACATGTTATTTTATACATTCCAAATACTTTGCATGCACAAAGCAACATATTGCAATTAAAAATTCATAATGCAACACTATAAAATATTTTAACAATGTTAATTAATACAAGCTTTCCCCAACAAAAGCTAAAATTCAAAGCATGTTGACAGATGGGACCCTCCGCCTTATAATCCATGCCCAAATTTATACAAACAGTACTCTCTACATGCATTTGGCAACATATTACAGTAAAAATTTGCAATTCACGCGCATAAAATACAAAACAGTAATAATTAATACAAGCTTTCTAAAAGCGTGGTTGGACTCAATGCGTGTCGGGAGATATGGCCCTCCGCCTTATGGACCATGCCCACCCCAGGTACTTTGCAGTTCCTACTACAATGGACATATCGGTGGAGGTACAAATAATTCTCAACCCCTCAACACCACTTAATACACCTAGATTTCTACAAACAGGTGCCAACCAGGATTTTCTCGGGCTTGCATAGGCCTCACACAAGAATAGAAAATGTGCGATACTTTCGTTAGTGGCACCACATGTCGGACAACATGAACTATTACCAGTTCTCCAACTAGACGTCAGTGACCTTAGGGGTAGGGAACCTGCCCTTAACTGGAAAAATAATTTCCTATCTAGTGGAACAGTTATAGTATCCCAATACTGTTCTAGGGCAGGCCTCGTTTTGATTTCCAAAAATCTACCCCCCATAGATTCAGTGATTGCGCTCCTCCAGAGCTTCTGTTCAATGTTATCCCAGTATATGGCCTTTATTACATTTTTACTAGGAAATACTTCTTCTAGTGGATTTTCCCAGAGCTTGGAGAGTCCAAGCTCAGCAAGAACATTCCTAAGCATCTTCAACCATGTAATTTTGTGGAAGACATCTGATTTTACTGAGGCAAGAAACCCCTCTGCATAATGTCTAATTTCTGGGGTCGTCCATAGCCGTCTCCAGTAGAGGATAGGCCTTAATCGGGCACGATCACTAACCAACCTCCTTCCTAGATCCAGACCAAGTGGTATCAATGGAGTGCTCTGAGGGAGACTTGTTATACCTCTCAGAAACCTGTTCTCAGATCTTTGGAGGGTGTTAAGCCTCTCAAAACCCCAGACTTCCGCCCCATACAGGGCTGCACCCAATGCTTTTGCGTCATAGACCATTAGGACCGGTCTTATGGGCCTGGTTTTAGATTTTACTTGCTCGACACGGAGTGCTCCTGAAATCTGCTGGTGTTTCAGTACCGCCTTCTCAATGTGCCTTGACCAACCAAATTTGCTCGATATCTCCACCCCTAGGTATGTAAAAACATTTACTACCTCTAATTTTATATTGTTCAGAGATACCCTTGGGTGGGATTGGCGCCTTTGTCCGAAGACCATCAACTTTGTTTTGCTTACATTCACTTCGAGACCTTGTTCTTTGCAAAACATATCAAATATGTTCAAGGCTCGCTGCAGTCCTGCCGGGGTTTTGGACACAATCAGGGTGTCGTCGGCGAACATCAGGATGGGGATCCTGATGCCCGCTAGCGAAGGAGCGTCTACCACTGCATCCAACATCCTATCCACTATACCATTAATGGACAAAGAGAACAGCAGGGGTGCCATGGCACATCCCTGCCGCACCCCCCGGTCAACTGGAAAATTAGTGGTAGATTCCCCGTTCTTCCCCCACTGAACTTTGGCAAAGTTACTTTCATGGAGACGCATAATTAACGTAAGCAACTCAAGTGGGACCCCTATCTTCCTCAGGACTTCCCATAGCTTACTCCTAGGCACCAGGTCGAAGGCAGCCCTCAAATCCACAAAAGCTACATAAAGGCTGCCTTCGCCAAGGAGTACAGTCCCCCACCGCAGCATGGTGAATCGGAAGATTTGATCTACCGTGCTCGTCGCCCACCTAAATCCTGCCTGGTAGGGGGATAAAGCGTTGTTCTCATCCACCCAGGCCATAAGTTTGTTGACCACCATCTTCCCCACCACCTTTTGGATAGTGGCCAACAAACTTATCGGTCTATAATTTACCGGTAGTGACCGATCGCCTTTCTTAAAGATCGGTATTATTATTGCCCCCTTCCATATATCTGGGATTTTGGCACCTTTGGCGAGTGCATTTCCAAGCACGGACACATACTTTGCCCACCGAACCTTATCATGTTTAAACATGTCTGAGGGAATTCCATCTAGCCCCGGGGCTTTCCCCCCTTGCAGTGTTGAAATTGCAAGTTCAGCTTCTTTACATGAGAATAAGTCACCCTTGCAAAATACCACTGGGATAGATTCTGAGGCCAACATGTCCCGAATCTCAGCATACTGCGGTTTGAAGTACTCAACCCATGATGCCTCATTAACATTGTTGTCTGGGTTGTTGGGTGCGCCACCTCTGCCCCATTTCACGATTTTCCAGAAAAGTCTGGAATCTCTTGAACCAGAAGCCTCGAGTAGCTCCTCCCAATACTCCTCATCCCACTGTTTCTTGGCCTTGCGGATGTTATCGTTATATTTTTTCCTGGCAACACTAATAAAAGTCTTATCTGTACTTTTAATCGCCCTGCCCAGCTCCAACCTAGTTAACCTGCACTGCTTGTTAAACCACCTTGCCAATTTGATAGGTGCTTTCCTGTTTGCCTTAACTATTCTAATAAAATGCGGCTTTATCAAAGAAAAGAATGTGTCATGTACATCGGTTATTAAGGAGGAACCTGGTATTACAGGACTTGCTATTTCCATGGAGGCGATTGCTTTGTCAACTTCCAAATTAATGTGATCCAAGGTGGCCAAATTGGCCAGCACGTTTGGCCATTTCACCCTTCTTGAGTCATTAGCCAAAACAGGTACGATCTCACTACATGGCTCTGGGTTGTCAGGTGCCACATTCCACCCTGAGTGGGTAACACAGAGGGGATTATGATCGCTTTCTATTCTGCCCTTTATTTCCATATCACCCACTCCGCACCATAACTCAAGCTTGCAGATGACATAGTCAATCCTGCTTTTATTGTGGCCATTATCGAATGTACAATGTCCTCCTTGGTCGCACTTTGTCCTGCCATTTAGGGCTCTCAGACCATGTTCCAGACATAACGCATTCAACAACAATATATCTTTTGTCCACCGCTTTACTGGCATAAGATTTAGATTTGGGACACCCCATTGGGCATCTTCCTCCTGCCCCACTGGATGTTCCGTGTTTTCTAGAGGCTCAAATGTCCTATTGAGATCACCGGCCACAATCACTCTATTTCCCAGTGACTGTGATTCTAGAGAGGTGGATAGGGCTTCTAGGGTGGGGGAGTTCCCAGCAGGTGCACCTCTGGCATAAATGTTATAAATGTCTATTACACCCCCCTTTCCTAATGATAACCTCAGCAGTTGTATATCCTTACAGCCTATATCAATCACTTTGATTGTAGCTTTTGAGTTTTGCTTGATCCAGGCTGTTAGGCCTCCCATAGGTCTGCCCCTGGGGCCTCTACTTGCTGGTATACTAAAATTTAAGTAACCTGGGAGGTAAATTGGATCACAGGCCCACGTCTCTTGAAATAGGCACATTTCAAACCCGGTTACGAAATCTATCCAGTGTTGGGACAACAATCTAGTGGCCAGCCCTGCTATATTCCATGAAAGAAACCCCCCACGGTGTTGCTTTTACAGGGCCCACTTTCGTTAGCTACCATGGGCGGTGAGTCAGACAGCCTCTCACAATCAACATCCTCTCCCGGCACAATATCTATACATATTACATCTTTACCCTTGTTTGTACCGGTACTTGGTGGGAGTCTGGGTTCACCCCCCCAATCTACCAGTCCCCTCGTATTTACACATTCCCTATCAATAACCACTTCATCTAATTTACACATTACATCCCCTTTAAATGCCAATGTTACCTCCAAAATGCTTCCCCTGGCCATTTTTCCCCTAGAATCAGTTTGTTCAACTGGTTTCCGTCAGCATCCCCATCTCATGTACCCTTGCCCATTGTAGGGGTTATATGCCTGGTTATAGCACTCATTTGGTCTTGGGATAGGGGCAGGGAAGGGGCTAGCCTCTGGCCAAGGACAGAGACTAGATCTCAGTTGCTCATTACTCCCCCCAGGATAAATAACAACTGGTCTTGGGTAGAAGAAGGTAAGATCCACCACACCTATCCCACCAATACTAACATTCCAACCCGGTCTCGTGATTAACCCTACTACCCTTGGGTCTTGGAAGTTGATTATAATACACTCACCCCCTGTTTTTTTAAGGTATTCCCTAGCCAATTGACCCTTCTAACCCCAATAATCAAACCATCCACTCCCCCTGGCAAAGGCCTATGTACCCGTAGCCATTGCATGGCTTTGTTTTTTAACATGACATAGGTTTCTTTTTGACCTTCCAATAAGGGTGGAACATTGGTGAGAATTGCCACATAGGGGTAGGAATCAGGGGTGAGTTGTACTGGGGGTGTCCTAATTGGGAGTTTAGTCACATGTGGTATTGGTTGGGAGTGTTCTGGGACAACAAGGGGCGGTGGGGCAGCATTTTCCAATGCTACAATAGCATTATTTCTATCAGCTAGACATACAGATCCCTCTGAGCATACCTAGGTCCCTCAGGGAGGAAAATATGTACCTCCCAACATGTTGCCACAGTCACATCTGGAGGCAGCAGAATGGGACAACACAGATACAGATTCCAAAATATCAGTCCACAATGGCCATGAGCTCATGCCATCCACCATGTTGTACTTTGGGGCACAACTACAGTTGCACATTGTTGTCAGATCTAAAGTGCTCAGAATTCTGAGGGCAGGCACTGCACACATTGAATTTAGCACACTCAGATGAGGCACACTGCCGTTCCCTTCCATGGGATGTCACTGACTACACCAATGCAGACGATGCCAGAAGGTCACAACTCAGAATGCAATGTCAAGGGCCATAACATCAATGACATGAGAAAGTACAGGTAGGGAAAATGCATGACAGCTGCACCCAACACTTACATCCATTGAATCACACTAGCAACATCACAGAGCTCAGAACTGGCCCAAGCTCGGAACTCATGCAGTCACTCACAACCAAAGTCACCCGTCATAGAATACTCACCCCCAGCTTGCTGCTGATGCTCCTTCAAACGTGCATCCAGTTCAGGCTGTGTCACAGCTAAGATGCCGGCTGTTAGTGGTGTCATGCTCCGGCGCGCCAACCTTCCAGTCTGAGGGAGCAGCCCCAGCATCATCTCTGCCACGTTTTTGCTCATCTGGTAGATGTCATCCCGCCTCTTGTGACAGTGTGTGCGCCGTCGGTTGGAGAAACCCAGAACCCCCACCTTGCGTGCAATGGCCCTCCAATGGCATGGAAGACAAGAGGGGGGAAAATCAGTGACACAGGGTTATGTACCACTACCTCTCAGTACAGGAGCATTATACTAACTCAGCACTACTTCACAGATATGTCTAGCAGAGACAATACAGCATCTCACATAGTACACAAGCATGGGCGAATCATACAAAAATGCATTGCAGGTATGAGGGTGGACACAGTACTTGCCCATCTCATACACATGCAGGATGCCAGCACTGAAAGATATGTGTAGAGGGCCCACATCTGCTATCCAGTTTTTGGTTGAGCAAGACATAAATTACATTAGCAAATCTGTTTCAGGGCAAACTCACTGTGTCCAACACTGCACAGCCCTCAATGTCCTTGCCCTGTAAATGGCTCACTGTGTCATGGAGGTCACATTTAGGGACATGATCGTACAATCTCACACCCTTCTCACAAGGTCTGTCATGTACAATCTAAAGGGCTGATATAGCTCTTTGATGGATAGTATTACAGACAACCCATAAATGTCATTCTGTACATTCAGTGATGTGTCCTTGTCAGATTGAGCAGTGACTGTGCAGGCCAGGTGGGCTCTCACTGAGGTCCAATGTGGGGCATCAGAAATGTCACATGCAGGGACAATATGAGAGCGTAAATAGTGCCTACATAAGCGAGGCAGTACACATGCCAAAGAAAATGAAAGGGGCCCTGTACAAAAGTGTTAGAATCTGCTGTGTCATAGGTGAAGTGCTACCAAGAGTGTCACCCTCTGGCATTTAAGTCCTGTGCATAGTGCTGACCCATACATGGTGGCAATTCCGAGTCAGACACACTTCCATCAGTACCCTCTGGACATCAACCCTTGGTAATGTCACAGATGAGCCTGTGAAGAACATCATGGACCCACACATCTATTTACACAGGCAATTTCTGTCCTGACTCCTGCTTAACCAACCTGCTGTGTCACTGTATGGCTGAAAAAAGAATGCATGTCCCTCCCATTCTGATGTGCAGCCAGTGAAACATGACAAATAGGCTATATACCCCTTTCCCCTGGAGTCACCATGCTAGGCAGTGTATGACACAACCCTACACTCTCAGATACATACAGCAGCAGATCAACTTCATGTGTGTACTCCCTGCACTCTCACTTCCACTCTAAAACACTTACCATGACATCTGGAGCACCATACAGCCTCCCATACTGTGTGAGGACCTCATCCACCAGGACCTCCAGCTCCTCAGTGATGAAGGGACGGGTCCTGATCTTCTCAGTTCTCGACATCACTGGGTCCAGGAGCTAGGAGCAGCAGCAGTTGGAGGTGAGGGGTGTCAGGCAGCAGTGTCTAGAGACTGGAGCAGCAGCAGTTCGTGGTGAGGGGTGTCAGGCAGCAGTGTCCGGAGACAGGAGCCGCAGCAGTTGGTGGTGAGGGGTGTCATGCAGCATTGTCTGGAGACTGGACCAGCAGCAGTCGGTTGGTGAGGATTGTCAGGCAGCAGTGTCTGGGTCCAGGAGACAGGATCAGCAGCAGTTGGTGGTGAAGAGTGTCAGGCAGCAGTGTCTGGAAGCAGTTGAAATGTGAGGCTCTTTCCCACACATTTATAGCTCCCTGGGTTGTTTCAGTGGTTCTAAGGTGCTGCAATTTGTGGTCCAGGTAAGCTTTTTTCAAATGCATCCAATGACCGGCTACGCGGTGGCGGAGCACGCCTACCGCAATTTTCAAAATTGCATTAGGCTACCGCGATTGCGGTTCCTATTAGTTATAAGGGCTTGAGCATTGGCGGTGACACACTGCAGGGGCCAGGGGGTCACTATCGCGATTGTGCATCTTTGAATTGCA